>NW_024524044.1:6522184-7122184 GCF_017590135.1 Pyrgilauda ruficollis | reverse complement strand
GCCCAGCAAGCCTACAGCCACTGCTCCAGGAGGGTTGGATGCTCCAGCGGATTCATTTTAACTGAGATTGGCTCAGTTGGTCAGAGCATGGTGTTAATCACGCCACGATTGTGGGCTTGGTCCCTGTATGGGCCATTGGACCTTGATAATCCTTGAGGTTCATCACCCTTTCAACTCAGAGCCTTCTGTCATTCTGTGATTTTCCTACTGCAATCCCCCCATCTTTGTGCACTGAGGTTTACACTAGCTGCTTGTCTTGATGCTACTGACCCCACCCCCCTCATCAGTAAATGGCTTTAAATAATTAAAATATCTTACCTGTATGTGCATGTCTCCTGCACACCTTTGTTGTAATGCTGCTGAGTTTAGTGGAGTTTACATACCTATTCATCAGAACAGAATTTGTTAAAACTGGTATATCCTGTAAATCGCCAGAATCTCTTTGGCTTAGCTCATGAAGCTGTATGTCTCAGACACCTGCTTCAGATCTGTGTCAAGGCTCATACAAAATCTCTATAAAAGCCTCATATAATCACAAAACTGTATAAATTTCAGATAAAATGATGCATTCTGTTTCTGGAGGGTTTTTTACCTAAATCCCATGTTTGTGAATAGAGCTTTATTAGTCAGCAACCTTGAAAAACCTTTGAAAGTTTTCTGAAACTTGTCATTCTACATCTTGGCCAGAAAGAACTTAATCATCCAGATATTTTTACTTCCTTCTCTTTTTTTTATCTTCTGTATTTAAGAGGGTCTCTAGTGTCCAGTTTTGTGTTTAAGAAGACCAGAGACTGGTGATGTAACCAGCCCTGTGGATGTCGATGTTCTTGGCAGACTCTAGCTGAGCCTCTGCTGCAGAAAGGAGTAGGTGGGGACAACTCTCAGAATGGCCCCAAGAGCAGACATATGGGAGATGGTGGTGCCTTCCAAGGTGAAAAGAAGAGATGATGCAATTACATTCACAGCTCTAAACATCAGCAGGAAAGGCAGATAATGTTCCCTCAGGGACTGCCTATGGAGACATTCAGGAAAGTTCAGATAGATTAACTAGAGCTATGAAGTTAAATCTCATAAGTAGAAGACAGAAATTAAGGGCAGGTTTGTTGAGCTCAAAAAGCACATGGGAAGGCAGGAGACTTGGCTTCTGTTTCTGCCTCTGGCATTGACCAGCCTGGCTGGATTTTGTCACAGTTCTTTCATAAAAATGGAATAAGTATATTTACCTACTCTGAAAACAGTATGAGATACATCTAATATTATTATCTACTTGTTATTTTATGGATACTGTATTCAGAAGTGGAACTTATTCAGTGCCTTGGAACTTTATGAGATGGTCTTGTCTCATGTGAGGCAGGAAGGACAGGAAACTTGCTTCTAAAGGAGTTGTTTACTTCTGGTTTAGTGTCTGGGTCCCATTTATAGATAATGAATACTTCTGTGGTTCAGTTCATCTCCTGTGAAAGCAGATGCCTTAAAGCCATCATATCAGTCATGTCCCAAAATTGCTTTTTTTCCCCCCATTGACTATAAAGAACACCTTAAATGGCCAGCTTACAGCTGACATTGCACGTTAGGTGAAATGAATTCCACCTTCTGAATTAAATTTACCAAGCATGTCAAGACGCTGCTAGTTCACATAGCACCAGAATTAATGTATTTTCCATGAAAATACATTAATTAACTCTCTATTAACTCCCTAATCTTCTCCAAAAATGGGGCAAGATAGGTAGTTTTTCATCTTAACTGTTTTAAAATTGAACAGTATTTGCCTTTTGAAATTTAATTATGTGATCAACCTCTTCCTTCTGACTCTTACACAAACATATTAGCTTGCCCATTGTGATTGATTTCTACATGTTTTTCTTATCCCTAAACCCACGTAATGATGGATTAATTATACATCAGAAGTAATATGGGAAATACTATAATTTAAAAAAAAAAAGTATGTTTCATTTCCTCTTTAGCTTGATTGGCTACTATTAAAATGGATTAACAAAAAGTGCTGCATCACTATATCCAAGCCATATAACAAGAGGTCCCTACACTGCAGTGCTTGAAATGCTAGAACATATTACTGTGCTGTTGAGAATGCTGGTTGTGAGAAGGCAAACTATCAAACCTCCCATGAGACCATGGACAGATAAATCATCTTATTCTCTGTAGTCTTTTCTCCCATGCTGTCACAACATATGCCTGATTTTTGTTAGCAATGCTTTTGGCTGCAGTGCAGGACTCATGGTCACATGCCTGCAAACACCTTTTCCACTAATTTGGTGTGCCTTTACTCACTTCTGCTGACATCTCAAAGCTCAGCTTTAAATGGGATGTGGAGGCTTGTCCTATATATTTTAGTTATCACTTCTGTTGTGTTGTGCTGTGTCCTCAATGAACAGAATTAGCAGTGTTGCCAGAGGGAGATGCTGGTTTCTACCCTGGACAATCAGGCATACTTTAAAAGCAGAAGAAACTTCTCAGAACTGCTGGAAATTCATTTGTGTTCGGTGTTTCATCAGATTCTACTTTAGTAGTGCTGGGTTTTATGCTTATGTTTGAAATGAGATCATAGAGCTGACTTCTTTTGCAAGTTATGGTCTCAATATTGTAATTTAGGTACTAAAACATTTTTTAAAAGTGTTTTGCAGCATATGTTATTGAAAAGGTTGCGTTGCAGAGGTTCTGAAGCATGGAAAGAGCAAAGCTGGCAGCCAAGCTTTCAAAAAAGAAAAGGTTAGCTAAAATTGCAAGTTCCTCTCACTGAAATATCTTGCCAAGAAATCACAGATGTACAACACATGACCAAAGTGATTATGAGGGTTATACTGGCAGCCTTGAATCTATAAAGCATAATGCATTCATCCCAAGATGCATTTGTGCATCTGTTAAGGTATTTTTACTAGTAGTGTAAGAGCTTTTAAAACAATTTTCTGAATTGTTTAGCTAATTTGTAATGCTTAATTGCTATTTTATAATTTTGTCCTTATTACTTTCTGACATTAGGCCATGACACAATGCATTAATATCTTGTAGGTACAATTGTTCCAGCTTCCATTTGTGATTCATCCCTTTGAGCCCTGTCATAATTTCTGCATATTTCTTTGTGTCCTCTTCTGCCTTTGCAGAGACCCTGTGACACTCAATTGGCCTTATCTAGGCACGACAATGTGTCTGAGTTTGGGATTTTTGCCCTAGAGGCACATATAATCCAGAATGTTGACTTACATCCTTTGATGAGGAGTGATTTCTTTTCATTTCTGTTCTTCCTCTTGTTGTATGAGCAGCATTCTGCACCAGTTTGTCTTTGATCTCTGTGACACTCAAGTAACACCCAGACAGTTCCTCACTGAGTGTATTTCTTCCGTTACCAAATTTATAAAAAAGTAAAACCAGATTTTCTTGATCTCCAGCAGTGGGAGTGAAAAGAGATTCTGGTCCAGTGATCCGTTTCCACCCCCACCTGTCTAGGTGCTGCTCATGCTGAGTTAAATGATGGCTGAAACTGCTCTTTTGCCATCTGAATTTTAATTGCTCCTCCAACCCACCACATCTCCCTGATGTATTTACAGAGAACATCAAGCCCTACCTGCTGCATTTGGCCTTCAGGCCTAGAACCTATCCCAATTTCCAAATTATTTTTCTTTGTGTGTGTATTTTTGTTTTATTTTTTGAAATACAACAATTCCAAATTGCCAAATGCTTCCTACAACAATCTATACCAATGACACACAAGAATATAATGGATGGGAAAAGCTGAGTTATTAGGGTGACACTTGCTGGGCTCCTGTAGAAGGTGCTCTATATATGGTGGAAATTAGTGGAGATCCTGTCAGCATGATTAAGTCATTTGTAAGTGGGGAGAAAAATAAAGCTGTATAATTCTCCATTTATCATCTTGCTGAGCTGTTTCCTCCCACAGCAGAGATACCACCAGCACAAAGCCCTTCAGACAGATCTTTATCCTCACCAGAAAAATGCTCTCTGAGATTGTTGCTAACCCCTTGTTTCTGTCTCCTCTAAGGTACAGCATTTTTTTCCCCCCGGTCAATGTAGATTATGTTCAATGCTTCACACCTCTCAGCTTTATGAATTATTTCCTTTAAAAATAGCTTCAGCAGATATGTCAGCTGTGATTTATTCTGTATGATATTATAACAAATTGCTTTTATGAGTGGATACTTTGCCAGACATTTTGTGGCCTCTAGGCCTGAGTCTCTCTGTGTTCATTCCAGTGTAAAGTGAGCATCACTAATTCCTGTACCACTGATAGGCACAGGGGTAAAACCAGTACCTTTGTAAACAGAACAATATCTAAAGCTACCTTTTTGAAAGGTGATAAGTGATTTGGAGAATAAAATTTGAGGATGCATGAAATAAAACTTCAAAGAGTCATGATATGACAAAGGACAAAAAAGCCAAGTGTGTTTTTTTTTGGTGGAGTGAAGAAATACTAGCCAGTCTATCACTTAAATTATTCAGTGAAGGATATGGTTCCTGCATAAGATACTGGAGAACATGACTGCAAAATCCCACTGCTGTTCCCAGCTGTTAATATTACAGAGCCCCCACTCCTACTCCTTTTCCAGCACTGGAACCCTTGCTGACCAGGACAAGACCAGATTTGTACTCTGACAAGAACTGCTTTGAACTGTTTGAGTCTAATTTACTTTCTTTATTTCACTGCACTGGAAAGTAAATAAGTACTTAGAGGTCAAAATAAAGCGCCATACTTACTAGATTAACAAAAATTATTGATTTTTGATTGATTGATGCATTAATTATTTCCTAATAGTAAATGGACTTGTGGAAAGTTGTGCAGGCTGGAAGAGATCAGTTCAAATGTTGAACACACAGGGACAGTAGCAGTTCACAGGAACAAATGTGGTACTGTGGTAAAGAAGAACCGAGAGCAGAGGGAGAAGTGCATGAATGTCATGAGAGTTCCCTTCAGTGTCTGAGGGTTTTGAATCTCAAAGAGAAGAGCACTCACAAAGCTGGTGGCATGTGCAGATGCAGCTCTGACAACCCCTACAGCGAGTGCCTTCAAGCTCATTATGTTATGAGGAGGGTCTTTGTATTGGGTGATGTGTGGGCCATGACTGCACCATGGTGCCATGATGCACCTTCTGAGTGACCAGCCTCTCCAGTCTTTGCTGCTGAGTGAACAGAAGAGGAGGTGGGAAGAGCATGAGAATGAACGGGATGACAGAAGTTTCCCTTGGCCTTCCTCATAAGTTTGTTCTGCACTGGAATCTCTTAGCTGCCAGACTGAATATTAAGATTACCCAAGCAACGTACCATTCTGCCATATAGAGGGTGGGAGGGTGCAGAATGACTAGGGGTCTGATCCAATAAAGCCATCTCTACCTTTAGAAATCTGCATTTCTCACAACAAAATACTTGGAAAAACACAACTATCAAATTGTTCATTAAAGAAGTTTAAATACATATTTATTAGTATCTACATTCCTGTCATTCTTTATCATTGTTTGAATGATGCTCTAATGACCCAAGGTATAGAATATATATTTAAGGAAATTTCCCAAGTTTGCTTCTCATTACAACTTTATACAATTTCAGTACCCTTTTTTGCTCAAAAATTCTCCAACTGAAATACAGGTTATAGCCCAATAACCTTTGTTTGAGTCCTGATCCTTATTATCCTGCAATTTCAGTTGCTCAAATGTACTCCTTCTATCCTCTCTGTCACTGACAGCAGTGTCCTCTGAAACCTGCTCAGTTGCTTCCCTCTGTGTATTCCTTTATGGAGGAATACACACACCTTTGTGGCAGAAAACGTGCCTGTCCTGACAGCATGGTGTGGAGTTGCTGTCTGTGTGCTGCCGTGACTGAGGGATCAGGGCCATCCCCCCACACTGGCTACTGCACTCAGGAATGCTCTCCCATGCCCCCTGGCCCTTCTCAACTCCATAGCTGGGAAGTGGAGAATGCTGTAGTGTTATCTGATGTGCTGGCATAGCACCTTGCTGATTTTACACCACCAACCTCTGCCCCTTAGCAGCAGGAAATTGTTTCAGGAAAAACCCCAAACATTTCCAGGAGAGCATTTACAGTAAATGCAAAATGCTATCCATCCACCCATCCATCAAGTCACTTAAGATTTGAGAAGAGGTTATTGCTCAGTTGGCTAATGTCTCATTCTGTGAGAATGTTATCTGTGCTTGAATAGTTTAACCCCTATTGTTTGCTGTCTTTATCCCCCTTTTCTCCCTGAATCATTGTTGAGCAAAATCTCTGCAGAAACTTTTCCATCTTTTCTCAATGGAATCATTGAGATGATTTCTACTAGCCTCCTGTATGCCACCATTCATTATTAGTATCTTTCCTCCTGTATCCCTTCATTGAAATAACAAAAAATAAATGGAATGAAAAGTGTGGAAATCTAGAATAACAGGGGAAGTCAAGTGAATTCCATTGTTTTAAAGCACAGGAAAAGGCATATTCCAATTCCCAGTAAGACTGATATTTTAATGGATGCTGGTAGAGTACAACATACTGATGTTAATAGGTGGAAACAAATCCTGTCTCACAAAGCTTTAAGCAGAAGCTAAGGAATTGCCCCCCTTCTCTCTATGCAGCTTTCATGAGTCTGGAATTGGCACAGCCTCAAGCTCTACTTCTAGTCCCAAAACAAGATTTTGAAAGCAACACAGCCTTTTGGCTTTTCATCGTCAAGGAGATGAGGCCATTTCAAGGCCCATTCCATAATAAGTTACTGCCAACTGCCAGCTGTTAACAAACTCAGCATTGTCTCTCTTCTGTATAAACAGCTGTGTTACAAGAATGAAAGAAAAAGGAAGAGAGGAAAGGGCTTGCTACAGCCTAATGGTGCCAATGAACTTTGTGTGCTCTGATTTGTAAAGAATTCAGTGACCGTGTTTTAACAGAACATGAAAGTATTGGAACAATGTGAGCATTAGAGGACCCTCAATATTATGATATTATGTCTTGTTGCATGACAGAGCTTGAGCACTCAGATATTCAGAAAAACCAGTCCCCAGAGTGCATACAGACTGTGGCAGAGTGCACTGCTCATTGGAATAACACATTTGACTCGTTTTGACCTCAGAGTTTACAAGTTTGATAATGAAATATGCATCAAAACTGTCAATGTACACAATGCTTCTACAGAAACTTTGCAGCAACCATCCATCAACATATTAGAGTAAAAAGGTTCCCTAAGCTGCCTGTATACTTCAATAACTCAGAATTGCTCAGCTGTAATGCAACACTTAGTTGCCAGGTCAATCCAGTAACAGTCATTATGACAAAATACATTTACATATGTGCATCAGTGAACAAATTTAATGATGTTGGATAGCACAATAGTAAGAAGTTGTGCAAAATGTTTTCCTAGAGACTACAAAGAGCTAGATTGGAGATAAAGCATGAAAACACATTTGAAGTATTGAAATTAGGCCTGAAAAAAAGGGTTTTAAAATACAGACCTCCTTTGTGCCACTAGAAATGTGCTCTGCTGGCAAATCCGGATACAAAGCAAAGCATTTTGAGGCATTGTCAAGGGTTTGTTAAAATATGGCTGGACACTGAAGCAAAGCCAATTTACACAGTACCAGTTGGCAAGCAGAGGGGTGTTTATTCTGCTTGATAAGCATCTCCTTAGTAACTCTATGAGTCAATAAATTGGGTTGATGAGTAGCATGTGGGGAAAGAAACTGAAGTGCAATCAGTACAACATGGAGAGTGTTAACCAAATGGCAGGGACAGGAACTTGAAATCAAGGCTGCAGAGGCTGCTTTTTGTGAGGGGATTCAAGGTGAATATGTGTAAGGTGAATAACAAGCAGTATGCAAGGGAGGATAATAGGTCAAATTAGCCTGCAGCTCACATTCATGCTTATTTCCCTCTGTTTGCCCAAGTTGGATTCTGAATCGATTCTCCCTGTTTGACAGTTCTTTATTTGAATTGCTATTGACTGAAAGCCAAAAATGGTGAGTGGTAGGTAGAGAAAAAAGGTCTTTGTTCATGTGGGGTACATCTGACCCATGGGGCAGCTAACATTTGTAATTGTAGCTTAAAGCATCTTTACATCCTAAGGCTAGTTTACTTCCTCTTTCCTAACAAGTACTAGAGGTGAAACCATTTACCAGTGACTGACAAGGGATAGGTGAGAGAAAGATCATTCAATGGGAATCCTGATTCCTGGGACAAAGTTGCATAGGAACCACTAACACTACCAGGGCAGACCCTTATTATTAAAAAAAAAAAAAAATACAAAAACCTTCATTCTTGTTATGAATCTTCCCTTTCCCAACCCTTACTTCTAGACAAACCTCTCTGGGGAAATTTCAGATGAGGTTACATTGCCTGAAATGATCAGCAATAGTAATAGCACAGAGAATGGAATTTTAAATCTTGGACATATATTTAATAATCTCCATTGCTATCTAGGGAAGCCAAGCATATTTAAAATCAAATGCAGAAGACCTAATGCACAAGCTTAATAGCCTGTGAGGTCACAGAGAACAGCTATGATTATCTAGTCTGACCTTTTGAATAACTCAGATCCTGCAGTTTCACCTAATCATACCTACAAGAAACTCATAACTTTTGATTACCCTATGATGAATATTTCAGAAACATATCCTAAATAGATTTAAAGAATTAAAGTGATGAAGAATCAATTGTATCATTAATAAGCTGTCCCTGTGGTCAATTACTAAACCTGATTTGCAAAAAAATGTTGATGAATCATTCCCTCAAAAGAAGCACTCTCTGATGAAACAAAACTGCTTCACAAAACACTGGAGAATTGTGTGATTTTGATTCGGGTAGGAGAGAAGCTTCAGGCAGACACATGTAAAGTCTTCATGTTTTGAACTGGCTTCACTAGGAGTTCTGATTTCATGTTATACTAAAACAAAATAAAATAAAATTTCAAATCACTGACCTTTTCTTTATTAAGAAGTTTGAATTTTAAGACTTCATCCAGTAAAAATACAGATAGGTATTAAAAAGACCGATTTTATACTCTTAGTAGTACTTACCATTTTATTAATTATCCTCAAAAATAAACTGTTTTAAAATGCAGACTTTCTTGAGCTGAATTGATTTCAGCTCTAGACAGAGGATCCTATTTTTTAAATAGTACCCTGTCTGAAAGGAGGGTCTTGCAATTTTATTTCTCTTTTGCAAACAAGACAAATGTTAAACTTTCTCCTGCAAAGCTGGATAGAAAGAGTTTCTCTAGACTACCACTGCAGAGGGGTGTTTCTGCACTTCTAATCCTTAATGGTGGCTTTTTTAAATCTCTTACCAGTTTTCACTACCCATTCCAAACACAACTATATTATTGCTGCAACCACTGAACTATTGGCACTTTTTACTTTCTGTTTATGGTCACTGTGATTAATTTCTAATAAGTTGCTTAGCTCTCTTCAATAGTGTATTCAGATTTATGGGATCAGGTTTAGGGAGAATTGCATCTCATCCTAAGTATGCCTAAAATATGGTGGATGAATCATACCCTAAAAATGCTGACTTCTTTTCATTGACTACCAGTGGAGCCTTGATGACAGCTCAAAAGTAGACATCAGCACTGTGGATATTGAAAGGTAGGTGGGATTAATTCCTCTGAAAGAAACCAATAGTCTGAATAACTTATTGGCTTGGAGACACATGTTGGAATCTTGGATGGACACATTTTAAATTTTTTTTTTTAAATTGTACTCACAACAGTTCTTGCCTTTGTATAAATGGAAAATATATTTCAAGGAGAAAATGATGACTCAATCCACCCAGGAGAGTTTCCACAATTGATTTCAAGTTTGTTTTGGTTTTTTTTTCCTCTGTTTCCAGCACTGACTGTACATAGAATCATTCAGGCTAAACAGAGGTTAAATGGTAAAATTAGTGTGGAATTATATTTTTAATTCAAGTCTCACCAAAAGAGAAAAACAAAGGAAGGGAAATAAGTTTATGTATCATTGGAAATTGTAAGGACACCTATAAGTTGTACCTGAATGGTTAATGGGCACATTAATTACTTTGTCCTTTTTTTGCTGCTATCTCCCACTATTACAGTATTTTGCTTCCTAAATGTGGTCATAGAGTATTTGCTTTACAGAAAAGACACTCCTTTCCCTGCCTCATAAGAATTAAAAGACTTGTCTTAAGAAGGAGTTCTGTCCACTCTAATTTTGGATTATCTAATGAGGTGGTCAGTAAATATTCAGGCTATATGGCAAGTCAACACTTTCTTCCATAGAGTAATAGAATTATTTGGGTTAGAAAGGACTTTTAAATATCACATTGTTCCACTCCCCATCCGCAGACAGGGACAGCTTCCACTAGAGCAAGTTGCTCAAAACCCCGTACAACCTGTCCTTGGACAATTCCAGGGAGAGGTATCTACACTGTACTACACTACACAACTATACTCTGAGCAACCTGTTCTAATGTCTCATCACTCTAATTATTAAAACTTCTTCCTTATGTCCATTTTAAATATACCTTCTTTCAGGTTAAAACCATTGCCCCTTGTCCTTTCACTACAGTAAAATATCTGAAAGTTTCTTTTAAGAACTAAGAGGTCACAATAAGTTCTCCTCCAAGCTGAGCAACCCCAACTCTCTCAGCCTTTCCTCATAATATAGGTGTTACACCCCTCTGATAATTTTTTTGACCCTTCTCTGGACCTGTTCTAACAGGTCCATGAATTTCCTGTGCTGGGAACACCACAGCTGGGTGCAGTACTCCAGGTGGGGCTCACCAGAGCAGAGTAGAGGGGTAGAATCACCAACATCCACTAGCTGGCCATGACTCTTTTCATGGGTCCCAGGGTACAGCTGGTGTTCTGAGCGGCAAACACACATTGCTGGGTAAAATTCAATTTTTCATCCACCATAAGTCCCAAGTTCTTCTCCTCAGGACTGCTCTAAATCCATTCAGTCCTAATTCTGTGTTGATACTGGAGATGATCCCCACTGATGTCCAGTGCCTTGCACTTGGTTTTGTTGATCTTCATGAGGTACATATGGGTCCACCTCTTAAGCCTGTCAAGGTTCCTCTGGATGACATCCCTGCTCTCCAGTGTGGTGATTACAGCATTCAGCTAGATATAATCTCTATACTTGCTGCAGGCACAGTTGATACCACTATCTATGTCACTGATCAAAACAATAAATAGCATTGGTTCCAGTACACACCCTTGAGGGACAGCACTTGTTACTGGTTTCCACTCGGACACCAAGCCATCTACTGCAACTCTTTGGATGTGGCCATCCAACCAATCAGCTACTAAACTTCTCAATTGCATCATTTTCCACAGAAGTCTCTGAATAAAGCACTCCATCACTTATGTACCTTCTCACCTGTTGTCTCTCACTATAAACTCTGGAAACAAGGTCTGTTTCTCAACACACAGATCCTAAAGCCTCGGGACTTTCCTCTAGGACCTCTATATTTATTGGGGTGAATCAATAGTGTTCATTGTTGACTAATACCTCACTTCACAGTCATAATGCTCTTATCTGTCAAAAAACTAGAGGTGAGATCCAAAAATGAGTCATGTCTGTGAAGAGAATTCCTCCTGGCTTTAGCAGGACTTGTCCATATGTAGAGGAATTAGAAGGCCTTAGACAGGATCTGAGCTCGCATCAAAAGGGTAAAAATCTGTACAAGTCACACTTATTTTGCCATGCAGGCAGCTTGTTTCCATCACAATTAAACCTTGTTTGCCTTACAGAGCACAAGAGAATTATTGCTTTGTTCCATGAAAAAAGGGCTGTATCATATAGTAATAATAGAGATACCTTAAAAATATTTAAACTCTTTTAATAATTTCAGAGAATCATTTATATTCCTCCATTTAATTTATTTTAAATAACTTATTTTCAGGTATTTTTATTGTATGAAATAGATAACAGTTTTGGAAGGAAACAATCAGATTATTTGCTTTAGACTAATGTACTCTTCAACTCCGTTTCACCCTAAGGCATGGATTAAATGGTGTTTTGCAATAATTTTTCCTTCTTTGTTTACATAATTTCTTATAGTATGCTCTAAACTATTAATTCTTGTTAGAATAATAGTATATTATTCTATAATATTACCCTATTTTAGACAGAAAAAAAAAAAGTATTTTCCAAGTTTTGGTGACAGTAGATCTTGATAAAGGAAAGGAAAGACTGAATCTTATCCAAACTATCCCAAGTTGAAATAAATTTACAGCTAAAGGTCCAGAATTTGCTACAACTTGTAGCTATTTTATGGAAATCATTGTAAGTAATAGTCATTAAGAGTCGAATTTTGAGACACTGTTTGAATGATTGAAGTATCTGACAGCATTAGAGAGTATAACATACCCAAATCTGACAGGTATAACTCAAAACGTTTCACCTGGCCCTGGTGGGTGCAGCAGAGGGCTACAAAGACAATTAAGGGACTGGAGCATGTCTGCAAAAGGAAAGGCTGAGGGGGCTGGGCTGAGGTTTCAGTCTCAAGAAGAGAAAGCTGAGAGGGGACCCCATCCCTGTCCGTGAGCACCTCAAGGGAGGGTGTCAAGGGGATGGAGCCAGGCTCTGCTTGGTGCAGCTGAGCAAAGGGACAAGAGGCAACGGGCAGGACCTGATGCACAGGAAGCTCCACCAGAAAATGAGGAAGAACTTCCGTACTGTGCAGTGACTGAGCGCTGGAACAGGTTGTCCAGAGAGGCTGTGGAGTCTCCCTCACTGGAGATATTAAAGAGATGTCCAAACACAATCCCATGCAATGTGCTCTGGGATCACCTGCTTGAGCAGAGAGCTTGGACCAGATACCCATGGGGGTCCCTTCACCTGAGCCGTTCTGTGATTCTGTGCCACTGTGCTAACTTTGAGAAGAGACCCAACGCCTAATGGACAAGGTGACATCTACATTTAAAAAATTTAATCTCCAACTAAATTCTATCCTCAGCCAAAAGTGGCTGTCTAGGCTTCCACTGTTGCCAAAAAATTAGTATTTGCATAGGTAATTCACCACTCTAGACCCAGTTACCTCCTACAGGTGCTTCATTGACTTACACCTACTTGATGTGTAATCAAACAGTATGTACTCATGTCAGCAGAAAAAAGAGCATTTGAGAAGAAATACTGTGCCTACCTTAGAGAATTTTCTTTGTAGCTGTGCCCTGTAAGTGATCAGCAATGTAGGCATATAGGAATGACAATTCCCTTTACAGTAGTAATCCCACCCTTCTGTCACTTTGATTTATGATGCTGCCTCTTAATTAAGTAATCACTTTTCAAAGGAGTCCAGTGGTTTTTGGTGTGTTCTGAGGGACAGACACAAAGAGTGCCTAGACCTTCAGGGCAGTGTTTTGATGCCCTAACTAAAAGACCATGGCTTCTCTTTAGACAGCTTGTCCCTCTTATGTTTTGCATTACCTCTACAGTTCCTCATAAATCAAAGGTTTGTAAAAAATACTTTTCACTGTGCCACCTTACTGCTCTTGAAAAGGATTTTAATTTTTTTAATTAACCCTGTAAAAGGTAATAAAACACATACATTTTAAACTTTTTACCAGTACTTATGACAAGTAGCTTATGTCAAGAAGTTGTCGGTGCATGTATCTGTGCTGTTTACTGCAGTTTCAGTCCTGGTGCACTCACATGAGATGCTTGCTATTCCAACAAAATTCTTCAGGAGAAAACAGGGTAGATGGATTATATATGTTTTGAAAATGATACGTGCTTTGTCACTCCTGAGTGTAAGAAGCCTGAAGCTGGAATTGAATCACACTGAAATGTACCTAACACACAATATTTCAGTTGTAGAAATACGACCATAGCCTTTTAGCATCTGCTGGGTATGAATTTTTAAATTTGGTACTAAGGAGTAGCAGCACATACTGAATGAATGCTATCCAGTCTCATCACACAGCCAATATCTTGAAGTATTAACTTCTTTCCAATTGCTACATGCTCATTTAAATTCACTGCTGCATACTGAGATTTTACACTCTGAAAGTGTTGCCTTTTTTATAGAAACCAACACATCAGTGTTGGATGCTAAGGACTGGTGCTGCAGGACAGTAAGTTGTGCAAATGCTTGAGTTTAATAGAAGCTACCATACAGTTTTATGGAAAAGAGGTTTAATTTCCCCATCTTGCTTTTTGAGGGGTTTGCTGAGCCACTCTGGTGATGTCACATTGCTGTCCAAATCAGTCAAGAATCTTGCACATATTGTCATGATTTCTTCTTGGTAAGAGGCATCCACTTGCTATGAGAATGGAGAATTAAGAAATTGCATGGGGAAAAGGGAGGAAAGGACCACAATAGCAGTTTGGAATTTTGGAGTAGCCAATAATTCTAAGATGTGAAATACCGGCTTTAAAGCAGTCATGCTGTAAAAGGTTTTTTTTAAAATGCTGATTTATTCCTTGGCCCTCTGAAACCAGGTCCTCCTCTTCTCATACCAGTCTGCTTAAGCCAGCTATTACCTGTCATAAAAGGTCTTTTAAAAAGATCTTCCTAAATGGGGTGATGCACAACAATCTTGGTTTTATATTCTAGGTGAACTAAATATTTTCTGGCTATTAGCTGCTGAGACTGCTGACTCCTGGCAAAGGTTATGTTGGGGCTGGACAATACATTTGGCATGAAGCATTGACAAAATCATTAAGGAAATAGACATTCCTGGTTTTGTACAGACACAAATGATTACAGATTCAAAACAGCAAATCCACAATTAAAAGTAACCTTGAGATATATGTAAACCTTATCCTTATGTTTGTCATAAAATTAATAAATAAAATCTCTTAAATTAGTTTTAATATTAAAAAGCTGTAATGTAATAGCATTTTATTGTTCTATGGTCATGATAGCATCCCATTAAACTATTGGCTTAGAATAGTCTCCTGAACCAAAGCCTGCTATAAGGGAATACTACTGTTTCTTAGAAATTATGGAGCTTAATAAGAGCTGATTTTCCTAACTCCTCCTTATGCCTTTCATCAGCTGTGCAAAGCTCTAGCTATAGATACACTGAAATACTCTCTAGAAGAGCTTTCTAGTGCTCAATATTTTTTTAATTTGATATAGGAGTATTTTAGAGACTGAAAAAAATATTTTAGGAGTTAATAAAAGTGAATTTGAACATATTTATATTTTACTTTGAATATGGCTTTAAAAATTCTTACCTGCACAACTTGATGTTTCTGTCCTATTGAAGTCCATGATCCTACTTCAGAAAGCTAATGTTAACTTAATCTGAAAACAAATTGTTTCTGTGCATAATTGGACATTTCAAAAGACTAAGTAGGTATCGGCTACAAAAGAAGCAAAAGTTTATTATGAAAAGCTTTTTCATCTATTACAGGCTAGAAATTTTATTTTTGATTTCAAATCTCCTAAATGTTTCAACACTAAGAAAATGCAAGAAAGGAGTGAGAATTGTAGCTCCCTTTTTAAAATGCACATTGTGTCACTGCTGTTGCACAGCTTTGATCAGTTGCTGGTTTGTTGTCATCTGAAGTCTTTTATTGTTGAAAAAGTATCTTGCCAATTACTATTTTCAAGAGTGTTCTGCCATGGTTGACCAGAAGGTCCAAGACCAGATCACATATTAAGAGCCTTCCTCTGTCTTTTTTTTTTCTGGATAATTGCCTTGGGGAGACACTGCAATTATAACCATGTTGTGTTGTTTTGTTTTGTTAAATGTAAAAAAAAGACAGTGCATTTATGAAATTAAGGCTGGCATTGAGTTAAAAACTAACAGGAACAGTGTCAACCCCCAGACACACACACTCTGCAAATTTTAATTATCAGATTATAAATCCCCGTTTTAAATGTGAGCCTTTAGACTTTTTCTTGGTGAATGTTTAATACTCACTTTATGCTGTCTCAGTAGCAGCCTTACAGAGTTATTGGCAACATGAAATTGCTTTTGTTGGCAAAAAAATTCCAGTCTGTGTAAAGAAATGAATCCTTAGAAACTTACTAAAATTTATTTTGTCTTGCTAAAGGAAATGTTTGAATGAAGATATATATTCATGAAAAATGCCAAATCTAAGTTTCAGTTACTTAAGTAAAAGTATCTGAAAGGATAGAAACTGTGTGAGAAAGCTAAAAGAGCTTTGAAGAAAAATAACACATGCCTACAAAGGAGTATTTTATCAGTAGGGAAGCACTGTGTCTGCTTGGTTCAGCTATTCTTTAGCCATTGATGGGTCATATCTTATCATATATACATCACACAAGGCACAGGTGCCAGAATAGAGTGGTGAGCACTGGCAGGTGCTCTGCCTGCCTCCCTCTGGTTCCCTGCATGTGAGCACCCCAAGCAGAGTTTAAGGTGCAATTTAATTCTCCTGCTTGATTGGGAAGGAGGTTCTCCTCCTCCTCCTCCCCTGCCGAGGGTGATGTCTGCTCCCTGCCCTGTCCCATCCCACACAGCCAAATCCTGCCGTTCAGCAGCTCCCCGTGTGCTCACACCCAGCTGCAGCTGCTCCTGCTGCTGCCCTTGTGCCAACCAGGAGGGCTCCTGCCTTCTGCCCTTGACAAATCCTCCTCGTGTCCTGCCCATGAAGTGATGGCAAAAGCATCTCTCCTTCCTTTCAGAGCACCGCTTAGTTTTGAGTGAACATGAACAAGAAGAAGGAAAAGGAAACTTCTTGATGAGCTGTGGAGGAGATATGCAGAATCTGGCCTGTAGACTATGAAGCTGACTTATGTCTTGCTAGATCATGCTAATTACTTGGCATGAAAATGCATGCCAGAAAGGAAGTACAGCCTGAGTCTGTGTACAAAATAAGATTCAAGTGAGGAAAAAAAACCTCAATAAACAGGTGGTGCATCTGTTACTGCTAGGGCATGATGGATGCTGCTTTTCTACAAGTCTTTTTCATTGTTGGAAACAGAAATAACTTTTGAGAGAATCTTGTATGTGGATGTATGGATATATAGTGTACATCCATATATGAACATATGGGTATATACCTATTTTTATGTATTATATAAACCTATCTTTATACATATATACATTGTGTCTGTATATGCATATACATATAGACATCTTGTCATATGGCCTTCATGATTGTAAACTAAAATACTATATAAGATCTGGTGCTTTCTGTGAAAAAGCTTCAAGAGACTTCCCTGTAGTAAGGAGCTTTTTGAAATAGCCAAACCTGTGTTTCTCATCAACCACAGCACCTTAAAATGTATATACGTGAAACATTTAATTCCATGGCTAAACAATCACATATCTTCTAAAACAATGGCCAGGCCAATCAATAGCCAGGCTGGATTTCCCAATAACTGCTTTATATGAACTATAGATGCAGCTGGGAACATTGTAATATCATCCTCAGAAATAGTTTTCATTTGAAGTATATCACACAGGGCAAAAGCTAATAAAATAAAAAATTTTTGAAGTCCAAATGGTTTCCTACCTGACTCTGCCTATAGAATAAAAAATATCCTAGTCTCAACCATGTTTAATTTTCTACCCCTTCACCAAGCTAGATGCTTCTGTGAGGTGCATTATATGTATCTTCCTTGCTCAGCAACATTGCCACCAGTAAACTCAACAGCTAGAGAATGTGAGGGAAACAGAAAGGCAGAACATCACAAATGCTGAACTCAAGGCTATTGGATTCAGTATTTGGTTAGTTTCTGGCAAACAAAGAAAATACTAACCAAAAAAAAAAAATCCAAAACAAAACCAAAGCAGAACAGAACAGCTATGGGTGCCAGAAAAAAATATTTAGTTTGGCATTTTGTTACTTGGATAACATTTTGCATTTACAATTCATTGCTATATCTGGCAGCCTGATTCACCAAATCTATAGGGACACATATTGCTCTTCCCTTTCCCACTGAAAATCTCCAGTGAAATCAATTAATTTACATGAAGTTATTAAGAATGAGGATCTGAAGTTCTATGACCTCAATGGACAGTGGATAAGACTCCTTTGGCAATGAAACAGGGCGAAAATAAAGATTACTCTGAAGATACTTCTTTTACTGTGCTCTTTGAATATTCTTCAGCCATTGGAGTAAGTATTGCAAAATCATTTCCCAGCTAACTTTGTTTCAGTCAGTAATTTTATGCTATCCTATGAGAAATGTGAAAGAAGATTCATATACCTTTAAAGGATTTGTGAATTCTTTGGGGAAAAGCAAGTCACTCAGAATTCATCTCATTGCATAGATTTCTTCAGCTAGTGGGGAAAGAACTACTGCAGCACAGCAGAGTGGTGAGCTGAGTGTGAATGCCAAGTAGAAAGCAAATCTATGACTCCAGCTAAAAGGAAACAACTGTTGCTATCCACAGCTGCTGCTTCCTTACTTTCAATTTTTTTAAATTATTTTAAGATTCATAGTCGATCCTTGTCAAGGAAATGTTCTTCCTTAATTGCAATACTCAGTTACTGATTTGCTAGGCTGGAAATGAGAGCTTTCCTAAATAGTGTATTTGATTTTTTTCCCCCTCAGAAGCTAATGGAGCTAAAAGTCATATTTGTTTGTGCTGCAGCTTCTTCCCTACTGATGCTGCCTGTTTGAAGCAGCTGATTCTGCTCCATGAGTGTCATTCTGGGTGACAGCCCTTCTGTGGAGCTCTGATTTCCTTGCGTCTTTTCTTATTGCATGCTGCAGCGGTCCTGCTAAAGCTGGGTCTCATTTCCTAGAAATTGAAAGAATTTGTAACAGACTCAGAAAGTAACAATCCTACTGTTTGGAAAGATTTTTTTCATCATTTTAATACATTGTCTATGGTTTACAGCTGTCTTCTTGATCAAGGTCTTTCCTTGCAGCATGGTAGATTTCAGAATTTTTGTAGTAAGACAAAAAGTTCTTAGTTCACAGGGAGAGAGGAAAGATTTTACGGATAAATCTAACTGCAACAACCTATATTTCCTGGGCTAATGTTTTCCATGATAAATTATTTATATTATTTGTAATAAGTATTATATAACTTATAAAATTTCTAGAAATATGATCCAATATGAACAAGGAAGCCTTTATTATGTGTTGAAACTAAAGCAGGCTTTAGTGACATGGAAATTCACCGTGAAGAAAGGTTGCTGTAAGAAAAGCTGGATAAAGTTTAAGGTTAATGAGAAATGTCTCAGTCTGATTTAAGTTTAACCATTTACAAGCCCACAGAGTTCATCTAGTTGCACATCATCACAATTTTTTAAAATTTTTTTTCCTCCAGATTTCTTCAGAGCTTTTGCTGTTGCTGTTCTTTCGTGATTTTATTTCAAATGACACTAACAACTGTTCTCAGATCTATTTGAGGAGAAAAATTCTGTATGTTTTTCTTTATTGTATACCCATCTGGTGACTTTTTTTTCCCTACAGTACCAGCTACCCAACTTGATGCCTGATTCTGCTGGCAGAAGCACAGTGAACTCTACTCCACCTGACAGTTTCAGCAGAGGCCCCATTAAAAAATTGGCTGATTTTTAATCCATATAGCACTTAATTTGTCATTGTCGTATAGAGTCCATCACAAAGTTTATCCAACTTTAGAATTTTTTCTGTCTGTTAAAGATGCAGTATCAGGCTAAATATCCTCACTTAAGAGGTTTTCCACATGACTGTACACCTTAGAGCCATTTCACTTTATCTGAGCTAACACACAAATTCTGTGTAAGACAGCATTGGCATTTTCCAGGTTTACTTTCAAATAAATTCAATGCAAAGATAACTGTAGCTCTCCAGGGACTGCACAGAATTTATCTCAGTCTTCAGATCAAAGCCAAACAAAAGAACTGTGCAAGAACCATTTTTATTGTCTGCTGTTGCAGAAGCCACCAAAAGGAACAGGTTATTCTGATCCTTTTCTAATTCTACAGAAATAATCACAAAAAGGTCTTCACCATTCATCTCAGTGCTGTAGAGTTTTTGATCCCCATTTGTCTCACTCACCTCCCAAAAACTTGTGAAAGTATCAGATTTTTTTTTCCTGTGATTTGTGTGATTAAGATTTTAGCCAAAGCAAGTATTAATAATCCCTGACATTCTCAGCAGATGATGTTTAGACTTCATGTTAGTCCACAATTTGGAGTGTTCCAGCTTACACCCCATGCACAGGCTTAAACACATGCACTGTGGTGTATCCTCTCAGTGTCCCACAGGGATATTACTCTGGCTTACCACTACAAGTAGTATCGTGCTAAGCATCATCTTCCAGAATCCAGTCCTTGTTTAATGCAAAATAAATTTTATTGAAGCTTAGTTCAGATGGTAATAGCTCCAAAAATATCCAGTGAATTTAAAATAATGATTTCATCATAGCCTTTAATATTTCTAATGGATAAGCTGATATCTGCTTCATGTCCACCACAGCCAGGTATTATTTATTTACTCTTTGAGGTTTTCTGCTGGTAGTGGGGAAAGTGTTTACTATGGCATTGTGAAGGGGTACTCATGTATTTTCCAGTAAGTTTTTTTCAGTGCCTCTATTTTGGTATCAGATTGTCCTTTTGGTATGCTTCCAAGGTTTGTTTAGAATGTTATAATGAGGATGGAGCAGAGTATTCTGGTATTGTTTGACAAAAGATATGCTGCAGCCCTTTGCTCTGAACTACAAGAATAAAAAGTTGACAATACAGCTACAATTTTGCAAACAGAGAGATTTTTATAGATTTTACCCTGCTGCCAGCAGAATTATTGAAAATCAGTCACACTGCAATAACATTCCTCAATTTCTCCATTATGGGCTATGACTTTAGTTGCTAAGGCCACCAAAACTCAACATAGATTAAAAAAAAAGAATTCAAGCTAATTCAAGACAGAGAAATAAAGTTTAAATCCCATGTTCAGAGTTTTAACAAGAAAGGTGAACTGATTTTTTGGTCTTTTTTTTTTTTTTTTTTTTTCCTGCAAAATACCTACTTGATTATGCTCAGTAAATTCTTATTTTCTGTGCCCAGCTTCTCACAGGCATTTTTTCTTCTTTTGTGGGATGATGTCAATGAAGGCCGAAAATTCATCTCCCCAGAATAAGAAAACAATTATTGAAGATGAATATCACAATCCAGGAATGTAACAATGTTTTATTTTTTTTTAATACCATAGATTTCAGATTGAATGCTCCAACTCTGGGATTCAGGATGGCTGCTGACATTTTTCTTACTACCTATGTACAGATATACACATCAGATGAAATCACAATGTATACTCTTAGCTGTACCCTATAGCTCATTGAAAAAAAGAAACCCAAACAAATCAAACAAACAGAACAAATAACCCAAAACCACACAAGCAACAGCCCAGATCAGGTAAATAACTTCATCAACAGTAAACCTAAAATGACAGTGAATTATGCCAAACAAAAAATATGTGCCTGAAATGGACAGAATTGATATACACACACCTCTTTTTTGACACCAGCTGTATGCATGGATACCACCTCATACAGACAAAAATAAGAGAAATACTTTTCTGAAATGTTGAGATTAAAGACAAAAGTACTCTGTAAATCCACAGAAAATGATTGGAGAGCATGTGTATTTGCGCTGAAAATACAAATAAGCAAATAAATAAATTACTTTATAGGCATACTTTACAGCATGCCTATAAGCTCTTTCTGTATATCTTAAGTATTTTTTTACATGGCAAAGAGAACAGAGTAATGGCTATAAGCTAAAAACACAAGAAGTTCCACCTCAACACAAGGAAGAATTTTTTTACACTGGGGGTGGCAGAGCACTAGAACAGGCTGCCGGGGAGTGGGAATTTCCCTCTCTGGAGACATTCAAAATCCACACGGACTCATTCCTGTGTCACCTGCTCCAGGTGACCCTGTCTTGGCAGAGGGGTGGGCTAGATGGTCTCCAGATCTTCCAACCTTAAAAATTCTGTGATTTTTTTATTCTGTGAAATGAACCTTTACCCATGTGACTTTATTTGAATTTCTCATATTTCAGTTTTACACCTAAAAATATATTTGAAGTCCTTCAGCATGAAAGTTACTCATTCATTATTTATTACCATTTTTTCAATAACACTAGCATTTAAAAAAGAAGGAAGGAAGAAAGGCAGGCAAAGAAAACACGTCAACTCAATAAACCTTTAGCCTGGGTTATGTACAGCTGTTGGATTTATAAACTCCATTTCATCTATTAATAGTTTTGTTTCTATCTTTTCCCTTAGCTATTGTGCTTATTTTCTGCACAAATTTCTCACCTTTTGATCAACAGAGTTCCAGGGGTAAAACATTAATTTTCTTTATGTTTAATTAGATTCATTTGCCACTTATCAAACCAAGAATCCATTAAATACACAAGAGGTTTTATAATTTACTCACAGAGATGGTTATTGTTATTGTTTTCATAAGGATGGCTTAGATAATGCTTTTTAACTATAGGTCATTTGGTTTATGCTCTTTAACTATAGGTTGTTATTAGCTACTAACTCATATAGATTAAAAGAAGGATATCACAAACATTATGTTGCAAAAATGCACTAAATAACTGCAAAAAACTCATGCATAGCTAATGTTCATGATTTATTTGCCTTATGAATGCATTACATTCCAAACAGAATTTGGTTTCAATAAGGTGATGGGAAACTATATACAGGATAATTGGCACAAGAAGGGCACCAACAGTTCAGTCTGCATGGGGCTGAGTTATAAATGTGGTTTTCTCTTAGCTTTTCAGCTGAGAAGCAACCACAGAAGTTTTGCCTGAGGCATAGTCTCAGAAGTGGTAACCTGCAGTTTCTTACATTGATGGGGTTTGTCAGAGCATACCCCAGTCTAACCACACTCCCCCCAAAGTCCACAGACCCAGGGTATCCCCCAAGGAGATGCACTGGGACAGATGGAGCTTCCTACTGGTGTGGTTTAACCCCAGCCAGCCAGCAGGTACCACACAGCTGCTCAATCACTCACCCACCACAGGACTTGGGAGGAAATTGGAAAAGTAAAAGCTATACAACTTATGGGTTGAGACAAAGACAGTTTAATAGATAAAGCAAAAGCTGTACACAAAAGCAGAGCAAAACTAGGGATTCTTCCACCACTTCCCATTGGCAGGCAGGTGTTCAGCCATGCCCAGGAGAGCAGGGCCCTGTCACAGGTAACAGTGACTCACAAAGACAAATGCCATCACTTGAAACATTTCCCCTTTCCTCCTTCTTCCATCCACTTTATACACTGAGCGTGATGCCATATGGTCAGGAATATCCCTTGGTTCAGTTGGGGTCAGCTGTCCCAGCTGTGTCCCCCAACTTCCCATGCACGCCCAGGCCCCCTGCCAACATGGCAGAAAAGGCCTTGGTTCTTCACAAGCCATGTTCAGCAATAACAAAAACTTCACTGTATTATTAACCCTATTTTCAGCACAAATTCAAAACACAGCCCCACACTAGGCCCTGTGAAGAAAAATTAACTCTACTCCAGCCAAAGCCACACACCTCCAGAGCAGGAGCAACCCCAGAGTTCCTCTCCTCCCATCTTGTCCCCCAGCTCATGACATCCTTGAGAGGCAGGAGCCAGCCCCATCCCCAGTGCCACAGGACAGACTAAAAACCCAGGGTAACTGCAGAGATCTGAATTTTCTGCGAAGTTCACATTATTGCCAAAGGCTCTTGCATTAAAAACAGTTTGAATGAAGGATTTGGCATAACCCCTGGCACAATGCAAGGCCTATCATTTCTCTAAGTTGAACAAAGTGCAGACACAAATATTACAAGGGGTAGGACATGACCCAATAATAGTGTCTGCCTTCTCATTCAGAAAATGCTGTGGCAAATCTCTCACAGGGGCAAATCAAAATGAATTAAGGGTTTAGGACCTGACAGTGCCCAAGTGTGAAAACAGGCTTCCACCCCACCCAAGCACTGCATTCAGCATCATGGCAGTCACACAGCAGATATTTTCACTTTTGCAAAAGTGTACCCCTTGGTAAAGAGGCAAAGCTGATAATTTGAACTGACAATTTCTAAAACACATTTACCAACTTTTTTTTCAATGGAGCAATAAATATTTAAAATAAATGTTTAACAGTTCACAGCACAGAATCCCAGCATTCAGCTAAAAGCAATCTGGCTAAAATACTGCCATCTTGCAATAAAATCTGAAGGTAAATGGACTGTTATGAACTAATCTAGTGCATTATAATTTTGTTCTGCAACTTTGTGCTACGTTTATTAGCTCTTTCTCTGTGGCCTTCGAGGGAAAGATATGTAATAGTGAATACTAAGAATATATGTGATGTAAAGTGGGTCTGAGATATTCATTTTCTTTGCATAGCATCCCTTCTTTCTTGAAACAGTGATGCCAACTTCTATCAGCCTTCAGGACTGATTTACTAGGACTGGTTTAAGCTAGTAATAGCTTAATCACCAAAGGCTCAGAAATTCAGACAGGAGGGCAGGGGATGGCTGTCCAAAATGGTATTCATGTCTCCACTCTCTACAAATTGGCCCAGAAAAATTTTGAAAATCATGATTCATCATTGAAAGTTTCATGTATTTCATGAGGAAGGGTGCCATTTAATGCTTTGCATATCTGCTTCAGACCACATCCAAAAGGCACACAGACTTTATGAACTACACTTAAAATAACAGCATTTTTTTAAATGACGGGTGTCTAATCCCAGTTCAAATTTACACGACTTAGTTCAGCCCTGTAGCCGTGAAAAATATTCACAAAATACTGCACATATATATTTTAAATGAACTTTCATTCTTCGTTTCGCAAATGCCAGTGAAATCTCCTAGCTCAAGATGCCTTCAACAACCCAGGCTAACAAGCAGTCCTGGAGCTGTTCTCCCCTGTCCTATCTCTATGAGTGAAGATATTCCCCATGTTTGCTGATGCACAGTATCTTCCCTTCACAGAAAGTCTTACTGAGTAACCATCTTAGGTACTCCTGTACTGGGCAGATGGGAAGGAGGTACAATGACCCTGGAGACAGTTTTCCACTGGCACAAACAGCAAGGTTTTAGAGCTCTTTACTCAAAATATTCTTCTCAATCAAAACCTTACATTTTGTCTGTGATAGTATATGTGTGAGATCTCCAGCTATACCCTCAAAAAAGAAAATTGCATTTTCATGTAGCAAGAAGAGTGAGTTATCTGAGTGAGGATCTTGAAATCTACTACCACATTCAATCTGAAAATTTTAGCCTACAAGATCATCCCCTGGAGATATTTTTAATCTTTAATATACACAGAAAACTAATACAGATAAAATCATTACTTAAGTAATTAGTCAAAAGCATATAACCTGATACTTTAAAATAAGGGGCAGAAAAAGCCATAGAAACCATTTGCTGAGGCATAAGTGTTCCAAATGTTTTCTTTTTCTGGTAATGGTGAATTTTGCATTTTGAGAAAATTTTATAAGTCAACCATTTGAACATGAAGTGTAATTTTCATAAGCAAACAGCAAAAGAAATTAACCAAAACTAAATGGAGTAATAGCTACTTCAACTAATAACTAATTGTCAATAACTGTCAAAAAATCCCCATCATAAAAATAAAATAAATATCAATGGGTTGGTTAGCAGTTTCATTCTGTTTGCCAAGAGATACCCACAAAAAGGATTTAAATACTTTCAAAACATAGAGAACAGAAGCAGTGTAAAGTCAAATGCTGCAATACTTGAGTAACTCACTCTTCATACAGACATGACGAAAACATGCCAAAGCTTCTTCACAATTAGCCTGTGATTTTGATTTGCTTCTTTTTACTATTTATCTTTTTTTTCACCCCTCTGCAAGTCTAGGTACATTTGTTTGCAAGCAATGCACTCGTAAGGAGATGACAAACACATATTTGTGGAGCAATTCCATCCCAGTTTTTTCTGAGTAAATTTCAGCCAGGAGAGTCTACATATAGGCTTAGAATATGTCTACCAACAGTTACGAAGGTAGTGTTCAAATAGATAAGGTTTCTAAAATTAAATGCAAAAATCAGGTTTAATAAACAGTCCATGTTGTATATGTTTTATACTACAAGCTATGCTACTTCCACTGGGGAATGTTCCAGTGCTTTGTAGACTGTAGACTACAGCTCTCTGGGGTTTGGGTTTTTTGCCTCCCCTGTCAGTGAAAATAAAATTAAAGTAGCCTGCACAATTAGTAATTCCCCACATCATAAATAATAATACAGACAGAAGAGGAAGAAACTATTTTTCTGTTAATTTCTGCAAAGAAATACCAAATGGGAAAAAAAAATCAACATCAAAGAATATTGGCAGGTTAAATATTTTAACACATAGATTAATTTAGAATGACCAGAGGAAATAATTGTGATCACGTGGTGGAAACACGATCATCTATATTACTGAATTTTAGTGAATGGCTGAATACAGTCAAATCCTGCACTGAGATAATTTCAGCAGATTTTTATCTGAAGATCCTATGCATGGCCAGAACAAATTACATCTTCAGAGGTACCTAAGGGAGCTTGGGGATAGACCAAAGGAAGTGTTATATCATCTCAGACAAATTTGAAAATAAAGTGCTTAAAACCTTGTTGTGTGGTGTTGGATTGATAGGTGCAGCTCTAGCAGTCACCATGCCCTCTGACTTCACACCACATCTGTCTTCATCCTGCTTCAGTCAACACTGGATATTGAAACCATCCCAGCTTACCTGTCTTTAATTTGCCACAGACTCCCTTATTCCAGATTAATTATTTTCAATCTTCAGGTCAGCTGCCTTGTACATGAATATTAAAACTTGAAATTATGCCCTCCAGTAAGAAACTTGCACGACTTTCCAGAATAACCAAGATTAATCAGACATGATAATTATGATAATAAATGTAATACTAACTTAACACATCACATAAATTCAGCTAAATGAGCTCTGTGGCAACAGCAGTTAAGAATTGAGAGAAAAGGCAATGACAATTTACATTATTGAAAATAAAGCCTTCAGCAGCTGAATCAAAGCCATTTTTTACAGTCTGTGTAGTTATCTTCTTATCTATATGGCTTATGTTCTTGGAGGCAGCAAAAATACCTGAATCTAATGCCTTGGCAAGTTAACCTAAAGAGATTAAACTTTGACACAGCATAGAAAGAAATAAGGTGGGGAATTATTCTTATTCTGACTTTCTTAGAGTCAGGTATGGGTTTTTCCTGACAAAATGGTAGTAAATTCTCCATTAGAGCTCTGTTACCTGGATTCTAGTTCAGCAAAAAGTTCTCACTTAATTTGCATTTTTTTCATCATTCTGAATTGTTTTGAACTATGTAATTCCTAATTTCAGTTTCCTACATGCATTTCAGTGTCTAGTTTGTCTCCTGGAGGCTGAAAGAGGCACTCTTACAAATGCTGTGCTTGTGCTAACTGATGGCACCAGGGCTATGGGAGGCCATGTATGCCATACATTTAAAAACCAGAAAGATATCTCCTGTCTGGCCCTCATAATCCTCTCAGAAAAGATTAGCTCAGCTTCTCCAGCCTTCACACCTGATATTCCTTACTCTAACCTTATTTTCCAGGTGATCAATTCAATTTCACAGCGTTCTACAGTCTTCTTTGGTATTCTCAGTCGGAATAGACTTTGTCCATCAATTGTTATCTCCATGTCTCCAATTTCTATCTCCACTTCATTCCATTTTTCAGTGGAGCTTTCAAAATTCTTATCACTTGTAGCTTGTCCAGCATTTTATTAATCTCTGTCATGCCCTTAATAAATGAAATCTGACATTGCACTATAGCTCAACATTCATAGACTGTGAAAACGATGAAAACTGAAAAGAAAAACAAAAGAAAATTTCCAAACACAACTATTGGGTGCTGCAAGCAAACTCCTTCAAACAGTAAGTTTTATTTATTCAGACTATCAATGTCAGATAAAGTAAAATTTAAAAATATCAAAAGCAAGCATCAAATAATTTTATTTCCAAACTATATTAAGAGAACTAAGAATAGTTCGTCTTTGACTATGTTGAAATTATCCAAGTAATCTCTTAATACAAATTTAATTAAAGAAAAAATGCAGTGTAAGAGACAATAAGCCACAATTTTTGTTTGCCTGATTAAATGTGTCCTCAGTATAGAAAATGTGTTGATTCAAAAAATGTTTTTAAAATTACATGTTTGAATTAAAATGTGTTCAAAAAATGTTTTCAAAATTACATATTTGAATTAATTAAAATTTGTATTCATTCTCTTGAACTTGCTGTAAGAAAACTACATTAAAATATTTTGAATAGACTATTTGGAATTTAATGGAAATGTCATTTTATTTGAAAAATTAATATTTAAATACTCAGGACTGAAAGTTCTGTGCAAGATAAAAATTACATTTTCATCACTTGTTTTTTTCCTCTGTCAAAAGTTTTGGAGAGTATTTAATTTTTTTTTTCCTTTTGAAAATACATAAACCACAAATCCATGGCAAGACATCAGTTAACTCAGTTTGCTCATCTTCTTTCTCAAGGCAGATCTGCTGTCGTTTAAAAAAATGAAGATTTGGTTCATGGCTGCCTCCAAAGCAAAAAGAGGTTTGTGGGTCCACAAGGCTCTGCTCTCTTGCCATGCTCCCTTGCCCTCCTCTTGGGCAGCAGGGAAGGGTTTGAGCAGGAGTGTGGCTGGGGAGCTCACTGCTCTCGCTCTTCACAGCTTGTGCCAACCCCAAAACACCTCTGCCGCAGTGGAGAGGTGCTGCCACACAGCAGCTGAGCAGGCATTTCCCCCTGACAAAGGGGATGCAAACAGGGTCAGAATGTGTCAGATGTACAACATCATCAAAAGCTATTATTCTCTAAGTGCAGCTACTCTGTGTGGGAACACTGCACATTAGCATGCTTGATTGATCCATCTATAGATTGCATGTTGGCACTGCAAACTGCTGCGTGGCCAGTGGCGATAGATCAACCACTTGAGAAAGCTGTGGAATGGTCTTTGCCTTCCTTAGTATAATAAGGCAATATCTGCAGTCCATTACATATACCAGTGAACCCAGAGATGTCAATATTAATATTTTAAAAACTCGGTATGTCGAAAGGATGTCACAGATCAACATTTTGTAAAAGGGGTATTATATGCTGAACAAAACAAAGATTATGCTGCAAAGCAATAGAAAAATCCCACAACAGTGGTGTTCTTCCATAAGCTGTACTTCTTAGCAGCAATTCATCATTCCACCCTAATGAAGGAGCATGTTTTTCAGGATAGTCAAGAAAATGCAGCTTTCCTTCACCCTGAAACAAGAGAATAGAGAAAGCAAAACTAGTATCCTGGAACAATTAAATGTATCTGTGTTATTGTTGTTCCTACTATGCCATTTATGTTCTGCTTCTGCCATCAAAATTTTGGAGATGAATGAGTATATAAGTTTTTTTCTATGCTACCTACTTTCTATGCTACCTATTTAAGAAATAGCCTATGATTTTAAATTTGAAAAAATCCAATGAGATAAGCAACACCAGCCAACATCAAACACAGGAAGTACTTATAATTTTGTTAAAATACCTCTGAAAATTATTTTTGTAATTAATTTCTAATGACATCATTGCCACTTGAGTGGAACAAAAAAGCCAAGTTAACTTTTCTTCTCCAAAATATAATTTCAAAAATTCCAAAATTTCACAAGCTTTGGCAAACTAAGAAACATCAGGCTCTTTTGGTCTATGAGTTCTTTTCTGTCACGTCCTGTTCTAGGAGAGTTAAAGCAATATGTAAATATCTAAAATATTCCATATTGATATTTTGCTGCTTAAAAAGGTTCAGTATTAAAAGAAAAAGCTTCTCAGTTAATGTCTTTACACTCGCTAATGCATTTGTTTTAAAGAGCCCAGGATTTAATCAATAATTGTCTGCTCAACAGAGCCTACAGAGCATGCAAGGACAGCTGCAAACCAAAGGAGCTGTGCAAGAAAACAGAGTGGTGGTCAGCCAAACAGTTCATATGGTCTCTCACTACTTGAAGATGAGAAAATCCATTTCCCTGGATAAGAACCATTACTCCTCTCACATGAAGTACTGGTGTGAGGTGGAGTATCTCCACACTCCCTCCAGCCCCAGGCTCCTCTAATGCCATAGCAGACCAGAAGGGAAGCTATAGAAAGCAAGCAGTACTCATCAATATCAAAACAACTGTGAAGGCTTCACAGCCAGGGGAATAGCTCCAGATTCAGCAATGTCTTGGTCACTTTTGAAAAGAAAAAAAAAAAAAAAATATGGATCTTGAGGACTAGAGAGATGCCTGAAGCTAGAAATTCAGTGAAAGGGGAAAGGCAGCTAGCTACTGGGAGCCAGAGAGGAGACTAAGCCAAAACGGAACAGTGACAGCTTTCATGCAGCTAATACAGGCTCTTTTCCAACAAAATAACCTTTTCTGCTTAATTTAATCATCCAAATGAAATGAATAATAAGGGTGGGGGAGGGGAATTGCCTGGGTCAAGAACATCCTGGACAATGGAAACTTACTGGACGTAGATGCTGCTTTTTCATTGCAGTTTTCCCCCTTTAAGGCAAGGATGAAAGAAGAAAAGGGAGGGAATCAATGTAAAGTGTGCTTAGGAGCAGACAGTTCTTTGCCATTGGGAAACTTCTGTGTCTGTGTGGCCAAGAGAATGAAAGGGTCACATTGAGCAACAAGGAGGGGAAGCAGGGGAGGGACTTGATAGCTATTAGGGCCATTATTTCCACCTTCATGATGAATAGTCAAACTCAGGAAAAGGGAAAATACTATGAAACCCCCATTGCTGTGCAAGAGCAGGGCCGCAAGATGGATGAGCTGGCAACAGCTAACACTGACCCTGCCATCAGACAGTGAAATTGGTACACAAGTGTTCCCAGCTGTTCAAAAATATCATTGCAGCAGGAAGAAAAGCAGTAGTTGCCTCTTAGTAATCTTTTCTACCTTAGCTACTGACTGTGAGGACAGAAATAACACTGAAAAATATGTGTAAAAGAAAAATAAAGTATTAATTCTTCAAGGCAAGTGTTAAGAAGTTAATGCACACCAAAATGTATGCTTTATTCATGCAAATATTTTTAGTGGCAAGTTCTGAGGCTGTTGGTCTCATGTTCCCTTGCAGATTATTGTATGACCTAAATAACTCTTGAAAGGAGAGTGTAGATACATTGGACTATTATGACTATGTCTGTAAAAATCATGTTATCATGGGTCCATGCTTTTTACACTTTACATTATTATGAGCGGAAAATTTGAAGCATAAAATGCGAAAGTGGGTAGAATAAGAAAAGAAAAGGCCCTCTTAGACCCTAAAAAGAGATTCACTTCACCTATTTTTGTATGTTTGAAAGGCTGAAATATCAAATCCCTCTATTCTCAGAGGTACCACTGTATGATAAAAGTTTTAAATGGTTCACATTAATTTAGATAAATTTTCTCCTGGAATTGCCCCTGTTTATCCAGTGAGTCCAGAGGGAGAATACACTAGTAACATATAAATGTCCTTTTAAAAGAGTAGAGTTTTGTGAGATTATTCCATCATTAGGGTCAGCTGAGTGTTACATGCAATGGCAAATCTCAAAGAACCTTCTTATTAACTCATATACATTATCTTCTACTTCCCATAGAAACGGTAATACACAAGTTCTCTATATAAATATTTTTAAAGGGAGAACTGGAAATAATCATTGCCTTTTCAGCAACAGAAATGAAGAAATAAGAAAGCAAAACTTGTTGTACTAAGTAAAATATTAAAATGAGATAACTTCATAAGTGTTATCTAACATTTATTTAACAAGGCAACCTTTTGGCATAAAAAAATCATTTCCTTGAGAAGAAAATTACTGAGTACTGCAAACTGAGTTCTGAATTACCCAAACAAGCAAACAAACACTGCAGTGGAGTTTTCTCTGCATAGGAGTATACAATACCACAGCAAATGTGGCATATAAACATCTTTTCTACCTGTTTTGAAATAATATTATTGCCTCAGCTTAGCAAAATCCAATTTGGAAGACTTTTGATTTTGTTTTTCCTTGGTAAGACCCCCTCTGTTCCTCTTACAGCCAAAGCAACATGATTCATCTGTACTGTTGAATTATTTCTAGCTCACCAAACAAAGTCACTGCTTTTTTTTTTCATGTTTATACACTCTTCAAAAGCCCCTGCAGACCACTGAGAGCCTTCTTGAATCTCACACTAGCCAATATGTCTTTTGTTGAACAAAAACACACAGTCCTGATTGTCACTTTGGGAACAGGCATCCTTTTCTTTACCATCATGCCCAGATATTATTGCTCATCTTTTCCAAAGCGTTTTGATCCAAAGTACCATGTGGGAGGAAATAAAAAGACTCAGCAGGAGACGGCTGTTAAGGATGGAGTTGCAGACTGAATTTTCTGCCTTTTATAAATTCAAATAAGATTTTTTATACAGAGTGATCAAATGATGGTCAAACATGGAAGCACTCAGAAGTTTAGTTAGGGTCACCTCCCAGATTTTGCTTAACCAAATGCTAATAATTCTTTCCTTCCATGTGTAAATCTCATGTGACTCCTCTCTGAAATACTGTACCAGCTCTTTCCCTCTCAGTTTCTATTGTATTTGTGGGGTGTAGCCATGATATTATGAAAAATCCTTGGCTGGGATTTTTCCTCTCCTGAAAAGCTGAGGAGCCTCAGGAGAGAAATGTAAACAATTACTATCTGCTGCTGTGGAATGCAACAGGTGCATCCGTGATTGGTCCATGTGGATTGTTTTCCATTGATGACCAATCACAGCCACCTGTGCCAAGGCTGTGAGCAGTCACAGGATTTTTGTTATTCTGTTCTGTTCCTGTTGTAGCCTTCTGAACTCTCTGATCTCTCTGTTCTTTTAGTATAGTCTTAATGTAGTATTTTAATATGATATTTAACATAATAAATCAGCCTTCTGAAATGGAGTCAAGCCTCGTGTCGCCACACGCGGAGAGTTCATCGCAACAGTGGGGTGCCCGATGAAGGAAGGAATGATGAATCTGACTCCATGTTCTCAGAAGGCTAATTTCTTTTTATGATACTATATTATTTTAAAGAATACTATACTAAACTATACTAAAGAATACAGAAAGGATACTTACAGAAGGCTAAAAAGATAATAATGAAAACTCGTGACTCTCTCTCCAGAGTCCCAACACAGCTTGGCACTTGTTGGCCAATAATTCAAAACAATTCACATGAAACCAATGAAACAACCACCTGTGGATAAACAATCCTCAACCACGTTCCAAAGCAGCAAAACACAGAAGAAAAAAAATGAGATAAAATTGTTTCCTTTTTTCTCTGAGGCTTCTCAGCTTTTCAGGAGAAAAATCCTGGGCAAAGGTATTTTTCAGAAAATGTGAATGCCACAAGTTTCAAAACTGTTTTCTTTAAGGGGACCTTTTAAATGTTTCTATTAAAGCTTTTAACATCTCTAGTTCCAGGAATGCTGTCCTTTACGGTCATGGTTCCCGACTCCATAGTCTGGACAGGGATGTTTTATGTGTGACAATCCCTTCCTTTGTGCAGTCACTATACCTTCCCCCACCATGAGCCACAGCGGTGGCAGCTGCTCCCTGTGCTGGCAGGTCACAGCCCTCTCTCTGTTCAAATCACACATACAAGTGCCTTTTCCACTTCTTCTTCAGTGAGGATCACAACCCACCTCAGTAACTCCCAGAAACCCTGTGCTGTATAAACGCACACTGAAAGAGAGAATAGGAAAGGAATTGAGGATGGGAACGGAGGTGAGAGGTGTTCTTGATCTCAGTCACTTTTATATAGCCCAAGCATGCAGCACAGTTCAACAAAGGTCTGCCTTGATTATTCTGAAAACTGTATTTTGATACATATCTCCGGAAGTCTGCCCATGTAAAAAAATCTAGTGATTCAGCAGCAGTGCAAATTATAGGGACATGCAGACAACAGAGGGAAAATTTTAGTAGTTCTTTTGTTCCCTGATAGTTTCCTTGTTTGTTCTGCCTGCCCTTCCCCTCATCTGGACCTTCTTCCTTGGGATCTTTTGACATGTATCTGCCTCTGAACTGCCCAGCTTGTTCTTCTAATTTTCTGTTAACATACACAAGAGCTACTTGAGCACTTGTCTTCCAGAGAGCAGTACTTTTGAAGGAAGACCTTTTGCCATGAGGCTTCACACCCTCTCCTACAAAGAGAAGGCCCTGGGGAGACCTCAGAGCAGCTTTCCAGCACCTGAAGGGGCCCTGTAAGAGAGATGGAGAGGGACCTTTAGACAAGGGCATGTAGTGATAGGACAAGAGGAAATGACTTTAAACTGAAAGAGAGTAGGTTTAGATTAGACATTAGGAACGAATTCTTGACTGTGAGGGTGGTGAGATACTGGGACAGGTTGCCCAGATAAGTTATGGATATCCTGTCAGTGGAATTGTTTAGAAGGTCAGAACAGCTGAGGCGCTGAGCAGCCTGGTCCAGTGTTCCTTAACACAGCAGGGGATTTGGAGCTAGGTGATCTTGCATGTCCCTTCCAGCCTGAACCTTTCTGTGATTCCACAATTCTACAAATGCAAGTTACCTAAGGGGAAAATTATATAAGTGAAAAATCAGATCAGTCCCTCAATCTGTAATGCCCACCTGTAATTTTCAAAAGTTGTTATGACTCTGAACAACCTCACCTAAATTTAAGCATCCTTTGAGTAGGGTGTTGGAAATAAAAATAAATCTGCTCTGGAGGTCCTTTCTAACCCAGTTTTTATCTACAATTCTAGAAATGGAGGTTATCACTCTAATAAGTAGTTGTTCAGCAATATTATGAGAGCAAGAACCTCACCATTGTCTTAGCAGTGGCTGTGACACTGAAGAAATTATAACACTGAACACATTACCTCAGCTTTATTTTTTTAAAGATTGACCTACATAGCAGTTTCAAAATAGAAAAATAATATAAATTTGTAATTGTAGAACAAATTAATCGTTCACTTGCTTCACTGCCCCCATTATGACAATGACTACTAAGTATATAGTAGGATGACTGCATGAAAAGGCTTCCTAGCTCTATTTAAAGTCTTTGTTTTCAGGTTTAAGCTTATAGACATTTTTTTTTTTTAGTATTCTATAAATTTATGCTAGTGGTTATCCATTTAAAATCATGTAAATTTCAGTAGGAGCCTCATGTCTACCTACATTAAAATAAGTTGTTTGTGGAAAAAGCCAATACAAGATCCAATAAACCCCTGAATAATTCAACAGTATATCCCACATATCCACCATGTAGATGACAAAAGCTTCTAATTCAGCAGAAAAATACTCCCAAACCACTAGACAAGTTCATCAGTGTGATGGCTCTATCTCAAAAAACGTGAATAGATTTTGCTCCTAAAGCACTTGTGTGCATTTTTCTGTGCAAGTGTGAGGAGAAGCAACCAGACTGATAGTTTTTCAAAAGCTGCAGGCTTATAAATGGCAATCTCAGATTCATGCCACTAAATAAAGGTAGAAAATTAAACTTCAGAAGACTTTATAATGAAAGGATCATTGCATTTGCCTAGGAAGTCTCATCAAATGAGCTCAGCTTGTTTTAAGATGAGGTGCTTCATTTGTGATATAGTCAGGCAGCAGGTGCTTTGCCATCTGAAGAGACCCTGAACATGAGCTCAGAATTAAAATAGAATAGACTGAGAGCAGAGAAGGTAATACTGCCATGACTCCATGGAAAAATTATTTAGGGCAATAATTTGTAATTTGTATAACACCTTGAAATAACTCCTTCTCCTCTATGTGTAGTAGATAGCACTTACTGCCTTTTATTTTTATTTACCCAGTACTTTGATAATGGTAACTTTGGTGCCCTTTACACAGTCTGCTAACTTTCTCCAGTGTGGGCATGCTCCCTTTTACATAGAGACAAATCTCCCCTTCCAAAATCTGTAAAAAAGGTATCACAGATTGACAGAATCACAGAATGGTTGGGGTTGACGGGATTTCTGGAGATCAACTAGTCCACACCCTCTGCAGAGCTGCTTTCCAGCAGGTCAGCCTTGGAAAGTGTACTGGTGTATGGGGTTATTCCTCTCTGGGGCAGGACCTTACACTTGCTTTTGCTGAACTTTATTAGGTTCCTTTTGCCCAATTCCCTATCCTGGACAGCTCTCACTGAATGACAGCACAGCCTTCTGGTCTATCAGTCACCTCTCCCACTTTTCTATCACCTGCCCTAGGAGCAAAGTTGATGACTTTGCCCCATTTGAGGTGATTTTAAATACTTAGGATTTACAACCAAGCAGGGTCTGGAGAAGGCAGCATAAAGGTTGTGAAGTTTCCCCTTGTCACCAAAAAGGTTCATATTTAAGGCTCTTGCTTTTATTTTTCCTCATCAATAGTAGCAATTTTTGTACCCAGGAGGTTTCAACAGATGGCAGTCAAGCATTCTGGGGATGATCAAGTCCTACAAGCTCTCTGTATGACATGACTTAGGACATATGGAATACCTGGTGATACTACTAAATCACAACTGGAGTGAGAAAATCAAAGACTTTTTGGGTTTTTTTAAAGGAAAATGTGTTAGAAATAGAAAAAAGGGATAGCCTTCATAAGCACTTTAACATGTTTCACATCACTGTGAAACTCGATTAATGCAGATATTAGTCTGATCCTTGTTAGTGTAACATCTGTACAGCTTCAAGCCTAAATCTGTAGTTTTAAAGTAATTAGTCAAACCTGATAGAACAACAGGAAACAAGAAAAGAACTTTCATAACTGGATACCAATCCATTTTTATGATTATCAGAAACATCGTTTATCTGTCCAGTTATCTGTTAGAGCATTAGAGGGGGATAATATTGCCAAGGTAAAAGCAAAATGTAAATGGCTATGCTGGTGCTATTTCCTATTTCTTTTATGTTCCATGTTGTGTGATTGAGTCACGCAGACATTTTCTCCCTTTCATATCACATGAATGGGTTTTTAGAACCTCACACAGCCTGTGAAGGACAGCAATGTATTGACTCCTCTGACCTTTTGCTTATTCTAGACTTTGATTGACTGATCTCTGTTCTTGCAAAGTTAGCAGCTGCCAGAAAGAACCACAGCCTCAGACGCTCAAATTACTGTATTTTCAAAAGGTGAAAGCAGCACAGCTTAGTTATGCTGTGATATCTTACAAACCCATGTTGGGCATTGAAATTCAGATGTCTAGCTCTTGTGACAAAAGATAAGTGCAAGAACAGGAAGATGAGCAAGAACATCAAAAGAAGGAATATTCTTTAAATAAAGGCTTTCACAAAACACTGTGATGGTGCACATTTAAACCTGCCTTGTTACAATAGTGTACTGACTGATCTCACTTAGATCCAGTGATCACTTTTCCACACTATTTAACAATGGCATTTTGTGCAACTCTTATACAAATATGCACATTTATTAAGTCAATATCTACAAATTTCTAGGAATGCTCATTTAACAAATAACTTTTTAACAAAGAATGGATTATTATGAGAGTCACATCTTTCCCTTATTCTGCTAAATACTCAATTTATTTACACTCCTTAGTAACAGAATATTTTGAAATCACTGGAAATCTTCCTTTCCTTTGAAATGTGTCAAGTTCCAAGTGTGATATTTGAGGCAGCACAACAGCACTGTCCCTAACTTGGGATTCACCAGCAGAAAATCTCTCCAATAGGTAGACAACAAAAATAAGTCCATTCAAATGATCCCACTGGTGCTTTTCAGGACGCAATCTGAATAACAAATAACATGCAAGACACTAGATTGTTTAAAACTCTGAAGATGATATACAATATACAACAAGAGAAAAACATGTAGAGAGGTCCAAAAAGAGACAAATTTTGTAGCATTCCAGTAACGAATCTAGGAAGATATTTCTTAATGACAGTGGCAAGGAAGTCTGAACTATCCCAACACTACAAATATGACATTAATAAAACCCCCATAAATGTACCAGAAGGAGCAATAATCTCCAGTCCAAAACCAGCTAAAGTCAGTTGGACTGGCACTGCGGTGTAGGAAGCAGGAATAGATGTGATTGTGGCAGTGCTGGGACATCCTGAGTGGGACTTCTGCTGATCAAATTAGCTTGTGTGTGAACTTCAGCTTCATGTTCATATCTAGCCAACACTATATAATAGAACAATTAGCAGATAGAGAGGTAAGCTTATGAACACTTTTAGTTTGCATAAGTATATACTTGATCTTATTCTGCCACCAGTTACTGATTACTGTTTGGCATCTCATATATAATTGTTTGCCTTCAGCTCCTGTATTCCCTAATCCTTTTCTATTGGAGCAAAGTTGCTTATTAAAAACGCTGCTAGTTTGCAAGTCTCATTCTAGTATATGTTCTTCTGCTCAAGTCCCCTAAGTAAAGAGTTTGGTCAGCAGCTGCTTTTAAAAGCCAGAATGTCCCAGGCATCTTCCAGGAAATATTTTTTATACAAAACAGTATGAACTAAAAGTTCAGAAGCTACAACTGCTGCCACAAATTTTGCACATGTACAATATGTCCTCACTGAGGCTTGTGGCTTAATATTTGAGGATCAAGTTGCTGGAGCAAGACCTCCAAAAATTAAGCATAATCTTCCTGGACTCCTCTAATTAATGAAAAGCTCTGTGTGTGTGAGTGTTTGGTTGTGAAGATGACAAAAAAGCTTAGAAGCTACAGGATTTTACAGACTTCTTTACTGATAAACTGAAGAAAGAAAGGTGAAAATCATTAAATAAATGTTTTTAAATTACTCATTCCATAATAATTCCATGGCTTCTTTCTTATTGTACTTTGACATCTGTGTTTATTTTGCATAAAATTATTGATTACAGTAACAACAATAACTCACTGAACAATTAGGCGGAATAAGAGATATTTCCATGACAATGTATCCAGGAGTTGTTTGAGTGTTCTTTCTAATTGACTTTCAATAACTCTAAGGAAAAAAACCTGGGTATGAGGAACTTGGGCCATGGATACTCTTTGGATTGTGTTTCAGCTAGGTTGTAGCCAAATATAATACAACAGCACTAAGATAAAAGTCATCCTTCATTTCTGTGAAAAATTGAGAATGAGAATACATAATACACAGTGTCAAGCAAATCAATGCTCATTTTATCCTTTGTTTTTGACTGCTGAAGCTTGTTGAGCTACAAGATAGCTGGAATACAGCTAAGAAAAGGAAACTACCAATGAGGACAGTCACTAAGATGCATTTCTTTGTCTGCATTTCTTACCTGACATCTTCCTTTTAGAGATTTTTTTGCAAAGGCGTTGGGGGTGGGTTTCAGCAATTAGACAAAGAAACCTACTTTTCCTTATTTAGAGGTGTGTAGGATGCATAAATAACCACTACAGTCCCTGAAGATCTCATCAATTTAGCCATCACATGCAGAGAAATGACTGCTCACTGAGAGGAGTAGGGTATCCTGCCCAAACTCCAGCTGCTTCTACAGGAGGAAACCCACCTCCCACCTGAGTGTGGGCCCTCAAAAAACCAAAGTTCTCCACTGTGTTCAGGCGCCTAAGCTTAGGTGTGTGACACCATGACGTGAACCCCACCCCAGAGAAAATGTACTCTGAACCTGCATGCCATAAACTGACCAGACAAAGACATGAACAGGCAGCATAATTTGAATTCTGTTGAGAAATACACAGTTTTTTCTTATTAGAAGGCTAAGACAAAGAAACTGTGCCAGAAGGTCTGGGAAATAGCACAGACTTCTACTGAAAGAGGGAAAGTTCTTCAATGGTTCAAATCCAGGTACTCAAGAAAAAATGAATAATTTATTGCAACGAAGGCTGAATTATACTGTCATTTATGTTTAATGTCTTTCATAGTAAAGGACTCCTACATCAAAAGAAATGCATGCCTTACAATTGTAACACAGTTACCTCTCTATGGGTACAATCTCAATCAAGTAACATGTAGGCCATTGCAAAGAATCTTGAAAGAAAGCAAAGTTTGATAGAGGATGCTTGGATATACTCTTATTTTCATCAAAATTGTGCCTTAAGGCTGAATGTTTAAATAGAGGCAATTGAATAACTCTAGAAACTGCACAAGACCCAGTGATTAGAAATGTCAATCAGGTAATTTCACACACAAATGCAGAGTTCAGTGCTATTTGCATATGTATAAGTTGCTTTCCCTGCATAGCTGTGGAGAGTGAACAGAATCCATGAATAAACATTTGTAGGCACTTTCAAAAAACACTTCAGCCTTGTTGTCTATCACTTGAAATTTGTCTTTAAATGCTCATGCAGTGAAAAGACTTCAGTTTTTCAAGAGTCAGTGGCCTATTCCCCCACTGTGTGGCATTTATTACAATTTTTACATAGTTCTTGGACATCAGCAGACCCATATGTTCCTGCCATTATTAAAGTAAACATAGCTTAAATCTAGCTTTTTATTTATTTTTTCATGATGCAAATAGGAAGACATATTCCTGAAGGAATCACAGCTTTTAATATTTTCAAGAAACCACTTAATTCCCAAGAAATTAGACTAGCACCCAGGTTCTGATTGTCTTCTGCTTCATTTTCCCATCATTTGTCCTCTTGTCATTTATTTTGCGGAAAGAAATAAAAATTGGTACCTCCATAAAAAAGAAGGATGTTTTTTCTTCCCTCTTTGTATAGTCAGTGTCAGAAGGTTTTGTGTCTGAAATAATCTTAAGAGACTAAGGTTTAGGACCAGCAATATTTGATTTTCTTGTATGCTAAATAAATGAAACCATATGAATATTTACTAGTTGTGTGAGATAACAAACAGGTAAGTTGTAGGTTAATTCATTATTTGTTTCAGAATCAGCCTTTCCAGCCTACATAAATAAAATGTAAACATGTATCAGTTAGCATATGTCACAATCCTTAAATCCAGGAGCCAATTTACATAGATCTTCAAAATCCCCATTAAAAAATTAGGTACAATAGTGAGGCTGGTCAATTAATAACACAGACAATTACTCATATTTCTTTTGGTTTTGCATTTGTCAAATTCCAGGATAATTTTAAGTTTTTGTTAATGTTTGAAAAGTGTGTGAAAAAGTGAATAGATTTCATCACTGGATTTCTCAAAACTAAAAGGCATTTTTACTATTTATATTCTCTTTAGAGCTTTAGAATTCTCCTGCAGTGAATAGCTTTTTCTGATTTTATAATTTGTTAATAATTTGTTTAAAATTTGCTGATTCCACAAGGAATCAAAAAAAAATTAAGAGCAAGTGCCTACAGTAGCAACTGAAAAAGCTAAACGAAATACAATAGGAGACACTTTCCTGCACAAACCAATATATCACAAGAGGGTGATTTAGAAAATTCACACTTAGTGAATTTCACCAGCCACAGTTCATGTTTCTTGTCTGGACATACTCTATTTTTTCAGCAAGACTTATCACATGCATGATTACTTGTTTAAGGAAGAAATTTAAATGTCCCTTCAGTGATCTTCATCCTCCTCTCTACTTCTCTATAATAAATGTGATCTTTAAATGTGATCTTTTGATCTGCAGTATTATACATACTTCCTTGGTTGCGTGTGAATTATGGTATCAAGAGGGTGAAGACAGTTCCTTCTATTATCCAAAGTTCCATCCAGGCTCTCTGCAGAAAGCTTCATCAAATTCTGTGCCAAACCCCTAGCTTTTGCAACAGCCCACAAATTCAGGCTTGGCTTAGATTAACTAAATATTAAAGTGATCAGTTGAACGTGTACATGAGTAATATACTGAGCAATATAATCATATGGAAATCTTTTGAGACAATACACCACCCATGCTTTGTTTGGGAACACCCCTTTGGTTGGGAGAATCCATCTGTTTTTTCCAATGTTAAATGAATTGTTAAAGGTGGTTCTCTTTTGATGGAAGATTTTCCCTACTATCTATGAGCAACAGCCTCCAAGTTTAAAACTGCCATTTATTGGAAATTTTTGTAACTTTATTAAAATGCCAGACTTAGAGTCCAGTTTGCTTTTAGCAAGCAGGGGAAAATATTGGTGAAAGTATCCTCTTCCTTCAAACAGGGTCAGCTGCTGATATTCACATGGCATAGATTTGATAGTTTCCCATCATTATGCTTCCAAAGAAGAAACAGCATAATAATGTCTTGAACCTCATGAACCTCTCTTTGTCTCCTTCTTGGCAAGCTGCCTGGCAAGCTTTGTCAGAAGTGGCTTATACAGTAAACTTCTCTTCTGCTAAATACTATTATTCAAGAGTACCCAACAACACCATACCTATGACCTGGAAGAGGCATTGCCACATTCAATCCACTGTATGGCAAATTCAAACCCACTGACCTTTTTCTCCTGCACATACATTGACTGTGTCTCTGCTGATAAATAGGCGTACCTGAGTCACATCTCTGGCAGCAGCACGAGGCAGAGACTGTCACAGTTTCATGCTGTCAAACTCTACTCTCTAAAAACGGATGGCTTCATCCACCAAGTCATTGGAGAATGATTCCTGACCTGTTATAATTTCCTGAAACATGTTTGAGAAAGATGAGCAGATAAACAAAAACTATATGAGGAACCTATGCAGCCAATTGGAGGTGGTGGCAGACCCATGTGTGAAGGTGTTTCTTGTCTATGACTAGTTTAATATTCCCAGCAATGCTATAGATTTCTTTTTCCTCTTTGATATATTTGTAATTATTTTTTTAATCCAAAATATGTTACATGAAGCTTTTTAACTGCGTAGCATATATGTTTGGAGTTTAATATTCCCAGCAATGCCATAGATTTTTTTTCCTCTTTGATATATTTCTAATTATTTTTTTAATCCAAAATATGTTACATGAAGCTTTTTAACTGCTCTGCTCCTATAGCCACTTTGTAAGGAAACGGAAAGTAACATAGAGAGAAGAGTGTGTTGTATTTATTTTGAGAAAGAATCACAAATATAGAGAATCACTGATTAACACCTAAATGCTCTGAGATCAGGACATGATATAAATGCAGAACAAAAGAGAGGGCTCAGTCCCCTGGGTACATTCAATAAAAAATCTGGTAGCCATTTTTTAAAGCATCATAAGGAGCACCATATCAATAAATTATCCCTACAGTGCTCTAAGTCAGTGCTTCTCAAGGATGACTGAAGGGCTCAGGAGAGCATCAGAAAATGGGTCATGAAAACAGAAAAGAAAACAGCAACCTTACACAAGCAAGAAAACAATGAATAAAATGCAAAAAATGAGTTAAATAAAATGAAAATGAAATTAAATAAACTCATATTTGGGCAGTAAAAGAGAACCATGTGAGATACTCAGACAGATGAGGTGACCATCATTCAGGTTTAGGATCATTCAGGATGTGTACAACAGGAATTAGCATCTCTTGCTTGCTGTGAAAGATTAAACTATGGTACCTAAGCAGCTGTTTCCTACTGAAAATCCTAAGGGTCAAGGTGGGTGACAGTCTGCTCAATTGTGTCAAGCACACGTGGTCTTACTCCAGAGAATTAATGTACACAAATTACAGTGCTGGACAGCTCTGTTCAGATGCTGGCCAGGCTTTCAGAAATACCTCTGCTACACTAGCTCAGGAATCTATCTCACATATAACTTGCAGGGGAGATATATATCAACACCCTTTGAAAATCTGTCAGTGTGTGACCAGTTTGACCTTCAATGGATACTGTCTCTTCTGCTTTTTACATAAATAGAGGCCTCTGACAAATATCTTTGAGGAACTTCAGACGCAGAAAGCTTTACATGCCTCTATATTTTGTGCAGCGTTATCTCTGAGTCACATTTCCAGCTTCGAATATTCCAAAGTTCAAAATAAAAAAAAAATAATATAAAGTCACTGAATCTGCTGCCAGTAAATACACATGCAATAGAAAAGGAACTTCATGGACTTTCTTTTCCTGCAGGCATGGAGCAATTGTATTGCTCATCAGATTTCCTGAGAGCATCATTTTCTCTCCTGTCTCCTGTGTTCATCTGTCATGCTAACTGCTGCTTGGAGAAACCTAAAGAAAAATATTATACTAGTCACAATCAGTTAGTACTGAGAGGGAAAATTCCTTTGTGAAACCTTAGAAAAAAAACCGGGATTTCAGTGCCACTCTTGGAAATCTTTAATTGAAGAAAAATATCAGATATTGGTATTTTCTGTCAATTAAGCAAACATCTGTAGTAAGTGAATGGCAATTTTTCCTTTGGTTACAAGTATTTACATCTGTTCCAGAAAGAGGTGAAAAACGAAAATCTGTATTTAGTCTAGTTTAGGATAGCAGAGGGAGGAAGGAAAAGTTCAAGATTCCTAAAGAAGGAAAGATATATCAAGGAAATATGAAACTACTGATCTATTCTTACTACGGTTCCCTCTGAGTCCTGCAAAACAAATAATTTGACCTATGGTGAGGGACAAAAATTATGTTCAGTACTGAAACCTTATCCTTTTTCTGTAAGGTAAGGGGCTTAGATGTTGACTTAGATGACTGGCAGATATAAAATTACCTTATCAGTTAGATTTTACTCTTCTTATAAAGTCTTGGGATGGCATTCACATTACCTGGGTTTAGATGGCTGTTCTACAGGCTTGCAAGGTAGTCACTGAGGTCTCTCTAAAGTCAGATGGGAGAACTGCATTTACTGATCTAAGTCAGTGCTCTACAGAAATTACTGGTGATTAAGCATTTTGGATTTTGTTGGAGATTTTGTTAACTCCTAGTAGCTGACAATTTCTTTTCTACTTTATTCCTGCATTTCTGAAGTCCATATCAGGGCATTGTTGCCATGAAAGAATTAAGATGTCTTTCCCCTACTCATATGTGATGCAGTGACTGTGATGAATAAAGAGTCTTTTTTTTAATGAAGACTTTTTGTCTTTTAGACTGCGTGCCTATAAAGTACATCTCTATATTAATCTTGCAATGTAGCCAAAGTACAGCAAATTCAATTATGGTTTGATATTAAATAATATAAGAAACTAATTTTAATGCTGTTCAAGAAAATAAAAATGTATTAAGAAAAAAAGAAAAAAGAGATTGCAATGCTAAATTTTCCATTTATTGATTTGTGGACTTTATTGTGGTTATTATTTAGCACTTTTTTTTCTAAATTATTTCCCTAGCTGAGACAGTTCTATTCAGGTACCCAATAGAAGTGATCTCATTTGTAGGGACGGGTGTTTGGTGTCTTTCCAACCTGCAGGTCAGTAGCCTCCTACACTAAGCTGTTAGCTCTGCACAGCTCTCCTTTTTGCATGCCTGTCAAAGCCTTGCCTTTTCTTCTAGCGTGGCTTAAGGCAGCATGTGAGGCAGCACGCCTGATAGGAATTATGCTGGGCAGTGTGGCTCTTTCACTTTTGTTTTCCCTTTTTTTTGACAGGTTGTGGTAACCCTGGCAACCATCTCACTCCATTGTTAGTGCCCATGTACAGCAGGCTGGTGCACGTGCCTGAGGGATGTTAGAAGATGTGAAAGAAATGAAGGCATGAAACGCTGCCTTGGATTCTCTCTTCTGCCTTGTATTGTCCTAGGGAACGGAAGAAATTTGGCAGAAAAACACTTTACTTAACAAGGGGAAGTCTTTTCACTTCCTAGTCAATGAAGCACAAAATGGAGCTCAAGGATTTTGTAGTTTCAGTTGAGACAACTTGTGTGCATAAATTTTTACCCTTCTGCAGAAGGCTATGTGACAGAAATGCCCATCCTTAATCACTGAAATTATTTCATTAAATTATTATATCATTGACAGGGCTAGGAAACATGGTTATTGCTCTCCCATTTCAGGATGTTTTGAGGGAATCTACCCCACTCTGCTCAGATAGGTCATGTTAGGAGAGAGGCCACTGCTGATACTGCAGACCTGTGGGTCCTTGCAGTATCCTGGAGACCCAAGAGAACTGGAGACGGGGAGGCAGAGGGCAGAACAACTGTGAGTTTTGTTATTATCATTATATGTTTGAAGAATAATGGTTTTATTGTGCATGCTATTTTTTATCTACTAGTCTGTTTGGAAAGGGATTCCATGAGTCATAGCTGTATGTCTTCCCTCAGAACAATGAATGCAGCACAGAACAAAACGGAGCAGTTTTCTTAAGCGGTGGGGAAGTGGAAGGGCCAGGAGAGACTAAAGGCAGAAACAAGGTTTTGTTTCCCTTTACAGCATGCATGGGTAAGACTGCACATCCTCAGAAAACTTCATTAATTGTGTGGGCTATTTTTAAACGATCTACAAGAAACTAAACTGTGTCTTACCAAAAGACAGCAATATACCATTGTATTCTGGGAGTATGGATGCAGGTGATCACCATAATATGTACTTATGGAGTAATTAAGGGGTTTGTGGTCATGATCTCATTGTTCTTCCTTAACAGGTCAGCAGTATACTGAAAATGAGATATCTATTTTTTTTTCCTTTTTTCCCCATTAACTTTCCCAAACTGCATGTTTTTTTGTATTTTGAATCTTAAACTGCTTTGAGTTCTTAACTGTTTCACTATGTTTTATTTATGTAACTACCATGGTGGTTTTGAGCTCTTTTTTTAACTAGCCAGGTTATTTACAACAGGTTTTTTTAATCTAATTTAGGCTTAAGGTCTCTAGAGTGCATTGCACATAATGGAGAAATCTTAAAACATATGTGCCATTAGAGGCAGCACAAGGTTCACTAAAACATGCAATGACAACTGTATCTGGTGACTGATTTTTCAATACAGAACTTCAAGACTTGTGAGATAGAGAACCAAATGTATCTCAAAGGGAGAAGTTTCAATGTGTGCTCAGCATCAAATCCCTATTTGCTGTGATCAGTCGTGAACAACTTATTTTTCTAATTGATTTCACTGGGACAGATATGGCCGCCTTCTGAAAATAAGATGTTTCGTCTTCCTAAGAACGTAATTTTGTGCACTAACAAAGCCAGTAGGGGCTCCAGACCTGCCTTGCCCAACACAGAGAGCAGGTGAGAGAGGCAGAAACAAGTGTTTAAGAGGATGCCTGAACATACAGAAAAATGATGGTGCTGTTTCTACTCCATTTTAGGGAGTGTATCAGTCTTGTCAGACTAGAGGGAGTCTACTGGTGCACACAGGGAAAGCAGAACAGAGATCCTACCTCCTGCAGGGTCATGGCAGCAGGGAACAAGACAGCGAAAAGGTATATTAACTTCATGGACTGCTCAAAGGACTGGAGCATCAGGTATATAACAAACCCTAAAACTCTGCATTCACATTGTGACCATGCTTGAAGTGAGCCTTTAGTAAATGTCTGCAGAGATAAACAAACAAATAAAAAAGGAAAAAATCCCTAACAAACAAATTAAAATCTTTCTCAATTAAAAATAAAGTTAGCACTTACATGTTTGCTTTTCCACCTATATTTTCTCCTCTTACTATCCCTAAAAAGTGTGAAGTATGGGCATTTCAGAAGGTCTGTCTGTGGTTTGCTTTTCAATTCTACTGCGGCCTACTTTGGAAATAGCTGTTAGGGTGCTGATCATTTAATCCAACTTACATGGAGTGCTATTAAAGCCAATGCCAGTTCTCTGGACAGAATACTTTTTAGAGCTTTTCCAGCACTCCTAACTGCATGAGTCAACCAGTCACAGAATTTTAGCCAGGTTCTCATTTTGATTCCATTATAGTAGAAGAATTCACAGCTAAAATTTTTTTGAAATTCCTAAGAACTTTTCTCATTAACAGCAAAGTGTCAGTCAAATGTGCATGTAAGAATATGCTACTTTGATTAAAAGATAAAAAAATCCCAGCAAGAGGCTCATATTTTGCTTGGTAGGAAAACCTCGGCTGGGAAGGTGCAGGTAAAACTAAAGCCTGCCACAGGCTGTGGGCAGTCACACATGTTGTCCTAAGTAGTGTTTTGTACTAGCGCTGATATGGAGAGGCTGCAGGCATGGCTGGGCCATGGGTCTTATTCTCTTTGTTTTGTCTAATGAAAGTTTAAAATATGAAGATTTATAAGTCTCAGCTATCAAGTCTAGAATTTAGAGCAAAGACCTTTTGTGTCTTCTCATGTCCTTAGTTTTTCTCTGGAAAAGTGGTGTGGGCAGGCTCTGAACCATTATTTGAAGGAATTGTGAGTCACACAGAGAAAGGGCAATAACCAAAGCAGTAAGTCTTTGCAGCACATGCTGCATGGAATAATGGAGTACTATAATACTTTCTTTGTCATTAAATTTCATGACAAAACAACTGGTGAGTAGACCTTAGCAGACATTGATTATCACTCATTTTGTGGAGATTTGTCCCAGTCCTAATCCCTACAAAATGGAATCATGAAATTATAGTTGAAATAAAAAAAAAAAATAGGTTGTGTGATTTATCAGCCTAATGTACCTGATTTCTACACCTATATGTCTAATTCCTGCATCACAAAAGTCTTAGAAATAAGCTGTCAACCCTTGTTCAAAGGAAGAAAGTTTTTCAGTGATTGTGGCACAGGGCTAGAGAAGTGCAAGCAATGAAGGAACTGCTGAGATGCATGGACAGTATTTGGAAATAATAATTTGAGTGTAGTCTCGGATGCCTCACATGACTAACCTTTAGAGAACTAATGTACAGGGTTTGCACAGACTTGTTTGATCTAGAAAACAATGCAAGAAGTAAGGTCTAAATGTACAGTCCTGAAACCCACAAGAACTCTGCTACGTTATGGGCCGAAGGAAGAAATAACTTCCTTCTGTGTTTTGGAGTTTTCATAGACTCCAGATCATTTTGTGCTTTTCTATGCAAACTCCAGATCAGAAAGGTAGTTGAAGAAAATATAGTGAATAAAATATTCCATCACATGAAATTATCAAACAGAGAATTTTTGAGGAGAGTTAGTCTTTCTTATTCTGACTCTTCTCACATGTCTATGACAACTGCTCACAAGCACTGCAAGTGTACCAATAGTTCCAAATGCCAGCAAATCTTAACCTGCAAAAAAAGTTCATTTTTCTAAAATATTGGATGTATCAGGGTGGAGATCAAGACACTGGTGGTTTTTATAACCTTCCACTTTAAGAGGCTATCATGTTCCATAGAATGGAAATAATTTCATGCATTTCATTGAAAAACAAAGTGAAGTGTAAGAAGATCAACTGAATTTCACATATGCATATACCAAATCTTTTTTGAGCACTGCTTTTCTGCAAATCACTGCTTGTTGGAATTTTTATATATGGTATAGTTATATGGCTTCTTATTTTTAATAAATTATTCCCTTTTTGTTTACAACATAAACAAAGGTGGAATTATCATTTCAGCTTTGGAAACCTGCCCCAAATAGCATTTACAACACAGCAGCATTATTACAATCATAGCAGACAAAACCAGTCAACCCTTTGCTCCATTTCAATCAAAATGTGGCTATATATTGAACTATAGCCATATATATTGAACTATACCAGAATATAATAGCAAATATTTTCTGTGAAAATAGGCTGTTACCAGAAAAATATTGTAATGTATATTTTTCTTAGAATACTGTGTCAACCTTTGAATAGAGTTTAGTGTAAAATCTCGCCAGTGAAACAATGTTTTATTCTTTTTTAAGTGACAGTGAAAGAAAGCATGCACAACAGGTATAATTTTTGCAGTATTGACACAATGATAAATACCACAGCTGCCAAGAATTTGGAGGTTTCATGTGACATTTTTATACACACTAACATCAGTTGCCTTCTTGACCTCCTTCATATTTAACATCCAGGATCCTGAATTTCCCAAGCTTGCTAACAATCTTTGGAGTTTATTGCAGCTTCACTGCCCTGGAAAATGGTCTTGAAATACTGTGTCTCAGGGCACTGCAACACCCATTCATTGCCCCCAGCTCATCCCAGCTGCTCACGATGGGAAGGTTCTCCTAGGTTAGTTAATGGCAATGGTTCTTGTCCCTTGATAGTGGCAAACACCCTTTTATTATTTTCTTTTCTGGTGCAAACTGGAACAATGGAAGAATAGAAGTGTTAAGGGGGAAGCGGTGAGAAGGGGAGGGGATAACGAGGTCTTAGGACAGTGTAAACCTCCCAAGCTTGAAAGCAAATTCCAAATTTAGAATGCAATAGATTTTAGAAATACAAACTGAGCTTGAAACACGAACTGATGCTGTGGTATTTACAGAGTTACAGACAGCTGCTTCAGCTGTCTGTTTCGGGGAAATACAAGAGGCCATTCTAGTCACTTGTTCTAGTCACAGAAAGCCTCTGGGTGACTGAGAGGTCACAGTCATATCTTCCTGAATCAGACAGAGTATTCCAGCCTTTTAAAGTGCTTCCTCTTCCCCAAGTCAAAGGAATTACTCCTGGGCTCATTAGATCCAGCACAGCTCACTCCAAGCCTGATATTGACAGCTAGTCTATCAGCGACTAATAGGGGAAGTATGGGCATGCAGTCTTCAAACATTGTCAGAAAACAAAACCAAGGAAACTGGTAAAGAAATGCTGGTTTGTTCTGTATTTCCCCCTCTATTAAAGGAAGAAGTTTTCAGGTACACAAAGGGAACTAAGTATCCAAAGCACTATACAGTGCTAGTATCCAAAGCACTAGATTTTCATAGGAGGCAAATGCTTAACCATCCTTTTTTTTCCTTTATAAATCACCCCTAAATTAACAACCTCTTCAGTCTGCATTTGGCTACAATGGCACAAATACTGACTGTATCCAACCATTTCTTCATGTAGGTTTCTCCTATCTCTGACCTGCACACACCTCCCTAATCAGTCCCACTACACTGGCACTTCACCCACTCTGATGTCCACAGAAAACTTCTCCCAGCCCTTTTGGTGAGCATCTCCCTCTAAGTGCAAGGATCCTGCCATGCAATAGAATCATTACAGTGTCTACCAGCACTGTCTTCTTCCCATGAAAGCAAGGAGCTAGAGGAATAGTGCAGTGTAAAATGCAGAATGAAGCAGTGCAGGCTCAAACAGTATGGAGAAGTGCGTGGAGACATGGGGGCTAAGAGATGGGAGGCTCTGGAGCAGGGAAAGAAGAGGTAGAAAAGAGAACTTCAAATGAACACAGAAGTACTGGAGTGAGCAGGAAGAAGGCTGATGTTAGTGTGTTGGGTTTATGTGGCCAAAAGCAGGGAACTGGCTCACTATGTTTGATTCTTCCATTTCTTGATTCTTCCTTTTTTATTTTTATTTTTCCTTAGTAAAGTCTGACTTTACTTTTCACATTCCTTTGCTTGCCTTTCTATAGTTTCTGAAATCTTCAGTTCACCTAGTCCTGGATTTCTTCTACTCCCAAGTTCCTCTCTTTCTCTCCTTTATAATCTTCCTCGTTTTCCCTGTTTGGAATTGCTGTCTTTGTGCCTGTGCTGCTCCTTCCTACCCTCCTTTTTCTTCATCCTGCTAAACTCCCAGCTGCCACAAATACCTCTTCTAGTCTTTCACGAGCCACAAGCAATGATTAATTTTCATCCCTGCTGTTGAAACAAACAAGCCTGTCGGAAACCATCTTTTCCATGGCAGCCTGGCTCAGGATGGGATGGGGACAGGCAGAGCTGCCGCAGCGCTGCGCTGGAGGCGCTGGGCCACGCGGGCGCGCGGAGCTCAGGCGGTGTTTGGTGTTTTCTCTGCTGGCTGGCGGCGCTGGGCCATGCAGGTGCACAGCGCTGAGGTGGTGTTTGGTGTTTTCTCTGCTGGCTGGCGGCGCTGGGCCATGCAGGTGCACAGTGCTGAGGTGGTGTTTGGTGTTTTCTCTGCTGGCTGGAGGCGCTGGGCCATGCAGGTGCACAGTGCTGAGGTGGTGTTTGGTGTTTTCTCTGCTGGCTGGAGGCGCTGGGCCACGCGGGCATGCGGAGCTCAGGAGGTGTTTGGTGTTTGCTCTGCTGGCTGGAGGAGCTACAGGGTGGGGTGAGCAGTGCTGGCAGGCCAGGAACCACCTCGTGGGGGTCATATGTGCTCCACCAAAACTTCTTGCCCAGTCAAGTGGGTACGCTTCTCCATGGACTTGCTAGAGAGAGAACTGCACTTATTTGCTGAAATTAATGATTAGCAGGTTAAAGGTTACATTTCGGCCTTCTCCTGCCACTTAGAGGAGATAATGCCTGATATTTTAATGGGCTTGCCAGCTGATGTCTCAATTCTTCTAGCCCATGTCTTTGAGCCAATTGTTTTCTTCAATCCTCTAACAGAGCTTTGAGGCAAAAGTTGGTCTTGGCATAGAGTTCTCATCAGTTAGGGAGCTCAAGGAAAATAAAATAAATCACATCTTGGACTAACATAGCAGGTAGAAAATCTAGGGCAGGCTTTTTAGGATGAGAATACCTGTCTCTGCCTTTATGAAAAATCACCCTTGAAGTATTTATTTATTTAAATGTATTTAAAATATTTAACCAAATATTGTCTACTGACATTTTCAAAAATGGGAAAGCTAATATAATCTGTGACATGTTTTGGTGTTACAAGAAAAGAATCACACAGCAGCTGACTGAAGCAACAGAAGATTGTGCAGTTTTCCAGAGCCTGAACCCAAACAAAAACTCTGGGGAAGTCTAATTTCAGAAGAGAGCAAAAAATCCTTTCATGGTTCCCTGCAAATGATAATGTTGTAGGTATATATCACAGTGTGGGAGATTTTTATCTAATCAAAAACCTCCTCCATTGCTCAGTACTGGTCACAGATCACAGGTATCAAACAGGAAGATAATAAAGTAGAGAGTAGTCCAGTAATCCATCACACTTTGTACGACCAGGCTGCTTTCAAATACATTAAGCTAACAACAAATCTTTCACCACTATTTTTTCTGTATAGCCTTTCATTTTCTAAAATTTACCTTCTGGAGTTCACATTTCATTTCTTTTATTTGAAAGACAAAGAGTTCCTTGATTAATGAACATTTAGCTCTCTAGCATGTTAGCATACAAACTCCAGTCATTTATTTATGTACCATGAACACTGCTAGAAAATCTAGGACATGTATAAATAGTTTGATAGAATATTATTTCAAAGGAATATCTCCAAACTGTTTCAAACTTCATAGCTGGGATAAACCTGAAGGAAATCATGCATTTGCTTGACGTCAGATAACATTTCTTTCACAACAGCATTTTGCAAGATAGACTGGGCGTGAGCAGTAGAAAATCATCTTATGAATTTACTACTGACTGATCATTTAATTCAAAATTCTTTCCTTCTCTTGTACAAAAGTGCTAAAAGTATTCAAAGTTTGATTACACTTGTACTGATAGTGTAAGAATGACAGCTGACTAGGTTGTTCAATCATCTTGGTAAAAAAACCCAACAAAACTGCCGATGAATTTGATGAAGACAAATCCTCAAACCCACATCAACAAACAGACAAACAAATACTCTGTAAAAAACTTGAAGTAATATTTCCTGTAGATTTCACATATAAAGAGGTTTGCACTTCTGTTACTATTCAACAAAAAAGATAACTAAATACAAATACTGACACAAACATACCCTCATTCATAGTGCTGCATAATTGGGTGAGATCATACTCAAAAAATGACTTCTGATCTTCATATGCAATTAAACTAGCCAATTCCCTTCCCACTCTAGATTTTGGTTTTTTTTTTTTTTTTTTTTTTTCATTACAAATACAAGTTTTCATGTGTTGTTTTACATTTCTGCTGCAAGGTATAAAATATTCTAGGTATGGAGAGTGATTGCTGATAAGCAAAGAGAAAGAAATTCTAGTTTATGAATTTTTAAACAAATGAACAGGGAGCAGTCATAAGGGCTTTGTACATGGCATGATTTTTAAAAAACTGCATAAAGGCTCCTCATCTTGAAAAACTGTCCACCTCTTTGAACTATTTTAATTCTTACTAAATGATTTTTTAAATTAAGATCATGTTTGACACAATTCATTGCAGAGTGGGTTTTTTTCACTTTTTAATGCATATAGCTACAGTTATATATTAGGTATTATTTTCTGTCATTGATCCATGTTAAAGAGGTTAGTAAATTGACCTGAACTTCATTAATAAGCAATGTTGTCTTGATATACTAAGTGACATTAAAGAATGTTATTTTCCTTTGCACCCTAGCAAGGTCCAAGAGAGCTTGCTTGCCAGTGCCCATAACATTACTGTGTCTCTGATACAATTTATTTCTGATTAATGTTGCTCTGAATGGGCAGTTTGGCCACTCTGCTCTACAGCATCCCTGTACCTGTGGTCACCATTCCTTAGGCAGGCTGCAATGTATATATCTGCCTCAGTTACTCACATTCACAGCCTGCTGTACTCGTTTAAGATAAATGTGTACAAAAATACTGAAGTGATGGGGACCCCACAGCGGGAACATTTTCCCTGGGGAAGATGAGAAAATTGTAACACTGAGTATAGCTTGGTCAAAACATGTCAGATCTGCAATAATGTAGGGCCCCAAGCACCCAGGACTGACAAAGCTACACCAAGGGGTACCTTTCTAGGAAGAAACATATTGAAATCTATTGGTGGATGTACAAGCTTTATTTCCAAAGGGCCTGGGAATTATGGAATTCTTTTCCTTTTCTCCCCTGGGTGTGATGGTCTCTTGCAGTCTCTGTGAAAAAGCCTGGACCATAGGGGCTTTATTCTCAGCCTGACTTCAACAAGCAGCAATCTCAGTACTGAGTCAGTAACAGCATATGGATAAAATACAACCCAAGCAACTCCTTTGCTAGTCTATATCTGTCAGTAATTCTTCTTAAATTCTCCAAATTCCTTGGTGCTCATCTTTTTGGGGGATATCTAACAGAGCCCCAATCCTGCAGACTCCTATTTCTTATTTTAACCTAACTCACAAATTTTTGTTATAAGGATCTACGTAAGTTTTTCAATGAGCTGTTGAAGTCTGCTCATGTGAGGGGGGTCAGTGAGGGGAGAGATGCTTATGGGTAAAGTCCTCTTAAGTCTTTGTTCAGTATAAAGAGGAGTGAAACAGAATATTTTCACAACCCTTTCTTCAGTGCCAGCAGTTGGCTTAAAAAGCACTTGCGATTGCTTCCCTGACCCCTCTGCTGGTAACTGGGTAGATCACTTCTAAGTCTGTTCTTGAGGGTTCTTGGAGGAACTAAATCACATAATTCCTAAATGTTGTAGAGAAAAACATAAAGAATTCCAAATAATTTCACAAATCCAGTTGTTGATCAACGCCAGGACTCATTCCTTTTGGCACAGACCTATCAATGTCCACAAAGGATCATCCTTTTTAAGAAGGATGGTCATCAACCAAAACACACCTTTAAATTGTCTAATAAAAAGTTCTAGTAGTGTACTTTCTGATAACTTACTTAAACACTCAAAACAACTCATAAATGACTACTGAGAAGAAATATTAATATAATGAATATGTATGCCCCAGGTGTACCTACATATTTAGGAATATTGGTTTACTAATCAAGTTTCCTCCATGATGACCATTTTCATACAGTTACATGACCCCTTGTGATCTGAGCTAGTAGCAAAAGTTTTAATAGAATTAAATGCATTTTAACTCACATCTTGAGAGGGCCATGTATGATTTAAAATCCAAACTCTTTCAAAGTGCATAATGTGCTTCAGGAAATTGGCTTAGTGCTGAAATCTACTAAAGCTGGTGTCCAAGAGAATTCTGTGATCCCTATTGATCTGTGTAGCTGGGAAATGCCAGTTTGTAGTAGTTATTTTTATCTCTCTAACAGTTGAACCCTGCCTCCACAAGGGCAATGTATTTTTAATGCATATGATGTTATTATGTAAATTGGTTTAGCTGTGTAATCTACTAAAGGTGATTTCTCTGTCCCGTGTGAACCACAAAGCCAATGATCGCATAATATTCATTAAAGATAAAATTGTCTTACTTTCTATAACCAATTCCCAAGTGCATTGCTCTGACAACTTCAATTTCTGTTCAATAGAGAACCTATGCTCATTTGCAAAACTTTAATGAATGTACCAAATAGAGGTAATGCATTTTTCCAGTTTACAGTCCCAAGCATACTATAAATAATTTTCTAAGGAGCAACAGACACAGTAATTAAAGAACAAGCAAGGTCCCATTGGAAGTTCTACCCATTTTTTTCCTGCATCAATCTATATAAATCCATGCCAGCAATGTAGCAAAAGCCCCTTCTTTAATACATTTCCAAAATTAGGCAGACATCAACCTTGATTCCATCTATAAAAGCACTGCAAGGTCATGTCCTTGCAATTGAACCTGGGAAAGCTCCTCCTTGTACAAATGTACACCTAGGCTCAAAAAAACCTTTATAATCTATATGGAGCCCTGCAATTAATGCATTTACAAGGACACTAGGTATATACATGTGAAACATTAAATTACAAGAGAAAAAAAATCAGATAGCCCCAGTGGCTTTTACAGCTCTATATCTAATTACTCTTTTCTGTATATAGAAATGAACAGGTGAAAAGTAAATGCATGGATTCACTCTCTTAAAATCTAATGTATTGGGTTAAATTGTAATTCATCTCCACTCCCAAGGGAGTAGAGGAGCTCCTAAAAATAATTGAATATATTTATGCATGAACTTTAATCTGGGAAACTATGCACTTTCAAAAACATGAACAGAACCTTCGTAATTAATCCTTCACATGACCACTGAAAGATTACATAGTAATAAAATAAGTATTGTCTAATATAATATTAGATAGTAATAAAATATTTTCAGTGAAGACTGAACAACTCATAGTTTCAACATTTCAATAAATATTTAAAGGCAGGAGAAAATGTTTTTGGAATAGTGGAAATCTACATTCCAAAAGAGTTGTCCAAGCTTAAGTTCCCTCCTTGCATGATTGAAATACTTAGGTATTTTATAAAATGAAAGCATAATTTATTCTGAATGGGAGGTTATTTTTATCTCTCTAAATTTATCTCTTTAAATTTTGAAATTCAAAGCAAATTCTTGACATTTTTTCTGTTATGAAAACTCCAATTTTACAATGACAGAGTGTGAACATAAACATTTTTATGGGCAGTGATTCATATAATTCCTTTAACCACTGTCATAAAACTACAATATCGATGCTTTTAGAAATGGATATCCAGAGAGAATTTCATTCAGCTTCCACTGGTTTATTCTAGATCATTTAAAAATTGAATTTAAAAAAAAATAAAAAAGAATTGGTGCTTTTCTTCAATATCAAGAAACTCAGGGGCTTTTTGTTGCAGACGTGGAATAGATTAGCTAATAGTTCTTATGTTCCTGAACTTTTTGTCCCTTTGTTACTAAATGTCAGTATAATATTCAGTGATGCATAAGATAGGAAATGAGAGCACAGTCACAGATATTGCTAGAATATAACCACATGTATTACATTGTATTGGGTCTGGCTGAGGTAGAGTTAATTTTCCCCACAGCACCTTCATAATGCTGTGCTTTCTACTGTTAGCTGTAAAAGTCTCAGTAGCACTCCAGTGCTTGAACAGCATCAGGGCTGTCTCTCCAACATTCCCTCCTTCAACACGAATATAGGGGTGGACAAACAAAACTTCAGTTTACACCTAAACTTTAAGCCAAAGTTTTAAGCTCCCTGATAGTTGATCTTCAAGCCCCCTGCTAGAAACACCCATTCTGGTTTCTGGATTCATTGGGAATTTGAGCTGGCCAGAGCTGACTGACCCAGATCACGTGCTGAAGAAATCTAAGGGCTACTTTTAATGTCAGGTTGCAGCCTACAGCCGATATAAGGTGACTTGGGTCTTTTTGTCTACAGAGCAGAACAGGAATTTTGCATGCTATGTAATTACATTTAGGCATGCAGATACTGAAGACATTTAAACATCAGAGACAAGTTCTAACTATCAAGCCTCAGTAGCTTGAGAGGTAGATTTGTTATCCTCAGACTGCAGTTTCATTTCTGATTTGAGACAAATACACAGGAAAGTACATATAGTGTGCTTTTGGTGTAGATTTATTTGTTTGGTTTATTATTTTTTGGTAAGGTAACTGAAATACAGAACATGACTAATCTTTCTCTGAAATTACAGTGCTTTCCACATGTTGGGAGTTTTTGTGCTCAGTATGTTCGCATTTCAGCACGGTGACAGTGACTAGGCAGCTGGGGCAGCTGAAGGCAGGAATCAGTCACTGCTAGTAGCAGGTTTCCTGGGAAACATATGGAGTATTTATCTTGCAACCTCAAGAAAACAAATAATAATCAGAGCATCATTAGCTTTCAGTCTGTGACTTCTGCCTCCCTAAGGGCTCAATTCAACAACTATCTCTCCAAGAAGCACTTATTCATATGAGTAGGTCAATTACTTTCTAGCCCTTCCAGACATTTCAGCTGAGTATTCAGGTATTAAACACATTTTCATACGTGCCAGTTATCAGTAATGTGTAAATCATTAAAAGTTGCAGGTCCCCAAACTCTTCTCAAAGACAAAAATATCTTGCCCTGCTCCAAGACAGAGAATCCTTCCTTCCTAGCTGCCTCCTCCCATGAGCAGGTACACCAGAAGACCAGGGCAGGAACTTAGCAGCACTTACTCATTTCAAATTGTGTGGATATTTTGAAGCTGGGCTGTAATACTTTTTCAAATTTTCTGCAGAAAATAAACAATAATCCTGTACTATTTCATGTAAATGCAGTCATGCCTGGAATGAGAAATAGCCAAACTGACACTTTACACAACCAAATAATTTTCATAAATTAACCAAATTCCATTTTTAAAGTAATTACGGTGCTCTTCCTTTCACATCATTCTCACTGAAGCAGAGAGCTAGAATTCCAGTAGCTGACTAGACTTTCCTTCAAGTAGTTTGTCTTGATTTTTTTCCCAATCATCCTGTTCATTTTAAATCCTATGACATTTGAAATTGCTTCTCACATTACTTCAAGAGGTGGACTATTAACTGAAATTGTATGCTCAATTAAAAATAAAGAAGAATTTTTAATATGCAGTCTCAAGGGTAAAAGCTAGAATGTATTACAATAATTAATTTTGAAGTCTCAAAAACATAAAATAACAAAAAAGTACCTGACCCTACGTTATTATTAAAACCTAATTGGATTATTTCTTAGGGCATGATTTAGGATTTTAAATGCTCCTGAATTGCCTACCTTATTATCACCTTTGGAATTGCTGCAGGGAATAACTGTATGCATGAAATACAAGCATTTTAGGCTTTTCACTTCAAACCACAGAGCTGCTCAGACTAAGCCAGGATTCAAGGTGTGGTACATTCCTGAAGCCTGTGATCAGAATCTGAAGTAACCTCTGTGTTGGACTGCATATATCCTGAAAGCTCATATTATGTGTGGAATTATCCATTATCCTTGCTAATTTGGCTAGAGGAGTGTGGGGGTAATCAGGATATCAGGAGGTGTCCCCCTCCAAGAGCAGGATGCAATTATGATGCTGATAGGGAAGAAGAGAACACCAGCCACTTTAAGCTGATGCAGCTTCTCTTCCCTCTTTTCATTAGACAAAACATGCTCCACGTCAGGCTGTGCCAATGGGGAAGAAGACTCAGCTCTCCTAGACCCCCTCCCTCCTTGTTCAGTTCATTCCTGCTCCTAGCAATTCACTTTTGTTTGGGAAAGAACTGTTCCACCATGACAGTTTCATAGCAAACAATGTCTAGAGTAGCTCTAATGAGTTACACTAAATATGCAGCTCAGGAAAGAAACTGGAGGCCTGGCTAACAATGGAAGTACAAATTACACTTTTAGGAATATCCTTTCTTCTTTTTTTTGGCCTCTCTTGGGCATTGAAATCATGAAGATTTTCAGAGGATTACACAAATGTCACCTCAATTAAGCTTAATGAATTCACCTTTTACATTGGAAAGTGAGAATCCCATTGGACTAAAGCTTTTACTTGCAAGGGAACATTTGAAAAACATGCACAAAATTTCCTTCCAGAGCTGTACCTCAAATACTTCAGTACTATGTAGGAGTCTGAGAAACAGACTGGCATGAGCATGTTACTAATTAAATAATGAACGGGGGGAGGACAAATCTTATCATCTGCAGACTTGGAGAAATGCCAAACACATTCCCAATTAAAAATGAAAAAAAAAACAACAATTGGTAACTCACACTGAAATTTTAATTTATGCCTGGAAGCATGGCAACATACACAGGCTTGCCTGTTTATCTTGCGCTGTTTCTCAAGCCATGTCTGGTAACCACAGAGATGTTTTGAGATTTTTGCTCAGGAGTGGGAATGGTTGGCACTGACTTGTTCCAGCCTCCCACCATGGGGGTCACGGTTCCTGCATTAATAAGTACACATTCTTTGTAAAGGGATGACAGCAAAAGATTAGCTGTAGCCAATAAGTTCTGTGAAGTTTCCATTCCAGCTTCTCCCTTTGCACTCTCCTTGCATAGTTTGAAATAATTTCCTGCTAGTTTAATGTCAAGCAAAAAGAATTCAGCACCATCTATCCTGACACTAAGTCACTCACCTGGTCTGCCACCTGGACTGCTCTTTATCCCAGATCAGCACAGTTATCTTTCCCAGAATAAACTGTGCCTTCACATTTTACAACAGCTCCTAAACATCTGTGTTCAGCCTTCTCTAACTTGAAGAGACAGGCTTTTAGGAGATGTAGCACTGTTTATATAGAGAGAAAGCTGATGTTTGAAAGTTCTTTACATGCACCTTAATCTATTTCTGAAGAACTTAACAGTGATTTCTTCATTTATCATTTATCCCCAGAAAACAAAATTTGGAAGAACAGGAAAAGTATTTCAAGAGAAAAAAAAAAAGTAGAAAAAAAGGCCTAACATTATTTTCCCTTCTGCTTCAGAAAGCAGAGAAAGGAGGTGTGGCAGAATTTTAGGTGATGAAGAGAGAAACAGCTCTTTGCTTTTTAACCTTCTGTAGTCTAAAAGATAGCAGAAGAAAACTATCCAGGTAACCAGACAGCAAGAAGTGATTTGTAGCATGTAAAGGTTCTACTAGTCTCCACTGAATCCTCTCTTTCCCTTGAAACTTTGAGGTAAGAAATGTGGGATCTAAAATATTGTAAGACCATCTCAAATCCTTGCTATGTACCCTTGTGCTATAGGTAAAAAGGGGCACAAATAAAAGCTGGCTTGAAAGAACCATAGGAACACTGCAGACATGCTGAAGATGTACCAGTATGAGAAGAACAAAACCAAGTTTAAGCTTCATTTCTGTTTATGCTGTCTTGAGAAGCTTGATCTGCACTGTCCCAGTACCTGACTGTTTCTTACAGTCAGAAGAGCAGAGCATGGGACAAACTCCTAATCAAACAAACAAAAAATCACCTTAAGCTGTCAATTAATTCTGTCTTTTTATGATTTACATCTTCACTGCATAGATTTGTTAAAATAAAAGGCAGCACTAAAACACTACCTTCATTTGTGTTCATATTATAAAGGTTTGTGATAAACAAACGTTGCCTGAGCCTACAAAAAAATTCAGTGGGAAGCCTTGAAGACTTTTATACGTGTTGATGACTCAAGAGCAAAAGCTACCATAGTCAGGCTAAATCTGAATGCTAACATTCTCTGGGAAAAAAAAGCTAAGACTTAACTCCACTTTGTATTGCATTCCTTGTGTAGCTGCAAAAGCCACTGGTGAATTGCATGAAGAGTTCAGGTAAGGGAGGAATGCAAAATGTTGCGTGTCAAATTACCAATGGAAAATGAGATTTCATGCAAACCTAAATTCTATTTGTTCTCTCTTCAACAAGGTAAGAAAGGAAAATAAAAGTGGAGAAAGGAAAGGCAGAATCCTTCCTTTGTCCTGGAGCAGACAAGAGGTGCAGAGATAGGAACACTTAGATGTGAAAAAGTGAATTTCAAATCTGGGTCTCAATCAAATCAATCAGGAAAATATATTTCAAGAAAGCGATCAAAAATTCATGAGGCAGACACCTGTCTCAAAATGAATCATTTAGGTTTAATATGACAAACAATCACATTTCAACCAACTCTGCCTGCTGATTACATCTCCCATATGCCAAAAAGGCATAAGTAAAAATAATAAAATGAAATATTTTGAATTTAGAGAATTCAAATTTCAGCTGAACTTACTTTCTTAGAGAACTTTCAGCTTGCACCTGTGTATGGTATGGTAATGTTTTAAGTAAATCATGGGAAAAGAGCAAACAAAAATAGCAAACAAATCAGAATTTAATAGATACTCAAAATCTCCCTTGTGCACTTGCAACACTCTAATCCTGCATATCCTTCTATATATGTTTACTTCTACATTTCTGGGCACTCAAGTTTCATTAAAGTTTCCTGTTGACTCCCTGGTGCGTGTAAGATCAGGTTTCAATGTTGTCTCAAGTTACATGAACACTCGGTAGAGGTATTAAGCTGCCTGGGATGTTGGACATCTTAAATGACAGTTTGTGCTCCCAACTTATGTTGGAGTAAACCTGAGCTGTGTTGCCAGAGCCCTCAAAGCTGAGCACCAGCAATTTATGTCAAGACAATTAAGTTTGCCTTTCCCTGTATGTGTTATTTTACCATAGAGTAAAAAGTATTAGAAATTGACTTTAGTAAAGGAAGAAAAAAAGAAATACAACTGAAGAAGTAAACAAAGACATAAATTTGGATTAATATAGCTATTCTTAAAGACGGCTTGTTACAGGACTTAATATTCATAGTCACTTAAGAAATTACCATTAATGCAAAAAAATCACCCAGCTCTGAATTTTAAAGAGCAGGCAGAAAGCCATCAAAGGGTTATCTTGATTCCTGAGATGTCTATGACAGAGAAGATGCAGAAATGTAACAGCTACAAAAAAAAATATAAAATCAAAGAGGGGAAAAAATTACATAGAAGGTGACAAACATTCACCTTGGCAACCATCAAGTTTGCAGACTACAGTCTTGAAAGCACATTGGGAGGGGGAGAAGTCTGCATACATTTCTTTATCATTAAGATAATTTTGAGCTACTGTATATAACATATGCTTTTTATTTGAATTTTTATAAACAAGTAAATAAATTGTTTGAAGTTTTGATGCTTTTGCAAAAGCCTTCTGCAAAGTTCTCTCATGTCAAAGAAATGGGGAGAGTGGGGGAAGAAAAAACATAAGAACGAACAAATTTAATGATCTCCACATAGCAGGCTGACTTTCCATTAAACTGAAAAAGCAGACAGCTAAAAAGAAGCTGATTGGCAAAGCGGAGAGCAGTTGTCAAAATAAGAAGTAAACAAGGTTGTAAGAGGCCACAGATGCCATTGGCAGTGCAAAGAGACTGGAAAAACAATAGGTTTCATTAAAATGAAATTTAAAGACTCCCTTTTCCCATTACTTCCTTTTTAATATTTTAAACACTACAAAAACTAAAGGCAGAAATACAAACTTCACTCATCAACAGAAGGGCATGACTGATGAGCGTGTGAGAGAAAAGACACCTCAAGTTTAAAGAGAAACCCCCATTCTTATGAGACTTCTCCCTTTCAGCCAGTGCAGAAAACCAGACACCTCTGAACAGTTAGCCAGGAGGCAGCACCAGGCACAGGGCTGAGAAGCTGCTGTACTGAGAGCTCAGGTTCCAGCTGCCCACCATGTCTAAGGGGGTGTGTGGGGTGCAGAATGCCAAGGCACCTGATGATTTGGTACCTTGATTTTCACAAGATGACCTACAGGTTGTCTTGTCACCTTTGCCATAAAAGCATTCACCTCAGGAGAAGTGAACCCCTTGCCTGGAGGGATTGAAATCCATGTAGGACATGACCTTATTTTCTGTTGAAACAGGACTATGGTCAGCCAGGAATATAAAATCACTGTGGCTAGAAGCGCAAGGGAGGAGAATGACTTTTGATCATTAGGGATTAGGAATTTCATCTGGAGAAGTGGTGGAGCTGAGTTAATCACCTAAGTATAGGGATAGTGCTGCAGAGTCTACTGTACATACAGAATTTTTCAAGTAAGAATTCAGAAAATACAGCTTCTATATGTTCTTATTAATACCCCCAAGAGGGGAACTTCTTCCAAATAATAAGCCCACAGGCATCTACCTGACTTTAAAGATTACCTCTCTTTTAACAGGAGGAAAGAAATGTAAAATTAACCATCCATCAAAGAAACAAAAGCACCACAACTGGAATTAGAAAGAAAATCCTAGGAAAATTTACAAAATACAAGCATCATTACAAAATATAATAGGAAAAATAACAATATTAGAATTTTACATTCAAAGTACACATTTCTTACACAGGTTTTTACAAGAGCAGGATTGAGCTCACCACACAGTCCCTAGTCTCTACAGCACTGCATAAGGTGTGCTAAGCTGTGCAGAGCTATTAAAATTAATGTTAATAAGATGGTCTCCTGCTGTTTTACCAGTATCTGTCAGGGAACAACCAACACTGTCCAAAATGGTGGCCATGACAACCAATACACTTACCCTTGCCCAATTTGTAAGGCTTTGGAACTTAATGCTGTTGAGCTGATATAAAAGGCCAACGCTGATGTGGCCATTTGTTCTGGTTGTCAACAAAACTTTTCTTCAAATACATCACTACAGCTGACTCATGCTTCTGCTGTAGTTCATTCTGCATTATGTGCTTTCAAAAGCATTCAGTGGATGTTTACTGGAAACAATGTCTACACTAGTGCTTTTTTGCTATCTGTCTTTAAACTTTGCTGAATTAAAAAACTACTTCAAACATTTAGTACATACAGATTCATACCTAATTAATCTCTGGCCATCCTAGTTAGAAATGTATCAGTGGTAATTCCTCTAATATATTTCATCATTTTGATGTTTGGGCCCACTCTGATTTGAGGTTTAACTTATTTTTTTCAAACTCATTTTAGTCCTTTGCTCAAAGAGTCATAAACAGTGAATAATCACTGGGTCAAAAGGAATGCTTACCCAACCTAAGAAAATCTGTCTTATACTGCTCTTGATAAGAAGTTAATCCAACATAAATTTTACAAGCTTTTACCCATGATTTCAGCTAGTATTGTACTATCTGCTACACAAGGGAAATCTTTCTTGTCAATATAAAACATAACAGCAAAAAAGAGTAAATGTGACTAAAATAAATCACCAAGTAATTTTCAATGCTGTGTAGGCAACCAGCTATGATTCATGTGATCCATTACATGCCAATGACACATAAAAATTTCTCAATTTTATGGTCACCTTTTGCTATAACAAGAACTTTTTGGGAATTTGGGAGCTTCAGCATGCACAGATGAAGTCAGAGGCTAGTAAATGAAATTAATTTTCTTTATATAGTAATACACATCCTAGAATGAAAAAGACAGCTAATCCAATTTTATTTTCTTCCAGAAATCTCACCAATTAACAGAAATACTGGATACTGAGGGGCCAGTAGTCAACCCCAGAAAGCATGACAGAGACCAAGCTTGGCTGTCACTACCTTAGATTTCTCTTTCCAATAATCCTTTCTACAAAAACACTTGTGTTCCCTAATCTGAGAGTTTCTGGAAGACAGGTTAGCCCGAGCTATGTCCAGTGTAACATACTGAGCTGACAGCAGCATCAGTTTTCATTTCAGAAGGCACCTCAGGAAGAAATTAAGATTCAATCAGTCTCTTAATCCAGGGCAGACAGTGCAGAAGAACTTGATGGCACTTTTCCAGCCACTCTCTGGTTTTGATGCTACTACCCAACTTCTATCAATAGTTCCTTTCATTACAGATTGCTAGCAGACATTGTGACAGAGGCACTGACTTGCATGGAGGACAGACGTTACATCTGGTATCCCATGAACCATGAGGGTTAATCACAGATGTATCAAACCCTTGCAAATCTGGAAATATTTCTGTTTTCTGAGCTTAATAGATGCTAAGGTAACAGACACGAGATGTTGGCATCTACATATATAATGAAAAATGACATATTTCAGTTTCTCAAAACATATTAGTAGAAAAAGTTTTTCTCTCATTCTCATGTCTGGTGTGACTTATTAAAATTTTAAGGGAGACTGACAGAAGTGCAGGATAAAAGGTACAATCAAGCATTTAGAAAAATTTTTTAAAAGATTTCTGTGGCAGCTAATTATGGAAAAGATATAAAGTCATATAAAGTGATTATAAAAAGTAATAGAGTAGAAAAGGTCTCCGTGGCATCTTCCATGGAAACTTGTATCATTCCCAAGGTCTCAGCAGTATTAGACAGTTTTGATAATTTTGGATTTTTGCAGCATGAGAATTTCTTGCAGTGATTCTCAAGTACTGCTCTGGTACAGAACACTAGAACACTGCTTACCACCCCACAACTCGAGCCCTCTCTCAATAGCAGCAGCTCCACAGGTTTCTAAAACTCTGAGATTAGTCAGACACAGCACAATTATTTTACCACCACCAGCAATCTGTTGCTCTAGGTTACTGCCTATTGCAAGTTTTGGACTTTTATTCAATAATTACTGAAGTAGACTCTGTTCCTCAGGGTCTTCTCCACCTTTTTAACTTTTCAAAGTTACTCTCACTTAAGTGGTCTAAAAAACAAGCACAATTGTAAATTTCTGCAGGACTGGGATCTTTAAATGTCACCTCCTCTCAGTAGGAAATGTCACCCTACATAACACAGTGTAATACAAAAGTCTCTTAGTCAGAATCAGGTCTCTGGAAACTACCACAGGGAAAATACAGTCATCCAGTAGGCAATGAAGCAGATAGTTTCACTAAAGTGTAACCAGTAATATGTTCTAAATCCCACTTATTTTCCAACAGAAAAAATATGCCCAGCAAACTCTTTGTCAGAGAGTGAGACAGTGCAGTACATTGTGTACCAAACAAGACATTTCTAGGTGCCATAGTGCCCAGTTTTGCAAAGAGGATAGAGTTATACCCACCACTAAGTACACTGAGGACATTGTGCTGCATTATAAAACACCTGACTGCTGCAGTGGGATGACTTTGGCTGGCCCCAGCTGGCCACCAAGGCATTCTATCATTTCCCTTTTCCAAGGGCAGGAAAGTATAACAAAAACCTCATTGGTCAAGGTAAGAACAGGTAGAGATTGCTCAGCAATTGCCATCATGGGCAGAGCAGACTTGATTTAGGGAAATTAATTTAATTTATTGCCACTAAATAAGAGCAAGGCGATGAAAAATAAGAACAAATCTAAAAACACCTTCACTCCCAACTCTTCTACCTCCTTCATTTTCTGAGCAAAGGAGGTTGTGGTTAGCTCATAACACTTTGTTTCTGGAGCACATTCCTCCTCATGCTCTTCCCCTCTTCCAGTGTGGGATCCTTCCCACAGGATTCATTCTTTCCCATGAAAGCCAGCTCCAGCAGGGTGACAAGTCCTGCCAGAAACCCGCTACAGCGTGGGCTCCTCGCTCTATGGGGACACAGTTCCTGGCAGGACACCGCTCTAATGCAGCTTCCTTCAGGGGTCACTCACCTGCTCTGGTGTGGGGTCCTTCAGGGCTGCAGGTGGATCTCTGCTCCCCCGGGGATCCCCAGGGGCTGCAGGTGGATCTCTGCTCCCCCATGGATCCCCAGGGGCTGCAGGGGAATCCCAGCTCTGGGGCCTGGAGCACCTCCTCCCCTCCTTCTTCATAAACCTTATTGTCTGCAGAGTTGTTTCTCTCACATATTCTCACTCCTTTCTCCTGGAAGCTGTTGAACAGCCTTTTTTAATTCTTTCTTAAATACATTATCACAGGCACTACCAGGATCACTGATGGGCTCAGCCTTTGCCAGGGGAGGGTGAGTCTTGGAACCAGCTGGATCTGCCAGACGTGAAGGCAGCTTCTGGCCTCCCCTGCAGCCTCCCTGGAACAAAACTTTGACCTGGTCCGTTGTTGTCAAATCCATTCTCTTCTACCAAAATGCCAAGCCTTAGCACCCTGTGTCTGCAAAATATCTCAACAAGGTTTTTTTCAGTGGGAACTGGCCATTATGTTTGGAGGGGGTTTTTTTTGTTTGGTTTTTTTTTTTTTTTTTTTTTTTTTTTTTTTTTTTTTTTTTTTTTTTTTTTTTTTTTTTTTTTTTTTTTTTTTTTTTTTTTTTTTTGTTGGTTTTTTTGTAACAGAAGCTAACCCCATCACATAAACCTCTTATAAAAACAACGGGAAAGTGTCACCCGAATGTTTTCTGTTAGACTATGTAATCTATGTAATTTCCAGTTCCAGTTGTTGAAGCATCTGTCAGTTACATATGAATCAGTGATGCTTCAAGATGTTGGTATAACCTTTAATAAGCAGAATTCTTTAAAAATTTAGGTTGCCAAAAGAATCACTTCATCCTCTTTGATGTTTTTTTCTTCTCAGATCTTGAAAAAACAATAACAAAAAAAAAAAAAGTCAAAACAAAATGAAACAAAGAAAAAAAAGGAAAGTAAAAGGACCAAATTTATAATAAATTTTTATTTCCTACTTACTTCAGTATCTTTAAACCTCAATGGCATGTTAAGATACTGAGGTATAAAACCTTAGTTTGATAAGATCTGAAGTAGCCTTCATGATATCTTGTTTTATTCTTCTGATATTGGCAAGGGTTGGCAATTGCTGAATTGAAGTAATATTTCATATACATTGACTTTATTCTCTTTCTTTTTTTTTAATTTATTATTTTTCGTGGGTTTGCTGATACCCTGTCATGCCTACAGTTGAGCTGAATAATAAACCATTTACAAAATTTTGCTTAAGCAGAAGTTGGTAGACAAAACACTGTCAGGAAATATAGCACAGTTGCTATCTACTGTTCACTCACATTTTTCATGGAAGAAACCAAACCTGTGCAGGTTTAGCTAATCACTCTTGTCTCAGAAATAGAGAATTCCTCACAGCAAGATATACCAGTTCTTTTGGATATGCTCCAGATTGATCACACTGTGCCCTAAACACAAAAATTCTCCCAGTCTAACATTTAGAAATGTATTACAGGTGACATTAATTTTAGGACATGCTGTGGCACACATGAAGGTTACTGCAATAGATACAGATGGAGATTATAGTCCTCCAAATTGCCTTCCATTAGTAATGCTTCTCTCCTGAAAACTATGATATCTTTAGAGCCCATAAGACAGAGCAAGAGAAATAGAGAGGATGCAGAGTTTGTAGTAGAGGACAAAAGATGACAAAATAGTAAGACACAAAAGCCTTTAGAAAAGTTTGAACTATTTGTATAGTCTCATGCAGAGATCAAAACAAGGGTCTTTGTGTAACAGTAATTTTTCCAGAGGCCATTCTCAGTGCTTTTTCTGTACAATATCTCTGTAGAAAACAAAAAGACTTTATAAAAGGTCACCCGTTGTTATGTATTTAGAGAAGATCTCTCCAAAATGTAATAATTCATGCAGGTACATGATACTTGTACCAGACAAATCAGGCAGCATAGTCAGTGTTTGTATGGTCAAACCAAAGAAAACTTCTGTAATTAATTCTCACTGACTTTTCAGAGCAATGGCTTGTTAGCACTGTCATTTGACCAGCTGTCTAGTAGCTTTGGTATTAAGTTAAAATAAGAAAAAGAAATTAGCACAACCAACAAAAAAACAAGGCAGCTAGCCTGAATCTGTGCAGGGAACTACAGTGCCTGTATTAATCTGCTTGAATGGCATCGTATTTGTGAGTGGAAGATGATCTTGGGTCAGATTTTTTCATTCCTTTTCTGTTCTGGACAGGTGCCCTCCCTTATTTTAAACATAGATTATTTTGTCAGCTTTGGGGATAATACAGAAATCTGACAAATCTACTTCTAGTGAGCCTGATCTTAAATTTGCTCAAAGCCAGAACATAAATTAGCAACTATATGAAATATTAGCCTTATTCTGTACCATAGCCACTCTGGTGCCCTGCATCTCATACCCTGTTCAGACATAAGCTGCACCATGTGAGCAGAAAGAGAAACTTCATCAATCTCAACAATTCTAATCCTGTTGTGTAACACTGTTTCATAATTACTCCAACAGCACGTAATTAACATCCACTATAAGCAGGAAAAGTCGTGTTCCTTGCCATTCTCATCCTCTGCCAGGTACCACTTCCTTGTTAAGTGTGTGCTTGACAATATTGGGTAACTTCAGTTCCAAACCAAAAAGACTTCACATCTCACAATCAGGATGTACAGGGATTGTGTACAGCCATCATACTTCCAGCTCTGATAGAAGTAATGAATTACTTTACCTCAGCTTTTCATACATTAACTTGCATTTTCTCCCCTGCCTGAAATGGCTCTCATTTATTTCTAGACCTCCTTCTCCAAAGAGATTTTATTCTGAACTTTAAAACTAGAGTAGTATCTGTAGGTGCCAAATCCATCTGCTACACCACATCAGCCAGAGTCCTGTCTCTTATATTTCAGTAAAGTTTTACCTCTTGGTAGATGAATTGATGAAGGTGAGGTAGAAATTGCTGCATTCTTAAGGGATAACCCAGTTCACCCTTTAAGTGTTGGCCTCAAGAGTAATCTCATTTTCTGCCAAAGGTTAGCTGTAGAATAGCTACTTACATCTTGCTATCCAAGTTCTTCATGAGCCTGGCTTGAACAGCATTCTCAACTGCTTTTAGAGGAAAAATCAAGCCAACAATTCACAATTGTTTTAATGCTGGAGCAAGAAAGAGTACTTCTCCTGCCAGTCTAAGACTGAAACAACCTGGGAAAACAATGAAAAAATGCATGGTCTACTCACTTAAATGAAAATCCCTATAACAGAACTATTGAAAAACTGAATTTAAATTCAGCAACTGTCTTGTGTATCTCAAATAATGGAGAAAAGAATGAATATATTGAGAAAAAGAAAATAATTAGTTGCCTCCTCATGGCTTGTCAATTTCTACTGCCTATAGTTGTGAGTAGATTTTTGATTTCAGTTTATTTTATCATCCCAATACAATTGTCATCAGCAACACAAGGACATTACTTCTATATAGAGCCCACGATGCAACTTCTGCTTACAGGCTGCTCCTTGACACTCAGTTTTGTGGGTTTTTTAACCACTCTGCAAAGGCTGGCTGTACATCAGCTATGGGGAAGACCACAGCTTTTGCACTTCAACAACTGCATCTGTGACAAGCACTTTCATCTGCCTCCTGAGTCCATTTTGACTCCTTTTCACTTCCAATATTATTTAAAATTATGATAATTAAAGATTTCAGTTCTTTATTGATCATCTAAGCTGAAATCCTTTTGAAAATTTCTTCGCCCATTCAGCCATTTAGTCTGCTTTTTGTAATGTTACCTCTCTTTAAGGTAGAATTTGAATGCAAAAATAAAAATGACCATCATATTTGGGTCTGCAAAATCAAGAGATCTGGCATTTTTGAGCACCGTTCTTCCCATTACATGTATGAGTCTTCTTTCAGCCATCCCAGGACAGACTCACTATTTCCTTCAGACAAAGACTTCTCCTACACTTCGATAAACCTAATTTGAGCAGATTTCAAAGTTTTGCAGCACTTTAAAATGAGAGCTGTAACCTGTACAAAACTTTGTCCAGCTAGTCTACATTTTCTGGATGTTTTGATTACTTCTAAAACTGCCTTTTAAACCTATCTGTGTTTCACAGGGCTCACCAGGGAAATTCTTTTCTCACAGAATCTTTTCAGTTTTCACTTCAATTAAACTAATTGTCAGCAATTTAAATACCCTCCTTAATTGAAAGTGCAAAATTTTGTAAGAAAAAAATTCAGAGTTTTAAAACAAACCATCTAGTGACAAAAAAATCCCAAAGAAACTCTAAATATCTGAAACAGAGATTCAAACACAGTGCTTACAGAACATTCTTTCAAGTCAAATGTTATACATGTGTTTATACCAACCTGGCTTCTCCTTTTTTACTACAAGAGTTCATTTCAAAGGTGACATCTCTCTCTCTAAGAGGCCTATTAATAGTCCACATTTCAGCCACCTCTGAGCTCATTTCTCCAGGTTACCCCTTGCTGTGCTCACCTCTATCACTTCTTGCTGTCACAGTTCCCTGACTTTAATGAGCTCATGGCAGTCTTGGAAGCTGCTTAACCTAAGGAGAATCACAGGTGACTCAGGAACAGGGGTGGTGTTTGGTGTGTGTTTGTTTCTGCAGAGGGCTGTAACTCCTTTTTGCAGTGTTCTTGCCTTTACTTTATCCTCCCTTAAACACAGTAACATGGGCCTTGGAGCTCTGCTGCTTCCACATCTGGATGTCATGGTCCCTGGGGTTATACACTGCAGAGCACATTGCATGTCAGCAGCCTACACAGCTAAATGAACCTGCTGCTCGGGAGGTGGCAGGAGAGCTGCTGAGGATGCCAGGTGACACAAAAAGATCAATGCTAGATTGGGAGAAAGCAAGAGAAGTAGGTTAGAATGCACCTACCCTGTAAGCCTTGGAGGAATAATGATGGTGAATGTTTACTGCTGACCTGGAAGAGCCAGTGAGTAAAGTAGAAGAGAGAAAGAGAATGCAAAATTATTGAGGCTAGCTGAGGCTAGGCAAATCTAACAGGCAAAATGAAGAATCTCAGAACTATTTAATATAGTTTAATGGAAAATAATTAAGAAAAGTATCCATGTTAAGATAAATGCAAAATGTCCACCAAATAGTGAACTAATTATGCATAGAGATCTCTTTTTGACTTCAAACATTCAGGGAAGATGTCATCAGTAAACTCGTTTTTATGCTGAAGTAAATAAATGTACACATATGCAGGGTTGTAATAAGAAAATAATTGATTGTAATATGAGTTATTTTATTATATATATATATTTTATTTTTTTTTAATATTAAGATGAACCCCAAAGAGGAACACAGACTGATGACTGGACTGAGGGATGCAGAACTTCAGCAGAGCTGAAATAGGGAATCAAGACAGTAGCAGATTTCTCATATCTGAATATAAGACACTGAGGTGTAAGTCCAAACCTTGGGTATCTATAGGCACAGTCTGCCCATCTGTTATTAGAACATGGCTAAAAACTATCCCACTGGAGACAACAGTTTGGATCTTGGGTTTCTTAAAGGCTGATTAAAACCCCAGTGAGGAGCAGGCTTGATTCTACCTTGAGTATCCCAGACTTGCACAGTTATTTCACACCATTGCTCTCTCCCTTCTCTTGCCTAAATTTGGAATTTAAGCCTAAAAGAAGAATGAAAGTTCCTCCCACCTCTAATTTTGCCTTATTTGAATGTATACTTATTGTGCCTTATATTCTTATATGTATCTTGTATCTTATATGACTGATTTTTTCCCTATGGAAATTTAAACAACCATTATTTCCAGCCATTTGTGAGTCTGGGGGAAAAAAACACCTGACGTTAAAAAATAATAAAATAAAGTCTTTTAATAGGAGATCATTGGTTCCAGTCACTTTCATTGTAAAGGTCTTTTTATGTGTCTGGTTTTTGATGCATTTCTGTGTAGAAAGTTCCCTCAAGGGCAAGCACCCACCTTTTAAGATACAGTACCTTACTGTACCTCTACACAGAGATGTAAATCAATCTCAGCCAGCCCAGCAATATCAGCTTTTGAGTTATGGGCTGGCCTGTCTGGACTTAAAAGCCTGTTTATTTTCTACAGTATAGGAAGAGAGACAAAAAGGAGAAAAGGAAAATTCCAGAACTTTTTACAATGTCTGTTGGGGGTCTGGTTTTTAAAATATATGCATGTTCTAGGCCCAGTTAGCACTTATGTTTGCTTTTGCTTGAAAACATTCTGATTTTTAGCACTATTTGATTTATATTTATGTAGTAGAAAGCTTACTATAATTTTTAGGTTGCCTGATCACCTATTTATTATTTTATGCTGAATAGTCTTTTCTAATGAAATTTTTCAAAGTGTGATGAATGCAACTCTTGGATTCTGAAGCACATTCACTAGTTATTTTTAAAAAGGATTAGAAAGCAAAACACATGAAAGACGGAAAATGGCCATGATGTTATCAGCTATTAAATGTTTACATAATTAAAAAATCACTCTTTAGTTTCTGTGAAACGTTTAGATTCAGTGATGAAAAGCTCCTGACCATACTAATTTTCTCTTCATGGCAGTATGTAATAAATTCCCAAGGGGTCATGAAAAAAATGATTAAACATAAAACAAGTATCAAGTACTATTTTATAAAGTACCTTCCATCTATCCTGTGCACTGAATAAAGCTGAAATAAATAGTGAAGTTTGAGGCAATTTAAGATGGCCATAGATGGAGCTAGTTAAAGGTCAGACTTTAAATAACAAAATATCTTTACCTTTCTAAAATACTTGAGTTTTCAAAATTCCAACCAATGGGAAGGCAAGAAAAGTATTTAATGTTAAAGCCTTAAAGACATTTGAGAATACAATGATCTGAAAAAAGATCCCAAAGCTATCCCTGGAAGCCTCCGCAACAGGAGCAGAAGCTGTTCAACTCTTATTTACATAGCAGAGATACTTCTACACCCTCCCATTTAAACTGAAGGGTTTGTGGGTGGGGGCTCAGGGTACCCTGAAAAAGAGACATGGGGCCGCTGATTCTGGATGAACAAATGGGGAAATGACAAACATGAGGAGACCTGGGCATGTAGGACAGAGACAAGTTGCACAGCTGGCCAGCTTCAGGTGCTTGATTCCAGAATCCTATGAGCTTGCAAATGTAAAGGGCAGGAAACATTCCTGACTGCGTCTTGACTTAATCCCATAAATGAGCAGTTCATGAAGTTAGTTTGTTAATTATATCCTGAAAAACTATTAATCATCTTTAATCATCTTATTGCATATGCACCTTGGGATCATTGTACAAATACCCTCAAACACATTTCCTAAATTCTGAACACTTAATTTTGATAAATTTTTATAGTGACTTAATAAATTTTTTTTGGTTTTAGATGTATTTGTGTGCTCTTGGTTTTCTTTTAAAAAATAGGAAAAATAGGAAAAATAAACCAACAAGGCAAAAAAAAAAACCAAAAAACCTCAACCAGAAACCAAATCAAAAACTCCCACCAAATCTACAACATAACAAATAAAAACAAAACAAATTAAAAAACAAACAAACAAACAAACAACACCAGGAAGGAAAAAAAAGCTCAAAATATGATGTAGTCCACAAACTGGAGAATTAGGTAGAAAGAAACTTAGCAGGGTTCAACAAGGGCAAGTACAAGGCTGTGCACCAGGAGAGGAATGACCCCAAGTTCCAGCACAAGTTGGGGGCTGACATGATAGAGAGCAGCTCTGTGACAGGGACCTGGGAGCCTTGGTGGGTCACAAGTTGACAGTGTGCCAGCAGTGTGCCCTTGCAGCCAGGAGGGCCAGTGATGACCTGGAGTGCATTGGGAAGAGTGTGGCCAGCGGGCTGAAGGAGGTGATCCTGCGCCTCTGCTCAGCCCCAGCGAGGCCACACCTGGAGGGCTGTGTCCAGTTCTGGGTCCTCAGTACAGGAAAGAAAAGGAGCGACCAGAGTGGGTCCTGCAGAGGCCACAAAGATGATTTGGGAACTGGAGCATCTCTCTTACGATGAAAGACTTGTGGGAGCAGGGCTTGTTTAGGCTAGGGAAGAAGACTGAGAGGGGATCTCATCAATGCATACAAATACCTCAAAGGCAGGTGCCAAGAGGACGGTGCCAGACTCTTTTCGTTCCCAGAATGAGAAGCAATGGCCATAAACTGAAAGACGAGAAGTTTCATTTCAACATGAGGAAGGAGTTCTTCACATTGAAGATGCAGAGTGCTGGAACAGTGCTGCCCAGGGAGGTAGTGGAGTCTCTCTGTGTGGAGACATCCAAAATCCACCTGTAAAAATGCCTGTGTCACCTGTTCTAGGTGACCTTGCCTTGGCGAGGGGATTGGACTAGAGGATCTCCAGAATTCTCTTGCAATCCTAACAATTCTGTGATTTGGGAGTTTGTATAACTACAGCCCCCTTGCCAGGCTTGGGACACCATGTTCTCTAATGAGAACAGGCTCCTCCCAGCCTGTTCCTAGCAGCATCCTCTTCTGCCATCCTTTCAACCCATTCCTGTACAACCATCTTCTTGCTTTTGCCTTCCACTCATCATGCCTGTTATGGTCTCTTTGCCCAACCAGTCCCAGCCAGCAGCCCCTGAGTGGTCAGCTCAGCTCAGCTGCTCCACCCTGCAGCACTACCTCTGCTTTGGACATACCCACACACTTCTCACTGCTTCTTTGGAAGGACTGGTTTTTGTTAGGAGCAATTCACCGTTTTTACATTAAAACATCTCATAAATCATCATTTAATAATATAGCAGATAACTAAAACAGCAGTAAGTTTTATCCTCAAACCAATCAGCAAGTCATATGGGCAGCAACCTTCTGGAAAAAATGAGAGGTGAAAGAGTGAGTGTTAAGCAGACGGAATGTGTAGCTGGACACTTTGCTGCTGCCAAGACTGTTAGGAGATTTGCACTCTGGGCTGCAGAGCTCAGTATTTTTTCAGAAGAGAGTGTCTCCAGCAGTGGAATTTTATGCTCCACCTTACTGGGGTATTATTTGTTCACCAGAGACATTCAGTACTGAGTGCCAGCCATCGGCTCCTGAGGAACTGCAGCTTTCTTTGGACTTCTTCCAGCCACATCACAAACCCAGCTATTCTTCACTTACAGCACATGCTGAGATTGCAGATTAGGGCTGAATCATTAGTGTACAAGCAATTTTATCAACTTGAAGTTCTGTGAGCCTGGATAAAGATCCAGATGGATGTCTGGACAAAGCTAATTGTCCAGAATCCCCTACATAACATGCATTTTCAGAAAATCCTGAGGAGATTGCTATTTGTACCCTTACTATCTTAGTTTACATGGCTCAATGTACAGTACTCAGTGCACTCTGAAGCTACAGTAATAGTTTCTTTAGTCAAGGAGAGATTATATTAGTTTTCCATTACTCTAAATGGTTCTCCTCTACCCACCACTTTTCAAATCCCAGACAGCAATTCAAGCTTTCCTGAACAAAAACATTGCTGGAAGGACTTATCCTTTTAAAATAGAATTAAGTCATTCAAAATAGAGTCTAATAATTACTTTCAAAACCTAATAATAGGAGGCTATTTTCTTTTTTACCATAGAGTCAAGTTTATTGGTGTTGCTCAAAATGTGATTGAAAGGTACTTTTTTATTGAATTTCAATAACAGGTACTTAACTGTATTTGGTTTCTCTTGCATTGGTTTCTTGTCATGTCTAGGCAAACCAAAATGCCTTTTAGCACGCCAAAATTTCGTTCTCACTGATACATTAAACTTTTATGCAAGTTGTTACAATCTGGTAATGATTTCAGCTGAAGACAGAATTTGGGGATCTCTGAGACACAGCAGCTCTGGCAACTGCTAGATTCTATGTGGTATCTCCCAAAACATTTCAGTGTAAGGTCTGTAATATGGCATGAACCAGATTTGGTATGGAAAAGTATTCTAACTGGAGCACACCAGTGGTGTCCACCCATGGTCCTGGCCAGGCTGGAGCTGGGGTAGGACCAAAGGTGGGACATGACATGCTGAAGAGCTGGAATAGCCAAGGATCTTTCCAGTATAAGGTCTGAATTTAGGTGAACTTATGAGTTAAGCCTAGAAGTGAGAAAATGAGTCACACTGAAGAACAAAGTAGGTGCATGATCAAAGCCGCACTCAATACTGTGAAATTAAGGAAACTAGGGACATTTTGATATCCAGGAAAGAAGGGTTTCCTGGAAGAACGTCAGGACTAGGAATGAAAAACTAGGCTTGTGCAGAGAGTAAAATTTCTCAGAAGAAATTGTCAAAGCTCAGAAACTAAACTCTGAAAGTCTATCCAGGCAGACACCCTTTTGCCCTTGTGTCATCAGAGGCCATTTAATATTTGAAGCACTTTTTTGACAACAAACATATTGTTTTGTGCTCTTTTATTTACTCACAACATAGTTGCTTGTATTAACTGATCACCTGGGGCTAGCTGTTAACCTAGTAACTTAGCTAAAGCTGATAAAAATGTAATTAGACATGTGCTGTAACATTCTAGCGTCCAAGCAACATAAATTAGAAACTCATTACTCAGTATCTTGCTTAATATTGTCACACTCAACTTTAGCATGCAGAATTTTTCAGACTCAGAGAGTAATAAACAGTTGAGGAGACCACTATACCAGTGAGACCAGGAGCTAGAGATGAGCTATAGCCCATGGAGAGTGACAGATACCCCTACATCAGACCTCGTGTGCCTAAATAGCCTCAGGAAGTATGTGTCCCTGTGGCTGCAATGCTAATTAAAATACTGAGAGTACAAACACAAATAAAAGAATCTGAGCTTCAAGCTGTTCACAAGACTAGTGACAAATGAGGACAGGTTTAAGGGGGAGTCTCCTCTTACATTGGCTAACACTGTCTGGCGATTGCTTGAGAAGATTTTTACTGCCTGTGTCCAGAATATAACCCTGGTTCAATTTTTATAGTTTAGTAGGCAAGGGTTCTATCAACAGGTTTTTTCCTAATATACATAGCAAAATTTCCCTTTAATTAGAACTTCTTCTACCTCCCAATAAAGGTAATGATGTTTCAATTTGATTTTTTGACAAGCACTGATATAAAATAAAAATTATTATTTATAGAGTGCAGATCCTTGTTCTGTAAATACCCAGCTATACTGTAGTGTCTTGAACAGTTTTTATATTCATCATGTCAGAATATGTGAGAAAATTGGAATTCTCTGCCTCTATAATGCTTGCAGGAGATTATGCAGATTTTTCTTACGTTTGTTTTATTTGCATCCCAAGACCTTTCCAGGTCTTTATCACAGAGCTGCTTATTTCCATTTTTCTTATATTAGTCTCAGATGTTTTTATGATTAGTGTCTTGCTCGAACACTGATTAATGAAAAATGTAGAACTCCTAAAGTAATAAAGTAGTAAAAATAATAAATCATGTTGTTTTCAGAATATCAAACAGAAAGTATACAGCAGCTGGTATTAAACTTGCAGGAGTAATCCGCTGATGTGCTTAGTGCTTAAACTTTTGTTAAATTTGTAAGGAATTTAAAAAAATAAACCTTTAGTTGGAACTACTGAGATAGCTGTACCTTTTACAAAAAAAAAAGAAGCAATAGATAGTGCAATTTCAAAGTGAAAAACAGTATAGGACAGTGATGAAAACAACAGTTTTTCTCCTTGAGTTTGTACTGTCTTGAGCCTCCAGTAATAATGCTTTTTAAATCAAAGAATCATAGAAAGGTTTGGGTTGGAAAGGACCTTCAGACTATAACCTGGAACAGCCTGCCTGTCATGGGCAGATCTATCTTCAACTACTTTATGTTGCTCAGAGCCCAGTCCAGCCTGGCCTAGAACATTTCCAGGGATGGGGTATCTACCCTCTCTGTGGCCAACCTATGCCAGTGTTTCACCACCATCATTGCAAAAAATTTCTTTATCATTTCTTGTTTGAATCTACTCTATTTTTTAACTATTTTTGCTTTTCCTGCTGCAATAAGACCCACTGAAATATTTGTTCCCACCTTTTTTTAAGTCCTGTTTAAATATTGAAAGGGCACAATAAGGTGTCCCCAGAGCCTTTTACTCTCGAGAGTGAATAATCCCAACTGTCAGCCTGTTTTCATGGGGGAGGTGCTCCGGCCCTCTGATCACTCTTGTGGCCCTCCTCTGGACCCCCTCAAACAGATCCATGTCCATCCTGTGCTGGGGATTCCAAAGCTGCACACAGCACTCTAGGTGGGCTCTGCACCCACAGAGCAGTGGAGAGGGGGAGAACCACCTCCCTCAACTTGCTGGTCATGTTTCTTTTGATGCAGCCCAGGATATGTTTGGTTTTCTGGGCAGTGAGCACATATTGTCATCTCACATCCATTTTGTTATCCACCAGCATCCCCAAGTTCTTCTCACAGAGTCACAGAACATTCTGAGTTGGAAGCAACCTACTAGGAACATCAAAGCCCCACTCCAGAACTCCAGCTCCCTCCTTCCTCTCACAAGCAGTAGCTATCTGGGATTTTAGCTCTCCACTTTGGATTGTGGCTGCATCCATCCCTACTATTGCTGAATTCCTTTGCCCTAATCTGATCTCAGGTCAGTATGCACATTCAGTGTTACTAGATGAGCACTTCTAATTGGAAAATGTTTGCAAATCATTATTTATATGCATCTGCTGGACTTTATCCCATTGTACAAACAATCTTGGAAAGTGACAATATAGGCACAAAAAATTGCAGAGCAAATCTGAAGACTTAATTTCCAAGAGGCTTCCTATCTGACTCCTTGTGGCATTCAAAAAACCAATATCAGCAGACATTTCTTCCACTATGGTGCTGTAAAACCTGCCTAGTACTGTCTACCCTGTAGGTCAAAAAAAGGACTGGAATGGATCCAAAGGTACTGTGCAATTTCTAGGGAAAATGTAATCACATATCTGAAAAGTTATTAACTGATGTTCAGAAATACCTGCTCTCAGTTTCAGTGTTTCAACAAAAGAAAGTGCTTTTGTCAGGATTTTGTACTTGTTATTTTTGCAGGATTAAAAAGGGTTTTATTAGGATGTTTCATTTTGAGATTTTTCCTAACTAGGATGAGACTTTTGAGGTATTGCACTGAGATATTGATCAGAATCTTATTACCTTTCCATGTTATTTTTCATCATCGTGGGGAAAATTAGTGCTGAAAGGAAAGATAAAATAAACTCGGTCCAGTGATGAGCTCTGTGTGTTCTCCACTGAAATGGAAGCTGTCCTAGAGTGGCTCCTAATGTGGTTCTGGTACCAGCATCAGTCTGGTACCATGTTAGGTACCTGTTGTTTCATTGGACAGCAGGACCTACCTGCACTACAAATTAATATAGAAATAAATTTGTTAAAAGATAAAAAATTTAATAACACAAAATATGGAAATTTCAAGAAGGGAGCCCATGTGAAACTCCTGAGGTTCCACAAGGTCAAGTTCAAGGAGCTGCATCTGGACTGGGGCAATCCCCAGTGTCAATTCAGGCTGGAGGACAAACACCACAAAGAGGAGTCAAAAAGACTTCTTGAAATTAATTCTTCAGATTTACTCTGTAACTTTTCATGAACATATTGTCAGTCTCCAGGGTCGTTTGTACAATGGAACAAGGTCCAGCAGATGTGTATAAATAATGATTTGCAAAGGTTCTCCAATTAGAAGTGCTCACCTAGTACCTGGTAAAGTGTGCTGTTCAGGAAAGTGGTAGAATGAATGACATATCTATAAGGAAGTTGGAAGATACAACAATAAATATGAAACTTCAGAAAAAAAAACTCCAAAAACATAAAATTTTTGCATAAAAACATTCGTGAAAAGAAAGATTAATGGGAAATAGAAGCAAAACTGCTTTCTCTTCTTGGAAATTCCCTTCCACTCTCTTTATACTCAGACTTACAGACTGCTGCAGGTATAAGTAAAGATACAAAACTTTCCAAGCCCTCTAAAATTCATTGTTAACACAGCAAAGAGTATTAAATAAAACTGATAGTCTGAGAAATGTTCTTTATACAACAACCATTCAAACTAGCAGGACAAATTATGGCATGTTACTGTTCAAACTCAGGATGATCAGAGGAAAAACACAAGGAAGGGGTAACCTGTGATTAACTGATAAAGCTTTAAGGGGTTTGCACATGGCACTTGCCTTCCAGCTACAAACAGGAGCACATTTATAGACATATGTGTTATGGAGAGTTCACATATACACAAAGGAGCAGGGTGTATTTGCTAAATAAACTGTTGTTATCCAGCTGTACAAGTAAGAAGATGAGATCTGTAAGTCTGCACTTTTTTATTCCAGGCCACAAGGAAAGAGAAAAGATGTTAAGGAAACATGAAGGTTTCCTATTTTGCTGGTTTACAGACATCAGCATCAAATGTCATTGCATGAATCTATTTTTACTGATGTCATATCTTTTTAATTACACCTGCAAAAATTTCATGGTCCATTAGTTATATGACTTCCAATCTGCCAAAACCTGAATATGGGTCAAAATGTAGCATTGGGAATGTGAGAAAAATCTGACAGAAATAAAAAAAAAAAGAAATCTTAGTAGCCTGAACATCACTTTCCATGATTTTAAGATGTTTCCACTTTTTCTGTTCATGCCGAAGAACAAGAGACAGACTGGTGAAGGTAGATATTCACGGTTCAAAACTTCCTTTTTTGCATTCTGGGGGCTCCCTGGGAGACAATCTGAATACTGCCCTTCAGGCTGGCAGAGACAGGATTCACTGCTTCAAGGCCAATGTCTTTTAAATGGAGTTGTATTCGAGTGGATATAAAGGAGCCCAAAAACCCCGTAGTTACTATGGTTTCTGCCCAGCTGTCCTGCTTGGAGTGCTTCCTATTGGCTGGAGGAGAGAAATATCTGCTGCAAATCCAGGCAACAGAATCTGGCATGAGCTTTCCAGTAGGGCTGCTGACATGCCCTATTGCTTTACGAAGGAAAGAATGGGGAGGAATTAGTTTCATTTTTCAGGTCTTCCAATTTTACAGTGCCTGGTTGAGTAGAATGAAGTTGGAAGAAAAGAGAAGGAAAAGGTAAAAATAACAAGAAAACTGACAGACCTTTTAGTGCTCTTTGATGGTGATAAAGGAGAGCACAGGTCTGGAAATAAGTCTTTATGACCAAGGTAAATTAATGAACATAGGAGAAACCTAATGCAAGTCTCTTTGTTTCACTCTCAGCAGGCTGCCAGCCAAAATAATAAACAACAGATTCAAACCAGAATGTTCCAGGGAGTATTGCATTTCACTCCCATCTTCTTACAGGGCCTCCTAAACCTTTCAAGCAAACAAAAAATAATTTCCCCTTGCATTTTCAAATTCTGAACCAGCAGAACAGCAAATACAGACTGGTACTCCCTACCCTTGGAACCATGCTTGTTTCAGCTGCTAATGGCAGACAGAATTATGTGGTGATACTTAAAGCTCTTTTCCTTGCCAAATTTGAGCTGCATCAGTTCTGTGGAAGAAGCTCACAAGCAGTTCACATCAGCTGTTCAGCGTGGTCCTTTCAAAATTCTCCACTACATACTCCACATATATAGATACAGATACAGCTATAGATATACCCACACATACAGCACTTTCCTACCACCCCCTCACATGCACGCCAGAAATCTGTAGTGACTTTAAAGAAGCTTTGCAGCAGCCTGAGACTGCTGCTCTGCCACAGCAGCCAGGGAACTGACAGCATGAGAGATAGTGCATAAACACCAAAGCTTGTCAGTACGAGTATTTAGTGCAAAGCCTCAGTATCAAGGGTATGAGCCTGAGTTCCTGGAGCCCGTGCAGCTGTCAGCCTTCAAACATGAAAATGCAGATTTCAGTTTTTAGGCTTAAGCACCCAGCTAGGAAATGTTATTCCATTACATAATAAAATCTATATTTGCTATATTTAGAAGAGTCGATGATTGTGCTGCATAAAACGATTTATATGTCACAGTCAACACACACTCTAACGCAGATTTTGATTTTAAAACATAAGCATCCAACTGGAAGATTATATTATTCACATGCATATTTAAATGGCCTCTATGTTCAGGAAGGTTGATGGCATTGAGATGTGAATGAATGCGTTCTCTCTTGGACATTTTTCTGTCCTCCTGAACACATACTTTGATTTCATATAAACTTATCAATAAATTAAGGGGTTTTTTGGGTTCATTCTGAACATTGTCTTGTCTTTTTTTATTTTTATCATCTTAGAGAGAGAATCCCATGTACATATAATTCTGTCTCTTTCTTTACGAAGAAAAGAAAGTTTCTTTAGTGCATTCTTAGTGAGGGTATTAAGTTAATAAGGTTTAACTTTGATCATTTTTCTGAACAAATCAATCTCTGTCCTCATTTTCCACCCTTTTGATGCTTTCTGAAAAGCTTCATCACTATGAATAAATTTATTACCACTCCAATATACCCCTCTAGCATTTATACTGTGAAATGTAGTGGCACTGACCAATGAATATGCTTTTCTAGTTCCTTTCCTTCTAGGTTTTTGGTTGTTTTTTTAGGAAAGATAAATAGAAACAGTATCAATCTGTTTCCTCTAAGGAGCGTTTGCATGGCTAATACTTATGAATTCTAATGTGATTTACACATTGTATGGAATGATGTCAATATTCAAAAATGTATCTGACACAGACCCCACTCAGAACACTGATCTCTGTTTAACTATTAAAGAGAAAAAATTCAGTATAAAGGAAAGCTATTTATTCTTAAAACCATTTTATAACAAATTTAAACGTATTTTTGTTCAGCAGATAAAATATCTAAATAATGTTGAACTTTTAATATAAGCATTAAATAAATTCATTTTTGTTTTATATAATGCCACATATGCTAAAAAGTGTCTTCTGCTTGAGTAATATTGCCTGCTTCCAACTGTACCTATGGTTCTTTACTTGGGGACACTTTAGGGTTAAATTGATGCTATGCTTCCTCATTGGGAAGACTTTCCTTTAAGCACCACTTCTAATATCAGCTGTCTCTATTTTATGCAAGCACTTTCTTAGGCAGGATAAAGCAAATAAGAAGGAAAGAGATAGATATTGCTGTTCAAAGGAAGTAAACATTCCAGAAAAGATTAAAAGAGACAAGGAGAGAAGTGAAAACAACAGAAAGTTAAGCTCTCAGTAGAATCTGAAAGCTGGTCTGAATATACAGTTAACAAAGATGCACAGCTTATAATACCAAAGTTATAAAATACATCTAAATATTTTGAAGGGGGCTTAAATCCTCCTCTTTCAAGGATGGCCTTATTTATAACGCACAGGAGAACCTAGGTAGATGCTTTTCCAGAGTATGTACTTCTGTCACTGCCTTCTGATGGGATCCTTTCAAATTCTTCTGTGACAAAGAGCAGTGAGAGACAGTGTACAAGACTGGCTGGGCCACCAGCTGTCTCAGCACAATAAAAATATCTACTTGCTGTGGAGTTGATCTGAAGCAACACAGAAGCAATGAAAATGAAGAATACAAAATATTCTTTCACAGGGAAAGGATGGAAATATTTCAAGGGTTATTGCTGAAGGGCAAAAATCAGAAAGAAAATATTTGTAGGAAATCTAGTTTCTAACTCCCACTGGGACATGTGACATGGGAAGTGATGTTTCTCTCAAAATGTCAGGATTACTGACATTTCCCACAGAGTTCCCAATTCAACAGAAGCTGTGACTTCACCCAAAGGCAAGACGGTACTCTTATGCACACCAGTACACGAAAAGAGCTGTACCGTATAGCTCAACAGCCTACCTCAGCTCCCCAGTGGCAACAGTTGATGCCTGGAGAGGAATACAGGAAGACAATACAAATAAAGTAACTCCTTTTCAGAGTATTTTCCCCCTTTCAGTGATTTACAGCTTAGGAAATTTCTGAGCCAAAATGTCACCTTTGTAATTGTTCCCAATGTGTATTTTCTCTCAGTGAATTTGTCTAATTGCTTTATCCACACCGATTGGAAAGTTGTTTCACAGTTACCTGCCATGAAGCTGTGTTGCCTTTTGTTTGTCTGGGACTTAGCAATTTACAAGTTTTTCACAGTAAATAATAGCAATACGGCATTTTCTTATTGTCATTTGGGAGCAGGAGCCACAAGACCATGCTCACCAGGTCCAGCTCTCCTGTTGCTCAAACAACTTCCCTTCCAAAAATGCCATCTTCCAGACATGCTTATTTGCCATGGCTTGGGAAGAGAAGTAGCTGAAGGAGAAGGTCGTATAAGACCTCAGAAGTTCTTTAACAAATAGACATTCATTTTGAGAACCATATGGAGTGAGTAATACAGGAATGACACAATATATCAAGAACTAAATACAGCAAGTGTCTATGTGGTCTATTGTGGACTAAGTGAGAAGAATCTAGAGGGGAATGGAATACAGACTGAATTTTTTACAGCTTTTTTTTTTTTTTTTTTTCTTTTCTCCATAGAACATTCTTTTTCAGGAGCATGGAGGGTGCCATGTTGCGTCATATCCCTACACCACATTAGCCATGTTCCTGCTTTTCGTCTCTTCCTCTAGGCTAGCTAACTCCTTTGTCTTTTATAGTCCTCAGTTACAGCTCCTTGTTGCTCATTATCATCATCTGATCATTGCCATAACTGTTCTTCCTCCAAGGTAACCTCATCCTCATTCCAGCCTTGGGTGCTCAAAGATAATCAGTGCTTTTTCCACTCTGAACTTGAGCTTGCTATTAATGAGAAAAATCAGAGTAGTAGGTAGGTAGGCCTTCATTCAGAATGAAGCTTGTAATTGAACAAGTGATATGGGAAGAGTACCAAATGACAGCTAAGAGAATTTTGCAAACCACTGCAAGTAGTAAGCATTTAGATATTTATGAATATTCTATTGACCCCATTGTCTCTTGTATTTTATAAGATAGAAAAGCTGTCAGAGAAGCAGAATATAAATGCAAGTTTTAGAATTTGCATTTACTTAAGTAATAGAACTATTCTGAGTCCACTTTTAATTCTTTATTTCTTTTATAACATAGAAAAACAACAAGAGAGATAATTCTGAAATACTGTGATGTCTTGAAAGGGAATCTGAGACATATTGAAAATTAAAGAAAATGAAGCCTGATGCTTTTAGGTTCTTGAACAGCCTCCTGATGTAAAGATGTTAAACATCATTAAGAATATCTGGGCTTGGAGAAGGGAGGACTGAGGGGACTCCTTCAACAGCCTGGCAGAGCATAAGCTCATCTAAAACAAAGAAATAGAACAAGATTTGATAGCATATAAGGGAACAAAATATCTTCAAAAACCTATAATCTGTTTAGCTTAACAACCTCTTTGAAACCATAATAAAAATGTCAAGGACTGTGGAGATTTCACAGAAGCCTTTTTCCCAAAAGCCAGTGATAAATACCCACCATCACTCTAGCTCTTTCTTTGCTCTGTACTCATTGCCACATGCCAGCTGTAAGTGCCTCTCTGCAACGCATTTACTAAGGGATGGACATTTGCCAAATGTAGTTCATTTCCCCTCTCCTACCCTTGAGGACTGTCATCTTTAGGCAGAGTTTTATTCTAAGCCTTTGTGCTCTTACATGTCACTATTTGTGGCTGGAAGTCTCAGGAGCAAATTCAACACAAATAGGGCAAGAAGTTTTTCTCTCCTTCTGAAAATCCTATCACAGTAGTGTTCACTTTTCACAGGAAAGATCCCCCAGAAGCAGGACTACCTAGAGCCCACAGAACACGAGATTTCCTCCAGGACAAGTCTAGCGCTAGCTACCCAACCACGGCATAAATATATGGATGGATTTTTGCACCTTTCAAAATCATCTGAACCATTTAGAGAGAGAAACGAATGTTTTTCTAGAATGGCATCAGTGACAGAGTTTGAGGTGAAAATTTGGTAGATTAGAACTGAATAATTAAACTCTCTGGTCTTCATAATAAAGTTTCAGTGCTGAAACTCAGGAAAACAAAAACTGTGCTCGGAAAGAAAGTGATGACAGAATCACAGAATCTTAGAATATGCTGCATTGGAAGGGCTCCACATTCAGTCCAGCTCCTGGCCCCGCATTGGGCAGCCCCAGGAGTCACACGCAGTGTCTGAGAGCATTGTCCGAACACTCCTTGAGCTCTGTCAGGCTGGTGCTGTGACCACTGCCCTGGGGAGCCTGTTCCAGTGACCAACTACTCCTTGGGTGAAGAACTTTTTCCTAATATCCAAACTAAACCTGGCACAACATGCCCTATGCACATTTTGAAAACCTTCACTGTTACTTTCTGTGTTTTGTTCAAATAGAGAAGTGGAACTGAAACAACATATAGACCCCAAATTATGTCTGAGGTAAACTGGAGTGAATGATAACCACTGCAGATACCATTTAGAAACTGTATTTATTTGTATCTGTGCTTTCCAAGTTTGTAATAATCCAGCATTGCCTGCAATTCATTGACCTCTACCAAGAACAGAGGATGCATTTCCCTCATTAGCTGGCAAACATGATAAACAAAATGTACACACCAACATAAATGTTTATTTAAATATAATGTTAATTGTCATACTCTAATCTGCAGTTTGTGAGCTAGCTATGGACCTGCTTTAGAAAATATTTGTAATAATCAATGAGGACTTGTCTGCAAGATAAAAACATGGAGACAAAAAGGCATCAGGAAATAAAATAATGGAGATACCTTATATAATTACTTCACATTCAATAGCTCACAGTGTCTTCATCCAAATAAAAAACTGTCTTGTACCTCTGTTTGCCATCTATGTCCATTTTTCATGCTGAGTAACCTTGATTTCCCTTCAACATAGGGATCACCATGATCAGCAGCATTAAAAAAAAAAGTAACAAAGGGATTTATTTTAAAAGTATCAGGAAATGTTTTCTTTTTTGTCTCTAAGACTTCCCTGCATCAGAGGTATTGACACTAACTACACTCATTTGATGCACACCAGAAGTTTCACTAAAGAAAAATTCAGGTCCTCCTTGTTAAATCAGTATTGATTTACTACAAATTCACACAGGAAAAAGAGAATTAAGAATTCAGTAAAGAAGACCAGATGCACCAAACTGGTACAAAAGAGCAGAGAATAAGCACTCCCAAAATAACCTTCCATGTGAAAACCACTTAACTATGACTTTTTCTGATAATTTTTGCTAAATAGGGACCCATTTATTCTATCACCATTTCTGTAATTTAGCAGTGCTGGAGTTTCTTCACAGCACTGCCTCATCTTTAAGGATAACAATAATGCAGAGACTGGATATACATGGTCTCATTCTGATGATTTTTTTTTTAATTTTCCCCATCATATTCATATTTGTAGAACAGTAATTTAAGGAAGAAAGAAAATTTATTTTCTAAGTCCTAAAATGATCAGTGTACAACTAAAATCTGAGAAATATGAATTACGCGTATTTTACACCCAAATATTACTACAGACTGACTTTGAACTTCAATGCTCACCTTTAATTAGTCTAGATTAACATTATTAAAATCCAAATCCTCTGAAATAAACTTTGTGCAAAGGCAGAGTGTCATTAACTTATTTTTACTGCACTTACTATAGTGACCTGACACAACCTTAAATGTATATAAAATAAGCATTTATTAAAATTTAGCACAGTTCATTGATTTCTGATTCTGGTGCATGACCTTTTTTGTTAATTCATGTCAGCACTGAGAGCAACTACTTCTATATTTCATTTTTCTAGAAAGAGAAATACAGTTTTGGAGACATATTACTGTTTTGTTTCCTTCTCAAAAACTATTCTGAAGGATTCTTAGGATGTTAGTCCTTCATTCAATGAAGTAATTAGTCATAAATAGTCTATCATTTATAAATAATATAATCACAGCTTTATATTATTATTGTTGTTATTGCTGTTATTATTGTTAGTAGTAGTAGCAGTAGTAGTAGAGAAGAAAGGTGACCCTAGGTGTAGTGAAATGAGAAATTCTGCAATGTATTACTCTGAAACCATGCAATTCCCCAAGGCTATAGAGAGAAAGAAAGACACAAGACAGGATAATTAGAGAATATGACACAGTCCTGACACAATCAGTGCAGGGCAAATTATGTGGGTGTGCTGTAGAGAAAGTGTCAGTGCCTGCAGTAACATACAGCACTCGACAGGAACTTGGGATAGTACCCAGCCAAACTGCCTCATATGTCAGAAGTTAAAATTCTGTCAGTTCAGCCCACAGGTGGGAAGGACAAGTCATGCTAAGCCTGTTGGAAACTGAGACCAAATGAAAGCATTCACTTTTGAAACTTCTTCAGAGCTTAGTCTTATTGCTGGCATTTACTTTTGATGGAAAGCACAAGAAACATGGCCTCATTAGCATGCATACATTGTAATTAAAAAAAGAAAAAAAAAGAAAAATACAGGGAACATCTCTTTTCTTCAGGGCAAGGACTTAACAGCAAAGCACTGCAGATTGAAATACTACTCAATCTACCAGTAGTCCCTACTTTTTTTGTACAATTGGCACATTAAGCGACTAGTCAATTCTGTGAGGCCATACACCTGCTAATATAGCAAACTAAATGTGTCATTTGGGGTTCACACAATTATACCTGAGGAGTGAGGACTGTAAACCAAGCCCTGCTAACAACTTCTGAAAGCTTATGTATTCTGTTAGCATACCAAGCACAAGACAACCTAAAGGAGCAACATACTGTCACACTCTGACTTGAATATGTATTTCTATTTCCTAGTTTCTATAGTTAGTTTGCAGCGCTTCTGCAATGGGATTTTGCATGCAGAATGCTTAGGAATTTTGTATCTAGCAGCAACTCCAGCAGCTGCCTTGTTCTGCAAACTCCTCCTCATGTGAATCATCACACTGAATCCAAGGAGACTGCTCTCATGAAGACTATTCTTATAATTGCGTGGTTTCACAATTTGTTGTAACTGTGTTTTAATCTCTGCAGCAAACGCGTTACTCGGTGCTTTCTTTAACAGCCATGTGGATTCTCTGTTACCACTTTACTATTTATTTAAGTGTTGATTTATTCAGAACAGCAGTCATCATGACTCAGTATGGGTTTTTAGAAACTGGCAACTTCTCTGAAATGGACACTTCATACATTTCATTGGCATGAGGCATGTAGCCATAGAGTATGCTGGTGTGTGAGTTGAGTTTGGAGACCGCAAAGGAATGTGTGAAACTTCAAATGATAAAAACATGAGTTCAGAAGAAATTTGTTTTGCTGTTAGGTCTGAAGCCACGGCAGTCAAGAGTACTCTTGAAGGTGGGAACTCTTTGGGTATTTTTTGATGCAGTTTTAAATTACAAAAATCCTGGAAAATAAATAACAAACACAGAGAGACAGAGGCAGAGTGCTCTTACACTTGAACTAAATGTGACTTGTCAGGATTATAACCATGTATGCACTGTGTTGGAGAACACAGTGTTAGGAGATATTTTCAAAATAAAAGTAAAAGATTTGAAGGTCAGTCTGAATTTACAAATGCTGGAAAAGACAAAGAAAATCTGCCTGTAGCTCACAGCATGTCAAGAGGAGGAAGAAGTAGCTTTATGCACTCCTCTCTTTTGAAGGCAGCTCCATCTAGCTCTGTACTGAAAAGCCCTCTGGGTTTCCCTTTCTGCCTGTGACACAGCAAAAGTTATATTTCAAAGTGCAGGGGTAGATGCCCCTGAGTTCCCTTGGTTTCAAAGAAACTTTAGTTATTTCTGAGTTTTTTGTTAGCTCTTACTTTTTCCCTTTTCTTTCTGTAGCTCCACAGCAACTCAATAATGATCATTTCTAAAGCAAAATGCCTTAAACAGTCCAGCCTCCAGCAACCAAAAATGCTGCAAACAGCAGAAAGGACTGCTGTGGTGGACCTTGCTTTTACTGTGCAGAACTTCACAGGGATGTTTCCTTGTGTTGTAAACGTGATATGTGCTTTGCAACCCTCCTTTTGAGCACAACCGATGGACAGTTAATCCCCAACCAAACAGGAGAAGAGGTAGCTTTAGCAAAGCAGTTTTAAAAGCCTTTCATTATAGCCAATGATTTCCAATTCCCTCTCAAAACCAACTTTCTCTGAGCTTATGTATGCTAAATATCCCCAAGAGATTAAAAGATCAATGAAAATCTCTGTACATTCAAATACCGTTCCCTGGTCCTTCAGATCATTCTATCCATGTTTGAATACAGCATGGTTAGAGATTAATTGCTGCAGTCTATCAGCAAACAATCTTTAAATGCTTCCTGAAGAAAGTCTATTAGTATAGAGTAATTGTATATTCTGTGTTTCCCAACAGTGTGCCATGGTGTGTTTCAGCACGTCCCTTGGTCTAGGAACCCACAAGCAACAGCTTTTCCATAGTTTACCTGTGACATTTCTTCTGTTGAAAATGTCTCTTTCAGAGCTGTTTTTCCTGAAAGCAATACTGCATGGTGTAGCCAATACAGGGAAATCAATATTTAAAAGTCCCTGCTTCATTATTTTCCCTTATTTCCTGTCCTGATTGAGTGAGAAGGGCAAAGGGCAGGGAGCCTGACAGCATGTGATTATGGACGGGCCCCAACCAGCAGCAGTGAGGAAGCTGTTCAGAGGCTGTTGCTAAGGAATGAATATTTATGATTTCTTATCCTGTAACCCATTTCAAAGCCTAAAACCTGCAGCCCGATAGTGCTCAGGGCTTGGTAAAACCCACAAAGCAGTAAAAATCATTTATTCTGTAAAGGGGGAGACGTGTGTGAAGGTAATTGAAGGGAGATTTTCACCACGTCTTTGAAACAGACTCTGACTTAACTCTAAATCTGAGGGCTAAACTGTATCTGCAGCTGTCCCTGTAGTCATGAACCAATAGATCTGGGTGGGTGTAGATAAGAATAAAATCTATCCCGTGATGGGAAGTTTGGAAAGTAGATTCATTTCCTGGAAGAAAAACATGTAGAAAATTGCCTTTATGTTTCCATCAACACCTTATTTAATTTTAGTGAGGAATATTTTAATTTAGAATAAAATCTTTTTTTAAAATTTAAAATACATTTTATTCGAAGAATTTCCATTTTTTTAAGTCACAAGTACTTAGATTACAAGGATGCCTTTGTGGCAAAATGTTCTGTTCCATCCCTAGAGTCACTTGTCATTGAGATGCAGCAGAGCAAATTTGGTTCTGCTTTTTTCCAAGCATCTCTAGTCTCAGTTCTCAAGGCCGCCATCCAGAATTATATTCAAAGAGAAAAAAAGCAAGTGCCTCACATGGGAATGTTGTGCCTAAAGGAGATGTACAAAATCATCATGGATGAGTTGCTGTCTTCAATCTACTCTTCCCTGTACCTCTGAAGGGAGCCTGTCATGACTGAGACACACTTTGGTTTTAGCAGTGTTCGCCTCTGAGGATTACCAGTGGCAGCATGGGCACATCTGTGCAGCCAAGCACCTGCTTCAGGCTGAGACAGCAAAATCCAAATGCTCTTCCCTGACTTCCCTCCATGGCTTACTCCACTGCAATTATTGAAGGAATTGCAGGGAGGTACATGTGGATCATCCTCTGAAACATCAAGATCTCTCCTTCTACTTAAAGGTCAGAACCACAATACCTCTGGTCTTTTCTGGACTACCTGCTTAGGTGCTTTACAGCATTCCTCTTTCCTACGTACAAAAATTATGGGATTGCTCCTTGTCAATGTAACAAAGGTCAATAAAACAGTCAGGCTTTGCTCATACAACTCACCTCTCTGTCTTTCTCTCTTTAAATTGTTAATCCACTTCAGGTCTCCTAGAGTTTTTGACATAAATCTTGCCCCTGGGGTCAACTACTTTGTGCTTCTGGGTGCAATGAAAGTGATGGATTGGAGTTGAATTTTTGAAATTTAGCAGAGAAGACTTGAGGGATATGCCTTTTCTGAGCATCTATATATACACTCAAGATGACACCACACATTTGAATCTTGGCAGACTGGAGTTTTGCACCTTCCCTTGTGCCTGGAGTATATCTTTCACCTGACCTTCATCCTGAAAAGAAGGGGCAATGCAGCAAATTTAAAACTGGTAGCACTTTCTTTTCTCCTCTTTTTCAAAAGAATCAGCTTTTACCTCTGCAGTGTTTGCATGTCTGCTTGTGTGTGTATCAGGGTGTGTGTGTGTGAACGTGTGTGTGTGAAATTGACAACTGCTTCCAAAAACACAGACAAATACAGAGGTACACAGGGCAAGAGCTGGCAACATGGCTTATAAAATTATTTTAACCCATCCAAACTGAATTTGTGCATTTGCATCTAGCAGATGGTACATAATAGTATAGGTTTATCCTCAAAACCTGTCTGGACACTCATAAGATGAAAATCCTCATTAAGAAAAAACACCCAAAATACAGAACAAAAAGCCCACCTAAAACTAAACAGCCTATTTCCAGAAATAAAACCAGCTACCAGATTAATATTCTTTCTCTTCCTCCTTCTCTTGCTACAGTGCATGCCACTGCATGTTGTCCTGGCTCTGTTCCTCACCACCCACAAACCAAGAGATTAAATTCATTGGCTTTGGTTTCCCCATGAATCTGTATGAGTTATCAGGCAACTTCTGCATTATTTTTCACTGGAGTTTTGACTTGCCAGAGCAACAGTAAATCTTTAGTTCATTTCTTTCCACATCCCCTTGTTGCTTGCAGGGTCAGACAGAGGGAACCTCCAGCCTCACCAAACAGAAACTACTCTCAAAATTATAAAAGCCCAAGGCATGAACATCCCCACACACTCAGGTGTTATATTATAACTGGATCAGCCAGGATACCAATAAGACAATGCAGAATTCTGAGTTGTTCATTCAGGTGAAAAAAATAGATTGTTCTAAAAAAAGACATCTTTATTGATCTGGGGACATTCTTGACAGTAATTTAGTATGAAATACCTCAGATTCCTATAATAAAGTCTGTTAAAATTTTTTTGGTAGCAGGAAGCCATAGCCTTCCCTGCTTTTCAAGCAGCACCAGTTCCAGAACAATGAGGAGGTTGTTGTAAAATGTGTGTGTAAAAGATCTCCCAATGTATTATAGGGAATGACATTTCAAACACTAAATTCCTTATATCCAAAGTAAATTGAAAATTACTCAAAACTAGACTGTCTTTTCAGACCTGCCCCAGTTGTCACAGCACTGGGGCCCTCCTACTCAAGCCATGGCATCTCCAGTCAGCTTCATTGCTGTTCTGCATTGTCCCAAGGCATTTATGAAAATGGCATTTACTCATGGGTGTACTTCTCTAATCAAATATCTCTGATCTATCCATTCAATATTCCAGTCAAAAAGAAATTATCTGTGCTAACTACATTCACCTGAAGAAATGCAGAGAGCAAGAGAAAGTTCATTTTCTAACTGTGGTGGATGTTTATGAAAGAACAGTTACTGAGTGCCATGTGCACTGCGTTATAGTGGGCACACACCTTTACTGCACAAATCCCAGGATAACAACTGGCTGCACACTTTTAGCACAGCTCTCCATGCTGCATCAATGGCAATTGTGCTGTTTGACAGACAACTTGTAAATCTTCTTAAGGAGTGAAAATGCTTCACCAGGTCTCTTAAAGGATAGGCAGGAAGTCATTCAAGCATGACTGCTGGTCATGGAAGAACTTTGCATTGGAGGAAAGTCCTTGCATATAGGTGCACTCATTTATTCTAATAAATAGAGGACGTCACTGGGTGTGACCTCCTTCAGAGGCTGCAAGGACTTTCTTCTCAAAATGGACTTAAACAGAGAGCAAACACACCCAGCAGAGTACAGCTGTGCTTCAAGGTGGCAGAACTATGGCAGGCAGTAAACTAAAAGCCTGGCTCTTAAATCTCTTCTTTGCTTTGCTGTAGAAAAACTTTTCCAAACAGAAACAGTCAAGAAGGAAAAGTGTCCCTGTCCCTGGAGACATTCTTCTTCCCAGTATCCAACAGACAGAGAAAACAACTGATATGAAAAGACATGAAGAGTTCAAGGAAAGGAGCAGCCAATAGCAGTACCAGAAAAATATCCCAACTTTGTAAAGCTCTCTAAGAGAGCCAGAAAACAAACTTCTGCCTGTAGTCTCCTTCTTTGGCAATGAAGTTCAAAGAAAGTCTTACCTAGTCTGTCCATATATTTTTATTTGATTTCATTCCTGGTGCACAGGGTATACAACTTGCAAAACATATATTTTAGCAGAAAGTGATGGTTGTACACCTCAGATTGTTTTGTCTTATGAACACAGACTAAGATGGCATAAGATGCATGAAGACCAGAAAAACCCAAAGTCTTTTCTAAATAGTTTAATTGTGGGTGGGGTTGTTTTTGTTAGGGGTTTTTTGGTTTGGTTTTGGGTTTTTTGGGTTTTTTTTTTGTTTTGTTTTTTTGGGTTTTTTGGTGGTTTTTGTTTGTTTGTTTGTTAACTAACTCCTAGAAACATCTTCATACATTTAGAAGTTATAGGAGGCAAACTATGTGCGTTCACAAATTTGGGTGATAAAGAATCTCCCTTTAAAGCAACATAATCATAGTTAAGCAAATGTAACATTAACCATGCATTGTATTTACACTGTGTATATTTATAGCGTATTAGATTGGACCTAATAGCTAGGCAGAGGACTCTAGCAGGAGTGCAATAATTTCCTGCAAAGTCATTTGTAATATCAAATTAAGCCAATCTACACCTTTCCCGGTGCCAGTTGGGAGTTTCTGGCTCAGGTGTGAAAGTGTTTTCTCAGTCAGGACTTGAGAACTAATCACAACTTACTGAAGAAATTATATTTCAGTCTGGTAAGGTTCTCCCAGAATTCATGGCACTAATGGGGCCATAAGGGAAGAGATGATAGTGTATGTTTGGGTAGTAGAGTGAACTTAGATCAACTTGAACTTCTGGTAAAATTGACCATAAATAAAAAAAAAATAAATAAATAAATAAATAATTTAAAAAAAATATAACAAAAACAAACCAACACCAAAAAACCTCTACCCCAAAGGAGATTAATTGGGTGTAAAAGCTGTTCTGGTCTTCACACTCATTAAATAGTCACTTACAGAACTGGTTTTGGTTTATTAAAATTAAAAGGAAATTTCTCCCTATATTCTTTACACAAAATCCTATTAAAATTTTAGGATTTGCCCAACCCAGTATTACTGGGTATCCCTCAATGTCAGGAGCATCATCAGTGCATTAACTCTCAAGCTGGCTTATTGCTCCAGTAACATGAGAGAAAAGAGGTGCTTGCCATCATTACTCATGAGATACAGGATGCATTCTCTGCTCTGCCTGTAGCAGCCTATTTCAGACGTGAAGTACCTAAGATGCATGTAAAATTAATCATTTTGCCCTGAGCTGCAGAGCCCAGAGTTAGTCAAAGCTCTGCATAGTGTCCCAAAACCAAAGAGTAAATTCCACTCAGGCAAAATTCCCTAAGTGGGAATAAAATTATTTTACATTTATCTCCTAAGGCATATATTTTACAAGGAAATAAAACAAAACAGTAAAACAGCTTCCCCTGGACTGATGCCAGCAGTCTGGCAGAGAAGCTCTTTGTGTTCTTGGGGTATGGATAGGAAATCTTTAATTTCTATTACCCAGAAATGTTCCAGAGAACAGGTTAGTAGAAACGGTTTGAAAAATATTTTTTTGAGTGTGATAGATGTCTTCATTGTGGTCACTGAAATAAGAAAAAGGATGCTATTTAGACTTAATTTTATTACAAAATGAGACATTTCAGAAGCTTGTTGTAGAAAACAATCTTGGATTGTGAAGTAAAGTGTTATTTCTTTTCAAGCAAAATCAAAAAATAAAAACATAGGTCTGCAGCTAAGTTTTTTGAATAACCAAGTGTTCACAAGTCAAAGAAACTTCAAACAGATGAAGGCACACAAAAACCCTTGAAAATGGTCTTTCTTCATATGAAAGGACATAACATGATCCAGAGTGTGTATTTCTCAATGAATGGAAACCTTGAACAAAGATCTGCCTGATCCATCGGAATATTAAGGGAAAAAAAAATCTGAGAATAAGAAGGGTATTAAAAATAAGAATAGAATCAAAGAAAGAGCACAGACATCGATATATTGGATGCCAAGCCAAGCAAAGTTTGCTATGGTAATAACCAAAAATAATCGAGCTGGATTCAGCCTTCTGAAGGAGGGCAAGGAGAAAATTTTTCCAGCCGTACAAATAAATCATTACAGGAAAGGGACACAAGAATACTAAAAAAGTAACACACAATATAATGTTGGTGTAATCCAAAGCTAAATGTGCTTTGGTTGGCTTCCAAGACTGATGTTGTAGAAAACTAATGCAAAATGAAACTAGATAATGAATATGCATATTTAAAACTATAAATTGTCACTAATGCAAAGGAGAAAAGGCATAAAGAACGTAAGTCAGGCAGTGAGATAACTGGCTCAGAATTGGTACTGAATTTGTAAATTCCATAGCAAATATTTTAGCAAATCCTTTTGCATAATTCAAGGTAACAAATGACGTATCTATATTCGTAAAAAAAGTCATGTGAGCAATTTCAGTACAAACTCCAACCTAGCAAGCTAGAGAACAGACTTTGAAGGAAGGAATCACTAAAAACTTAGAGGTAGCTGAGATGAAATCCAACATATTTTGCTAAGGAGATTTCTTAAGAGATTGACTTGGAAGCCTTCTTTGATGGTCTTTGGCCAAACCAATCTCATTTATCTGGATTTTAGTAAGTGTTTAATGTTCTGTAAATATGTAAACATTAGTTCAGCTGGAAAATTTAGAGATTAATCAAGGAACCATAAGGAATACATTCAAAGTATCATAGTATGTGATTTGTTTTAATTGCTTGTTGTTAATTTATGGTATAGTCTATTAAAAGAGTGAGTAAGCAAGGTATAACACCTGGGAAGAGCAGAGGCTTGTCCCTTCTCTTGGAGGAAAATAGATTTGCCTGAAGGTCAGCAGCCTTGAGAGACTGCAGTGAGTGACAGGCCAAGGAATGAGAGAGAAAATAGGCAGGGCTGGGGGCTGGAGCTCAGGCTAAGAATCTCAGATGTTCCTGTAAGGACAGGAGAGGACAGGGAGGTGTCAGAGGGGACAGAAGGAGTTTCCAGACAGCCAGAGACAACTGGGCAATTTCCTGCAACTCAGAAGTCATTGAGTTGAGGGTAAGTATGAAAGGAAAGAGCTTTGCACAAGGGCCAAGTGGCACCAGGTAAATATCAGCTAACACTTTTTTACTAATGTCCCTTGCCTGTATACATTGTATTTTCTCTTAGCGACTATAAAACTACATACTCATGAAATCCATCCCTGGCACAGCACTGAAAGCATCATCAAGGCAGGGAAGGTTGAAGTATTATACGTAGAGAAAAACATAATTAAAGGAGTATAAAATACAAACTAATGAAATAATATAAAACTAATTAGCAATATCAGTTCTGAATGCATAGGAAAAAGCACATTTAGTTGTGAGCTTTTAATGTTGAAACAGCAGAGAAAGATAATCTGATTTTGAACTCAAGGTTAACTCAGTAACACGTGGGATGCAACCAGACTAATGTAAAAGTGACTCCAAGATGTTTTAAAAGAGTGGTTTCTAGCAGAACAATAGGACTGCTAATACCTGTCTCATTGTACAAGGCATTACTAAACACTTGCCAACAATACAGAGAACTTGTCTGATCATCTATGTTAAACAATCATAGAACCAAAGAGTGGCCTGGGTTGGAAAGGACCTGAAAGATCTAGTTCCAACCCCCTGCCATGGGCAGGAACATCTACTAGACCAGGTTGCTCAATCCAACCTGACTTTGCAAAGAAAATATGAGGTCAAACAGCAAGAGATAAGGAGGAAAAATATAGGGCTGAGCTTCTATAATTTGTGAGAAGAATCAAAGCAAGCATGGCAAATTGAAGCCTGAGAGGGCAATTTATTGCTTTCTATAAATATATGAGTCAAGTAAATAAGCATTACAAAAAAATTCAGCAAAGGGATAAGAGCAAGTCAGAAGTGAGGGTTATGTCCAGAGTGTTCCCACTAAGACATTTACAGAAATCAGAATGTTTCTAACAGAGCAAAAAATGCAACTTGGTTTCTCTTTAATTGTTTCAACATCTTCCCTGTCTTACTGTAGGAGATAACATGGAATTATGCAGCAGGTGCTAAGTTATATCTACATGAAAGTCTGAGGAAAGCAAAAGTATTTTGGCTTAGTAGTATAATTTTCCAAATATCAGCAATATTGAAGAAAAATGGTAAACTAAAGACTCCATAATAGCAATGAACATGACGATTTGGAAAAGAAATGCAGTTAAATTTTCCTGTCTCTCTTAGCTGTTTTCCCAAGTATTTTTGCTTTAATAAGAACATTATCTATTACCAAGTCTATTAGGAATCAGATGTATACCAACTGCAATTATAAAATCCTGTAGTTTGCCATTTATTTCATTATCAGATTCTCGATCAGCAGAATATCCCCATGTTCATGTCCTCCAAAGAAAAGACACATTCCTCAGCTGGGTTTTGGCTGGCAGTTGGAAGTATATTTGAAAAAAAATCTGCTGTGAAAAAATCAGTGCTTTTACTGCATGCATGAGAGGATGAGGAAGAGAATTTACCACATGAAACAGACGGTTGTCAAGCTGCTTAATCAACTGCTACAGAGTCCTGAGATATTATGAAGGGGGAACTATAAGAAAAGTTATCCCAAATGGCCAGGACTGCTATTTAATGCTGAAATAAGAGATTAGTTACTATCTTGAGCACGTCAACATTTCATTGCATTTTAAAATATGGCTTATAAATTCCACATACAGCATCATGGCCTAGCAGTATTCAATAAAAAAATGGTGTGTTATCATCTTTGGGCTGTCAAATCTGAATCTGCAGCATCAAACAGTACCACAAGCTTCACCTAAATTATGGACTGTAAAACAAACCATGATTGATCCCCTAATTTCCATTTTAATGGCACTACAAATGGTAATATTTACACCCTTTTTGGCATTACACCTCATTTTGGCACCACAGAGACTGATAAATAGCATTTTATGTCCATTACTAAGGACATAGATTGTTTACAATTTACTTATTCTCGACGGTTTAGATTTACATGTACTGGATGGAGAATAAATTTATCTTAAACCTAATATTTGTTTTCTACAGGAGTTTCATCTCCAAAATTGTACTTGGATCACAAAAGTAAATAACAAAGGAAGAAAAAGTAGATGACATCTTTAGGGGGCCAATCCTGTTGTTTGCTGCAGCAGAAACAGCAGCACCAAACCCTACAAGATGGGATTAATACACAAAATAAAAGAGAACAATGAACTTCTGTTGCTAATGTTTACTTCTGAATGTCTATTTTTACTACCTTGTGGACACAGAGGATCCAAAATATGGGGACACAGAACAAAAGGCCAATGCTTCTGAATTTTTTAATTAGTAATACTGACTTTGATCTAAGTTTTCAAGACAGCTCTCTTGCAAAGTAAGTGAGTAAATTAAATATTATATAAGCCAGAGACTGTGATGGTGAAGAAAAGAGGATTCAGTGGCAAGGACTCTTCCAAGGGTGTTCCTTGTCAAACAGAGACCTCAACCTAGCACAACCTAGCAACAACAATGCAAATCTCGGAGTTGCTTTAATAGTGCTTGTGCTCTAGGTACTAAAGGTTTATAGATTCATAGAATGTACTGAGCTGGAAGGGACCCATCAGTCCAACTCCTTGCCCTGCACAGAGCACCCTGAGAACCACACCATCTCCCTGAAAGCATCATCCAAACACTTTTTGAGCTCTGTCAGGCCGGTGCTGTGACTGGGGAGCTGTTCCAGTGCCCAAACACCCTCTGGGTGAAGAAACATTTTCTAAAATCCAACCTAAACCTCTCTAAAAGAACTTCAGACCATTTCCTTGGGTCCTGTCACTGGTCACCAGAGAAAAGAGATCAGTGCCTGCCTCTCCTTTTCCCTTTGTGAGGACGTTGAAGACAGCAATGTGGTCTCCTCTCAGTCTTCTCCAGGCTGAACAAGCCAAGTGACCTCAACCACTCCTCATATGGCTTCCCCTCAAGGGGAACCCTCATGGCCCTTGTCTGGATGTTTTCCCACAGTTTAATATCTTTTTTTATATTTTGGCACCCAAACCAGCCCCCAGCACTGGAGGTGATGCTGTCGCAGCTCAGAGCAGAGCAGGACAATCCCCTCCCTTGCCCTGCTGGCTATGCTGTGCCTGATGCTCCCCAGGACACTCTTGGCCCTCCTGGCTGCCAGGGCACTGCTCACTCATGTTCAACTTGCCATTGTGCAGGAGCCCAGGGTGCCTTTCCACAGCGCTGCTCTCCAGCCTCTCATTCTCCAGTGTATATATACAGCAACAGTTTCCTTGTCCAAGGTGCAGAATCCAGCACTTGCCCTTGCAAAAAAAGGTTAAAGTAAGCAGCTGAGCACCATACTAAAGATGATTATTTACATAATCAAAATAAAAAGGCAAAAATCTGGGGTTTTTTAATTTTTTTCTAATCATAACCATTACTATAAAGATGCAATATCTTAAGGGCTACTCAAATGGAAATGAAAACTTTCTAGGCTAATGTTTTTGTTTCTTTTTTCCATTGTGCCTTTCTAAATTAACCTCCTTAAAAAAAACTGTTCTTAGACTGGTCATGTCTCACTGAAAGATGCTTCTCTGTGTAACATGATCTTCATGGTTAATGCCTATTTATTTTTCTGTATTTTCTTAGGGAAGGTGACCAAAAATGGTATTAAGGGCAGTCATTTTCCAGTATTTCTCCATAGAAATTATTAGTTTCATTTTATACATTAAAATGTCCTTGATTTAGAACTACAAGGAGAAGAGATATTCAAACATTTGGCTCTTCATGTAAAGTCTTAATAAGAATTTAATAAGAGTCCCTGAGCCCATTAGGAAACAACAAGTAAAAACCATTCTAGTATGAAGATCTCTTGCATTGCTTTGAGTACCAAAGACCTTCAGGTTTATTGAACAGCCAGTCACCGATAAGGTTTTCCATATTGCTGCATGATTGAAATTTCAGAACATCTGGAAGGGGAAAATAATATGACAAAGACAACAAGGTGCCTGTTAGCTAGAACCAGTACACTGTAGGGTATTCAAAATGAGGAACAACAACTCCTGGCAGGCTTGTTCAGCTTGTATGCTGAACACTGCACAGACACCTGTTAATCTTCATAACACCCACCAGGCAAGAGGGCAAATACAGCTATTGCCATTTGACAGGGAAAAACTGAGTCCTAGCTTGCTGAAGACTATGTGATGGGCAAGAGAGAGAGTGGGTGTAGACTAAGGACCAGAAGACCTGTGTGCCCTATTGTGCCCCATAGCAAGTCCATAAAATAGATAATTAGCAGCCAGGCTGTAATAGCACTGACTATGAATGGTTCTGCCTGTGCTGTAACTGAGCTTTCTCATATTATTTATCTTCCATAGCAATCCCTGTCGGACCTTCTGAAATAGACTTTGTTGAAGAGAGTGTTTGGGAATGTCTGTAGGCTGATCCAAAATCCTTTAGAGGGTACACTGTCTGAAGTTTGCCTTCAGCTAATCCATCAAACCTGTTATTTTCTTCTGAAAAACAAACATGCATTACCAACAGGGTTGATCAAACCTAGGCAAGTGTGACACCCAAATTTTACCTGTCCACTCAAATCATGCTATGTTAAAGCTGACTCAACTGCTTTAGTGTGCTCCAAAGAGCACAGTCTGCCCACACTTGAACAGCTGGACTCAGCTGAATGTTTCCAGCTATTTGGCTTAAGCAACATTGTTTTCACTCCCCTGGCTATTACCAGCCTGAGACTTGGACAGGTTTGTGTGGTAGATGATGATGTGCTGTGCCCTGGTATTGCTACTTAGGCTTCAGGGCTTCAGAGACTTCACCCCACTCAGACATAGGAAGAGTAAATTTATTTTTAAAAAAAACCAAACCAAACCAAAACAACAACAACAAAAATATTCCCCCAAACTCCCTAAAACAAAGAAGTTATTTTCTCCTCTATAAAGGTAATCAGAGGGGAAAAATCCCAGCTCCGTGAAAGAAAGGAAATTATGAGCTCTCTCAAGGTAAGTGAAGTAGGAGCCCTCATCAGTGGTTGGACTAGATGATTTCTAGAAGCTCCTTCCAAACCTAACTATTCTCTGATCCTGTGAAAGAAACAAGCATGCAGATTTACAAGATGCTTTCACTGCCAGCTCAATTCCTTGTACAGAATGCTTTGCCTTGCAGGCCTGACTGCCCTGCTGATAGCATGGGAGAGATAGAAAGCAAATGAGAATAAAACAACAATGAAAAAATCAGAATGGCCTATTAATTTAGTAAACCCATAAAAGTTGTCATCTTTTCTGAATCGTTGGACAGATAGGATTCAGTTAAATTCTTGTTTTTATGATTGTTTTTAGAGCATCACTTGCATCTAGTGTAGGCTTCCCAACACTTTCTTTGTCTAAATTCATTACTATGGATGAGGTGCTGCTCTGTGCGTATTGTCATAAATGCATATAAAGCTTGAAGTATCAGTATGGAACATTTGGCTTTATTGCTTTGGCTTTGCTTGCTGTTATCTAACTACTCTGAAGTGCTGGGCCTTGGCAGGTTTGCCACAATTGTTTATCACTGAAGTATACAACAGTACTTGAAACTTCTCTACTTTCAACATATTCACATTTATGGCATTTGTAAAATAATATAATTCAATTGAAAATGGGATTTTATTGTTCAGAAAAGATAGAATTTACCTCACATGAAACAGTAATTTGTACAAGTCTGTGAGTATCTGATTTTTGTGATTCTATTTCTCTTTTTCTTCTCTTTTTTTTTTTTTTTTTTTCCTTTTAACGTTGTAACATTGCTATTGATAGGGAATAGAGTTAGGAAGTGATGTAACTGTGCAACATTCTTCTCAGGTGTTACATTAGAAAAAGTGTGTTTGTGTTTGAAAGCATTGCATTAATCTATCTGTTCCTATCTTCTAAAAGTAGCAGCAAGTATTAGCACCATGGGCAGTCTGGTTCTTGTAATATGTGACATCTGCAGAAGTGGAAACTGCTTTTTCTTGGTTATGTTACAAGCAGATTTTGAGCCTCTATTGCTCTGTCTGCAGTGGTGTATGATCCATGTATGTCCCTTACCTCCTGTTTTCATCTGAGACACCGATCTGAACCTTTAAGGCATCTTTACTTTAGACAACCCATTCGGTACAAAGTCCTTTGGGGACCAGTTCTGGGGACTGAAGCCCACCACACCACACCACATATTTTCTTTCTGCATGCAGCTCCCTGCTGAGGGCAGCAGTCCTGCCCACCTGAGGGCACTTTGGGATGCAGCCTCCCCCTCTGCTGTGCTGGTGGGACAGACAGATGGACGACATCTGCAGCAAGTCAGCACGGGGGCTATGAGAGGAGGGTGGTAGCATTTCTTTCTGCTGTCCTGTGGATCAAGTAGCTGCACAGAATAAGAGAAACAGGACGCAATCCAGATACAAAAAGAGGCAGTAACATCCAGAATCTCGCACCTGCCAGTTCTGAGACTGAAAAGTGTGAAGGAAGGGCATATATCCCCCAGGATGTAATCAGTGAAGGTGTGCATGTCAAAGGTGGTTAAAATCAGCACAAATACACTTTACTTTTCCATTCCTTATATTGACTCTTATTCCTTAAACAATGAAAATTTCCATTTTCTACAGTTTGAGGAAATACATTGCTAAAATTGACCACCCATGGGAGTAACTCTCTGCTGTTAATGAGGTTTTTTTTTTGGTTGTTAGTAAATACGGTTCTTTAAAAGTAGCAAAAATAAAAAGTTCTTATGATAACTTTAGCAAAAACATATGGGAAATGTACCACTGTACTGTGGACAGACACCCAAGACACTGCTCATTCCATCACTGTTATTCAGTGAATATGATTTAGAAAGTCAGTGGAAATGAGTTTTTCCTTTTTCCAGGGTAATTTCTGTCTTGGAAGCTGGCTTTTCTCCTTCTTCATCAAATAGCAAAATTCCCAAAATAACCAGATAACTTCCTTTCTATCACACCTCAGAACCCACTGAGATTTCCCACTGGGCCTACCATAAATTAATTTAAAATTGAAAAACTCTCTTGTTTACCCATAATTTACGTTGTAATGTGTGAAAAGCTAGAAATCCCAGAGGGCAAAGCCATATCTCCTGTCAGTTTGGATACATTCTCATAGATCTCATAGAGTCTCTGGGATTTGACACTGCATGCCTGAAGGTAAAGAGAAGGAAAAACAAACAAAACAAAACAAACAGGGAAATTTCATTGTGTTTGCAACATAAGTACAATGATGTCTCTTCTATAGGATTTTTGGATTTTCACTGACACTATGCAGACATATCAGACCTTGGACAAGCCTTTCTCTGCCCCATACCAGAAAAATCCCTCTATAAGAAATTTGAGAATATTAAAGAGGTATTACATGTGTACTAGAACAAGGAATTTAAATGGCGCCCACTCTCTCGCTTCTGCACTTTGGCAGATCAACAATAATAGAATCAACCCCTTATAATAACAAGTGGGTGGAATTTTAGATCTTAATTTTCCCCATTCTCCACCTAGTTTTATGATAAGGGAAGCCAAAGTGACATTAATGGAAATGGAAGAGAAAAACTGACATGTCATGGTTGACAACAGCACTGCTTGTCCCCTGCTGCTTCATCCACATGGTTCAGAGGTGAAATGCAGTAACAACTTTCCTAACATAGTTGAGTCTATTCCATCTTCTTTCCTCTATGTTTAGATGCTCAAAAGCCCTGCTGATCAGGTCCTGGTAAGAAAGGCTTGTCTTACACAAAAACATGCACTAAGAAGGCAGCTTTCAGGCCACCAAAAGTCTTAGATAGTATTTAGGCACAGGAATCTACAGGATGCTGTGGTAAGGGCTTTTTGTCAGACAAGTATATATTTCAGGAGTTCTGCACAGGACAGTACTTGGTTCTGCATTGCTCGATATTTTCATTGCTGGTCTGGAGTCATGCAGGAAATAATTGCTGACAGAGAGTACTGATGCTGCCCAGCACTGGGGAAGGGATCTTTGGTGATGGAGAAAGGAAGACTCATATGCAGTCAAGTGAATCATTTGTCAACATTTAGCCCTGAAACCAAACATTTTTGGCAGAGAAAAAAAATTGAGATCCTGTATGCAACTGTTTCATGTTTGGTTTTAATTTTTATGTAACGAATTTTGCATTGAAAAATGGCTACTTTCAATAGAAATTGTTCATTTACTTAGTCCAGTTCCTCCAAATGTTTGTAGACATTTGAGGGAATGGTGTTATTACCATTCCTTTTCATCCACTAGCTCAGGCACTTGTTCATTGCTTGAGAGACCAAGGATCAAACCTTTCTGCCTGAAGGGATCTGAACTCACATCTGCCACACACCAATAAATTACTAGCAGTCTGTTAGTGCTGCTGTGCTTGGTGTAAACTATTTAAAATTCAGTGAACCATGGTGTGAGGGGGTGAATTATTTCCCTAACTGGCTTGATCTGCTGGGCACTCTCACAGGATGTTGGACATTTCCATTCCAGTCCGTGCTCCAGTGAGTCTTTCAATATCAATATGAAACACCATATGACCAACAAGACAGAGGAAGGACACCTCAGAGTAGAATGATGCTATTTGCACTAACATGGTATGGATTTAGGAAAGCTTCCTACATATAGTGGTTCAGATCTGCTCAAGAATAAACGAGAAATGAACAGGAGCCTTGGTCTTGCTGAGGATTTTGCTAGCCCTTAGAAACTGGATAAAAGAAATCAATGGCTAAAATATCATTAATTCTAGTTCCTCATTGTATTGCTTGTCATTTAAGTGTCTGAAAATCAAATATTCAGTTATGCCCAATGTAATGCTTCAGTAAACACATGACTATTTCTCACTTGTTTTCTAATTTGGCATAGACAAAGCAAACAAAAAAAGAAAATTTTTTTGAACTAAATGAATTTTCATTGATTACTTTATTCAGCTGATGAAGAGAAAATAAATGTTCAGTGATCTTTAATTGGATTCATTTTAGGGTATAAGATCCTTAGTACTGGATTCAATTGTCACCTAAAAACTTTATCAAGCCTTTAATGTGCACTTACTGAAGCCTGAATAATTGTTTTGGTGGTGACTGAAAACTTATTAGGTGATTTTAATTACTAAGAGGACAATCAATCTACATTCCCTGCAGCTATAACTGCAAATTTCTATTTAGTGCCCATTTACCTCATTTTCTTTTTGGGTAATGGAAAATTGACTAGCATGAGTTTTTCCTCTACTGGTAAAAATACCTATATTTCATTTTGGGGTTTACTTTGATTTGCCTTACATAAGCAAGAAGAGTACCTAAATGCAGTGCATTACCCAATATCAGTTTAAGGAACAACATTCGGCAATATCTTTCTATTTGCTTGTTCAAAGCTTTGTTTTGAGCAAGCAGGTTCACTGGCTGGATGGCTTCTTGCATAGTTGATTTTTGCAACCAGATAATCTAACATCAAAAGGGTGTTGCTCACTGTGACCTATCTGGGCAGGGAGAAAAATGTTTTTTCAGTTGTAGATTCTGAAAAGCTTATCCCCTTTACCAATTAGTTATCTACAGCTGAGGATGTCAACAGGAAAAGGATGGGAAGGCTGGAACTCATCATAAATCTCTCTGACAAAGTGATATGTGCTGTATGACTGTAAAGCAAATGTAAACTGAAAGTCTGATTTTTTTTTTTCAGTTCTACTTCAAGTCAATCTGCTATAAATTAAATCAGAGCCCAAGATAATCCAACTCTTTCCCTACATAATAACCTTGTTGCCACGTATTCTTTCATCTCCCTATTCTGCAACCACTTTCATAAGTGCCTGACTGAATTCAGTGGGACCACTCTTGCCTAAATTCCTTTCTTTTGTAATCCTCAACTAAACCAGGATCAAAAGATCATACCACTAACTCCCTCTGCAGTACTATCTCACTGCCTGGAAATAACATATCCAAATCTTCTGTCTAAGCTGATTCCTGCTAGTTATTTGACATGTCCATTTTTTGTCAGATCATGTAGCATTTAGACCTACCAACCAAGTAATTTCATCTGAGCAAGTTTCCCTGTTCCCACTGTTGTTAATGAGGGAGAGTAGCAGTGAAAGTCTTTCCACCTGGACACTTTCTCTGGGCTATGATAATAAAGAGGATCTAGCTGATTTGCTTAGACCTTTAAATAACTAATAGTAGTTGAGCTGAATTCCATATGGCATTTGAATTGATGAAGCCTATTTCTAATCAGAATTACGGTTTAGAAATTTTGCTGTTCTTCAGGCTTCATGATCTGGCCATTTTTACATTCCTATATATTAATGAAAATAATTCACTAATACCTGGCATGGCTACCTTTAAATGATATGCAGGACAAAACTTTTGATTTTATGGATGACAATAATTTAAACAATTCCAAAGGCTATAACTTATTCCTTCTGTCCAGGGGATTACTTGCTCAGTAATGAATGAATAAAGTATAAAATGAACACAAGGATGTTTCATTTTTCCATCCTGGTAAATGTCTATTGCCAATTTTATATGTCTTGCACCTTTATTTTTATCAAATCAACATATAAAATCTGTTGAAAGGCAGAAATAGATCAAAGGCCACTTTGGCTTAGGAGTCTCATCAACACATTTCTGGCTTCATTTTATTACAGAGAATACTTTGACAAGCAGGAGATTGCAAAACCTTGTTAAAAGTTTTGTGGAGTTTTGAAATGTTACAAAGGTTAGTCACTAAGATTCATTCCTTGTTGGTACTATTTGCCTTTCCAAGGAATTATTACTTTAAAATCCTTCTATAGTAAAAAAAATGCGGTTACTGATGTTCCTTTCTTGTGAGCAGCAGAAGAGGAAAAAAAAATATGAAGAATCAAGATAAATATGCAGAAAACTATTCTGCAGATTCTGATCTTTCTGTATTAATGGCCAACTTTTTAGAGGATACTTTATATACTGCACTAGCATACACTTTTTCATTTGTACTTTTACTGGCTGTAACATCACAGTTTTTCCAGTTTCATCTCACTGATTTTCATTTCCAGATCTTGCAGCTGAGCTTATTTGAGAGTAAGAGAGGAGGAAAGAGAAAAGATAGTATAGAAAGAAATTAGCCTGGGAGAAATTGCAGGAACATAATCTGAAAATATAATCCAAGCTGTCACCATGATTAATATTTCTGACCTTCTTCTCATCTTCTACTCATCAAGGCTCCTTTTACCTGTGGTCTTGAAGCTAGCAATATCACTTTGATTTTACTTTACCTCCAGGGCTTTTACCCTTTTGCTCCATCCATCCAAAATTTTGCCTTGCTCTTTTTTGCTCTTATACTCTCCCCCTTTCCATGACCCACAGGCTATTCTGGCAAGTTTGTTCTTCAACACCATCCACCTGAGAGAGAAAGGTGGATTGAGTTAACCACTCACTGTCACCAGAGGCTCTCTGCTCAGCTCAGCCTCAGGTGATTATTTCCCTACTTATGCACAAAACCCACACCACTTTCCCAGACAACATTTCTGCAGAAAGTTGACCCTCAAAGTCTCACCCTGCTCTGAGTAAATGTATTCCTATCAACTAAAATGCACTCAAGACTAAACACAAAGCTGAACACAGCCTTGGGGGGGTTAAATCTAATTTCTCTGATTTTTATCTAATTAATTCTACTTTGGTAAATAAGGAAGATGATAGAGAAAGAAAGATTCCAATCAAATGTAAGTAAGTTGCAGATCTGCTCTACAGATAAAACCAAAATCAGTTTTATGGAAAAACAATAGCAAAGTTCAGACCTGCTCTAAGCACAGCACAAGAATACAGAATAGCTTGACTGATGGAATATTTCCTAATGCAAATTTTAAAGTTTGGTTGGTTGTAGCATTTATGTTAGAATGATATGTCAGAGCTTTGACATAAAGGAATCTCAACTGATTATTGCACTCCAAACAGCAGAGTGGAGAAATGTAATCTGAAGGATTTACTTTTGAAATTTACTACTTTTAGTTTTCTTAAGTTATTTCAACATTTAAAGCATGAAACTCAGCAATATGCCAGCCTGTCCTCCATCAGCTGTTGTACCCTAGAATAATTTCTGATTAAGCATGCTACTACACAGTGAAAAATGTGGATGATCCAAAAATTTCATCTACTTGCATCCATAATTAGTAGTAAGGAACTAATCTCTTAAAATAATTCAACCTATAGATAGACATAAACACTTACCAGAATTCAGTATTGCTACCAATCACTACAGGAGATTAGGAAAAAAAAGAGTGGAATAACTTACCTAAAGAACAGAAAATATGACAAAAATAAACTTCTGTTGGTACTATGTGCTTCACACAATCAATTTTTGCTTTGTCTCTGAGAGATTTTCTTCCTGAAAAATCTGAAGTGTAGCGAGTGCTAGGTTATGTCCTACAGCTGAATCAGCTGTGTCACCAATTCATCTGGAAGATTCACCAATTCAATCTGGAAGATTGTTCACATCATTTATTTGCTTGCTAAAATAGCTAAAAACCAAGTTTTTACTTGAAGGGATTATCTACAGATGTTCCCTCTGATACAAGACGTGTATGTGTTTCCCAGGAGCCCTCTCATGACTTAAACAGGGCTGTATCGAAAGCTGTGCATTGAAATCTGAGTGCTCAGCCATAGATTGTCATGTCATTCTGGCTGGAAGAAAATGCTACCAGCTGTGCTGAATAACACTGCAACTGAATACCAAGTAGTAGAAGAAAACAGGAATTAGGTTTTCCTTTTTTTGTTGTTTTGGGTTTGGTTTTGGAATTGATTTTTTTCTAATAGAAGTCCAGCCAAAACAAATTTCTTACATCTTCCTGTATTAAAGAGCTTTCCTTGACACTAGAACAACATATAACTGGACTGATTCCATAATGTAGTATTTTCCTTGTGTTCCAGGAAGATACTCTATTCTGTGAAATCATGGCACATTTCATGCAGCACATCCATCTCTCTCCATACTTCTGTGTCCCAGTGGGTACACTGAACTCAGCCCTAGCTGGCATCCTCTGACAGGGTGGGGGCCAGCAGATTAAATCAGGAAGAGAAAATTAGGGATAGGATTCTTTTGAGTAGTTCAAGTCTTGACTTTGAATATGGCTTCCTGTTAGCCTGGATGAGGGGAAGCAGAGAAGCTGTTTTCCAGCCCTCCTCATGTAACTGCCCAAACTCTTGCCTAGTCAATGGAGAAAAAAATTAGCCAATCTACCTTGTTGACGTGGTGCTTAGGGACATGATTTTGTGGCGGAGCTAAGATTATTAGGTTTATGGTTGGACTTGATTATCTTAAAGATCATTTCCAACCTAAATGATCCTGTGATTCTGTGAAAAGGTTCTCTCTCCTCCAATGAGTTACACAACAGAACAGAGCAAGTCCTTTTGCTTAGATTTGCAAACTACCCCTCTCACAAAGAGTACAAGTAATTCAAATGGAAATACTAGACCTTCATCTGCCCAGCAGTCCATTTGAAGGGCTCTGCCTTACAAAGATAACTGGAAAATATCAAAGGGGATGATGGTAGCACTTGAAAAACGCATTACTTGACGTCTCCCCAAGGAAAGAATACCTTTGGTCAGGCTGAGGAAGATTGTGTCCATGTGTCTCCAGTTCCACATGACCTTCACCTCTGAGGCATGGGATACTCAGGGTGAGAGCAATCATTCCCTGTATCCCTCAGGAGGTACCACTAGACGGGGAGGATCCCATGCCGTGACAGCAAAATTTCAGAGAGAGAGGGGAGTCAAACTCAATACTAGGGAAAGTGCATATGGTTACAAAAACCTTCATATGTTTTTAGGAAATAAAAACTAAAAAACAAAAAACCTTTTTTTTTTTTAAGCAAGAATAATCTTTATAAAGAAAGGAAAATGCTTCTTTCAACTTCCCTATCCTTCTCCAAGTAAGTCTTAAACCAGCATCTTTTTACCTCTTAGCTGGTCTCCCTTTGCCCTGGCATTGCCATGCTTTTCAGTATACATTAAAGGATGAGAAAAATATATAAAATGTAGGAGAAAGGAACTTCAGCCTGTAAAACCTGCCTGGCAGAAACACCTAGAGACAAACTTTAGGAAAGTAGAAGAGTACCTGTCTGGACAAGAAGAAGAAGAAGAAGAAGAAGAAGAAGAAGAAGAGAAAAGAAGTTGTTAATGGTTTGCTTCACACTAGCGCTGACACCTCTGGCCAAAACAGAGCTGAAGAGGTGCCTCTGTTTTAGCAGGTTATCCATCTTTTCACTTTGAGTGTGCAGCTGCATGCATGTTTGGCTACAAATGCATGGTCATGTTTTGATTCCTTTACATTTTTCATTCCAGGCCTCTTGACTAGTTATTTGAAGCAAATATGTTTATGGTTGTCATAACTCCTGGAAGCAAAATGTCCTCTGACAGCTAAAATCTTTTAGAACTCACAGAGCAGGAAATGGCAACACTTCACACTTTCTGACTAAATTACAATGAATGAAAAAGTAATAATCCTTTCAAAAAGTGCAAAAATCAAGTGTACACACTACAGAAGTTAAAACTCTCTCCATTAATATGATTTTCAATTTCTTCTCTCTAGTGATCTGAAATTATCACTCACTTAGCTTTCATGTTCAGATAAATAAAAATCCTGGTGTTCACCACACACCTCACAATGTCAAGGGAGACCTGCAGGCCAATGGAAACTGAGAAAAAGACCTCTCTTTGACAAAAAAGGGACAAAAGAGCCTAAATTACCTTCAATAGAACTAAAACGTATTTATGAGAGAAGAAGCTTTTGAGCTGCTTTCATTCAGCATGACAAGACAATTGGGAACTGTAAGTTTCAGCTGCCCTTGGATTGTAGCCCTTGGCTCTGCTCTCGTGTAAAATGAGGTAGTCTCATGCCAGTAAGGTTAAAAATGTCAGTCCAATCACTTGTGCCTTAATGATTTCTGATGCATAATCTATAGGTCTGAAATGCTCCATACTGCGTGTTTCTTCCTCTATCCTTTGCTCTCTCCTCAGAGGGTGGGAACTTGGAGGTGGAGGCTGGAGAGAGTGGAATTATACAGATAGGCTGGCAGATGAAAAGAAGAAAACTTAAGGGGCATGAAAACAAATCACAGTGGTCTTATGGAGCAATGTCCATTTTTTTCCTATGGAAATCATGAAGCCCACATAAAGTGAAGCCAATTAATCAAAGCTGCACAGAATACATTAAAATTTGGGTCTGAAGACAGCAAAGGCTCATATGAATGCACATTGGTTTTGGGTTAAATGGAACAAAAAATCAAGGGACTTGTTTAAAGAATTTCTGTGTTTGAAATGCTCATCCAAACTTCCCCAAACTCTTCAGTCTTCACGTTCAGCTCTTGGGTGTTGTGAAAAAAATGTCCCTTAGATGATGTGGGTTTTTTTCTGAGAAGGTTATGAGATCTGCTTTGCCTTTCTACTACAGGTGGTGGAAATGTTGGTCATTCCTCTCCTGGCAAACCAAATCCAGCAGAATGCCATCACCCTTTCTTGCTTCTTTAATATGATGATGAAGGATTCTCATAAAGGTTTCTTCTGCCACTTAGATTATAGCTTTACTACCATAACCCAAATCCAATGACTCTGTGAATCGTGCTTCATTCTCTTATCTGCTAATCAGAAAATGCCTTAATAAACCCCCAGTTCTTTAAATCATGCTATTTTATTAATATCATACAGTAATTATTCTTATGAGATTTGGGTGACTTTTCTTCACTGAATAATATGAGCAGATGAGATATTTGAGGTATCAAGCAGTTTGTATCTATTAGATTCTAGAAGACGAACTCTTCAGTTCCTTCAAGTAAAGAGTTGAATTTCAGCTTATTCATTGGAAACAAGTATTCCAACTAGTAGCTAACTAAATCTATAGTTGAGCAAAACCTGTTTGACAGTAGCTGAATAAAATACTTATGCTCCCTCAGCAATGATAAATCCAGCTCTGTCTCTATTGGTGATGTGAGAAGTACTTGGAAACAAAACACTGAGGGGGAGAGCTGACTGAACAGAGTATTTCATCCAGCATGAATTAGTAGATCACTGAATTTTTTTGGGTTTTTTGCAAGGAAAAAAATAATTTCTTTTTTGCATTCAGTTAGAACTGAATTATTCACTTTCTCTTCTCCATTAAATGGGGAAAAAAATCACATGGAAGGTATTATTTAATGAGATTAAAGCTTTAAAAAAAGAGGATATTTTTTAAAAATTACCAAGGGATAAACATTGGTCCGGCATAAGTGAAGTCAGGCACATCAGGGGGAAGAAATGTAATATGTGAGGACTTGAAGAAGTGAGGATTTGAAGAAGTCATGTATAGCATAAGACTGAAGTGAGGTGTTCTGGGATTCCATAAATTCCTGAGCATTTTGTAAATAGTCTGAGAAAAGACAGAAATGTCATGATAACTGAAGAAGAAGCAGTTACCAAAAGCTGTACAGATGTAAGGAAAACCAAGACAAAGACATCAGTGTTTTCAATGGGTTGATGATCTTATTACAGACTCTAATTTGTGTTTTGTTAGAATAACCTGGCCACCCATTTCAATATTTTCAATGTGTGTGAAGATATAACTTTGTTACAATTTAGGTATGACAAATAGCTACTTTCCTCACATTATATGTTGCTATCTGCTAATACAACACAAAAGACAGGATCTTTAATTTTTAAAAGGCATTCCATGTAACTAATTTGTTTTATTATTTATCACAAATTGTAAGAACCTCTTCTGCAGTACCACTGTTTAACTGGGTACCCCAAAGGCCACACCTGCCTATTGACTCATAGTTCTCCTATGTGAAATTTTCAGAAGGAACAATTCCCCTGCTGAGATACTGATGATCACACAGATGACTGGAGTTAGAAAATAATTCCAAGTTAAACTTTACCCTGAATGCAATTTCTCTATCTAAGTCACTTCTGATTTCCTTTCATTCCCCAGCTTTACCTGACACTCAAGCAGTATGATTATCTATATTGTTGTACACTTTTAAAGCTCGGTAAAGTCATGAGACTCTCCTCTAGCTGAAGTGAGCATTGGATCAGGATTCACATGGGTCAGCATAACATCACCAAGGGATTATTTTCTTATATGGAGACTTCTATTTCATGATCTGCCAAGAGAAATGAAGAATAGCACTTATGGGGTAAAGTTTTCCCTGCAAAGGAGATTAATACTTCTGTAGAAAATGGTGCTAATAACACCAAGGTTGTGCATTCAGTCCCTGTCTGAGCCATTTACTTAAGAGCTGGACTTGATGATTCTTCCCTTCCATCTCAAAATATTATGTGAATCTGTGAATCCGCTGAGACTTTCTTTTTAATGGAGACAGCACATCTAATCCAGCATAAATAACATGAAGCAAACATACTCAGTTTACAGTCTTCAGTTAACAGTCTTGCCCTCTCTGCGTTTATTGCACGCCCCTATAACAAAGTGGAGATGGAAAATACCCAAAGTGCTAAATGGTACTGGGAAGGCTCTGGGATTGACTGGTGGGCTGCACACAGTATCTGTGCGTAAAAGAGGCCAAAGGCTGACAGCTAGAGGAATGGCACCCAATCAGCCATAAATGTTTCTCTTCTTTCTTGATTTCAAATGGTTCCTTATTCTCAAAACAGTTGTATGCTCTTGCTACTGGGAGTGCATGATGCTCTCTGTGAATTCTAAAGCTGGCCTGACTTGCTGCCCCAAAAGAATGGGCAGTGCAAACAGATAAAAGGGAGGCAAAGTGCGTGGCCAGAAATCACCAGAAGGCTGGACACAGGATTCAGGTTGTCTCAATCCTACACCACTGCCCAATACATTGCACTGGTTTGCCTTTCAACATTTACGCTCCCAAATCTTCAGCCTTTAAAAAAATACTGTTTATCTAACAAATTACCAAAGTGTAGGCTGCACGATCCTTAGTCCCTTTACGTACACTTCCCCCTAGTGTTAGAAGGTAGCAACTCAGCATGTTCCCAGGAGCTATTAGCTTGTCTGATGGTCACACTTACTGTGAACATCAAATACCTCTCTGCAGTAAAATAACATCAAAATAAATAGCACCTTAAGTGTTACAGAAAAAAAAAATCCTATCACTTTCTGTCCTTCAAGAGATACTGCAAGTCATGAGAGGAATCACAAAGTCAAATAAAAGATTCAGAGCCATAACATATTCATTAAATTCTGTCAGGTATTTGTGCTCTACAGCTGTGTATTAATATTGGACCTGACTTTCAATCATTACCTAAGACAGTACTGCTGATATTAGGAGTATTACAAAGTAGAATATGTTTTTGTCTGGGTGTGTGAAAGGACATACTGACAAGTAATGCCTTTCAGCATGATTACTGTGTCAAGACAAATTCAGAGGGCATGCTCTGAAAGTCTCTTATTCTAGCCATGGTCAAGGAAGTCAATGAGTTTGTTAAGCCATATATTGGCTTAAAATTTGAAATACTGTAAGAGGATAGTTATGCTAAATTATAAACATGGAGGAAAAAGAAATCCTTGTTAACCAGACTGCACATTTGAAGAAATTTGAATATTGTGAATGGAGCCATTAAGCTAAAGGAACATCCATCTGAAAGCAGAAAAATCTTCTAGTAGGTTAAAAAAAATCATCCAAGAAGAACAAAATTTTCATAATATATATAAAAAAAATAAGTCTTCATGCCTGAACAAGTGGGTGTATTTTGTCTGGTCACTTCCTGAAGACGTTTCTCCTTGGTAATCGTATTTCAATTAACTAACATGAGAAAAGTATCACCTTAGCTACTCTAAACACTATCTTGATGCAGCTTGTCCTATCTTTTTATGTGTTAATAAAAAAAAGGGTTCTAGATAAACCCTTTAAAAACTGTCCATGGGTGCCTTTGTAAGCAATATGAAGGCTCCTGAAACTTGCCACAGTAACATTAGCATGAATTTTCCAATGTCCTCGTGCTTCTTCCTAAACAACCTTTTCAGCTCCTATTTGGATCCCCCATCACCTTTCATCCCTGCAGACGAAGGAGCTGATGCAAATGAGTGCAAACTGTTACTGTTCTGATTAGCTAGTGCTTGCTCCAATTACTTCATAGAGGGCTAACATCCAAAGGAGAACAAAAGCACAAGAGATTTAGCTTCCCTATTCACAGGGCTGTGCTATGTTATATTCAGGAACCTGAACACAACAGGCGACTAACACAGTCACAGAAAATGCCTTCTGGGATTCTTTTAATGAATAAAGCTGTGACCCTGTAATTCTCCCTACTTGGATGCGCTTGCTGCAGCTTTAACATTTTGGTAAGTCACATACACACCATTTATTTGGTTCACAGTTCCAACTGGGCAATGAAACACACAGGACCAGGTCCCAAGTTCAGATGATTTAGCTCTTGAAAAGCTGAAGTAGGCAACAACTTGATACAGATGATCTGAAGAAAGACTGACCAACCTTTCTTGGACTGCTAAGTTTTGCAAAAAATTGAATTCAGAGAAACTGAGTCTTCTAGGATTGAATGAAGCAAATAATTTTGTTTACAAAAATGAGGGAAGAGAGTTGAAATATTCCTTTTTAAGAATTCCTTTGTTAAACATCTTGACACCAACATGTGTCATAGTTGGATTCCTTAAAAAAAAAAATAAAGCCAATAGCTGAAACCTTGTTATCTCCCTGTCACTTTTCCAGATTTTTCCTTTAATCTCAGAGCCAAAATGCAATCCATTGCTTTAACTGCACATCTCCTCCTGTTTCTTGCTTTCTTCCTTTCATGTGGCCCTCTAGACTTCTTTTGGTACATCCAAACAGGTATTCTGTAGTTTTGTTTTTGTGAATTAAAAAATAAAGATTTCTCTTGAATACTGCAATTGAAGAAGGTTGCTTAGAGAAAGGTGGCAGAATTAGAAAGACTCATAGGTGACATTTTTATTTTCATTTTCATATTTATACATGAAGCTGGAAAGGAACTAGTTGACTAACAGACAAACTCAAGGAACATGAAGATGTTTGTTCCCTTCTAAGCCAATTTTACGAATGATGTCCAAAAATGCTGCTATCACATCATAGCTTTCTCTCCTTATGCAAATTGTGTGGCATTTTACTTCTTGAGCAATTATCTTCAGAGAGGTATGACTTAGAATAAAACACTCAGCAATACGACCCAAAGCAAAACTTAGTGACCCACTGCACATACACATTGACAGTCTGCCAAGAAAACTCCCACAAGTAAATCTCCTGCAGAGTTCAAGTCTCTCATTTTAAGTTTAGTAATTAATCAAAAACAAATTGTGTGGGATTCATGCATACTATCCAAAGTCCTTTAGCAGTTGTGTGTTGAAGCCTTGCTCCCCACCCTTTGCTCTGTGTAGTAAACAGAGTGAAAGAGCTTCGGGAGATGATTCCCATGTCCTGTCTTCCTTACTTTCTACAGGTTAATATTTCTCTACACTGAATGAAAAAATATTTAAGAGTAAAAACTTCAGTTCCCAGTCTAATTGTTAGATGGCTACTTTAGGGCCAGTGAACCCTTTCGTTAGCTCAGACTTGACAGTGGCTGTGTGAGACAGGGCAGACACTACCCAGAAAGGCAGCATCTCTGCCCTGAGAGGCAGCAGTGAGTCTGCTCATTGTACAAGTGGTCAGTCTAGCTGGGGAGTTAAGTCACAACACACCTTAAAAATCCCAAATACACAAATAAATAATTAACTGATAAATTCAACTGACAAGGTGTTTTTGATGACTAGGGTTGCCATCTGGCTAACTTGCTCTTTTTTTGCATGTGGGTTTTGGGGTAACGGATCAACTATTGGTTTTTAACCACCTAAAAATGAGTTTGAATAGAAAAAAAATATAGAAAAATCTTCACAATACTCCGCTTGTGACGTGAGTAAGAAAGTTTATAATACAATTTTCTTGTCTGTTAATCTGAACTGAGGAGAAGAGAGTGTTGCCCTGTTAATATAATTACTATTCAGATCTTCTTTTCCAGTTATCCATGAAAGTTTTGGCCTTTACTGTAACTGCCTCACTTTTATGTGATGTACTCTGAATGTTTAATTTGTGAACTGCTGCACATAATTGAGGTCATCAAAACTCCAAAATACATTTGATGCATCTCAGAAAAGCTGGTTTTTTATCTTTTCTCTTTATTTTTAATTGCATTCAGGAGAGGTTCAGAGAAGCTAGCTGTCAGTCTGTTTTTATCAAACTTGTTCAGATGATGTCTACAGCTGTATTTTGCTTAAGACATTAGTATGCCAAAAGTAAGGGATGCATCTGTGTAACAGGGTATAAAAGTAGGTCAATATACAAAGGCATCCTCTCAGTGACAGTTTTATGTCTTAAAGCAGTAGAGCATCCCAGGCTACTGGTGTTTTGAATTCTAATATTGAATTTTCAAGTAAAGATATGAAATTATTTTATGGTCCTTTAGTATTTGTAGTTTTATTCATAGAAATCTGTCCATGGAAATTTCCGTTCTAATATCTTTCCTAAAAGGTCAAAGTTAGCAGAGTCACTGAATTGTCTTATTCCTTTGTTCCTCTCAAGCAAAGTTCTTGCACATTGGCATTGTACTGAGTCATGCTCTGCCTACAATATCCAAGAGGTGAAAAAGGCAAGTTTAAGTATGTCTGCAAAAACTGTCAGAAGTATAATTTTGGGCAGTTAATGAGTAGCTTAATATTCACTAATGTAAACTCATATGGATGTTTGAAAAGGAAATATAAGGCTCCCAGTCAATGAATCTGTTCCTAAGGCCTGAAATAGCTTCAGCAATACAAATACTTAAAACCTGGGGCCAATGGACAACCAAAAGGTTAATTCTTACTAAAGATTGATGGGTTTGATTTAACTCTTTATTTTTCCCCCTTGAAAATTTGCAGTGCAGTCTCTTCTCAATACCTATGGCTTATTTGGAAGCATTACTAAGGGACTAGATTTTTAATTTGTTGACTGAAATTATTCATTTTAATTATACATTATGCTAACCAAGCCTGTTGGTATTGTTCTTGTTTTCTGCCTGTGACCAAATTTTTTTCATGTTGAATAATGAATAATGAATGACAGGCACAAGTCCAAGATTTTAATCACTAGCAGAAAAATAACACTGAAATATTTGAGGGATTCTCAGCCATTTGCACACAATAGACTCTATTCACAGTGATATTTATGCATAAAGGACCACATGGACCCAATAAAAAGCCACAAACTTAGGGCAGCACCACATATTATTGGAAAACTGCAGTCTCAGCTACTTCTTAGGAAAAATATGTTTTTTGACGTATTTAGGGAGTGTTAGTCTTCTTGGCCACTGCTACCTTTTGGATCTTTTCAGACCAGTGAATAGTATGAATGAAAATAGCAGTAATAGAATATTATTCTTCTTCCTTCAAACCTCTCATTTAAAAGTGGTTTTCTTCCACAGTAAGAGAAAACTAAAACCTTAAGAAGAAGTTATTTTCACTTTAATGGTTCTTCATTACATTGCATGTGGGTCATGCAACTAGCATGATCTGTTCTCATTCATTGTCTGTAGTACAGTAAGTTCCCAAGGCTTGGAACAGAGAATGATGCCAGGGAGCAAGGCATAGCACAGAAACAGAAGACAATGGTTCCTCTGTAGAGATTACAATATAGAAAGGAATGTAATTGTAAAAATATCCTTTACAAAGTATGATACAGTCAGGCATGGCAAAATGAAATAACAAAAACTCTTAGCAGCTCAGGCAGCATAAAATCATGCAGACATCAAGTTTTGAGTTCTGTGTTCTACTGCACACCAATAGCTTTTGATATATTGAAAAAAAAAAATTAAAAAAAAGAAACCTTCAGTAGTTAGATATTCCCCTAGTAAGAATCTTAAAACTCTAATGCATAGAAATTTTACTGAAAAAACCCAAACAAACAAACAAACAAAGAAAAAAACAAACTCAAAAAACATTAATAAACCATACTACAGGACATAATGTGGTCTTTTTCACGAAAAGAAATGTAGAAAGGTGGACACTCCATTACTGGCACAATGATGCCACAGAAAACTGAGAGTCCAGCTATGAGCAGTCAACATGAAAAAATGTCTAGAAAATATTTTAGGTAAGCTGATTTGTTTAAATTTACACTGATAATAATTTGTACTGTCAAGACACAAGAAACTCCTTTGTGAATTACACACAGGGCAACATGCCATGCCCTATATAGCGACCTACTCAGATTGAGAGAGTACAATGAAATAAATTCATATAAGAGAAGACCAGGAAGGCAGGAAGGCAGCAAGTTGTTTCTTTCCAGAAAAGAAGGAATAGGCAAACATTATGCTATTAAATCCTCGTGGCTCAGCTTGTTGAGAAATGGAGGAACAGGCTGTGGAATAACCTTCCCAAGAAATACATTTAACTCTGATACTACAAGAGGTGAAAGTGGAAAAAGATTAAAAAGCAGAGGCCAATAATAAAAAGTTTTCTTGCCTGCTGTTCAGTGATGAGAACATACTCTGGTAGATTGAAAGTCCATGAATTCCAAATATATTTTTCCTGCAGAATCATGTACATCTTATGCTGAATCTGACAGTAATAACTGATCAACAGAATAAATGCAGCAAAGTAATTAAATTGTTTGTAAATTTGAGTTCCTTCTGAAAATGGAAAATGGAATACGAGCAGAGTCTGAGCAGTCTAGAATTTGGGCAGTGCATCTGAGGCTGAACGATTTCTTACTGAATATTTTGCTGACTATGCTTTTGGGTGGAAAATTAGAAAAAAAACTAACACTGGAAGGGACCTTGGGTGGTCATTTAATTTTCCCTGTGTCATGCTCAAAGGCAGGTTTCACAGTAACTTGTTCCTCATAGACATTGGTTTAATCTGTTCTTTAAAAGCCTCAACAGTGATTTCACAACCTCCTTACACATTCTATTGAGTTCTTAACTCTCCTGCCTGTTAGAAGATTTCACTGAGTGTCAGTCACAAATTTTCTTTGGTCCACTTCATGTTTCTCAGATTTTATTCCATCTGCAATACGTATGAGGGCAGTTTATTTGCTTACCTTCTGCAAAAATATTGTTAAATATTTGAGATTATAGCTATGTCTCCTGAGTTAGTCACTGCTCCATATTAAACAAATCTACCTCCTTCATTCTTTGCACACAAATTTTGTTTTCCTCATTTTTCTGATGTTTGGCTCTAAAATTTGATCTACCTTTTCCATCTTTGTCTTGACATGCAACACCCCACATGGACATGATATTCCCTTAGAGGTGCTATTTACTACTGGCTATAATGAAAGAAATGCTAAATAGGATCTACCCTGCTTCTTATTTATGTATCTTACTAAAAATCTCTTTTTCCTAAGAGGTCTCTGATTCTTTTCCTGTCTTGATTTTGTGCCATCAATTATTCCTATGCACAGATAATATTTTCCACCTCTTCCTGTTTAGCAGCCTCCCACTTTTCAAGAATGTATTCTGAATTTATTGATATCATGTGGAATTTTAGAGCTCTACTCAAAAGTAGAGGACTTTCCCAGCCTGAATTCATCTGCAGATTTAATAGAAAACTCTAATTCCCACTTCCAGCACTTTAATTAAAATATTGAATAGACTCACAACAAAGCTTCATGGAACTCTACTCAGTGTAAAATTTGCCAGTCTGGCAAGTGTTGGTAGCTGCTCTCTGATGACTGAAATAATTTTATTTTAGACAAATTGTCAGAATCTGACCATAATAGGAAGAATTATTAAACAAATGTATTGAGGATGATACTAGCCCAAAATTTTAAAGATATGGGAAGAAAGTTTCAGCAAGGAACACGAGATTTTACTTACAATGTTCTGTAATTCTCATTTTACCCCCGTAAGGTGTATTATTTGCATTACAGTTAATACACAGCATTTTGAAATACAATGTCTGAAATGCCATTAAATAATCTTAATTTTTATGCATTTGTGCATAGTATATATGATAACCAGATATTTTTGACTATTGGCCTTTTCTTTGGTGGGTGCAAATTTGCTGAGAACAATGGCCAGTGGCTCTCCCGTTGCTGTCTTCTCTGTCACACGTGTCCCCTGCACCCCAGACTGCAGCTCTGACTGGTCATTTGGAAGGCTGCAATAACTTTATGCAGCAGGAATGTCATGTTTTGTACGGAGTGATTTCTACACAGCCACAACCCTTACCCAGCTCTCTAACTCATATGGGAATCTCTCTGCCTTGTTACAGTTTGACAAACTGAAGGATGCAAAATGGATGGACCCAAAAATGGTGGACATAAAAAGCATGAGTGAAAGTCTTTCAGTGTCAGTTGAGAACATTCAGCCCAGAAGTTCTTTCCATACTTTCCACAGGTTCCAAAGTGCAGTGCTCAGTACCCCTCTGCTCCCCAGTGTAACAGCCCACTCAGAGCATCAGAACTTTGAACCTCAAAACTTTATGCTCAGAAAAGGCAACACAGAGAAATGCAACTCAGAGAAGTGTGGTTTTTTGAGTGTGTATTATCCCTCTTCCATGAGGTTTTTGTTCTTCCTAGGAGAGAGTATGGCTGAACAAAATTGATCAGGATCAGGTTAATCTATTACAAGTCCTACCCAACTGCTCCCTCCTTTCCTTCACATGGCTTCCTTTGCTGCAGCATCTGACAACCAGATATCCTTTTTAAGGATACCTGTCTGACACTACTCCTCCCAGACAAGTACTGTTGCTCCCACTGACAGATGGGAGCTGAGATAACTATCTGGAAATGGGCTTAGGTGTTGCAATGCTGAAAGTTCCAAGGCTCTTGCAAGGTGCCTGAATCTCAGGCAGGAATTTGTTGCCCAGAAATGCCTGAGCATTGTGTGGGGAAGTCAATCTCCAAACAGGATTGACAATAGCTCATTACACTGAACAGTGTATCTTAGGAGGTACCTAAGACAGCTATTAGGAAATGCTAAAATGAATACTCCAACTTTCTTTCTCCAGGCTCATGGTAAGGACACAAAGTCCCTCCAAAATAAAGTATCTATGTCAGAAAAGCATTTTGCATCTGGAGTTTCAAGAGACTATAATATCACAGATAAGACAAGGGAGACATGGACTTTACATCCTCCTCAACAAAGGGACCTCAGAGGTCTGGGATGAGTACCTGATAGAGCAGGACTGGACTGCAGTAGCCTGGGAAACTTAGAAACTGAAATCTGAACTTCTGAGGGCTTACCTAAAAGTTTTGTGGCTCACACTCTTAGATTAATATTGAGGATAAAAGAACCTTGTGCAAGTGTCAGTGGCACTGATGTGACTTGGTGTTTCTGTATGTATGTGAGTGGCCCAATGCTACACAGCACAACCAGAAAGGATTGAAGTGAGTGCTGTAAGGCCAGCAAGAGTCCACCACCCTGACTGAGGTCTGTTATACCAGATAGCTTTTTCTGGGCAGATTGTAAGAGCAGTCAACACAGGAACAGGCAGGGTCCTGGGCTATGTGGCACCAGAGATGGAGAGAATGAGGAATTTCACAGGTCTCACTTAATAAGATTGCTCTCTGTTAATGGGGTTGGTTTGCTTCCAGATGCTTTTGAATATAATCCTAATTAACTAAATAACAAAAGGTGCATATGTGAAACAGAAAGGTGAATAATATCAGCACAGTTCATGCAGCACCAATTAATGTGAACACTGCATCCACAACGCATGGCTTAACACTGGCTGAAGATAGGCACACCTCTGAAAACTCATGCTGGTGATCTATCTCCAGGTAATTCCCCTACTTAATTATCAATATAAAGTACAGTGAGATATATGAAAGTACTTCTCATGTCCAAATAGATTCTTGGTGGCTAGATGAAGGTTAAAACTCCTGTTGGCTAATTGCCTCAATTTAATACTGTTAGCAGATGCATTTATAGTCTTTAAACCCCTTTTATTATGCCTAAGTAATTGCACCAATTTGGCAACCATCTACTTAATTTTAAACAGCTTTAACAGAATGCCTACAGTTGAAAACAATTCCTGTCAACGCTTACATAAATTGGCTCATTTTAACTGCCTTTTTCTTTGTATAAGGGGGCAATTTGAACAATTACTCTGCATGGAAAACAGCTTTTGTCACTGCTAAATTGAGCCACTTGAACTGTTATTTACATGTGTTATAAAATTTTATTTACTGCCAAACGAATTTTCCTGCAATTGAATTTTCATTGTGATTCTCAGATTTTGTTTAGACTGAAATAGTTAATTTATTGACTTCCATTATGTGTGTGAGTCCTAATCTCAATTGTTCAAACTTTATTATTCTGATTATATTACCACTATTAAACTTTTAAAATTTCAAAAACGAGTGATTGGCGTTTTTCACATGTGCTCATAGTTGGCAAAAAAGTGATCAAAACCTGACTTATTAAAGTACAATTAGTCTCTATCCAGCATTACTCAGGTTAAAAAACACAAAACAAAATAAAATAAACTTTATTCACTTCCAGTATTAAAAGGACTTTTATCAAAAGATGAGAGAGTCACTGACTGAATTTTCATCATCTTCCATCTCAAAGCCCAGCTCCTCTCAGAATTTTGTAGCTGTTTCTATTACACAGCATATCCTTATATGCCAAAGTAACAGCAGATGCAGCAACTAACCCCAGAAAAGATGCAAAATATCCACTGCTGATTAGCAACTATCTGGTCCATAAGACAGCCCCAGCACTGTTGACATCAGTTATGTCACTGATATCTCCCAGTTTCATGAATTCAAGCAGTTGTCAGAAGTGCCAGCTTTGGTGAGTTCAGGCTTATTTGACCAGATAAAGATGTGACACAAGCTGTGTTTCCTGCTCTGCCCTTTCAGCCTGCTTTATGGGTCGGTAGAGAACTCACCTGAGATGAATGGTTTGGCCTCTGACCATTTGCAAAGTCCTCTGACAGAAGGAATCAGCTCGTGTAACTCACAGAGGGGCTGTACACGTGGGCTTGCCCGCATTAGGAGTGATGAGCATTTGTCTGATGAGCAGTTATTTTTGTCTGACCTCAGGGCTGCTGGTGAATTGATAATTCACAAAGTGAAAGGTCTTAATGAAGAGAGGGACTGCAATGGCTGTTTGACATTTTAAAATACCAACTAGTCTCCACCACAGCAATGCAGAATGATCCTACTTGGTTGAGTGGGGCTGGGATTTCCTGGGCATTTCAGCAACCTCACCCCCACTGTAACAAGGACTTCACTGCTTTTTCTGGATGATGATGGCACAAAAGTTTGATGTGCCTTGGGCTAGTGGGTGAATCTAGTGGGGCACCTCTAGTTCCCCTTCAATCTGATTTTCTCTGATGGTTCTTCAGATTATTATTCTATCTCCAACCTCTGTGTCACACCCTGTCTCTTTCAATTTTTCCTCAGGTCAAGCAGTGCATTACCCACTTTGCTCTGGGTGGGCTGTAAGCCCACCCAGCACACACATGCTGCACCTCCTCTGCTTCTGGTTGGCAGTTCCTCGGTTTGTTTCTCACAGACCTGCGGGCTGTTTCATTGGTTTTCTGATCACACACACACACACAATGTTTTCACTCATATTATAGGTGCAGCTTGTGGAGGGTATTGTCAAGGTCTTTTGTCCTCATCTTCTTGAGGCTGCTGTCTCAGGATTCCACTGCAAATTAACTACAGATCTCTGTTTGTTTTCTTCAGTGCTATGGTATGAATGATTCTCTTTTGCTAATGGCAGAGCTGCTGCAGGCAGAAGAATCTGTTGTGTTTACTTAACAGCAGTGGTAGCAAATAGCTATTATTCTGGACAATTTTACATTCCTTTAATGCCATTACTTCTTTTGCTTCCAGAATCCCAAATGGTTTTTATTTTGGTTCCAAGAACTTCTTTGACCTTCTTTTGACTTCTTTTTTTGTTGTTGATTTTGCAACTGTGGCATCAGAAAGTCATGCCGTCTCTTCCTTGCAGTATAAATTGCTACACCTTTTCCCCAGTGTGTGCCTCACTCACTAGTAGGTATTGAGAGACAGGTGGTTATATATACAGAAATCTAATGACTTGGTCAGCACATCTGGGTATTTTCAAATGAATCAGAATTATATAAGTGTGTTGTTTTTTGTTAAGTCTCTGTTTACTAACAGATCAGGCCTCTTTAGCTGTATTACTATTAATTAAAAAAATATTCTCTTTATAGTCATAGTCTGTATAGTCCACAGAAGCCACCCTCCACCAAAGAGGGAAGCTAGTTGGAATGGTAGACCAGTGCATTAATTCTGAGTCCTTTTGCAGTTCTAGACTTCTTCCTATTTTGCTTATATTCTGATGTGTACTTGGTGATCCTTCCTATACATCACAAATCTGCTGTCCATCTGCAGATAATGTGCAGCATACATACAGATCCTCTAAAAATAGGATATCATCCTGTAATTCAAAGACTGAACCATGATATCCCTGAGCAAGCAGGGGGTGTGTGGGTACTCTTGACATTAGCCACTTTGGAGTGCTTAGTTTTGTAGCTTGACACTGTCAGAGTATTTCTTTGTCTTGTATGATTAGATCTAATGTAGATAAGACTCTTGAGGTGTTTTTATTATGAGATGCTGTGCTTATTTAAAATCTTTAAATCTTTTGTGGCTTATATATTTGTAGCAGGTGCACCATTTTTAATCTTGGCAACTGAGCATGGAGCCCTTGTCAGAGTCATGAGGCTGCAATTCAAAAACTGCAGATAGCTGAGAGATGGGAAATGAAGGACTTTGATTATTGAATGGTTTCTCCTTAAGCGTTTCACTTTGGAGCATCTATATTTAAAAGCCACTTTAGTCAACCAGGTAATCAAAGAATATATTGGAAAATTCAGATAGGCACTGAAAAGCCCAAAGTACAGGCCAAAAATGTTACAGGAATAGAAGTCCTCTCTAAGTCCTCTTCATAGTAGCCTTAAATGGTAAATGTTTTTACATCTGCATGAATGGATTTTAATTAAATGTATTCATAAATAGAATACTGAGATGACACATTTTGTTGCAAATACAATCTGTCAGCAAACAGCATCTGGAAGAGATGGTGCTCTGTCAGCTAAAGCAGATAAAGGAAGCTGAGCCCACCTCTGTTCTCTGAAAACGATCCTCATGGACCCTTATTTCTCAGACTTACAATGCAGGATTGATCTCTGATCATAGAGCCACCCTCACTATTTCCAGTAACAAATTTATGACACTCACCCCATGTCAAAAACTGCTCCAAGAGACCGTCCATCTAAGCATCCAACATCAGAGGTAGGAAGTCTATTCTTCCTTCATTGCCCACTTAGAAATATCTTCATGCATCTTCATAAAAGAAGAGGAAGATCTATGCCAAGAAAAAAACAATGCAGGCATCTGTTGTGGGCCTACTTGCATTTTAACATCATGGGCACCTGTTAAAGCATAGGATAATTTTGAATAATAAATTTTAACAAAGAAAGAGTGGCACAAAAGAAGGACAGGCTGTGTGCCAGTACCATCACTGATGGCCATACAGTGCACACACAGCCACCTGCCATGTATGATGGGGTTGTTTTATGCTGTGCCAAAAGCAAATTGTTTTCAATATTTTTTTAATATTCTTTCATGCAATAATTTTCTTTTACTGACTGCTTTAAATTATCTCCAAAATGTAGAGCCAAGCACTGAGGGTCATTAATTCTGAAGCACAAATACTGCAGTGAGATTTTTCCTCAGTTTACATATCTGAGACAAAGTCATTCCACATATCAGTGGCTGTAGATGTATACTCACCTTGGTGTCTGGTGTCATCAGAAGTGCACATTATCAAAGCAAGTCTTGCAAACTGAGGTCTCTGAACCCCACTGCCCTGCAATAATAGAACACCACATATGCATGAGTATGGGAGAAGGGAAGAAAAGCATAAACAGGTATCCAGCTGGAATCTGGCAGGGTTTTGTCACAGGTACTAAGAAACCACCAGTAACATAAGGGATTTAGGGCTTACTTTGGTAATAAAATAGCTGCAGCTTTTGCTAGGTGTGCTTAATTAGTGCAAGGTGACACAAGCAATAGGTATATATTTTCCAGGAGACATCTAGGCACACCAACAGTTTCATGTGATACTAAATCTGAGAGGAAGTTGTCTAGACTCAGTGTTGCACTCCTGCATTAAGAAAAAACAAGGCACTTTTTGGAATCTGACGACTTGTCAGCAGTTCCTTTCTTTCCAAGACAGTGAGTTTACTTATTATCAGTGCTCACCTCTTCTTAAAAACAGTTGCTCTCTCCTAAACCCTTTCAGATTTTATTCAGCTTCCCAGCTTTTTGGAATTTGTTTCTTAACAAAAAAAAAAAAAAAAAAGCAATAACAAAAGTTAATTTTTGTAAATTCAAACGCACCATACATCCAGACCTTAAAAAGATTGCCATATATTTTTGAAAACTTACACAGACTAATAAAAGCCAAAGCCAAATACACAGAGAAGGAATGGGAGATCCTATTCTGTTGTCAGTGTCAGGAGAGATGAAACATAATCCCTAAGACTGTCATGTATTTTAATGAAGAGCAGTTCTCAACACTTATAATGCTTGACTGCTAGTCCTTTATTAGTCTTTTCTTATCCACCTGGCATGTTAATTACTTGTAGCATTGCTTTGTTTCTTAAAAAATTTCAGCTTCTCTGTCTCAGAACATATTCTTAAACAAAAAGAAGCAGAAAAAAGCAAAACTGGGGACACTGAGAACACTAGGAGCACATAAGAGTGGTTATGTGTGGTTATGTTGTCTTCATCCTTGAAGTCTGGCACAGTGCAACTTAGTGCTAGAGTAAAATGCTATGTGCTGTAACTTTGATATGCATCACTGCTTAGGCCCTGCATTGCAGGGCTACTGACCACATGAAAATGCTGAACTCAGCTATAAATCCAGTATTTATGAAAACTCAGCTGCAGAATCTATTCTTATTCCTAGATATCTGGGCATATCCTTGGGGAAATGGTATTTTTTAATATCCTTTGTTCATCTGGTGAGCTGCCAATTAAGCTTCTGGTTCCTATTAGCAATTGCTAAGTGGCATATGTGATGTTTCTCATGGAAAAGATTGCAGCAAACACAGCCTGAACAGAGTGGTTCCTTTCCACAAATTTTACATTCCACCAGAAGCCACAGATTTGCAATCATATATTCCTGTTGTCTTTCATTAAAGGTAAAAAAAAGATGTAGTGGAACAAAACTTTCTTTGGGCATTAACAGAAGGGTGCAGCACAGATGAGCTTAGGGGTTTGAAGGGGTTCAGTCCAATGGTGGCATCAGCATAATCAGAGGCACATCAGTTTCTTAATGCTTACAAAATGGCACAACTTCCATGCAGAGAGTTGTCATTTCCATTTCAGAGATGGAGAACACCCGCACAGTGAGCCTTAGCTGGATTCCACCCTAGCCTGAGTGTATGTCCAAACTAAGCTCATCTCAAAATCAGGCAACTGTCCTTTTATATGTAGTGCAAGCTGTGCAGGAAACATACCCAACTGCTTTAAATGCACACCAGACAGGACAAGACAGCTCTGAACACCTCCAGAGAGCAATTTAGAGAGCCTAAATCAGGAGTTTGCATCTCTCACTTCTCAGTGTACGCAGAGACTCAAAGGCCACTTGTCCCTGCACAGCTGAGCAGGCAGCCAGCTTGAGCGGATCAATAGCCAGCACTTAGCACAGGCTCTCAGCCCTGCTCCTGCCTTCTGAAACACAGCAGAGCTGCTGCCTGTCTTCCTGCACAGCAGTCTACTCCCCAGGGACCCTGCCAAGCAAGAGCAAGCCCTGAATCTGGGCTGTCCACAGCCTGGAATGGTTGCTGCTCTCAAGCTCCCTGGTCCAGGGAGGGTGGCCATGCACCAGAAGAGAAAGGATTCGTGTGGGAACACTCCTCCATTTCCCTGCCCAGTCCAGGCCACTATAAAAGCTGGGGAACATAAAATTTGTACTGGGAGACTGGTAGCTTGAGAAAATCTGATTTTTACCTAGAGGATTATGCTCTTATTAGAAGATGGCAAAGTCATGCAATATCTTTGGGTTATTTCTACTTTTGTCATACAGGCATCAGACGCACAAAGAATCCTGTGGGTTCTTTGCACTCACTGGCAAGCACATGCATCAAAAACCCTTTCACATCCACTTGTTTCTGCCTGGTAGTTTGACAATATTCCTCAAGGTGCAACATGAATTCATTAGGTGTATATTTGCAGTATCTAGGACTCTGTGACTAAATATGTTCTTTCTTTTTCTCTGTTGTGGTACAGCAAGACCAGTAAGGGCAAACAAATCTAAGGACAATAGAGAAACTTGGCTTTACAATCAACAGTAGATGAGGTAAAGGCCCCCTCTTGCCTTAGGACTCTAAATTTACTAAATCAGCAGCTATTATAAAACTAGTGAGTGGAGACAGGCTTTTCCTATTCTGAAAACTGTGGTTCTACTACTGATGCAATTATCCCAATAAATAGGCACAAAACAGGAAACCAGTACTATGCTCCTTTTCCCCAGAATTCCACAGCATTGTGTTCTTCCCTTTACCATAGAGTAGAAAGCAATTCAGCTCTTTCAGAGGCTACGTTGGCTTTGTTTTCTTTTTTACACACTGCCACAGAAAAACATCAATTTTTAGCAGAAGATGCTCTCTGTTTAACTTGTAGCTATGGTGTTTCTCTGGAAATATTTCCTGAATGCAATAGAGCATTTGACTTGGCTTTTTAGAAGCTCCACTGAAGATGGAATTTAAAAGAAAGTCACTTTGATTAAGCCAACAGTTACTTTCTTATGATTACTGCTGTTAAACAGAAAAAAAAAAAAAAATCCAGCTGTGATTATCACAGAGGAGCACAGATGGATAACCAACCACTTCTTAAAAAGCAAAGATCCGAATTAAAATTTTCTGGGCAAATCTTCAGCATCAGGTGAAAAGTAATCTGGTTGCTTTTCACGGGAAAATCAGTGTATTTTAATTTGGGGGGATTATAACTATATCGATCAATTGATAGATATTTAGAAGTCTACAGAACGGCAAAAACTTACCAGAGAACCTGACTGACTTATCTAATTATATAAAAATGCATTTTTAACTTTAATAACTACTTTAATATTACAATAAGACCGGAGAACTTCATTTATCCTTGTAGTTCTGTAATGGTATTTGTTTACATAATTAATGGAAAATCTGTGAACTTTGGTGTACACATTTTTGAAATCAGATTTCTCCCTTTTTATAACATCAACTTAGTGATGCTGACTCCTCAAAGCAGACAGAAGAGTTACTTACTCACAGGACTTTAAAATAGAATATCATGTCTGTTGTTACTGACATTGCCAGTTAATCTCAGCCAAAATTAACAGTGGTATATAATTGTATTTTGTGTATTGGAGTTCAAGTTTTTGGAAACCTGGAAGGCTCAAGTCTGATCTTCTAACCTTAATTGTTCTATAAAATATTAGATTATATGAATTAATTATAAAGAGCGGCTTAGCTCTATACCTACAGACTGATGTACAGATTAAAGAAAAAAGGGGCATGGTGATACTTCAATAAAAGTCAAAATTCCAGCAGTATTTTGGACAATGACAGACTGGCTGATTTTATATCATAGTCTGAGTACTGGATATACCCACCAGGAGAATAGTTTTTTCTTCCTAGTTAATTAGCTGTGAAAGACAGGAAACATATTTTTATATACATGGAAGACTAACTGAGGATGTTTCCCAGATGGAAGCTTCTCAAATTCCCTGATGCCTCTTAGTTACTGGCAACTTGTCCATTTTCCATTTTAGAACAATTTCATGTCTTCCCACTCACAGCAAAGAACTGATCTCATTTTGACACAGATTATTAAAGATGTAGTGGATGAAATCCTGGCTTTATTGAAGTCAGCAGACATTTTGCCAGTGATTTAAGCAGAGTCAGGATATTACCTGGCTGTCTATAATGCCTGGAGCTTTACAGTAAAACTAAAGTTGTTCATTTCTCCCACTACAGAAAAATCTGCTCCCCCACTGAACAGTACAGGCCTTTGAACCATACAGTAGCTTTTGAGATAAAGCCTCCCATGACAGGAGAGAGGCATATAGGTTTTTAAGGTCCCTCCCACAACACACCATTAGTTTGTGGAACTTAACCTTATCAGGCATTTTGCTGAACTTAAGGAAATTACTGAAAAATTATCAAGTTAGTTAAAACATAATAGTTTCAGTAAAATGTGAAAAGGTAGGAAGATTCTAAGTTTTCAGGCTGTGGATTACAAAGAATATTTTCAAGTGTTATTTGATCACAGTATAATGCTATGATGATGATATGGTTCTCATTATTATTCCTAAAAATATATTTTTGGCTCCTACCCTGATAAAAGCATAAGTAGATAGGAAACCTCTTGGCCTGTAGGGGAAATAATCATGTAAAGGCAGTTGGAAAATGGTTGACTGAAGCAACAAAAGAAATTACTCTGAAGACAGCTGGGATCTCATCACAGTCTGCAACCTCCTCGTGAGGAGAAGAGAAGGAGCAGGCACTGATCTTTTCTTTGTGGTGATCAGTGGCAGGACCCAAGGGAATGGCCTGAAGTTGTGTCAGGGGAGGTTTAGGCTGGATGTTAGAAAAGGTTCTTCACCCAGAGGGTGTCTGGGCACTGAACAGGCTCCCCAGGGCAGTGGTCACAGCATCAGCCTGACAGAGCTCACGGAGTGCTGGGCAATGCTCTCAGGCACTGGGTGTGATTACTTGGGATGGTGCTGTGCAGGGCAGGAGTTGGACTGGATGATCCTTGTGGGGCCCTTTCAGCTCAACATATTCTGTTATTTTGTGATTCTTCTGTCTCTTAATGGAGACAATATCTCCAGCAAGATCTTTAGGAAAAAGCTTGCTGAGACACTGAGACCTGGCTCCCATGACCAGGTAACTTTAAAGGCTGAATACAAGTTAGTATTTCCCTCTGTCTTGTTAATACCTGCTCAGGGTGCCTATTATGCTCAACCTCATACAGGCAGATAACAGAGTGCTGATGTCATCTTTCAGTATAAGGACAAAAGCCTGCTTGGAATGGTCAGAGGACACATTAATCAGTACTGGAATGGCTGTTCAGCCCAGCTAGCATCTTACATGTTCCACGGCCATAGTGACTGTGCTGTATCTCAGAAGCTGCTGCTGCTGCACATGAACACATAAATCACCCCGTTCACTCCATCTGTGCAGGCAGACAGTTGTTGCTGTGCCATATGTTCAAAGACTCTGGCTGGATTTTACTGTGCCTGCCATCTAACCAGCCTGTGCACATATAGTACCTCTCTGGGATGATGGAGACCTCTCCAGAAGTATTGCTGCCATGTCCTCCAAGATCCTGAATGTCGTCTATTCAGAGAATTTGCAGCTCTCTGGTGTAGAAAGCTGAATTTTAAAAAAAGCAAGGGAATTTAACAGAAAAATTAATCTTTGTCCAGCTTCTTACGCAGCTTTATCATGATACAATAAGAAGGAAAGTTGTAGCTTGAATACATCAGTGATTGTAGTCTGCAAAATCACAATAAAGAACATAACCAACATTTTATTTGCATGTATGCAACATGTGGTAGAGATATGCTAAATTACAGTTTTGTCTGAAATAGCATGAGCAGAGACAGTACTGATCCATCCCAGACCTGTGGGGTCTTTCATCCTGTTGCACCCGAAGTGCCAGCAGTGTCTGCCTGGACTTACTCTGTGAAGTCTGTCTCACAATCAGTGACATACTACACCAAACTTGTGTGTCTCTGTCACAGTGCAAACAAAGCCACTCCATTGAAAGCTGTTCCCTTTCTTTGGGTACTGCATGATCCTAGTCTGTGTCGCAAGGCATAGCTTAATTTTATAAAGGTATTAGCTAAAAGCACCATTCTAAGATTATGTATTAAAACAAAAGTCTAGTGTTTTCAAGGAACAGTGAAAAGCTAAGTTCCTTCTTTCCCTGCATTTATCCAATTCAGTTAAGATAGGAATAGGCTTTCCATGGAGTAAACAATGTTCAACTATTTCTCAGTAGCTCCCAAATGGAGTGATGGTTGCTGTTCTTTTCACTGAATAGGCAGCATTTCAGCAAACTTACTGCTCTGACCAATAACAAACATGGCATGCACTCTAACACATGGCCAAGCATGTTCCAGGAAAGCCTACAGGAAAAAAACAAAATAAAGAAATAATCTTACCAGTGATTTATGTTGGTTTAAATAGATTTATCTTGTTGCAATCCCTTGAATTCTGCCCAGGGTCTGTCACACACACAAAGACAATGGAAAATATCACTATTACTCTCAGGGGAGAATGATGAAGGTACATCAGCTGGTGGCAAGCAGAACATGTGAATGATTCTGGATAACCAATATATCTTTCTGCCACTTAACCCTCCTAGCCTGCAAATATACAGCTGTAGTATCCATCCTGAATGCTTACTCCATACATCCTCAAAAGCAGGATGAAATTTGCTTTGAGCAACTACTGTATTCTGACACCAATATATCTATATCTCAAAATACCTTAGTTTATTTTTCCTCTCCTGAAAGGAGAATGGGGAACACATTGCATTGCTTGCTGTTTTTGGCATAGTGCATTTATGAGGAGAATTTCTTCAAATTAGGTTTTACATTATAATTCTTAAATATTCAGTTTGTAAAAGAGATTAGAAAAGAAAAACAAGCAATAAAACTAGCAGTGTGCTTAATTTCTCTGTAACTGCAAAAGAATATACACTGAGTTTTCTTTAATTCATTGTCTCTACATGTAACCTCAGATAAAGTAAACTAGTGATAAAAAAATATTTTTGGTACATACATATCCCCCTGTCACCCCAAAGCTACCTATTTCAGCAATATCTAGGCCAGCAGTTTAATAAACACAGCAAGACACAAATGTCTCCAGGTGGCAAAGAAATTTCTCCCAGAGACAGAAAGGAGTTCTTGGCTATATCAACTCCAAGGCACAGGTATGTTAAAAGGATCATCACTTGTTGCAGAAGAGATTGAATCAAGATTAGGAACCTGTGCAGGTAATATAAAAACCGGTCCGTCACTCTTAAACCCTTCCCAACCAAGAACAATGCTCTAGGGAGTCCAGAAGCTGTTAGGTTTCCCAATGTCCTGTTTCAAAAGATGACAATGTAAGCAGGAAAGGGATGCCTTGACATCTGAAAGTGACTTTTAAAATAGCTTTATATCGTAAGATTAAATCTTTAAAAGTAACTTTATTTCATAATATTATCTCATATCTCTTAATGTGAAAGCAAAAAAAAAAAAAAGCTTATTTGCTAAACACAAGGCAGAAGACACATTTGCAAAATGCAAAGCCACAAATGTGCGGAAATGAAAGTAAATGAACATTTATCTGTAATAGGTTTCCATACTTGAGTAAGGAATTTAGCAAGTTATCTAATGCTGATGGGTTTTTACCAAAACAGCTCTTCACATTGTGCTGTGAAAAGCTTCAACTTCAGACCAAAACTCATTAACACATTATATCATATATTGAAATAACAAGTGCATCAGCTATCATACTATATAGGCATGTGTACACATGTGTGTGTGTGTACTTACACATGGATGTTGTACATATATTCTGCTACTTTCTATTGAGAGCAGATACAACAGTGAACCAACTACTTTACAACAACCTTCAGGGTGAGCTGTTCATGGCTTTGAGGGACAAGGAGGCAACAAAGTGGTTTTCCTCAGTTCTCCTGCCTTTCCCTTCCTTTCCCTTCATCCTGTTCATATACAGCCCCTGCTCAATATCAATATCTTCAGAGAAATCCACCATGCATCTCACTTCATCAAGAAGGTTGCCTCTTGCCAACTGCCTCTCTCTCAGGAGGCAGCTGATAGTTCCATTCCCAGAAGGAAGGAAAAAGATCTAGGATTAATTACTCTCTAGCTAAGTGCAGAAAACAGATTTTCCATTACACATTTATCATATCAGAACATACCAAAAAGTCTAACATCTTGCACTTTAAATGGAAAGCCAGGGATGTTGTTCTAAAAAGCCAGAATTTAATTTCAGACGCACCAGAGCAGAGGGAGACGGAAGGAGAGAAAGGTAACTGCATTATTTCTCAGCTGAGTTTAGATGCAATATGGTAGGACAGAAATGAGAGCTTTACTCATGTATTGCTCAAGTGGATCTCCTAACTCTTTGTAAAAGTCACAGCAGAATTGAGTCTTGTGGGTAATCTAAAGCCAGTGTACTATTTTCATTGAAAGTAGCAGGAATCTTTCTGCTGATCTGCTGCCTCAGCAGCCCAGCTCTGCCTCACTGCTTCTGTCAGGTTGCAGCTGGCAGGCAGAGGTTAACCAAGGAGGCAGTAAACCAGCTCACTCCTGGCTCAGCAGCTCACAGATTGCTAACTAACACAACGCCAGGACTGTGACCTGCTGCAGCTGCAGTGCGGGGCTGCAGCCCATCCCAGCACCTGTGCTGCGAGGAGATAACCCTGGCACAGAAGTGGCATCAAGAGATGGGCTAAGGAGATTCCTCAGCTGCAACAGCTCCACTGCCATCAAAACCACCTCAGTGGCTGAGAGGCCAGGAAGATGCAGCCCCGTGTGCTCCAGCAGTAATGGAGGGGCATGGGAGGAAGGGGAGGCAGCAGTAAGTGAAGCAGACAAATGAGCATCATTAGGGAGCAGCACAAAAAAAGGAAGCCAGATGAAAGGGATGTGGGAAACAGTCACATAAATCTTCACCCCCTTTGTGTATCATATTAATTTGCATGGTTGTTATTTTTGTGAGGAGATATTTTTTTCCTGAGGAGCAATCTGTCAGTTTTCATTAGTCCCTGGACCAGCAAGCCTCAGTCAGCAATGATGACCTCCAACTCTCCTCCCCAAAAGATGCCATTCCCACTCCAGGTTTCACACAGCATGTTTTCTTTTTGCAATGTTTGGTAGTGCAGACTGGCTGCACTTGATGTAAAATAAGGGACTTAATCCTCAGTATATCTGTGACTCCACTGACTTCACTGATTTATACCAGCTCAGCATCAGGCATTAAATTTTATTGCACTGAAAACTAATGGCAAAAATTTTACAGTGCCAAATTAAAATCCTCTGTTTAAGACTTAAAGTACAGCAATTAAATGTCATTAAAAATATCCACAAAAATTATTAATACCTTTTGTTCTGTGCAGTGTGAAAATATCTCTTACAGTTCCCTCATCTTTCATCTCATTTTAAAGACATTGATTTATTAGTTTACAGCTCAAGTAAATTGAGAAATTCTGATGCTCAGATTTCTTACATGTGACTTTGGAGTCTCATTTCTCAAATGTATTGCACAGTTATTTTGACAGTTATGCCAGATTTAATTAGCAATCAGTTTCCCAACAGTTTGACTACTGCAGCATTATTTTGTTTGTGTTTTCCTCTTTTATGCTTAGTTCAACATAGACTGAACTACAACTTTGAACTTTGTTTTGGTAAGGCAGTGTGGCAGCTTGACTTTCTTTTAAATGAAAATCAATTAATACACACCTGTTAGAAAATTAGTAGAAAAACAAAGTTCTTGTGAATGTTAATCACTCCCTTCAATAAAACCTGCCTTGTTTCTCAATTCTTTTAGTTTGTTGATGTTTGTTTATAGAACTCTATAAACCCACTCATAAAATATTTCCAGATGATCATATAAACATAAAGGAAAAAAGGGCTTCAGTGACCTTACTATAATGTGATTTCAAAGAAATACTCCAAGCAATGAAATTGCAAATTTGTATGGCATTAATTGCTAATCTCTTTAGCAATATCTTTAAAATATAAGTCATGAGCGAGTTCCATTCTCTTTCTGCATTCCTACATTTCCAAAGCACAGTATTTTCAGAGAGAATGGTTGGTGCTAGCATGATAGATCTTTCTGAGTAGTCTTTATTAAATATTGCTTTCTTGAAGCACTAAAGGTATCATTCCATCCCCACTTACAGGCCATTCAGCTCTGATTTTTGCTTAATTGATGCAAATGAAGCATGTAATAGTGTTTTGTCAAATGCATGAAAAATAGCTTTAGGACTCCCTAGTTATCAGAGAAATGAGAATAAAGAGAATTCAAGAAGTTAAAGAAGGTTAAGAATACATTAGATTATTTCATTCTTCCACTGATCATAATGCCTTCCAATTAATTTTCTGCCTCTAAGCCTGAATGGGTCCTGCACCTGGGAAGGAATAAACCCAGATTACCAGTACTGGCTGGAGAACAACCTGCTGGAAAGCAACTCTGCAGAGAGGGGTCAGGAGGTTCTGTTGGACACCAAACTGCCAATGCCACAGCAATGTGTCCTTGTAGCCAGGGTGGCCAATGGAATCCCAGGGTGCATTAGGAAGAGCATTGACAGACACCAAGGGAGGCGATCCTGCCTCCTGACTCAGCCCTGGTGAGGCCACAGAGTTCAAGCCTGGGCTTCTCAGGACAAGAGAAATGGGGCCCCTGGAGCAGGTCCAGCAGAGAGCAACAAAGATAATTAAGGGACAGGAGTGCCGCTTTGCTTCCCCAGCTAGCTGATGTTGAGAGTGAGGGGCGGCAGTTTTCCCCCTGGAGCTCCTTGAATCCCAGTTGTCAGTTGTTTCGGCGCAGAATAAAACACAGGCAGCACACAGGGGCCCCAGGGAAACTTTATTTGATGGTGTTTCTTCCCCTCTTTCTTCCTGGGCCCCGATTCGGGGGCCGACAAAGACTTATATCTCAGGGGAAAGTCAGGGGCAGACCCAACTTCCAACAAATCAGGAGAGTTGGGAGTAAAAACCCAGGCGGGGGATAACAGGAGTGAACCAATAAACTTCCAAGGAAGAAAAACAGTCTTAGGAAATGGGTAAAATTTGGAGAAATAGAAACTAGAAACTAGCTGACGACATTTCTGGGAAAAGGGTGGAGACAAAAGAAATACCAGCACCAAGGAAAACTACTAAATCACAAATCAAACCATAGACCCACTGATAAAACAAAAAGCACGATACAACACAGGAGCATGTCTATTAAGAGGAAAGGCTGAAGGAGCTGGGCCTGTTCAGTCTCTAGAACAGTCAGCTGAGAGGTGGCCTCATCAAATGCCTATAAATATCTGAATATCTGAAGGGAGGGTGCCAAGAGAATGGAGCCAGGCTCTTCTCAGTAGTGCTGAGCGACAGAATAGAGGCAACAGGCAGAAACTGATGCGCTTGAATATGAGGAAGAACTTTTCTGTGTGGGTGACCAAACACCAGAACAGTTGCCCTGAGAGGCTGTGGAGTCTCCCTCACTGGAGATATTCAAGAAGTGTCCAAACAATCTCATGCAATGTGCTCTGGGATGACCCTGCTTGAGCAGGGAGGCTGCACCAGATGATCCACTGTGGTCCCTTCCAACCTGACCCATGCTGTGTGATATGCTAACTTAACTTTTCACAGATAAAACACCTTTACTTTCTAGACCATGCAGCAAACAGACTAGGGAGATTAGCAGCAATATGAATGGTATGTAGAATAAGTCATGTGCATTTGCTGATGCTCATGGGCAAAACATAAGACACTTTTGGATGTTAGGCACTTATTAAGTCGTCATTATATTAACTAAAATAGTATCTTCAAACAGAGGTATTTTATGTTCTATCCATTTTTTTTTGTCACTCAGTGCATTTACAAAAGAGATAGCTGCTAACCCAAAAAGTTGAAACTCACAACTAATAACATTTAAGAAGTTCAATACAGGTTGGGTCATAAACAATGAAAAAATCTCAGAGTGCAGAGAAGACTGTGCAAAGCCAAAGAAAGAGGGTCTGAGGTGACAAAAAAGTTAAAAGGCTCACTGCCTGGAATATCTGGCTTCCTCACAAGCAAAACTAACAAAATCAAACTCTCAAGTCCTGGAAATAGAAGACAGCCCTCCTGAGAAATTTATATGAAGAGCATATATTCTCTTCCATTCCATTTCATGGGGGACTTGCTTTACAGTGACAGTAATTCATCTTTCTCAAAGATGATGCAATTTTTCAAGTCAAATGAAACCTACTTTTTGACCAACCCATTTCTCCACTCCTCAGGAGGTCCTCAAGAAAACCAGTGGAGTTTTCTGTCTAGCACAAGGGGATAAATCATCTGATAAATAGGTGCATGATAAAAATTGTTTCCTTCACTCAGCATGGAAGCTGAGGTTGTAGAAACATGAAAGTTGTCTTAATGTGGCAGTCATCAGATAAACAGTCAGACCCAGAGTGCTCACGGCATTTTCCAGTTGCTGCATACCAAGAAAATGGGCAGAGTGATAGTTTGGGAGCTGAACTCTGGGGTGCTGAGGAATGATCCAAAATGGTATGTACTGTCAGATGTGGAGTGGTATTACAGGCTCTTAATTCATCTGATCTGAAAGCTGAATTAAGTGGCACAATGTATAATAAATACCAAAATTAACATGGACTATCTTGATAGATTCTTTCTGGAGCACTTAAAGACCACCATAAATACACCAAAAATGCTCTCAGATAATTCACATTAATTTCTACAGAGGAGAGGCTGCGTAGGGCTCTTTCTTTCTTGTGACTGATGACCTCTCCTTCCAAATTTCTGGTTAATTTTGACCTTAATCAAGTAGGCAGGTAGCCAACTGCATGTACAGCTGCATGTACAACTACATGTAAAGTACACGGATTTACATTTTTATATCCCATCAAAGTTGTTGAATGTGTGTTTGGGGTTGCAAATGGATCAAGACCTAGGGTGTGGATTTAGATTAAAGGTTTAAAAATAAAGCTAAAGCCTAAGCCTTCAAAATAAAATTTACTGCTTTCTAAGGACTGGAAAGGAATAATGACTGTCTTCCTAAAAGTCTCATCTTAGCTATTTTTTGAAGAATACACTTACATATTGTCCAACAGATGTCAAGAAATCCTCCTTGTCTATGTCTGATATACATTCAACCACTTCATGCACTAATACATACATATACATATATATATATATATATATATATATATATACATTTCCGTGCTGTGTTATGAACTATAGAGGCATCAGATCACCTCTTTCTTAGCCAGAAAGTTGCATTTCTGGATACAGAAGCAGCAGTTTACTCTGTGAGATCTACTCATCCCTAGAGTTTCTGTGTCCCTGTGTGAGCAGAAAGGAGAAGCTGACACACCATATGTCACCACTAGACTTCACCACACCTGCCAAAAATAAAGAAAAAAATATAGATATTTGGGTGTTTTAAAACACTCTATTCAAGTCCTACTGCTATAAACTTTGGGAAGAAAAAAAAAAAAAAAGATGAAGGAAGGTACAAGATGCTGCATAAATGGTCTTGACTGCCTTAAGATCTACTCCAATCTCTTTTTCAAAAGACTAGAGGACAACTTCTCCGTGGCATATAAGGAGGATAACCTTGCTTAGGTAATGTTATCAACATTACACGGAACAGGCTGTTCAAAAATATGGGAGATCTTTTATTCTTGGATCTTTGCAACACAGTTCTTGTACCAATATGGCTGTACCATGTCCAAATCAAGTGACATGCTGCAAACTTGGATTTCTTGGCCTTTAATTGGTAAATAACTTTAAATACCAGAAGTGCACATGCCTGGTTTTACATTGAGGGATGGATTAGGGAAATATATTGACTTGCTTTCCACTAGAGTGAAAATACTTTCCCTGAAATCTATAGATAACAATGAGCAAAGAGTCAGGCAATGCTTAACAAATCCACTTACTTCAAGTGCACTTATCTGTAAATAACTTTTCCAGACAAAGTATACTGCCTACATAGATGCATCATAGTGCTTCAGTTTTTGAAACTCAGAGGTAGACAAGCTACCCTCCTTGGGGACCATTTTGCAAAATTATATGCACTAGGTGCAATCTGGTCCAACTCAGAGAAGAAACAAAAGCATTTTCTAAATTACTGCCTTTGAGTCCCAGGAACAAATTGCATCTATTAGCAAGGATTTGGTGTTCAAAGATTACAGAGATTTCTTCAACTCAGTGGAGCTTTTACTCCACCACAGGATGCGCTGGAAACATGAAAAGCCCATGAAAAGTAGACCCATCCAGCACAGCAGCTCTCCAACCAAAATACTAAAAGGCTGCACACCTTGTCTACACTATCATGGCCCTGGAGAGATATTGGGAAAATCTATACAGAGATGGCTAACCCTTCTCAATATTTTATTTCAGTGCAAATCCTAATGCTTCTGCTGGCTGACAGTCACCTCCAGAGGGACCAAGGCCACCAGCGCATTCCAGCAGCAACTGGACAAAGTCTGTTCCATGGGAGGTCACAGGACTGCCTGTCCACTCTATTAAAAGTTGTACTCCTTCAAAATTTCTTAGACACAATAAATGATCTCATCCTTCATCAGAATGAGTGCACTCCCAGGTGCCTGCAAGGAGGATTACCTAATCATGTCACAAAGAGTCTGGCACCTAACTGATAATGGAGAAACTGTACAGCAGGGCAGTAGTCTTCCTTATCTTGCTCTCTCCTTTCCAAGTGGAGAGCAGATACTCACAGATGGCTGCCTTGAGCTGCACATCTCCTGTCCTTTTTCATTTCCAAGCCATCAGGCCTGCACGGCTCAGCAAGCACTGAGCCTTGAGCAGGGTGCTGGCCACCCCCCTCAGCTGCCACAGGACTATGGCAGCATCAAGCATCAGCTTTCTGCCCTTCCCCTGTTCAGCAGCCACACCTGAAAAGGCAAGAAAGTCAGTATTGCCAGGGCCAGAAAAATACAACCACACAAGCAGAGAAAAGGTTGGGATAAGTGAGGGGCTTGGACACTGCATGCAGCACTCAAGGGCTGCCACTGTCTGCTGCTTGGCTCTGCCACAGCAGAACTGGGGCCTGGTGAGGGGACTATGATGGTAGCACACCACAAACTCATGTTTCCTCACACTGCCCATACAACTTGGACTGCATTTCCTCTTCAGTTTTTCTTGTTGGCCCAGTTCCAGATTCCCTTTTCTTCTTGGGGTCCTGTATGTGATGCTGCTATGAAGACAGTGTCCTCAAGAAATGGGACATGATGCCTTCTTTCAAGATGATTTTAGCACTGAGAAGATTCTTTGGATTACACCCATTTTGTCAGGAAGCAAAGTGTAGAGAGAATGGAAATAAACATCAGCTCCTGAAAAGGGTTAAAGCCAGGATGGACAACTGTCAGGTCACTTGTCTGAGTGGCAGGAGAAAATGCCTGTCGTGGCAGGGGGCCAACTGAGAAAGGCACAGCTCACTGCTTGTGAGGGTACCACCATTGCCAGTATGCCACAAGTAATCTGGAAAGGCTTCTGCTTAAAGCTGAAAACTCAACAGAATCCAGTCTGCAGTCTGGAGTCCTTGTATCTGCTGAGGGAACAGAGTATGACTCCTCACCGATGTTCCATTTCTTCTGCAGTGGAGGAAAACAAAAGTAGTTTACCCTGTCCCATGCCCTGAGGCTTTTGGATGACCATATCTTCTGAGAGGCTGGAATACTGTGTTGTTTTAGTTTACTAGTGATGGGTAGTCTATGATGACATGAATCATTTGATTTGCATAGTGCAACACCATCTCTTGCCAGGGATAAAATTTGATCATATCACATTTGACGTCACATGATGTTTGTTCTTATTCATTGCCCCACATATCTTAAAACCATCTTTCTCCAGAAGTAAGGAGGATGTAAGGACACCTCAAGGATGTAAGGACACCTCACACTTACTTGATTTCAATATCTTGTCCTCCACCAACCACTCCGTGCTGTTGACCTCTGGCTCTAGACTGGATTCACAAGCACTTCCCATAAAAGAGTATGTCTGATTCTTAAGTCCCAACCATAAACATAAAATGAAGATATACTAAGGCTCTGGTCAGTGTACCCTGGGATCTATGAAGGGAAATGTACAAATGTGTCCTGCTCTTTGAAGGCATTTGAGTAAGACAAATCCATAGGAACGAATGCTGCACAGGTGTACTGTATAGATGAATACTTACTGACTCCAAGGCATGAACTGGCCTGGAAACCACAGTGCAGAAAACAGCCAGAAGTCAGCCCTTCTCCCAAACTCCACTCCATTACAGGCTTCCAAGTGATGATATTGTGGTCTGAGTTAGGCAGAGTTTGCTGTGCTGGCTCTTGCAGGATCACAGTGTGCGTGATACTGACCAGGCTGGGGCACAGCCAGAGGCAGAAGAGGCCTGCTGGAGACATGAGCCAAAAGTACAATCTGTTCTGTTTCACAAACTTTAAAATTTTGAGGTTACCATACACAATTCTTGTAAATGTTCCATCACCTGCTCGAAAGTCTTGTGACAGCTGCTACGTACACCCTGTCCTAAAGCACAGAACGAAGACATTCAATTTAACATGCTGCTCAGGTGACCAAAAAACACCACCTTACAAAACAGCTTATTCAGGAACAAATTATGTATGTGTCACTGCTCTCTGCAATTAATGTAGAAGTTTTATAGTGCATTTTTTAAAAAACTTGACTTTGAGGGCTTTTTGTAATATCATTTAACTAAAATTTTATGTTCATGATTGCTTCCTACAACACATAATGTAAATGGAGAAGAAATATGGGGGGAGTTACATTGCTAGCAGGAAAAAAATTATAAATAAAATGTGCTGGAAGTAAAACAGATAGTCAGCACCTGGTGGTCCTTTATAACCACGTGTGACAGTTAGAACTGATCCTACACTTGGAGAAGGAAAAAAAGGAAGTGAAACTTGTCTGTATCACTGTTACACTTGGGCTGCTTTAGGGTTCTTGACATTGTAGGGAGTGGGATTTCTAGCTATGCCTAAACTGAAGGCCAGTCCTAGCTCCTCAGCCGTCCACATCCCCCAGCGCTGCTCTTTTCCCAGAGCCTGGAGGACGTTGTGCATGTAGGTCAGACTACCAGCACCACACATCCTGGGTGGGCACAGGAGGGTACTCACCACCTCCCAAGCAGAGCCAGAGCACAACAGCAGCCTCTGCTGCTCTGTCTTGCACCTTCTCAGAGTGCTGAGAAGCAGAAAGCAGTGTGGTCACTCCTTGTCTCTGCACGCCCTCCCTGCTTCTGAAACAGCGAGTGTGGATCCACGCAAGGATCATGTATTGCTGCCCGAGCACGTGGACACTCCCTGCACACAGGCTCCCTGGCTGGCATGTTTGTGACTCTCCAAACAATTTTGTTGCAATGATGTCTCCAGTGGTCTTGATCACTGTAACCCTTTCTAGCAATATAGTCTCAGAACTAAGATGCCACAGCTGTCAGTCATCAGCAATTCATCTTTCCCACAAAGCTATTGGATGTGACAGTAAATGCTCACCTTCAGCTAAGCCCATTCTGAAAAATTACTTGAAGGCAAATTGTTGAAAAACAGACAGGCTGCTGCAAACAGGAACAGTGAGACCAGTGCCTGTGCTGATTTGCCTAAGGTATGGATACAAGGTCACATAGTAGGAGAAATGAGGAAAAAATCAGCATATGATGCATAATGGGATCATTTTAATAACAAAATTGCTGATTTTCACCTCTTATTCCCAAAGATCCATTTGGCCAACCTGGAACCTGAGCTCCTCCTCCATGGGCTGTTCTTAGGTTGCACTGGTACTTTTTGATACCACACACAGGAAGGTCACTTCATTGGTCACCTCCCAAGGAAATAGTAAACTGAGCAAAGCAAGGGAAGGATAGGAGCCAGCACTGCTTTTATACCAACTGCAATAAACCTGCAAAGAAGTTGTGTCCATTCCCACAAACCTTCTGCAGCAAGGGGTGAGAGAAGGGGTTCAGATTAAGGAGTGATTCAGTGAAGGGGAGCTCTTATGCCAGAAGCATGATTTCCCATGCCAGGATGATAGTTCTGAAGGATGAGGCAATATTGCCAAAAAGCATGACAACAGGGAGGATACTGAGACCACTGGTGCAGAAGTTCCTCTTCTCATGTGTTGTATGCGCAGTGAGTACAATTCCAGTGTATTCTACAATGGCTCTACTCCTTCAAAAGTCCATGAGCAACAAGAGCATTTTAAATTTGCCACATTTGCAACCGAGTGCTGTTTTTTCATCATACAAATTGTCACTAGATGCATTACATGTCAGGTTTTGGAAGGTCATATGCACCACCCCCTTTCAGAAGAACCCACTACTTATTTATGTACTGAGCACTCAGCACTTAGCCAAATTATTTTCATGTTACCACAGAACAATGAGCCTCTGTAGCAACACTTCTGCAGGTGAGACTGCAAATATTATCAGCAAGTGCTATAACGTTTACCATGCCTGTAGTAGCATTCCTATAACACTCAAGATTTTATCAAGTCTGTGCCGTGTGCTCTTAGCAGCTTATCAGAGTCACTACCCTAAAAGCATTCTGAAATAGAAGTGAAAAAAAAGTTGCTATTTCTACAGTTCATGTACTGAAGTGCAAGAACTGCATACATGACTTACAGCCCTTTCAATACTATAGCAATCAATGGATTTACAGCATCTTCAGAACACCATGCCTGAACTTCTCCCTCACAGATCTGCAAGTGTCCATGAAACTGGCCACTGAGTGTGTCTACTGTTTCTTGACATGAACTTTCCATATGTAATAGAATTTCCTTATTCACAGACAAGTTCCCACCAGAGTGCTTTTTAAGTGAAGTACTTGGAAGAAGGTATCTCTAAGATGTTAGAGAAGCATCAAAATTTAAATAGTGAATTGCTTCTTTAATCAGTTTCCAAAGGACTAATCCTTTTCAGATTAGTATCCTTTTCAGATACCAGCTATTTTATGTTGTATACCTGAAAATTCTAAAGGTTCAGGAATGGACAGAGTAGTCCACAAACACCATTCCATTTACAGTAACAATGCTTAGGAAATCCATGAATTTTGGGGGTTAATAACATCAGAGAAGATGCACATGATCTCACCTGCTCTCTATTTCACTGTTTAAGAAAGAAAAATACACACTACAATTCCAGACTCTTTCCTTTCCCAATAAAGGCGGACAAGATTTTCTAGAATATTTTCTTTTTCAATTCCAAAAGAATATTCATATGATTAATTCACATTAGTGACTGGAAAAACTAAGTAACTACAGATGCATAACGTTGTAAACAACTTTTCTCCAGAGTATCTGAAAGTGCTCTGAATATCAGCATTTTGCTCAAATATAAGAAGCACTTAATTATAGTTTTAATTGATTAATTGATTTGATTGAATGTACTTAACTACATGTGTTCAGAGGGAAGACATTCTGTGTGAATAATTATATGCTACATTCAAAAAAACCAGTCATTTGTTTCCACTGCACAATTTATTCAGTTTCAAATTAGAAAAAAAAGTACTATGTATTGGACAATTTGCATGCATAAACTCAAAACATTTCATCTCAAAAAATTATTGATTTCTTCCAGTCTTGTATTAAGGCGTTCAGGAATTTCACCTAGGCAGACAAATATCTGGATTAAAAAAAAAAAAAAAAAAACCAAAAAACAAAACAAACCAATCAAAACAGACAGACAAGTTACAAGACAGATTTACTTCTGTTAACAAATATGACCACAGTGAGTCCTGGTAGTAGACAGTTGCATTCCTTATCTTTTCAGTGTGTATAGCTGATAGGAGTCAAAGTGACTGGGGAAGAGTTATCTTCAGCAAAGTTTCTTCAACAGTTTCGTGATTTGGAGTGCTGAATAAGCCATTGTAATGTTATGTCTGCCGGGATAGATGAAACAAAATTAAAAACTCAAGTCTGTTTGCAGACTGTAGAAGCACAACAGAACACTAGCAGGTTAATACACATACAAAAACCCCAACCAAACAAAACCCAGAAACCCACAGGTTGTCATTCACACATAACTGAAGTTCAGAATGTCAACCTCCAGGTGGCCTTTTATTTTTGTATGTTTTTAAATCATGTGCATTTTGTATTTTTCAAATACAATGACTGACAACAAGTTCTCTAAGCCATAGATAGATAAGGAACTGTTGAAAAAGCAAACATTTAAGATGACCATAAAACAAACTGTAAAATCCAGACTAGAATGAAATGCTGAGTGAGAACAAAGGCAAATACACAAACAGAAGGAAGGAGAAGGGCAAGCATCTGACAATATATTAAGAAGCCATTTAGGTAGGTGGTAGGAGTCCAAGGTCTCTGAAAGACATGCAACATTGGACTAAAATTTGATAGCTGAAATTGGCACCCCTCCTGATGCAATCCAATGCACTGAGGTGAAAACTGCAGCAGTTCACAAACTGATTCATGAGCAGATTAGATTTTTTTGCCTCAAGGCAGTAACATCTGTCAGGAAGGCAGGAAGGATGTCAGGGGGCAGCAGCAGCTCTAGCCCTCAAAGTGAAATTTGTTGCCATATTTGTCTTAAGTTCAAGACAGCACTCCATGAATATCCTTGCAGACCAGCTTAGGCTCTGAGACTGCAGAAAAGATCAACCCACTGTACTTATATCAAAACTAATAGCTATAATTATCTTCCACAGTCTCTCAGGACACAGTAACTGGCAGACTTACACCTACACCTCCTGATGAGAACAGTTAGCTAGGCTGCAGTTCACACTGAAATGCCAGTGTCATCTCATTCAACTGCACTGATATCAGTCAAAAACACGGAGGAAGAAGTCAGCTGCCAGTCTTCTCCTTAACAGACTAGTAGTTTCATCACTTTAATAAGCTAGCATAACAGTCTTTCTTTATTTATGGTACTTTCCAGCCATTTGGTCTCTCTAGCTTCTCACCCAACCTCTTTTCTCAAGGTCTTCTCAAATAACGAACACATGGTGCTCCAACAATGCCCACAGTCTGAAATGGTATACACAGTGGGCTCCCATTTTTTATTTTGTTTTTGGCAAATATTCAAGAACGTGGCTAGTCTTTCTAGGCACAACATTACACTGGAAGATACCTGACCAAGTCTCAGTTAGGATTTGAGCCTTTTTTGTCACTATTCCCAGAACTTTTACAAGTAAGGGATCTATACTGTTCTGCATTAATGATCATTCTTTCATGCAAATTTTATCATGCTTTTTGCTGCATGCTTTTCTCCTCCAGGCATCCAGATAAATGGACTGGGATCAAAATCGATTTTCTCCATGAGTCTTCCAGAAATTAAGCTGTTTTTACTAGTTTCCAGTCACAATCCCACTTTTAAGAATCTGCACTGCAGCCCTGCCAATTTGATGAGGATCAAGAACAGCATTTCAAAAACCTCAATCACATTCACTTCCTTATCTCCTGAAGTCGAATCTTCCCCAGTGCAGCAGCACCTTCTGTGCATCTCCCTCACTCAGAGGTAACAACTGCACCCCAAGCTACAGCAAACATGGGTCTGGTCTCCTTCTAACTAATATACCCAAGTCATCTACACCACCTGCAGGAGAAGCCCTCGCTGCCTAACACATCTCTGCACACAGATGAACTCTCCCCCAGCTCACTGAAGTCCAGGTGCCACAGTACAGTCTCCTCACCATCTCCACTACCTGGTTCTCTCTGTGTAGGATGGAAATTTCCCCTGCTGCTGAGAGAAAGTGGCTGTCTTCCCATTCCCACTCTCACAGTCCCTACAGAGCTGCCCAGCTCTTCTATCAAGTCTGATTTCCTCACAGAGCAGCTATAAATATCTAGCCAAGCTAGATCCCATCCCATCCAGCACCACTTCTTTCAGCAGCATGCAGAGAAGGGTGGCACAGAGGCAGCATGCCCCCAGACAATTGCTGCTGCTGCCAGCTTCATCCCTTCCTCCTGCCCTGTGGAGGGAAGGGAGTGGGAGAAAATGACAGAGGAAAGGGACAGGAAAGTGGAAGATAGGAGAGAGAGAAAAGGCAAAAAGCAAAGGCAGATGGAAGACAAGTTCATGGGGATAGATCTTCACTGACTACAGGATACATTCATTGCATTTCCACTTGGAAAAAGCACCTATCCCTCAGTTCCAGGAACAGCCACATGCTCATAAAACCTGCTTACCATATAAAACCATGTATGAAATAAATCATCAACATTTTTTAGGATCACCTAATAACTGGAAGGCCTTCATACACAGCTACTGTTTTTTTCAAAAGTAACACAGGTTTCTTGTAAAGGATTCAATTACTCCAGGCTTTAAATACACTTTTCCATGATCCCTGTCAAATTAACTTCTCATGGAACTAAATATTTCTACAAGCTTTTTTCTTAATTAGATATATTTCTATGTTGAAACAAATACAGTGGCATACAATATTTGCAAAGCATCGTTCAATGTAAATTGAAATCTATTGAGATCTTCAATAATGTAGTGGAGATAGATGTTCAAACCTGATCTGATCCAAAGTACAAACCATACACTGATGACACTAGAAGCTGCTTACCTATGTTATCCTTCTCTTTACAGGAAATAGAATAGCAACAGATTTCTCTGTCTTGAATAGCTGCAAGGTTTCTACAGAAACAAAAACAGTAAGTACTGTTATAACCCCATAAACACTCAGAACAGAAATTTCCATTAAATTATGTTTTCTGCTTTTTACTCAGTAGGTTCAATTCTATTCTCAGATGTTAAATTCTTAAAATATGCCACTGCACACAGAAAACCACACATTTCTTAAACTATAAGGATTAAAAGGTTATAAAGTCATTTCACAAAAATTTTAATTTCTTATTAGGTCAGCGTACTAGTGAGAAAAAAACCCACAGAAATCCATAAGCTAAAAATAATGTTCTGTGGTCGCAACCAAGTATTACCCATGTCTTATCATTCATCTTTTACTCTTTTCACTTAGAATTCTGAGTTTTTTTATCCAGTAAATCATAATAAAATATCAGTGCTCAAATGATCACACCATTTATCTTCAGGATGTTTACTATATCATACTTAATATATCACATCTGATACATCCTACTGAAGGAAGGAAGAAACTGATCCTTAATCAACTTCTTTCTGGGAATTCTCCAACCCCTCTCAGAGCTCCTGAACACTTTGTTGTTTTTTCATTTACTTATCCTCACACAATTGACACAGACATGCACCAAAAAATTTCCTGAAGCAGGTGGGAAGTAAACGCACTGAGAAGTCTGAAGACCATACATGAGCAGTAAAGAAGAGAACTAAACCTGGCCTCTTCAGGGATCTGCTTGGAAAAGTCCCATGTAGTTAGGCCCTGTAGCAAAGAACGGCTAAAGAAAGCCAGTTAATATTCAAAGTTCATCTCCAAATTCTAAGAATAACCTATCCTAACTATCCTGGAAAAAAAAGCCAAAATACATTAAGTAGATTAACAATAAGCTCTTGGCAAAATCCAGTCATTAAAAGGAAGCATACAGAAGGTTGAAGCAGAGACAGGTAGCCTGAGAGGAATACAGAAACATTGTCCAAGAATGCAGAGACACTGGCAGGTCAGCCAAGGCCCAGATGAAGTTGGATCTCCTGAGGGATGTCGAAGAAAACTAGAAAGTGACAAATGGAAGACAGGAGAAAATGTGCACCCACTGCTCAATGAGACATGGGACCTGGTTACCCAGGACATGAAAATGCTGCCTTTGCTAACAATATTAGCCTTCAGAAACCCCAGGCCCCAGAGATCATGACTAATAGCAAAGAAGTGGTACCCTTGATGGAAGAGGATCTGATCAGGGAATAAATAAGCCGACTTGATATGGAGAAGTCCATCAGCCCTGGTGGGAAGCACCTACAAGTGATAAAGGAAGTGGCTGATGTCATTGTGAGGCCACTTTGAACAACCATGTTGACTGGGAGAGGTGCCTAAGAGCACAGAAAGGTAAATATCATTCTTTAGAAAAAGGAGGATCTAGGGAAGTACATGACAGTCAGCCCCACCTTGATTCCTGGGAAGGTGATGATGCAACTAATCTTAGAAACTATTCCCAGGCATGTGACAGACAAGAGTAGTCAGCATGGATTCACACAAGGGAAATAATGTTTGACCAACTCAATAACCTCCTACAATGAAATCTACAGTTTGGTAGATGACAGGAGAGCAACAGATATTGTGCACCTTGACTTGATTAAGGCTTTGACAGTGCCTTCCATAATATCCACACAGACAAGGTGAGGAAGTATGGGTTGGATGCACAAGTGGCAAGGTGGACTGAAGACAGGCTGAACACTGGGTGATCAGTGGCATGAAGGCAAGCTGGAACTCAGCGACTACCAGCGTACACCAGAACCAATACTGGTCCAATCCTGTTCTGCATCTTTATTTGTTGCAAAGCACAATTTGCTGATGACAGAAAACTGGGAGGAGTGGCTGATACACCAGAGGGTCATGCCGCCACCCAGAAAGACCTCCACAAGCTGGAGAAAAGAGCTAGCAGGGGACCTCATGCAGTTCAGCAAAGGAAAGTGCAAAGTCCTGCACCTGGGAAGAAACAACCCTAGGCACCAGGACATGTCAGATGCCAACTGTCTGGAAAAGCAGCTTTGCAGAAAAGGACCTGGGAGTCTTGGCAGGTCACCAGGTTGAACACGATCAAGCAGTGTGGTAAAAATGCTAATGGCATTCTGGGGTGCATTAGGAGTGCTGCCAGCAGGCTGAAGGTGATCTTTCCCTTTTACTCAGCACCAGTAAGGCTGTACCTGACCAGCTGTGGACCATCAGTACAAGAGGGATATGAACCTATGGAAGAGGGTCCAATAAAGAACAACTAAAATAATGAGCAACTCACAGACTAAGAAAGGCTGAAGAGGGGACAGTTTAGCCTAGAGAAGAAAAGGCTTAAGGAACTTCTTATTAACATATACAAAACTCTGAAGGGAGCCTGTAAAGAAGATGCAGCTCAGTGATGGGACAAGAGCCATGAACTGAAACACAGGAAGCTCTCTCTGAACACACAGAAACACTTTTTACCTCTGAGAGTGACCAAGCACTAGCAAAGGCTGCCCAGAGAGGCTGCAGTCTTTTTTCTCAGAGACATTCAAAAGCTGTCTGGACATGGTCCAGAGCAATCAGCTTCAACGGGCAAAAGTCTCTGCAAAAGCAGGTAGATGACTTCAAGGTTCCTTCCAACCTCAGCCATTCTGTGAGCCCTGTTTAGTAGCCCTGTCTTTGGATCACCCTTACTATAGCAAAACTTCACTTTCTACTAATTAAAATTATGTGACTTGTGAATCCTATTTTACAAAATTAGTGTTATACTGGTAATTTTTACAAAATTGTGTATTTCTTCACAATTACATTTACTATGCATCCATCTCTTAGTTTCCGTAATCCCTAAGTTATGCTTTGGCATAAATATGGCAAAAATACCATTTGATTTGCCTAAATTTACCAACACTAGATTGATATGGTTCTGTTCTAATGCCATTCAAGCATTAAATTGACACTGCATTGTACTGCGAGAAGTCAAAATGAGCCTTTCACTACCCCTAGCAGCTCTCTCCTCAGTGATGGGAAAAGAGGATTATCTGAAATAACTTTGCACAATGAAACAACAATCAAGAGAGATTCAAATCTACTGTGGTCAGTTATCAGCCTAGATCACTACATCAGGCAGCAGCAGAGCTTGAAGTGGAATATCTGAGAATGCAAAATAGCATCTTTTATAGCCAGTTATTGTCATAGACTACCAATCATTTGACTTACATATCAAACTTCACAGTGTCTCAGCATTTAACAAAAGCCAGCTACTTACAATTTCTCAATTAACTGCTTCTCATCCAGTGCACCTGGGAGGTCTCGTTTATTTCCAAGAACTAACACCTGAAAGAAATAATTCATATACCTATTAAATCCAGGAGCAATGAAATTTTATTTTTTTCTGTAACTTTTTGATGGCATTATTCTGGATCTTGCAGCTATTTAGAATGTAACAGAGGACATATTCAAAATGACCAATGACTGTGGGAACATCATGGAAATCCTGCTCCTAGTCAGGACCAGATGCTAGATGCATACCCTCTGAAAACTGGATCAAATTATTTCTGGGCGTGCTAGTATCAAAAGTCTTCTCTGGAAGTGAATCCCTCCATTCTGGGTGGCATTACAGGATGGTGTCAGATTAAATGCAAAGAAATGTGGAAGGCAGCACACATCGGGTGCACTCAAGCCACCAAAGGATATTCAGCTCAGAGGACCAGACTGATGTTAATCAAAAGACCCAGACAAAATTCTCTCTATGCTTTTTTGCTCCCTTGTTTCTTAACACTGATGCACTGAACAGCTCAGCCTCTGAACCAAGTATCACCTAAGCACCAGCCACCTCTCTGTCCAATTTGAGCAACCATGGTAGAAATCTGAAAGGCAGCCATTAGGAATTAAGTCCCAGAAATGCAGAAAATTTACTGAATAGATGCTGGAACTTTGGAGCTCCTATTTAAGGCTTCAAGTATAAATGAAGGTCAGATAAATGGGTTGAGCACATTCTAACATAAAGTAAGCAATGGAAGGTTTTTCTAGTTATAATTGCATCATTGTTTTCCAGATGTGCTACAATTCTCAGACTGTCCCACTATATCCCATGAATTTGGAACACATTAAACTCATTACTTGCAGTAATTTAGAGTCCAGATTAATAAAGCTGCTCTAAAATCTATACTGCCAAATCCGGAGCACAATAAATTGAAGGAAGTTCAATACTAATTACTACATATGAAATAAAAGTAAGTAAAAAATACGTCACTGCATCTTGGAAATTACTGCGTGGGTCAGCCTGGGCATTCGGAATGTGATATTATAACATATAAGAGGCAAGGAACTTAATTAAATACTACTGAAGATATGAGACCAATCGTTTCAGCAAGGAAAAGTGAGAAGCAAAAGAGCATGCAAAGAGAGTGCAAAGGACAGGCAATGTCACTCCCCATGAACAGCATAACTGTTGATTTCTGTAGGATTTGTTCAATAGATAATTAACATATAAAATCACAACAAGAAGAGCAAACCTCATAAAAAAGATGGTGAATCACTTGAAAAACTCTCCTTTGAGAATAGTGGGAGGAAAGGAGGGAGAGAGAGAGGAAGACTGACTGCATGCTGGAGGTACCATTTTTATACAGGCCAAGTCCCAGGTATCCATGGGGTGTAGATGCCATTCCCATAACTGATGGCATGTGTACAAACACTTCCTTTCCCACAGTTTGCCATGGTAGCAACATCCAGATATGTAGCATGTTCAGATGCTAAGTAAACCTTCAGCTCCATTAGGCTGGAATTAGCTCCTGCCTGCTGCGGCATCTGTGCTTATCTCAAATTCCTGCTGTGGTGGCATGTCTTATGGGAAGTTTCTTCTGTGGCTTTGACAGTGTTTTGACACACTTCAAGTACATTCTTTAAGTCCTTACACCGTCCACTCACCCTCACGTAACTTTGATTACTTGTAGTGGCCAAGTGTCTAAATTACTGCTTACAAAAAATGGGGCCAAGGAAGAGCCATCAAGTTGTAACTTCTTCCTCATTTGTATGTAGGACTGTTTTCTTTCTTATAATCAAGGTATGAACTCTTGTTTGGTGACATCAACATAAAGACCAGTGACAACCTGATGGATTCCTAAATTGGCAGATTACGTTTAAATAAATAACATTAGTCTCCATCTTCATATTTCTCATTAGAATTTCAGCTGAATACACTATTCTTTGACACTTCCAACTGGAGAACAGATGCATATTTGCATTTTTTCCACACAATTTAGTTTGAAATACTAAGTCAAGAAAAAGTCAGGACAAATAAAGAAAGCTCCTACTCAATCTCTGGAGGCAGAGGACACTACCTGATGTTACTGTCTGCCCACCTGCAGAAATACTGATCTCACATGCCCTAAGATAACTGCCAGAAACATTCCTGGGTCACTGGCTGAAACCCAGCCAACAAGGGACTGACTGGAAGTAATTACTGTCTGATAATGCCACATGTGAAAACACAATTTTTCGAAATCTTTTCTGACCATTAGACAAGAAAATGTACAAACACAAAGCAGCACTCCTAAGTTGCTGAGTGCTATGAAAAAAAATCACAGTAATTTTTCTAAGAGTGCTCAATGCATCAAGGCTGCATCATATATAACCTAGTATTTTTAAGAGACCAGAGAAACCAACTCAGGAGGATTTAGGCCACACTGTCAACATTCAGGCAAGAATAATAATGAAAATACTTACTGGAATTCCATGCAATTGTGGCTTATCTATCAAACTGTGAAGCTCATTCTTTGAAGCTTCTACTTTTTCTAAGTCTGCTGCATCCACCATGTAACTGCAACAAAGAATAATTATTTATGGTATTGACCATTTCCTGCAGAAATTTGCATCAAAACATCTGAAATGTGACAAACATGTTGATATTGACAAGAGCATTAGAAAAATCCCAAGTTTTATAAGCCCTGCATTTATTGATATAGGAAGATATTGATATAAGAAGATAAGAGATTTGGGCTGTTAAATACAGCCTGTGGGGAAAAAATGGCCTGGAGTATGCAATTACTTACATGTCTGGGTTGCTGCACGGGCAAAACACACTACTTTTATTGTATTGGGTCTTCTTATGTGATGGAGGCGGGCAGAAAAAAAAATCTATTTTCTTCATGTATAATATAATGCAATACCTAATTATATAATAATATATATTACAAAGTACATTTTCTATGGACATGCAAAAGAAAACTTACACAACTGCATTGACCCCTCTGCAATAACGCTCCCACATGCTTCGAAACCTTGGCTGTCCTCCAATGTCCCACACCTGAAAAGGTAAGAACACTCCAGCCTCAAAATACTTTTGAATTACATAGCCCTAACCCAACAGAATAAATTAACTCTTACATGCAGCATGCAGGCTGCATTGCCAATTCCAAAATTTTATTAAAAGGCCTTCTTGGCCCCTTCTAGCTAATGGAGGAGAATATGTCAGGCCTGTGACACTAAAAGCACCAAATGCTCTTTTGCAGAATGTTACCCTTTCCCACTCACTGAAAGAAAAGTCTTACTCAGATACTGAAGTGAATTATTGCAAATGCACAGTCTCAAAACAAAAAAGAGTATTATCATTGTACAAAATAGTTATGCAGGTTAATATTTAATGTGGCTAGGGAGACCTGAGTTAAGAAGGTATCAGATTTTCAACAGGATAAAGACAGATAGTAAATAAACAAAGAGTTGATCAGAGAGCAGACTGAATCCACATAAGGGATGATACTCCCCACTCCAAGGAGTTCCAACACCTCCACAGTTCTCCCACTGGTTCAACAAATGTGCTTTAAAAGACACATGGATTAATTAATCAGAACCAGAAAGGAAACAGTAGTATAGGTAGGCCTGAAGTGATTAAGTAATGTTTCTTCAAGAAAGAAAGCTCTAATTCTGCTTATTATATTACAAAAGCTCAAATCCTATAAATACTTACACATGGTACTAAGGCCCAGCAACCCCATGGAATTCCTAATTTTTTTAAAACATTTACACACTATTTTTCTGTAGAGTTAGCTATTCTTTCAAAAAAAATTGGTATTTTTGGTGGATGACAGTATCTTGTTTCAAAACTGTTTCTCAGATCAAAGTACCAGGTAACCTATATACATCATGCAGGTCAGGGCTACATGATAATGTATCTGTTACAGCTACATCCAAAGACAGTTGTGTTACAAGTGACACACAGATTAAGAGTGATGAACACTGAAAAATAAAAGTAATGGATTTGTTCCTCTGCCAAGGACAAAGAGAAGTAATTATTTCTTATTTTAAGCAGATTTAGCTATCAAAACAATATATACTGTATACCAGATCTAGGAGGCATATATATTACAGAAGAAACTAAATTTGGAAGTAATATATACACAGCAACAAATTTTTTTAAGAGTCGTCCTCACAATTACACTATAAATCCAAATTAAGCCTTCTATGGCAACAAAGCTTTTCACAAAAGAGCAAGGCTTCACAGACCCATGGGATAAGGCCTTTTTCAATTAATGTCCACTATTTTATAATTTCACAGCCTGCAAATCATTTTTATGTATCAATTTCTATATCATTTTCAGTATCTTATATTCGTATTTTAGAAAGAAGTATTTCCCAATTCACCATTAAAAATCATCCCCTGATTGATATCTTAACACTACTTCCAACATAAAATTATTGTATCACCTAAATGTAGAGTGCTTTTTGATCCCCTGAATAAGATCAAAAAATTTTACACATGAAAGAGCTTCTGACCATGAAGTGGGTATCAATTAATATCTGTACTGACTTTTGAAGCGCTGTATCAAAGGTCTTAGCAAAATAAACCTTTACACTTTAAAAGCTTGAATGTAATGAGTATTCAGCATTATGGTTAGGTGACAAAACTTACACCAACACTAATTACTCCAATAACTCATCAAGACCTTGAAACTATCCAAAGCCATCTGGTGCACATCTGTGTGTCTTGAAAAAGAATCTATATTATCTTCTTGGTAAACCAGAGGAAGAAAAAGAAAAGGGAAAGATGATAGGGCAGGCTAGTAGTCAGGTTAGATTTTTGGAATGCTGATAGCCATGAAAATTTACAAGATGATGTAGCATGGACTAATCACGAAATAAGTAATAGAAGATAAAAAATCCTGTGTTTGTCCTTGCCTGATATCTTGCAGTATTAAACTGCACTGCAGAACAAGATTACTCTCATTAGGAGAAAAAGTCACCTTGAAACAATGGAAAGATAAGTCATTTCCAGTCAGTTTCCCTAATCAGGCTTACAGCTATTCATTAAAGTACAACATGAAGGACACCATATAGACTAGGTATTTTTAAAAGTGCTTTAGAACCAATTTTACATCAATATAGTAATAATTCTGTGAAATATGAAAAAAAAATGCATTAAATTTAAAAAATCCTTACCTCTTTCCTGAAATCAAAATGGTTTCAATAATAACTTTCTAATACTCTTTATTACATTGAATAGCCAATGAAAGAGTTAACTACTTAATTCAAAACACAAATTGCTGCACCAAACCATTTTCACAGTACACAAATGAACAGACAGAACTGTGAGAATACAAGAGGTACCTAGGAAGGAAAGGGGAGAGGTCTAAGTGTTAAAGAACTTCTCTTGCATGAGCCTTGCATGTTTTGTATATCAACTATTTTTGCATCCCAGTATTTAATACACAGGTTAAATGTTCTGGGTATGAATGGGGATAGGCAGGAGACTAAACCTTAACAGCTGAACATACAGCTAGCTATAAAAAGAAGTTTACTTGGTCTGGTTGTTTTTAAAAAGAGGCTAGTCTTCAAATTTCTCCCATGGCTTTTACTGGCCCCTCAGGAATAAAAGTTTCATAATATTTAAAAGGTAATTTTACCCCAGTTGATAAAATTGTGATTTTAAGAATCAGCAAAAGATTACAGAATGACTAAACTGAGAGAAAGTTTCTTTGATACCTGGTACCATTGCCTCACAGGAGATTAATACCTCAAGGATTTGTTGCTCAGGCTCAATCTCAAAGACACGTATCTTATTGGTACTGCATTTTGATCTGTTTTATTAATTCCTATCTATTTCTATAGTGTAGTAACTCTTATTGTGCTTGCAGGTCTACACTGTCATTAATTAGTGCAATGTTTTAATCTGTAAACTAGATCACCAGGATGGAACCACTGTTTACCATGTACTTATCTGAGACATATCGAATTCTTCTAAAAGAGGAAACTTTGGATTTATCTCTTTCCAATTTTTTCAGGAGGATCTAAGGTTCCATCTTAAGACCACTATTAGCTATTAGCTGTGTTTAAGGAGCAGATCCTTTTCTTTTGCACAGAGCTCTATCATGACAGTTGAGCAAAAATGCACATGAATAGGTTCAAAGATTTTTTAAAGCTTTCAGTTACAGGAAAGTTCATTAACACTCTAGCTGTGCTTCTTCAAATTAGCTCACATTGTGGGAAGGCTTGATGGCTCATGAGAAAGTTGCAGGAAGAGTGTTTTCTAGATGTCATGTTACATGGCTTTTTTCAGACATGCTGGGTAGGAGATTTCTTGTGGACAGAGAATACAATGACAAATTTCTATCTTGCTGTCAGTGTGTGGGTTCAGTACCTACAATCTCACAGTAGTCAGCAAAGTCTAGACAGCCTTTCAGCTGATCAGATGTAATATCTTGTTTAGGATGACAGAATTATGCTGTAGGCTTGACAGCACTGACTACAGCTCCTCTGACTATTATTAGAAGAGCTTAAGCCTCACTGCATTCATATAGCTGTCTACATGCAGACATCTTAACCTGCAAGATGAATCCAACACTACAAATACTGGAACTCAGAAATGTATCTTTCCTCTTGGAAGCAGAAAGTATTATCCATAAAACCTAACCTAAACAAACAGTTGAGGAATTCGTTAAGCAGAGAGCAGTATTTGGACAGAATAAGGCAGCACCAGTAACATCCACCACCACAGTGTACATGAGAAGTGTAAGATGTGACCAATGAGCTCACACACACAGAGCAGTCATCGCATTCACAGACAACTCAGCGTGTAATAGGGAGCAACTGGAAAGCATGGGACAACTTCCATCACCTCAAATTTAGGCCTTTAATCCAGGTGACCAAAATTTCTCTTTGGCTACTGAAGTGCTCAGAGGGCACCAACAGCATGAAATTGTTCTGTTTCTTTCACCCACCTTGCCTACCTGGTGAAGCATTCTTGCAAAGCACCCACTGCTCCCCAGCAAGATCAGACAACTGGCTCAGAGTGGGTTACTCACCACATGGCTAAGATCATGAGGGACACATCCTAAACAATCACCTATTCTAGACTGGAATCTTCAACCAAAAATATCCATCTTTTTTTGCCTAATAAACAGAAGAATAAAAAACCTAATAAACTTTTTAATAAATTGTCCTGTATATACAAATCTACACAGCCTGACCTGTAGTGCCTACCAGCCATGTAACTTAATATGGAAGTTAGAATATCTAACTACTTTAGAATACTTACTAATTATTATTATATATATTGGAAATGCCTTCATAGTTTCTCTTAGAGTAAAAAAAAAAAAAAAAAGTGCAGCATGGTTACATTTTCTGCAGGTAATATTTCTCAGAACAGTATGTTCTTTGAAATCAGTCTTGGCCCTTTAAAGAACTCTGTTCTCCCTCCTCACTGGTGATGAAGTCCAACTTTTAAACATAACATTTAGGCATTTTAATCACATCAGAGAAAATAAAAAAGCTATATGCACATTTCAATGTTCATAATTTAATCATAATATTTTCACTGAAGAACTGGAAATAGACTTGCAACACTAATGTTCACAAATTATCTTCAACTCTTGACAAGCACGGAGGCATTTTAATGGGAGGGAGTACTTCCAAGTCATCAGGGGCTATTTGCCATTTTATCAGAGACAAAAAATACAGTGCTAGAAGGATCAACAGGTGGATTTTAAACACAAAAGCAAAGTCCTTGTACTTCTTTAACTTCCTAAGGGTCCTACCAGTACATTTCTCTAGCCTGCCAAGGTCCTTCTGGATGGCAGCAGAACCCTCTGCTGCACCAGCCACTCTTCCCAGTTTTGGACTACCAGCAAACTTGTTGAAAGTGCACTCTGTCCCACCACCCAGGTCACTAATGAACACACTAAACAACCCCTGGGATTTAGCACTAGTAACAGGGCTTCCTGCTGTGGATCACAGCCCTTCTGAACCACCAGTACAGCTCTTCCTTAGGGACAACTACCATTAAACACTGGGACATCCAGAAAAAAGTATTTTTTTACAGAAATAACCACTTTGACTTGAAATCAGGCCAGACACAGCACAGCTTCTTCAGAGTGATCCAAGTCATATAGAATAGCCAGTAAGTGCTGAAACACTGCTGGAGCTCCACTCTGAGCACACACACAGGCTTGTATTACAGCATGACATTTGAAATGACGATATGACAGGTAAGATAACCTGAATAGCAGGAGGAAGCATTACAAAGCAGGAGGATTCTGCTTCTACGAGGATGCATAGAGACCTAAAAACACTACTGTCCAGAGCAGGAGTGCTGCAACAAAGGAAGCTGGCAGAGGAATGCACATCCTTCTCCTTCCTCTCTGCCACATCACAGCAAAGTGCAAGCAGCAAGAATCTCAGCCTTGCTCTCCCGCAGCCAGGCTGTGCAGGGTGTGGTGGAGGGACACCGGCATCTAGCGGTGACAGCCGGGGTGACCACAGCCCACCCTGCCAGCTCCAGCCCCCTGAGCATGTGCTCTCCACTCCCTCCGGACCACTATGGCCGGGAAGTGCAGAATCTGCCTGGCCATGCTATTTTAAGAAAAACAAATGCAAGAGGAAGGGAAATGAATCTGTGGCATTATCTGTGTGCACACGTCTGTGGTGCTCTATTTCCTTTTAACTGAGACTGTTCTAAGACCAGCACTGCAAGAACCAAAGGCTGCTTAGCTGGAGGTTCCCAATCACTTTAAATACCAGTTCACGATTCAAGTCTTCTGAGATTCTTGAAATTTGGCTTGTTAAAGTAAATTTTATTAATTGCTGTCTAGCTTGTTGAACAGTAAATCTCACTTAAGCAAAAGGACTGCTAATACTAAGCAGATCCAAAAAGTGGAAAACTGTGAAAATCAAATTACTCACCAAGCAGCAAAACTTGCTTGGAATTAAAATCTCAATTCAGTCAGATATTTTTGACAGGGGAAAAAAAAGATAGCCATCGGTTTTGTAATGGACTTCTAGTTCTAGCTAATAGAATAGTTCTAGCAGATCCCTACACTGTAGTTCATAAAATACTTTGATGCTAGAAATCATCCTGTACTTGAATACCTCAACCACAACCTCAAAATATAAAGCTCCTTGCTTAGATTTCAAACACTGTGTGGTAAAATCCTTCCTTTATTGCCTTCTCTTCTTGGAAATAACAGGTGACCAGTTATTAAACATATTGATAAGTCAAAATTTGATAATTCATGGTTAAAGCAGACAGCCTTACATTTCTAAACAGGTTTAGCTTCAATTCAAGAACATCTGAAACTGGCATCTTACTACAAAATGTTCTGGTTTGAGTAAATAATCAGTGTTTTTCTTTCAGTGTGGTTCAGATAAATATGCATACAAACATGCATGCCAGTGACCATACATTTACACATTAATATTGCAGACTAAAAATGAAAATAAATCTACCAGCTTTTGGAAATGACTGCCAAAATCAGAAGAAAGGAAAGAAGACCATGAGTTTCAGTTCCTTCTGCCTTCTGGAATTGTATGAAATCTGCAGATGGAACTGAAGTAAAGAAACCAGGCAGCGACACTGCACTAAAACAGTACTTCCTTCTTAGTGGCCTACCTCAAAATAGAGCAAAAAACAGATAAAGGATTAGTATCACCTAATTGCTGGGTTTGCAATTTACTTTTCCAAAAGTGATCAATCTTAATACTTCTAGAACGCAAATTTTTCACTTGATGACTTTTTGACCCAGATGACTTCTCAGCTTCAACTTTATAGTAAGTTTAATTGATTCTGTTTTGCAGTGTCCCCTGAAACCTTCAAAAAAGGTTAGACACAATGTCAGGTTTTGCTTAGTATAAAATATAAACATCATTCCTGTCATGTTTAAAGAACTTCATGGGTTTAGTAAAACAACACTTTATCCACTAATTTTAATAGCTGACAGTTGACTATCATAATATTTCTATGAGAAGGGTTACCTGTTTTGTATAGCTCATAAAAGGTTTCTAGCAAGAGGCACCGGCTCATCATTCTTGAGTCATCAACTTATTACAAGATTATGTCATTTTTCTCAAAGTAAAATAATTTTGGAAAACTTATCAAGCAATAACCTACCTAGATACAGGAATAGTGGCATTCAAGTAGTTTATCCTGACAAACTTTTAAGGAAATAAGCATCTAAGAGTCATATTACCCATTCCTTGCACTGAATGCTGTTGTAGCAGAGAGACTGTGAGAATGAGTCAAGATACCATCCTATGCAGACTGGCTTCCAAATTAAGTATGGTTTTTGAAACTAATAAACATAATTAATTATGTTACCATTATCTCCTTACTCTTAAAAGTTCTATTATAGCAACTATATATAAAATTACTTTTGAACTTGAAGAGTAAAACAAGGCACAGTTCCACAGCAACTTACCCACACCCTCTCTGCACAACTTAATCTTCCAACATCATTTGCTCAGACAACCCTGGTCAGCTCCTGCTTGAACTATCCTGGCTCAAAAAAATACTTTATCTTGACGACTGCTTACTAGTAAAAGATTTTTGCCTGGTTTAATGAACCATCAACAACTTTTCTATTTTCTTCTACATCTGACAATTCTGCAGCAGCATCAGTACACCCCTTCAACTATGCCTATGTTTTCTATCAATCATGGCCTCACTGCTTCTGTGCAAAAGAAAAAAAAACAACAGGAAATTCCTATTCCTGTGGATTATTTGTCAACTATGGTTGAATGCAGTAACTTTTTTATTGACTGTGGCACCTCTGGAACTTCATCAGTGGTTTAGGAGTCATACCAAACCAGAGGAAGAGTAACTATAGAACTGAGGGAGAAAAGAACTTACATATTATGGAAAAGGAGGGAAAAGTCAAGATAAAGACAAAAATCTAGATTCCCTTGATTCAGCTAGAAGTTGTGAATTTCATCAAGACTAATCAACCAAGCTCCCTTCATAATCAAACAACACACAGTGCCTTACTGCTATCAGAGTGATTTATCTCTATTTTGATGCCTATGTGTCTCTACAGCTGTAAGAGATGGCTCTCTGATAACTGAATTAAACTAGATGTTCTATTTCAGCATAGCTAACGTGTGAGCTAAACCACATTCTCCACTGAGATACCCAAGTCAGGAGTCAAGTTGCTCCAGATTTCACTCAGAAGTGGGAGGAGGGGAGAAGGGGAAGAGAGAAGATAGATACACTCCAACTCAGTGACCTCAGTATCCCCACATTTTATGACCTTCCTAAATCAAAAAAGTGCAACAAAGCTTCTGCCTGGCATGGAATACAATGAAATCAAACAGATTAATATAACAGAGAAATATATTACTATTGCTTTAAAAAAAAGTTAGCGTGGAGCTAGAAAAACAGATAAGGGACCCTATAATCTTAAAAGAAATTTCCTGTCTTTCATATTTCCAGTTGAAATTACTCTATTATTTATTCATTCTGTACCAATTCAAACATGCACACCTACCTTTATGGTAACATTGCCTTTTGTTATTTTTCTCATATTGAAGCCTACTGTAGGAATCATATCTTCTGTGAACTGCCCCGACTAGAATATAAAATCAAAATTATATTTATTATAAAACAGTTGATACGTACAAGAAAGGTTCTCATTTTCAATCTAAAAAGTGTTATTTTACAATACTGCAAATTATCACATTCATTTTCAGCAAGAGCACTGGCCAGCACTTCAATTACTGCATTGTCACATCATGGAAGACTGTTCATTTCAGTCCCTTTAAACGATCTTTTATTCTCTTCAGCAACAAAGATCACCCCAGAAACCACGAGACTTCAGACAATTCTTTATCTGATCCTTTGTCAGCAAAGCCAAAATACAGAACTGTAGATGATTTGAGTTGAAAGAAACCTTCAAAGGTCACCTAGTTCTACCCTCAATATGATAAAGTATTATAAAACTGGCTACACAATGATTTTTCCTGTAGCTTCGCTCTCCTGTTATCAGTAGTTTAACTCCAAATATAAAAACAGTGAAAGACTTCCCATGCAGAGAGAACTATGTGCGGACTTGCTCCTTCTGTGTAGGTGACAGCAGAGGAATCATGCTGCAGAGCTAAGAGAATGCAATTAAGACAGAGAAGTACAAGGTGCTAACTGAAGTGTACCATAAACACCAAACACAAACCCCCAGCACAAAAGTGCTTCCTCCTCCCCCAGTTCAGAGAAATATTTTCACAACAGAGACACTTCTCATCAAACCAATGGGAATCTTACAGACTTCTACACACTACAGAAGACACCTTTTGAGGATAAAGAGAGAACTCAGATCTGAGTAGGAAACTCATCACTCATTCTTCCCTTTGAAAATGGATCATTAACAAGCTATTGTGTCTCCTGGACATGATACAGTAACACAGGCAGTCCATTACTTATGTCCATACAGAGGCCCAGGCGCTCTCTGAAACAGGACACAGCAATCCTGGTTTTCCAATCATCCAGCAAGGAAAGCAGCACCTTCTGGGTCTGCTACTGCCCTTCCGCATCTATCTGCCTATATTTACCTACAAACTGATGTGCCCCAGGTTGTTTGGGTTTTTTTGGACGAAAATATGGGTATATGGACAAGGCAGGATGCAGTCATGTTCCATGAGTTCCCTCTTATCTGAGAAATGGAGGATCAGAGCTTGAGGGTGCACTGGAACAGCAAAGTGTCTCCCCGTCTTCCTTCCACAGCTATTCCCGGGACCTGTACAATTTTTGAAACTTTTCTCTTTCCTGTTTGTGGTGGAGTGAGAACACACTCTGCCACCAGTTTGCATTTACAGTTAAAGGTTAACAGTTTTTAATCAGGGACTTTAAAAGCTGTATAACTTTTGAGTTACATGATTGTCTCACAAGATTTTGGAATTAGATCCACCAGGAAAGAAACAACTTCCATCAGTTTTTTGTTCAACCTTACTTACGGGAATCTTCTTGCTAAATTCTATACTATACATCTTTTGTCTTTTTTTTTTTTTTCTTCCCTGCTTCAGTAACTTTTCAACAGCAATAGGAAAAAAAAGTGAAAACAAAAGCCCTTGCAGTTTCATACAGATATACATACCCAGCACTGACAGAAGTTTTTAGCTGGATGTAGTAAGACAAACCCCACCAGCAAACCCTCTTGTGTATCAGGTACTGGTCTGCCCAGGAAAATGGTGGTCACCATCCCTGGAAGCATTCAGGAATGGACTGGATGTGGCACTTTGTGCTATGGCTTAGTTGACAGGGTGGTGTTTGGCCAAATGTTGGACTTTATGATGTTTGAGTTCTTTTCCAATCTTAATGATTCTATAATTATGTGATTTTTTAAAAAATATGTAGTACCTATATTTGTGGAGGACTGATATATAAACACACATGAACACAAACACTGAAAATGTAGCATCATTACTCAAGGACAGGAATGCCTGGAAAACCAGCCAGCTGACTCAAGGGGCTGTAAAAAGTCAGAATTCTACTTTTGTCAGCAAATTATACACCACATGTAATATGCTAAACTGGAAGACAAAAAATAAATAAAGAAACCAAACCACCATAACTCCTCTAATACTGCGGATAGAATGTAAAGAATTATCATCCTCTTCATTGGTCTTCAGTTTTTTCCTCTAAAAATTCCACATTCTGGTTGAATGGAATCAGATACAAAGAAAATATTATGTCTACAGGTTTTTTATTTTCCCACATAGTGAAGAAAAGAACGGAATAGCTTCAACTCTTGGACTACACGTTAGTCCAAGAGCTGTTTACTGTGTTGTAATGACCTGACCACCATAAAGTAAAAAGTCTGTACTACTGTGCTTGCTAAGGAAGGTTTACATGACCTAAAATTGCCTATTTTTGTGAATATTTAAGAAGTGCAAAAAATTTTATTGTCTATTTCAATAAAAAACAGATTACCTCCTGACACAAATGAAAAAGAACTGATGCTATGAAGTTTGTAATGTCCTCTAAAAGTTTCTGAATATTGAACTGATAATGAACACTGTAATTACCCCCTACCATACTGACAACCACAGACCAAATTCTACTCTATTATATTAATGCACATTCACAGTACAAGGCAGTGACTTTATCCAAGGTTTCCGTTGGTAACTAAGGACTAAATATGGCTCAAACTCTGAAGAGCAGACTGTCTCAAAGGGTGTATATTCAGTCTTACCATGATAGGATCTTTGAGTGCTCTTGCAATGTGAAAAAAATTGTAATTTCCAATGTTTTTTCTCTATCCAGTGTAGCTTGCATTTTAAGTAGCCACTATTTTGCAACAGCTATTTTCATCGTCACACTCTAGCCACGTATTCAGAGTCCCCAGTCTATTTGCCCTTCGCATGTCAACGGTACTCAAGAGAAAACTATTATTAATATAAGTTTATTAGTTTATAGTTATTAAATATATAGTTATTATGTACAACATTAGTTAGCCTTATCCTAATTTTTTTTCAAAATTCTCCAACCACTTTTCTTCGGTGATTATCATGGCACATCATCTCCAGACTGGAGGATCCAAAATCTACAAAACCTGCAGTGTGTGACCCTCCCTAAGTCACAAAACATGAATGCCTTGTAGAATACTCTTAAGAAATAACATTTGCAGGGAAAATCAGACCTGCAGTAACAGGAGAGCTCTGGTGTTGAAGAGAACATCCCAGAGACAAACGCCTACGGTGCCATTCCATTGGTGGAACAGTACAAGGGAGTGGACACTTACAAAGTCTGGCACCGCACACTACTGAAGTCTCTGAAATGCTGTGTTCTTCTTTGCTCTGTTCATGAAAACAATCCACGAAGCAATGTAATTTGTCATGCCTTTTTCCCACTCCTCAGCAAGGCCCTCTCTTGGGAAATGAACACTTCCAATGGGCATAAAATGCACCGAGGCCTATCTCAACAAGATTACCTGAGTGCCTGACAAACCAACTAAAATATCAGCTACAGGTGTATTCCACTGATTGCTGATGTCACCCAAAACACACTTTCACTGAGCACTCACCATTCTTTTTTCTCCTGCTCTCTCTCCACTTCTTCATTCACAATAATGCATAATCTCTTATTTTTCCTTTAATCCATAATCATATTCAAAAACAAGTAACAGATGTCATATACTCAGATTTTCATTGACTCAATCTCTCTGACTTTAACCCATGTACCTCCCAGTTTGGGTTTTAGCTTTCCACGATAAGGACTTTAGAACATCTAGAAATTTTCATCTCAGTAGCTGAAGCTGCGATACACCTCACAAGAGATACCACCTTGCAGAAATGCTTCACTAAGCTTCATGATTAGTAGTAAGCAAATATAACATACATACATATTTATTTCCATCCTCTGATGGAAAGCAAATCTTTGGGATGGACACAAATGCAGTTTGGAGGGCACAGCAAACAAAGAGGAGAAATGTATTTCAGCATGGTGACAAAAGAGAAAATGTCATGGTAGGTGTCAGCATTAGAGAGGCTGCAAGGCCATCATCAGAGGGGGAACAGAATGCTGGAATCAGACTTGAATGCTGGGGAAGAACTATGGAGGATTTGTGGGAGGCATTAGTACTGCTGCAACTGCTGGGAGGAGAGAATTCAGTAAGGGACAACTCGCGGCCTTCAGGGACGCACGGCGTATTATTCTGGGATACACGGAACATGGAAAGCCAGCCTGAACCACGGCAAGAGCCCATGCCCACAAATCTGCTCCAAGATGGGCACTGCGCAGCCAGACCCAGCTTCCTCCTCCCTCTGAAAACACTCACACACACCTTAGCTTCCTGCTGTGAAATTCTCGAGGTTGCAAACGATGCAAAAGCTGCCTCCTGCTCTCTCCCGCCCGGCCCCGCTTCGTCCCTCCCTCCCTCCGCATCCCTCCGCATCGCCGCGGGACCTCACGGCAGGCGGTGGCATCACCGCAGCAGCGAAGCCCGCACTTGTTGCCGGGGGAAAGGCGGCGGGGCGGCGGCCCCGGGCGGGCGGGCGGCCCCTCCAGCCCCGCCGGGCGGCCGCGCCCGCCGCAGCCCCGCGGCCCTGCCCGCCGGTGGGCTCCACACCGGACCGGACCGCACCGCCCTGCCCCGGGCCGGGGGCCGCGTACCGCCAGCACGGTGAGCAGCGTGGTCTTGCCCGAGTACTGCAGCCCCACCAGGGTCAGCTCCATCTCCTCCTTCCAGAACAGCGAGCGCAGCCACTCCAGCAGCCGCGCCACCAGCGACAGCATCCCGCCCAGCGCCCCCGACCTGCGGCAGGCGCCCAGCCCCAGCGGCACCGCTTCGCTGCTGGGCATGGGAGCGCCGGAGGAGCCGAGGCGAGCTGAGGCGAGGCGAGGCGAGGCGAGGCGGCGGCGGGGCTCGGGCCGGGCTGGCGGCGGCGGGGCTGCGCGGGGAGCCGAGCGCAGGCAGGGCCTCACGTGACGGCGCCGCCGCCCTTCTCCCGCCGCCACCCGCTGCAGACAGGGGAGGGGACTGGGCTGGGCTGGGCCGGGCCGGGCCGAGCCGAGCCGAGCCGGGCCGAGCTGGGCTGTGCCGGGCCCGGCGGGGAGCGGCCGGCACTGGCCGGGGCCGGGCGGCCCTGAGTGCCTAGTGAGGGGATGCAGGCGCGGGGCGGGAGCGGGAGGGGCAGGGCGGCTCCGGACACCGCGGGGATCCGCTGCGGGAACAGCTGGTCCCTGGGTGTGGAAGGATGGCACGGCCCGGCGCGGTCCTGCTGCCGTGGGCGGGCTTTGCAGCATCCCCCACGCAGCGAAGGGGGGCCGAGGCCGCGCTGGCAGCGCTGCCTTAGGAGAGTTGGTGGGCTTGGGCTGCGTGACAGCATCGATTTTGTACGTTCATCACGTCTGGTGGTGGCAGTTCTCACACCCCTAGGCTAGGACTCCACTGTTCCCAGGAAACTCTGCTTAAATTCTCCATTGTGTAGTGACAGGCTTCCAGATCCAGGACATACCATGGTTTTATTTGGTTTCTCCTGTGATAAGTTTTGGAAAATCACCCGTACTATGACTCCTTGCCTCGAGAGATGCTTGTGATGGTGGTTTTGTGTTGTGATCAATTATGAGACATGCCACTTCACCAAGAATATTCTGCCTGCACCAAATAAACGACATTCAGTATAGTCTTGCCATAGAGCATTAGAGAAAGGCTTGTTTTACCCATACACGCAGGGCTAACACTTCTGGATCCATCTGCCAGTCACAGAATTTGCAACTGAAATGTGATGCTCTGCAAAGGTTGCAGTGCTGGTGGTATTGGTTGAAAAGGACATTCATACAGGTGTAAAGGCACATACACCTTTACTGTGGATACCTTTTCTATTGAAACCTGGCACAATCATCAAAGCATTTTGAAATTTGGTTTTCTTGGTCTTTTTAGAGACATAATTCAGCAATCTAGAGGATGCAGTTTGTGACAAAACTTCACTGGTTATGCCAGTTGGACCACAGTCTTGAAGCTCCCAAGAGCAGTTGGTTGTGGGCTAGTTGTAGAGGTGAAAAACTTAAATTTTTCATGCCCTGGTTTTAGATACAGTCAAAATGACTTGTAGTGTAATTCTTAAAGTACTGAGTTATTATTCTTGTAAATTTAATTGCACATTTCCAAAATTAAATTGGGCACTGGAGCTGGCCCTGCCACCCAATGGTAGTGTTGGGGAATAATTTTTCATTGCTTCTCTTACATCTGATTGCTTTAGTCCAGATTTTGTATTCAGTGGCAAGTCTCAAGCAATCAAAAGAGGGTGCTTCTTTTTATTATTGTTGTTTTTTTTTTTTCTTCCCCAGTAGCGTCAGGTTTTGTTCTGGCTACAAGAAGTCCAGTTCTCCTAATGCTGTTCTCTAGCATTGGTGTTTTGGGTGGTGTCAGAAATTTGAATGCCACTCTTAAAACTGTGACACTGATCGTGTCTTTGTCAGTTTCAAAGCATGATATAGCTCTTGCAGTTGCTTGAAAATTGGTGGCAGAGTGAAAGGAACCAGGTTAGATCCTGCACAGAGGGAGAGCACAGCAGAACTCTGCTGGTTTACTTGTCTCTGAGCAGCAGCCAGATGGCTATTCCATACATAGGTTCATCCTCACCAGCATCACAAATGTTTCAGCCAGTTTTTTTTTTCCATTTACACTGCAACTAAATGGGGAAATCACTGGGGAAATGAGTGGAAAAGTTGGTGAAGTGATTTATTCTGGTTGGATGTTGGTTGGGAAATAATTCACAGGTAAATCACTAAACTTTCATTTATCTGCTATGTATCTTGCAGTTTTTAAAAATTTGTTTTGACCAAAGTAGTTACTGAATTTTGGGTGAATAGATGAAATGTTTCTGCTGCCTTAAAACTGAAAAATATAAGAATTCCCCCCATCTCCCCTCATCTGGTGATGTGTAAAATAAAGTCAGTCTATTTGTGAGAGTGATTTCTGGGAATGAAGCAGTTCTGATTATGGCATGGGGGACAACTTGCATAAAATTGAGCAGTCTCTGTTTTTGCAAGAAATATTAAATTTTTAAGTAGTGCTTGAGTCTCATAGTGCTCAAAGTATACTTAAAAATAGTGCTGGAGGTTTACTTAACAATACATTGTAGTTATAGTAACAGTCTGAAAAACTACATTTCAGGCATATCCTCGTAAATGAATGGCAGAAGGTGCACAGATAAATTCTAAATTATTAATTCAGTTGTACAATTACAAGTCTTTTATATTGTCTCAGGGGTTTGTCCAAGTTTAAAGTTCTGTTATATTGTTCTAAAATCTTTTTTATCTTTTGCAAAACTATATGATTATAAAAGGCATTCTTTATTTTACAGACTCTTTGGTAATAGAATATTGTATGTAAACATATTGCTGCCTTGCTACAATTAGCAGCTCAGAGGACATTTGTTTTCATAACTAAAAGCGATCCTGTTATCCTGTGTGGCTGTAGACAGACAAGCCACTTAATCTTTCTGAGAAACATTTAACCACTGTTAAAGTATTTTACTCTTCTGTCTTTTCTACTGAGTTTTACACACTGCAGGACCAGTTTAGCAGTGTCATGGGACCATGCAGCGCCCAGCTTGTTGAGTCTTCCAAGTGCTCTGAAGGGATAGCAAAGCAGATTACTCCTTTGCAGAGACTTATTTGTGCTATAAAAATTTATAAAATGTATCTTACATTTCAGGTGACAATAGCAGGGATGCAATAAACACAGGGGCAACAAAATTACTTCAACCAACACTGCATATCCAGATCTTTCACAATTGAGGAGAAACAAGGTATCTGAGACTCAGATTTGTAGTTCAAAGCACTACCAAAGAGATTCAACCACATTATCTATATTTTAAGCATGCATTTTAGTGATAGCTGAAGATCTTAGAAAGATTATGATTGGAAAAGACATCCAAGATCATCAAGTCCAGCCACTGAGTGATCACCACCCTGTAAACTAGATCATAGCACTAAGTGCCACATTTAGTTGTTTCTTGAAAGCTTCCAGGGATGGTGATTCAGCCACCTCCCTGGGCAGATCTTAACGAGAAGGAGCTTTCAGCTGAATTAAATCTCCGGAGAAGGGAGCATGAGAAGAAGTAATGTCTCACTGGTATATTCAGGTTTCTCCTGATATACCAGATTTTTTGGGAAAAAAACCTGTAGAATCAGTTATTTCTGCTAGTGAGGCACCACATTAGGGAATGACTAGTCATCTTTTCTGTTTATAGGCCAGAGTCAAGCAGCTGCATTGCTGAAGGGAACAGAAAACCGTGTTGAACTTCTTAGTGAGATACCCAGCAGTGTCTGCATGTGTCATCTGTGCCCTCTGCTGGCTGCAGCGCCGGAGGCTCTAGTATGTGCCCTAAATTCTCGCCATGCTCTGGTGAGGGAAAAGGTGAAGAAGGATTTCTGTAAGGACTGTTAAAGTGGCAGATTAAGGTTTTTAACTCAAAAATGCTGTGATTTGGATGCCTAAACTTGGTATATGCAGTTCATGCTGAAATAGTACATAAGATTTACAGGCAGCCTAAATCTGTTATTAGTCCAGTGCCCTTAATTACTGGCTGCCCCAGCAATAAGGTACCTTGTGCTCTGTTGTGACATTAACCATGTTATTGTTGTGGGACTGCAGGGTGCCCTTAGCCTCCCTTTAAACGGGTGGTTGTTTTGTCCCTGCCTCAGGAAATCATCGCTTGACCTAGGCAAGCTGTCTCGTGTCTCAACCTGCTAGCAGCCTGAGGGAGCAGTGTGGTCCATGAGACTGCTAACATATGGTATATTTCTTCTGCAGGATCCTGAAGAGTTCTGTTGAATAAATATATTTCCTGATATGAAAACAAAGGCAGAGACAGGTGATTGCATATTGTCTAGAGCCCACATAGATATGGTGCTTAACACCACCCTCTGGAATTGTGTGCACAGAGCCAAAATGTCAGTTGAATATATAAAGTAACAATCCACATTAAATTTCATGCTGTCTGTTTGTGTCTGATTTCTAATCAGTAAAATTTCTTATCAGTTATAAACTAAGCCTTATACAAGTATATGCTGAAAAATGTCATTTAATTACTACTGACCAAGGAGAACTACAATCATTATATCAAGATGGTGGTAACACATTAGTGAACATAATTAAATCCAAATTTATTCCCTTAAGGATGTTAATATTGATAGGTGCCCTTTACATTCTTGCCCTTTACTTTCTTATATATAACAAGGGGACAGCAAATGTGGGAAACTTTTGCAGTCCTGAGCGTCAGTGACTGTGAAGAGAGTAGCTGCAAGAGTATTGGAACAGCTTCATGAAATAACTATTCTGTAAAGACCCTGATACTTGACTGGTACACACAAAAGCTTAGAATTTACCTTGAATACAGCGTGTTTACATCATCATCATGATCATCATGAAAAATATTGTGAAGCAGGATTAATATTCAATTAAATACTTCCAGAAAAACAGACAGGAAGATCTGGAATAGCCACACTTTGGGAATCATTTAGAAGTGGTAAGGGATAAAGTTAGACTAGTAAGCTTTTTAAAGCTGTTTCCAGCCATCTATACAGTGGCTTTCAGTAGCACAGGAGAAAAAATTACAAGAACTAACAACAAAAAAAGTCTTTAGGAAAGATGAAGTCATTAAACAAAGCAGTATTTTTTAAGACACACAGTAAATGGGATTTTTTGTATCAATGTTTGTTTTTTTTAAATTAAACTCATTACTCCGTCTTGAAATCTGAGGCCCTAATTTTGCTGGCTATCTGCCAGTGCAAAAGAGCTGGCACAAGCACAATCTGAAAAAATCTTTCAAGTAAGTTTTAGGTGCATATGCTTAAAGGATGGAATTTAGTTGTCATCTTGAAAAGGTCATCAGTGCTAAAAACTGAACGTGTTTTAAAATTATGTAACTGTCTCTGCTGTCTTGTTGTTTGTACTGAAAAGTGATGGATAGGTACATGTAGAAATCTAATCTGTCTGGAAGTTGTCTAGAACATATTGCACAGGTCTGAAATCTTCTGTACAATTCTTTGATGGTATATATATTTACAACAGGATGTCCCAGTGTGATGCAGGGAATAAAGCAAATTTTGCTGAACTCTTCAAGATTCTAGTCACATCCTAGGCAGTTTACAAAGTGATCTTGCTGGCCTCTCAAAACATCTCTCCATGTTGTCATTTTTACCAGAAAAAAAAAAAAAAAAACCCAACAAAAAAAAAAACAAACCTGTAGGATGATGATTAGACTATGTTTTTATTCTGTTCAGATTCTTTAAGTGCCAGTTGCCATCTCCCTTTGAAGTACAAATATCTTTGTATGTCCCAGAATAAGCAACACAAGAAACTAGATCTAGATTATTCAGATAGAGAAGCAGAATTTCAATTAAAATTCTAGCATAATGTCAAAACATCGAAGGAGGGTATTTAACAGCTTTCACTTAAACAGACCCTTTCATCAAACCCACTTTGCATTTCCCTGTCCCTAAGTATTGCCAGCCTGAGGTTTCTCTAGAAAGGAGAAATACAAAATAATGAATGGCAGTCAAAGTGAACTGTCCGTCTAGTGTTTAATCTTTTCAAAATTACAAGAATGCAAGAAATTAAAACTATAAGGCTAACTTATGATTACAGGCATTACAGTGAATAGAAGAAAATCTCTTTGGAAAAGGGTCCACTTTAGGAGAAAATAAATTCAGCTTTGAACATATGACAGCCGCCAGCAATGCAAGGCATAGCAGCTCTCTCCTTCTTTTTTCCTTTAATCTGTGGAGACTGACTCCATGGTGACTCTTTATCATAGAATATAGGTAAGACAAATATAAGAAGAGAAAAAGAGAAAAATAATATATTTGGAAAATACTGTAATTTAACACACAGCAGACCTAAATCCTGAAGTCTGTAGGATTTAAAGCATGAATTGCAGATACACATAGGTAACATAAATAATCCTGAATGAACATTTGAAAGGTGGTTGGCAAAGCATTGTGCATCAGAGCACAAGGTAGGTAGGTAGCTACTTACACATGCAGCTTAGGATGGCACAGTTCATTGCAGTAGACTGCTTTCCTCTCATCTTCCTTTTACTTTCCTGGTCCTGGCTGTTCTCAAGGGAAAAAAAAGGTATGGAATTGGATGAATAGGTCTAATATATCAGTTAGTGTGTTCCTTTATCTTTACAGTGAGCCTTGGGGAAAGGTTGTCAATATTAAGTAGCAGGTAGATAAAAATGCTGAATGGGAAGAGACTGGTCTGTCCACATTCCCTACTGCTTCACTCTTTCATTTCTGCAGTTCACTTCCTCTGCATCCATTGGGAGGTCCTGGGTATTCTGTTTCAACTCTTCTGTGATTTTATCCTCTCATTCCTCCTTTTTTTTGGTGGTTTCCTGCTTGAATTATCACAAAGGTTCTGCTTGCTATTAGCTGGCTGATAGTCAAAAGTATTCATGGCAAGACTTGCAGACTTTTTGAACCTGCAAGCTGTCTTACCACGAAGTGCCACAAATCCAGTTCCTTTCAGTTTAGCCATGTCAAAGTGTTGTGAAAAAAATGGAATTTCATATAAGTCATACAAGTTTTGCTAAGGCATTACCAGTGATGTTTCCAGTTTTTAGAAACCATTTGATAGTTACCACAAATACAGTGTGAAGGGAGTTCAAATACAGGAGTTATGATACCATGCCTTTTCTTTGCCCAAGATAAAATAACCAATATCAAAGCTGCACTGAAAAAAAGCATGTTTTTGCACAGGTGATCAAAACCAGATTGAGTCTTTTGTGCTGAACAGTCTGCTGCATATATGTTTTTTAATCATGATTCCACTTGGAACATTAATGGCAGAAACAGCTTTGACTCGTGGACTTGTCACTGTAACTGGGATGAGAAAATTGTTGCTTCCTCTTGATAACTTGCTTTTCAAAAGCCATAAAACATTATTTCTCCATGTTAAGTCTAAAGGCTTCATCTATTTTTCTGTATCTCTGTTATGACCAACAACCTGAAAATTCAAAAAGAAAATGGATATAATAATATGTGTTTTCTGCTAGATTAAGGAATGAACTTTTTATAAGTAAATGGCCACTGTATTGAAGTCCTGGTTATTTTCATTAGTGAGGTGGGCTGTATCTGTGAGAGGTGGTGAATTATTTATGCAGATCATGCCTGGCTCTAGGGAGATTTTTAATGTATACATGCCAGCAGCCACTCTTCATCCATCAGAAGGCCAACTGTCTGTTAAGCATTGGACATAATAATTTGAAAATGTTATTTTATCAAATAAACTGCAGCTAATTGCTTCTAAATGCTTAAACTGACTATATGTTAATCATAGCTGGACTCCTGATGTGATACTGGGAGTAGTTTTCTTCTGAGGTATCTCTGCTACTTTCACACTGCTTTTGGCAATGGAATAGTATTAAGCAAACACTTTCAGTTCTGTCAGCAAACTGAATCAGAAAGGTGCTCCTGAGATTGTCTCAGGTCCCCAGTGGCATTTATCTTTCTGCCTCCACTGCTGGGTTTTCCTAAGGAGCAAAATGGTTTTCACCAAAGAGCTTCCTCAGCAATAACAGGGCATACAGTCCCATGCACAGACTTTTGTCCAAATGGGACATACAGCCCTATCCAGTTCCTAGGGATGGCTGGATGGAGAAACCAGCACTGGTGACCTGTGCTGGCATGGAATGCACAGGCAGAGCAGATGAGCTGTGAGTATTGGCAAGACAAAACAACTGGAAGCCAAGGAAGGGATATCTGAAATAAGGGGAGGGTTTGTGAGAAGAAAGGATAAACTGCTACAGCTCAAATTTTAAATAATATTCAAAGTCAACATTGATGCTGAAATTAGAACCTTTTGAAGAATTACAAATTAACTTAATTAAAAGAAAACTACAGCATCCCTAAAGGTTTTGTGAAAAGTGGAGGAACATTACATTAATCAGATAAATTTTATGCTGCAAAGCTCCACAGATCTAAAGTTAAGCCAAATATTTTAAGAGATAATTCCATTCATATGGAATGAAATTATTTGTTGCATAGAGCATCAAACCTGATGACTTATTTTATATATTATATATTTAACTGTCTTAACTTGAAGTACACAAAAGAGCATTGTCAAACATTACTTTTTTCCAAATATAATGGTTAAAAATGCAAACTGTAAAAATATTTCTTATTCTGGATTATCCTCTCATATAGCACAGTGTATAGACCAATATCTCTTTGGCACAGATAGTAGTTTATAGAACTAAACTGAGGAAATACACTCAAGCTGAAGTGGTACCTATGGATTAGAAAAGGTTACCTGATGCAGATAAGACCATAAGCCTTTCAGGAATTATTTTGTTTGTTTTGTAAAAAAAAACCTTTAGAATTTCAAATATAGTCAAGGAAAATTATATTCTCACTTTCATGGATCATTTATATTAATGTTCTCAAAAGGAGAATTAAGTGAAACAGACTAAACATCCTTATCTTATAGGATGAAGAACGACTGAAAGTACGAGTATCATTCTCTTCTAAATCATAACTATTGGCAGCTGTAACAGTGTTATATTCTGCAGTTGTTATATTAAGTATATTATTTCCAAAGGTAGATTGGAAATCTTCTACTTCAGGATGTGTAGATAATGTCACCTTACTCTCAGAGGTAAATGAAAATGCAGTTCTGTTAGACAGGATCTTTTCTTCAGAGGCTTCTATGTTAGAAAGTGAATTTGAGGATATCTGAATGCAAATATCTTCTGAAATGCAAGTGTGGAGGTAATGGATGTCATTTATATCAGCTCTAGGTTCACAGCTGTGCCCTGCATAACAATGGCAATCAAATTTTTCTATGAATGTTTGTAGATCCTGATATGATGGCTGCCCTTGTAAAGTGTATTTTCCATCCTTTGTCATTTGAATTGCAATGTTCTCAGGGTTCAAGTGAAGATAGTCACTGGAATTCCATTTTTTTCGTGCACAAGCACCAGAGTCTTGGCATAGCACTTGGCTACATATTCTGGCTGCCATTGTGACGTTGATGAGGTATGGAGTCAAAGTCCTCCTAAGGTAGTTGTCCAGAGTTCTACAGGTGTTCTGTGAAAAGAGCATTATACCTCCACAGTTTAGTATGGAAACCATTACAATGCTGTCATTCTAATAACAGTATCACAGTACATATCTATAAATGTTTCCCCTGAGGATTTGATAATAACTGTAAGTTGTTGTTAGAAGCAAGTTTATCTGAGAAGCTGTTATAAAATTTGAGGATCTTAGCAAATTTATGTTGTGTAGTTGCTGGAGATGTTACAAAAAGCAGTTAGATCAGAAAGCAATTGTCCTTAAGCTTTCATTTCATCTCGATAGTTCATGTAGCTTTTTGAATCAGATGTATTTAAAGAAGTTTCATGAAGACTTGAAGTTCCTTTTTAAGTCTTAAATAGTTTGAATGCGTCTAGGAAAGAAAGTCTCTCTTCTTCAGTCTAAACACTTTTCCTATCAGGTAGTCTCTGAGACTTTTCAGCTTTCCCCTGACCTGAATAGCTTGGCTACAGGATAGGGACCTTTCATGGCATTTTTAAATGAATTGTGGTTCGATGGTCAAATTGAAGATATGCTAAGACAATTGATCATTCCAACTGTTGAGGAAATTGGCATATGTTCTGTGCATTCTTGGCACAGTTTAATAACTAGAAGGTATGGGAGCTCTCTCTTTGTTTCTGACATTATGGGCATTTGCCCAATATCGCATGTAGATACGCCTAATGTTTGTACCTGTGGAGATCACTTTGGTGAATCTAAGATGTATGTAGGTTTTTTGGTTTTCTTTTAGGTATATATAAAAATTATATATACCTAATATATATAATTTCTATATTATATATGGAAAATTTGGTTGATGCAGATGTGAGGCTTACAGTAATATTTAATTGCTGAAATGCTAGTGACGGTGAAAGTTGTAAAAAGCCAGGTGCAATTAGTGCACAAATGCATAGTCTGACTGGGCTGGTGAGTTCTTTTTTTCTCACAGGTATCTCAAAATTAAGATAATAAAAGTTGCTGCTCATCTATGTTCTGATATTGAGATAATAGGCAGGAAAGTTCCAGGTGCAACTGATATCCTTTCTTAAAGGCAGGCACATACAAAAAAGTCAAGGTGGGATGCTTTGGGGAACAATAACCTTGCAGAGCTGTGGAGGTGTATTTGGCCATGCTTTCTGTGACAGGAGGTCTGGCAGAGATGAAACATTTTGGTTCATTGCACTCAGAAGGCTTCACAAGAGTCTTCCATAATAGCTTGTTAAATCTAACTTGCCTGGTTGTGAATGAGCTACCTGGAAAGAATTATGAGAACATCCTTGTAACAGTTCTCAAACTATGTATTTCCCCTTCCTAAAACAAACTAGAGTTTTTTTCTTCTGACTCAGCTGTTTCATACAATGAAATTAATCATCATATTTGCAATACACAGAAGAGTCTAGGGCTGAACTTTTGCAGACTGACTTCTCCCATTGCTGCCAAGTTCACCACTCCAAAAAGCAGAAGGGTCTTCTAAAAATTGTTCCGGGCAAGCCTACATTTTTCTTTACCTCATGGCTAAAATGAAATGAAGATATAGGAATTATTTTATGTACTAATTAAACAAGTGTTAACTTGCCTGTGGTTATCACAGTAACTTGTCCAGTTACCCGGAGTCAACAGAACTGAGATGCTGAAAGACTGAACTCTTGTTCTGTGTAGCCAGTGATGACCTTAATAAGCCTCAGATATGCTTGGGTTTTGACTACAAGAAGCTGCTGGCAATATGGAGTCATCATTTTAAAAGCAGAAGACATAAGTGATCATAATGCTTTACATCCTTTTCACTTTATTTCTCCTTAAAAATTTCATATAATAATTGATCAAGCATACCTTATTTTTTGTTAAATTCATATCACCCCAGATCACAATTCCAGAAGCACCCAGTGCAGCAGATTCTCCAATGGTATTTACCAGGTCGTCCTGAAGGAAAATAGGCAAAGAATCATGTAAATGTAAGCAACCTATAACATAAGGGCAAATGAAAAAATGCATCTAGTAAATGATGTATCCAAAATAACTACTTTGAAGACAGGAAGCAATGATACACAATGCAAATGTCCTGCTCTCAGTTGCACAATTTTATCCTGGAATTGGATTGCACAGGTGATACCAAAAAACGTTGCCAACAATATCCATTTTATGTATGTAATCTGGTTAAAAAAAAGGCTGTAAAACTGAGACAGTGCTTAGGCATATGACATACACTCCTCCAGCCACGTTGTGGCTTATTTTGCTTCATTACCTCCTGGCTACTCAGAGTTGGTAGCAACTGGTTTCAGTAATGCTGTGGGATAAAGATACTGGAAAGCACAACTTTTTTTTTTTTTTTTTTTTTTAAACTTAATTTCTTTCACCAGAAAGTGCTAAAACAATAAAGTAGCAAGAGAAAGAGCTTTCAACAGTAGGAATCTCCCTTTTCCAGAGAATGTCTCTGGTCTTTTACAGACATTGATTTGGGAAATTTGTTTCAGTTCAGTTCTCCTCTTAGAGTCAGCTATTAGCCCAATTAGCAAAATGTTAAGGCCTATGTGGGATGGGAGAGGACTATGATAGTGAAAAAACAATAAAAAAGCAAGTTACTGTAGGGCACAACACACACACACACACACCAAAAAACAAAAAAAAAAAAAAAAAAAAAAAAAAAAAAAAAAAAAAAAGGCAAATTTTAAATGTTGGTGGGGCGAAAAACCCACAACAACCCACAAAAAAAAAAAAAAAAAAAAAAAAAAAAAAAAACAACAAAAAAACCCAAGAGTTAATGTAATGATTATAGGATTTCAGTTATTAATTAGGATCCCAGCAGCAGGGCCCCTGACAGCATGCCTTGCTCTCTGAAGGTATCCACAGAGCTGGGGAGAACACTTGCTAATGCTCTGCCCAGAATGTGGGAGGACACCAGATAGAATGCCATCACCAGGAGTCTAACTTTCCTTCCTCATGGGCTGGAACAACAGCAAGAGATTCCCCAGAGTGGTAGTATCTCTGATAGGGTGGGTGTCTATAAAAATGTGAAGGGAAAAGTATAGCCAGAACTGCAATAAGATGATTGGATTTCAATCAGAGCCTAACCTTAACTAATCCATGGCATGCTGAAATACCATTTTAAAGGCTACTGGAGTACAACTAAGGACAGATTTTTTTCACTAGCCTTAAACACTTTTTGAGGAAAGAAAGACTCCATTTTACTGTATTTTTTTTTTCTTATAACCTAAAAAGCCGGCATTAGATGAGCCCAGTATTACTAATTATCTTTGCAAGATTTTACTTGTATTTCTTTCCTCTGACCAAGTGTGCTTAATATGTTTTCTAGTTTTGTGATATTTTGTTACATGTGAGGACAACTCAGAGAATAAAACACTATTTGATAAATATAATGAGAAAGGTTTGAAAATAGACCTGTTAGTGTTTTCTTTGGTCAAATTTCTATGATGGATTAATTTAATTTTTTTAGACAAAATTGCACACTTCTTTCTGATGCAAGTTAGTATACTTGCTAAATAGGTGTCACCTGGTGATATCTTGCCATATGAATTTGAACTATTTAAGGTCTTGCTTCACTCACCTCAGAGAGATATTCCTCATAGACATCTGTGAACACTGGACGTGTATATACAAAAACTGGAAGGGGATGACTAGAGTTAGAGACATAGGAAGTTCTAATGGCTTCTTGAACTCTGTTGCGAACAAAGAGTTGAGCATTTCTGGAAGACTTTAAGGCTGTCTCTAGATAGATAGATGGATAAAGTGCTGTGCTTTTCTCCCACAACCAGTTAAGCTCATTATTTCTTTCTATTTCAATATCTAAACAGGCTCCTGTATAATTGTGTGGGTTTTGTTTGTAATCATAGTTATAACAGTCTGGATAAAGGTAAAATCCCCACAGGCGATTTGGTTTCATTTCTATGCCCAGCTTCAAAGTTTCCAACATAAATGATTTTGCTGCAAATTCAAATTCCATTTTAGCTATAGTTCTGGCTTCGGTTTCGGATAGACTGAGGTCTCTCTGCTGAACTAGCTCAATGGATTCCTGTCTATAAATATCTTTTGATCCCCAGTTCCTTATCCACACAGGTCTCCAGTTTTCCCAGTCAATGACAGCCAATCCAAGCTGTTCATCTGAAGGAATGTAGAACTGGATGTCCTCTTTGGCTTTTTTTAAATGATTCTCCAGCAGCGACAGTTGTGGGAGTCCTCCATTGAATGCCTCTCCTGTGACTTCATTTTTGTAAGGGTAGTAGCCAAGCCTGTCTGGATAGAAGAGAGTGATGTTTTGCCCAATGGATGTCTTTAGTGTGCTTCCAATTAGAGGAAAAAAATTCATGTCCAGCTGCACTCCAGTCCTTTCAGTACAAAGTTCTGTAGGAGCATTCCAGATAGAAAGGAAAGGTGAATTAGAAACAAGTGGGTGAGCTCTTATGTTCAGAGATGAGCAGCAAGAAACTAGAAGAGTGGCAAACACCACACCAGATGCTACAGGATATGTACAGGTAACACAGATGCCAGAACTTTGCATTTGTCTTACAGTTTCCATTGTAGCATGTGCAGTGACATTAGGTGCTTCTGATGAGACAAAAATTAAATGCTCTCTGGGTGTTCAGAAGGTTGGTAGTCTGTCAAAAACTTTATCGTAAAATATATTTCTTCAGATTAATACCTATTAAGCAATATTCCTTGGATGTAAAATAAGGGTGTCCTTTTTACAAAGCTCTGTGTCATTTCAGGCTGCAGGAAACGTTTCAACAATTTCTCAGACCTAATGCAGAAAAAGAAGCAAATGTGAAGTAAGAAATTATAAATATTTAATTTCTAACCTTGAAACAAGTACCATTTCTGATTTTGAATATATTGTAATGCTTGAATACATTTGCCCTTTGAAGGAAAAGACGTTTTACAATCATAGAGAAATAAACTGTACTTTTCCACTGTCAGTTTTATGCCTAAAACTTCGATTTAAAAAACCTAGATTTAAAACAGGCAGTGGAACAGTATTCAGTGGCTCATAGATCAGAGTGTGCTCAGTAGTACAGACTGTGTCAGTTACTAATGTCTGTAAAAATGAGCAGTTTCACATTGACTTTTCTTAATCAACAGTAATGTATATATAATATTTTTCACCTACAAAGAAATAAAATTCTGATCCTTTGTTAATTTTACAGAGCCCCTAAGGGAAGATACAAGATGATATAAAACAAACATAGGCTGTTTTACACTTGCAAAAAGCCAATCAATGGATACTCATTTAACTCAGTGCAGTATCTGAAATATTGCAGGCACTCTATCTTCTGTCCAGGCCTCTTTTAAACCGGTTCAAATACCTGTGTATCACTTTGGTATATGGCTGGCTATATGTTATTTCAGGCCATTTGAGATGTACAGATTAGGTGGCTCCAAGTCAAAGTCTGCCCAGGGGTGCAGTTCATTAGGAAAGCTGAGGCTGTCCATACGCCCACAGTGAGCGGTCACATTTAGTGGTGATGCCTGTGTAAAAGGCATCAGCTTTTACACAGAATCCCACTAGCTAAAGCATTCTCTGTGAAGTAACTCCTAAATCTACATTCCTTCTGATTTTCAAATGGTTCAAATCTGAATCTGTTACTTTCTGTAGAAGCCTCATGATGAGGCAATAGAGTATGTAAGGATTATATAATAGTGTACACAAAAATATAGGGGTCACCATGAAGTGGGCCATGGAGTGGCTGGCAATGTAAAATCTCTAAGGACAGATTCAAGAAAAAAAAGCAAATAATATTTTCATTTGTATTTATTTAATTCAGCCAGGAGTGGAATCTACAAATTTTGTATAGAATCAGCAGATGGACTGAAATCGAAACATTCTTGCAGATATTTCATCATTCCACAGCTGCTGATGAGACAACTAAAGAAACCCTGCCAAGAATCAGTTTTACAAACTAGACTTAGATCATAGATCCAGTTACCAGGAAAGAAGGTGTGGCTCTGTTCATTTAAATTGCTTCAAAAGCAGTACCTCATTTGCATGACATCTGCTTGATGAAACTTATAGAAAAGCTGTCTGCATGCATTTCCCACAGCTGCCCAGAGGTGACAGCAGGAAACAGCCATCTCGCCTCCGAGCTAAACAATTTTGGCTCTCTCATGTCTTCTCGTATGACAAATGCTATATTCCCTTATTCATCTTAGTAGCAATTTGCTAGATTTGCTCCAGTATGCCCATTGCTTTATTGTACTGGGAGGCTCAGAGGTGGACACAACACTCCAGATGTGGCATCATCAGTGCTAAGTAGAAGGAATAAACACATTGCTTGACCTGTGGGTGGTGTATACTTTTTTAATGCCACCCAAAAGGCCGCTGGTCTTCATTGCTGCAAAGATTCATTACTCAATTCAGTCAACTGTGTAGAGCCTACTCTACAACTGCATTCTAGCCATTCAGCTCACAAGCCTGTACTGGTGCATGGGGTTATTCCTCTCCAGGTGTAGGGCTCACTGTTTCCATATGTTGGACTTCATGAGGTTCCTGTCAGCCTCTTTCTCCAGGCTGTGGAGGTCCCTCTAAATGGCAGCATGATCCCGTGGCATATCAATCACTCCCAAGTCGGGATTATCCGTAAACTTGCCACAAGAACACTCTTCCCCATTGTTCAGATAATTAATCAGGATATTATATAGTATTGGATCTAGTATGAAACCTTAGTGTACATTACTAGAAACAGACTTCCAGCTGGACTTTGATGGGCCTCCAGCTGCACATCCTGGACTGATCTCAACTCTTTGAACCTGACAGTTTGCCGGTTTTCAGTTTCACTGTCCAGTTATCTATCTTGTACTTAATCAGTGAGAACGTGACAGGAGACTCTGTTGAAAGCCTTGCTAAAATCAAGGTCAACAGTATCCAATGTCTCCCCTTGTCCACCATGCCAGTCATCTCTTTAGAGAAGGCTGCCAGGTTGGGCAGGCCTAATTTTCTCTTTATTAATCCATGCTGACTACTTGCAATCACATCGTTGTTCCTAATGTAAATGTTTTCCAGGATTATTTGTTCTCTCAGCCTCGCAGGGTTTGGGGTGAGGGTGGTCCGAGCAGCTTATAGTTCTTTGGACCTTGTTTTTTAACCTTTTTAAGAGTTATTTTTGCTTTCTTCTAGTCCTTGGAACCTCCCCCAATCACTGTGACTATTCAAAGATTATGAAGAGTGCCCTTACAATGACATCAGCAGCTTCTTCAGCACATACCACTCCTTGCAGGCACATGCCATTATGTCCCATAAACTTGTGTGTGTCCAGTCTGCATAAATGTTCCTGACCCTGCTTGTCCTTTGCTAATGGATCTCCTGCCAGCCCCACTCAGCACTAGGCCCACATTTTTTCTTGTCTTCTGCTGCTGCTATACCTCTAGAAGCCCTTCTTGCCAGATTCAACTCCAGGTAGGCTCTGGCTTTCTTAGCCACATCCCAAATAGTGTTTCTTGTTCTTGTGTGCTTCCTTTTTATGTCTGAGCTTTGCCAGGAGCTCATCATGCCTTTTCTTGATTTCCTGTATGTGGAGATTGTTGAGCTTGGAAAAGGTGATTCTTAAAAATCAGTCAGCTCCTGGACCCTTCTCTCCAGGCCTGTCTCCCAAGGAATTATTTCGCCTCTATTTGCCAAAATGTGCTTTCCTGAAGGTGGTGATTATGATCTTGCCATTTCCTTTGTTGCCTATTTTCAAGATCCTGAACTCCACCATCTCATAATCACTAGAGCCAAGACCCAGCCTTCACATTTCCTTTTTGTGACTATGAGGTACACCAGAGCATCTCTCTTCCTGGTTCCTGCATTATCCTAAGTGACACTTCCTGAGAGAATACAGATGGAGACTTCCAGGACAAACTTAAAGAATTCTGTACTGAAATTCTGCAGAAATACTTTTTCCACTTATGCAAATACAGCTTATTCAAATTAAATAATTTTCACACATAACCAGCTGATACACACCAGCATTTGCCAGAATGGTGATCTTTTATGTGATTGGTTTGGTGATAGGAAAGTAGGAATGCCTCAGAAAGAAGCTGTAGGAGTAGTTTGGCTTTTACTGTTCCTCTGGTTTTGGTTATAAGAAATTTCTTTCCCCCACTGAAGTCAGTAAACTACAGAACACAAATTTTATTACTTGCTCCTGTAAGGTTTTTTTTTTTATGAGTGGATTTTAGTAATAGGCTGGCTTGATATAAAGGGAAAGAGGAAAACATTGTTTGGAATATTACATTTACTGGTTTAGCTAGAATTAATTTATTAGCTAATCTTGCAAAGTTAAATTTAACTGTTTGTTGGGAAATAGTTTTCCTCCAAATCTTGCTGTGATGTACTCTACTGGGTATGAGTTAACAGATTATTTTATGTGTTAAAGTTAAAAGGATTGCCTTCATCCCAGCCTAAAAATGACAGCTCTGATAAATGTTACTCTCTTCAGTCTCCTTGATGGTGGTCTAAGTGAGCTGAGTCAGAAAGCTACCCTTCTCCTTGTCAAAAAGTCAATTACTTTACAATATATTAACACTAATTGTTCGTGGGATACCTGACTGGAAGTACTTATTAATGGAGCTAAGTGCCTTTTGTCTAGAGAAAAAGCTTCGACTTTAGATTTTCCCAAATCTGGCATTTGTAAAGGTTAAGCATTACAGGAAATCATATTAATTTTATTGGCTTAATTATTGCATCATTTTTCACAGCATAAACTGCACTACAGAAACATACATGGTTGAAAGTGCAAGTGTGCTTGTAAGTTTTGGTAACTACACAGTCATAGATTTGGGCCGTGCCACATGTCCCTGAAAAGGTGGACTCTGAGAAGGTTCCACTAGACCAAAGAGAGTCTGAAAACAAAAAGGGAAAGAAGTATTATATATACCCTTGAACTTCACACAAATCAATGTTTGTTGCCCTACAAGTGGATGGTGTATTGCATCAAAAAGATTGGTCATGCTGTTTGGCTTATGTTCAAAGCTTGCCACTAAACATTAGAGGAATTCAGCTTTGAGGCTTGTTATGAAAATTAAGACAGGAGAGTCCACATTCAGCATTGATATAATTAGACATTGCTTAGTCAAGTCAGATCTGCTAACATTAAACTTAAGCCAATAAACATTAAACTTAAGCCAATAAACAAAAAGAGTATCTGATATTCTGATGTTAATAGTGTTAATTACACTTAATGAATTTCAAGCAGGAGTCTAAAAAACCTTACACTTTTGCTGTTTTGGTTTGAACACACAAAAGCAGGCATGCTCTTCATGACTTCTAAGGCAGAAGGTGAGTGTCACTGAACTGTGCTATCTTGTTGAACAACAGCATGTAAGAACACTTGCAGTGCCAAGATTATCAGTGCAGTTATTTTAGATTACAGATTACATACTTCTCCTGTGTTTATTAACTGTTTCTTTCATCATCAACAGTATGATATTGCATATTAACTAATGGCATAATAACAAAAAAAAAAAATACAGATGTGAAAATTGACTGGTCTTTTCCCTATGCCAAATAAAATACATATACAGAAGTTGGCATGTAGAACTGCAGTTTTTTTATGGGACAGAAGAATCTAGCTCTTTAAGTCTTTGCATTTAAGTCTTTAAATACCTGAGGCTGTGATGTAAGTTATATGGTCAAGTATGCAGATAGGACCAGAATATTTAAGGATTTATTCCTTATTCTTTTGTTTTCACATAACCACTGGCTACTTCAGTATGGAAATGACTCTTGATGTTCCAGGCAGAATAAGGTATTAGTCAGCATGACTTAAGTTCTCAGGAAAAGTTACTTTGTATTTTCCTTTATCTGAAGGTTTCAAAAATGTAAAGTTGTACAGATGTCTGAGGACTCAATCCTAGCTTCTGTGAAGATGTCAGCACTGATTAAGTCCTAAGGAGTGATAGAATAGACTTCCAAGGAACAGACTAAGTATATATTAAATGTTAAGGTATTTAAACTTGGAAGAAACCTGAAGGAGAATCCAAAGCATTTTTTAAAGTTACCAACAATACTGATACAGCCATACACAGTCTCTCACTGTGTATTCACACAGTCCACACTTCTGGGAAAGGGCTGTCTGAGGTCAAGACGTATTTTTTGTAGATCAGTGGAAAACAGTCACCGTGTCTGGTATCTGTCCTGCTGTCCTTGGGTGACCCAGTGGTCCTACTGTGGGAAATGGTTCCCTTCCATTCTGTTCTGGAGGGGTCTTTCTTCTGGATAAGGTGACAGTATCACTGTTGCAACTTCAAATTAAGCCCTCATGCTCTTTTTAGAGCTGCATGTTCTGGCTAGAGGCTGTTTGTTCATTACAAACAGGTGTCAGACTCATGCAACAGCCACAGAAGAAAGGGAAGAATAACGTTGTAGTTGTATTGCATTCCCCATTTGTGTCATTTTGGCATTTCTTAAAGAAGAGGCAGCGACATCAGTTAACACAAACACACATGGGTGTTGTGATGGTAACATGAACATTTGTGAGGAACGGAAAGCTCCACAGAAAGAAGGTCCACCTCTGGAAGTATGAGCCATCTGTGCTACACAGCTGAGGGCAGGTTAAACCTGTGAAGGGTGATATTTGCATAGAGGATGTAGCCTCATTGTTGCAAACACATTCAGCTTGACATCTCCATCAAGTCAGAATTTGGTTAGCACTGATCTCGACAGTGGTTTTAAAACTCCACCCTCATTTCAGTAGATTCTTCTCAGCTGAGTTGAGGCAACTGTTAATGAGGCCACGTAATTGTTGAGGCTGAAAATGCCTCAGCTGCTATAGAGGCGAGGAAGGGGTTTTTATAATTAGGTACATGAACCAGCAAAACTGTCTAGTCCAGTCAACATGTCTGATTTAATAGATGCTTGTCAAACTACACCCCAATACTGTGGCTGTCCTTATCATCAAGAACTGCCAAATCATCTCTTTCATCATTGGTTACTCCCATTCCTGAGTACAGGGCAATGAGTACATGAGGAACTGAAAAAAACCTCCTGAAAATTTCTGCCAGCATTCCTGACTGTTGCCTGTGGGAAAAAAAAAAAAAAATCAAAATATTCCCATGATGTAAAGGTCAGGAACTGAGCATCCATGTTGTAGACAACCCTCCTTAAAAATACCTATGCAAAAGCAACTTTTTAATTATTTAAATGAGCTAAGTATATTGTTTTAACTCATTTTATTTAAATTGGTTAAAATATAAATTTTTACTAAACTTACCCAATTTTTTTCAGACTCTTATGGTGACTGCTGCAGTGTTCCAGGATTACTTTCATGTATTTAGTAAGATATCTATACTTTTCATTCTCTTTTTTTTCTCTTGCAAGTTCTAATTCTTAATTTTATAAAGGTTCTTAATATCATAACAGCCAGTTAATTGATGTTCTGATTTGTTTTTTAGCAAGTTAGCCAAATAAACTATCTGAACACAATTCCAAGAGTACTTGGAAAAATTTCCTTTGCTGTACTCTGTATAAATAGATTTGTCAGAACTCAGATTTTGTAACGACGGTTTCCATTGCAGAGGAATCAGGGACAAAATAAAGAGTCAGTCATGTGTGACTGTAAAGTAGTCTATCTCACTAAGACTACCCTGCAAAACATTCACTATCTGCTGAATCTCTAGTATTTTGTGGCAAAACAAGCCCAAACATATTCTCTATAGCAAGAAAAATACATTAGCAGTCAATACAGGATTTAAAAATATAATTGTATGTTTACCATGAATATAGGTTATTAATATATAGCTAATGAAAGGTAAGAACAACCTGGAAGCATATCTGGATCACTGTACTACACCACTGCTATCCTAGCTTAGAATACTGGGCAGATCACAGCCCAGTTTTTAAAAGCATCTAGTGGTTTTCTTTGGGTTTTTTTAGTCAAATATTTTTTCACTATATTATGCTGAAACCTCTTGAATAATTTTAATTAGAAACCTTCAAAACAATAATCACAAACAAAAGGCCCAAACACAATTTTCTTTTGGCTTGTATATTCAGCCTATTCTTTGTTCTGACTACTTCTCAAAGTAGGAGGTCAAATTTTCATAGTCATGGAATGGTTTGAGTTAGGAGGGACCTTTAAAGGTCACCTGGTCCAACACCCACTAGTGATATTACTTAAGATGCCCAATGTCATATTTTTTGCAGCATCATGTGTTGCAGCATAATTTTAAATTCTTTTGGACAGCAATATTTGCAAAGGGCTCCAGTGTAGATCAGTGTGCATGCTGCAGTACAAGAACAGACTTCCTAAGCACTTCCCTGGATCTTCTCAGGGAGCTCTTCCAAACAAGACAATGTTATACCTGCAAGTGTATAGACAGTACCAAAGATGGCCCATAATATGGAGAATTATAATCCACTATTAGTAAGCACTTAATGATCATCATCTCCCTTATGAGTACCATTTTGAAAATCAGAAGTCTGAAGCGAACATAAAAATATATATTCTTGCCTTCTAAGCCAACATACAGCACAGAAATAACTGCAGTACATTTCTGTACAAAACCAGTATCATTTCACATCTGTGTTAAAAGTATATTTCCCCTTCAAGAAACTATTGCCCTAATCTAGGATTTATGAAAGGAAAAAAAAAAAAACAAAAAAAAAAACCTACACTGTACAAAAGTAACTGTGCCTTTGAAAAAGGTGAGATTGCTCTGGAGAAGAGACCAAGACAGACTTTTGCATAATCCTGGGAAGTATTGCAGTATTAAAATAAACACAGCAGTCAATTCTGTATCTGAAACTGTTTGAATCACAAAATTGTGCCATCCTTTTTAGGAAAAATAGAATCTTCGAGAAAGAAGATAATGGTGTTCCCTTTCAAACATAAGGGAGCAGAAACGCCCCTGGGGTAAGTGAAACCTGCATGGATGAAATTGTTCCTGGATATTCAGTAGCCACACTCTATAGAGTGTGTTGCTAGAGCAACAGGAGGTGGTGGTAGCAGGGGGAGGGGTCATCAAAGCAAATTATTAGTGGAAATAAATATGTATTATTAACCTCATACCAGTTTGTACATTAAGATATGTCTTCACAGTGTGACATTTCAAGTTCTCTTCTGCAATACCTGAATGCTCTCTCTTTTTAATCTTCCTCTCCCGGGACTGTAATTCATTCCATAGTCCTTTCTCCCACGATTGTATATAAATAAATACAATCTGACAAAGATATGAAACTGCAGTAAAGAAACAAACCTTGCCTCAAGAGCAATTTCTCTTTCCTACTGTGTTCTCTTTCACCTGCTGTTCCTTCACAGCCCTCACATAGCCTTTTGTTATTTTGATAAACCTACTAATACCAAGAAGCCTGGCTAATTGCCACCCATCCCTGGAGATAAGTGGGAGAGATGGGTAAACAGATGTCAAAGTCTCAAAACAAAAGTAAGTACAAAGCTATGCAGAAAACTGGTGATTTATTAAGGAGGCATTAGCATTTATCGAGCATTGTTTTGGGAAACGGGTATGCAGAGAATTAACAGTTCAACTGAAAAGAAGAAAGGAGCGCAGTTGGGCCTGCCTGCGCAAGAACATTAGCATAACCCTTGGAGGAAGCCTAAGGAAAAGGATTTACAGCACAGGAACTGAAAGCACGGCCTTGCGGCTCTGAGCTGAGGAAATGAGTTCTTTTTGTTTGGGCCTGCCACTGGTTAGGGTGGCAAAGTTGGTGCTGTCTCTACCGACATACATCTGGGACACCCCACCCTACCATCTCTTCATTTTCTAACTGAGAGAACCTGCAAACCCTCACAAACCCTGACTAAACAACAAAGCTGAGAAACACAATGTTGTCTGCTGGTTTTGGGAGACCTTAACGTGTTGAGAGAGTGAGTTTGGACCACTTGCCATGGGAACTGGGACTTGGACATTGTGTGGCAGTCAGGCCTGGCTCTCACTGCCCACATCCTCACTCCCTTTCAGGTTTTCCCTCCTGGGAGGCTTTAGTGGATACCCATGCCAGCCCTCACCTGTGTGAGATTACCCAGCACGTGCTCCATTGCTTACATGCAGCTCTGACTCAAACCTCTTGCCACAGAATCTTGTGGATTGTCTTGCCTGCCTGTGGCTTCATGTAAAAAATAACTATTACACTGCACCATGTCATTTACCTGAGTCGAAAGGCTGAAAACATGCAGGTGTCTTTTCTTTCACGCCTGATTAGAAGCATTCACTAGGGAAAAGTAACTTCATATTGAATTTTCCCAGGTGTAAGTTTATACCAATAAACTTTAGATTCCTAAAGAAACAGAAATCCCTATTAGCATACTCACCCCTGTGAAGGAAGCCTATTGCCACCTCCTAAGAAAAATTGTCTACTCAAAGGCCTTAGCCTAAAAAGGTTGAAACAAGACTTATTTAAAATAAGGTTGTTTTAGCAATTTTGTTTGTCTGGAGACATAGATTTTACTCAATACTTCTGACAGCTATATATGTGCAGTTAATAATTAATTTTTTGTGTAATAGTTCAATGAATCACTGGCACTGAAAATAGGAAGTTAAAATACACTGAGAAAGAAACAGCTGATAGTATCACATACAGTTCAGTGTGTGTAACACAGGTAAGTGGTTGTTCCACCTCACAACTCCTGACAGTCTTTCTAGAAAGTCCTATCAAATTTTACCTTCTCTGTGTGAGATTTGAATTTTAAAATAGTAAAAATTTAAACAGCATAAAAATAATCGGTAAATACTCACCTCAATGAGTCCACAGGTCAGGACTTGCTGAAATGAATGAACAGGTGAGTGGACAAAATTATTACCCTTGTCTAGAAAGGCAGGGCTCTGGCCCAGCCAATTGAATTTGTCATTTGGTGAAAGCCTTAGCATAATTATAGGGTAGTCGATCAAAGGTGTCTCCTGACACAGCTGATTGCAGTTGAGTAGTACAAAAACATGCTACTTGTCAGAGGTCTTGCACCATGTTTTGTAGTTTACTGAACAAATTCTTTGAAATACTTCCTTTTTTCCTAAATAAAGAAATACAGTTTGACTTAATTTTGCTTTTCAGTGTAGCAGGGATTTGTCCGATGGAGGTTAAAAAAAATAATGGGGTAGGGAGAGCAAAACCATGTTCTGCTTTGCCAGAATCTAGAGTACCCCCAGGTGATGCATTCACACAGAGTGTGAAACAAGGTCAGGAAGAGATGCTGTGCTGGAGAGCAGATAGCAAGATTACCACGCTTGGAGATCACTGGGCTGAGTGCGTGTTGGACCCTCTGATTGTTCTTGCAGGGATTCAGGCAGAACTCTTCCTTGGAGCTGTATAATTAAACAACAAACCTCTCTCTGTGATCAAACTCCCAGCTCTGATTATGCTCACACAGCACTTTGGGTTGGTTGAGGGCTTCCAAAGGGATGGCAGGCAGTGCCACACGTTAGAGTCATTTTGAGTTGTGGACTCACTGCTATACTTTCAATATTGCAATTTACTTTCAGTATTGCAATTTAAAAACTAGTTTTCATCTTCCCTGGCATAAAAACAATTTTGTCTTTGGAATCAATTTCAGTTTCAAGACAGTCATTTCTATATTGAAAGGTTTTTGTCATTTTAGATGTCATACATTGTTTTCTTTGTATAATATCTTTAAGTGTATATAATGATAAATCATCCCAATCAGAAAATAATCAAAATATTCAGCTATCTACGTTTTTTTAAAGGTCAACTGTAGAACAACAATTTAGAATAATTATTTTGTAAAAAAAAATGTTTAAAAAATTAATTTATAAAACTATTTTAAAATTATGAGAAAAATATATCCTAAAGCAGTTTGCTATGATGAAGAAAGAAGATAGAATGGAACTTTTCAAGTTATACATTTTCACATTATCATTCTTCAGTAACATGCTAGTATATCCATTACTCTTATTTTGCATAAGAACTTTAAATAATTTTTTTGTTACAGTTAAGAAAATAAATGAAAAGAAATTTTGGAATTTTCAATTTCAGTGCTAAAATATGTTTTAGTCTGTATTCTTCCACCTGCTATTTTTCATGGAAAATAGGCAGCCATCTGTATGTGTCGTGTCAGAAAAACAAGGAAAATAAGATAAACAGTAATTAAACTATGTAGGTCAAATTACTGCAGAGACAGTCACGGTAGCAGTTGCTGTTTCAGCCCAAGCCGCGGACTACAAGGCTTTACCACTTCACAAGTAGCAGTGGTTTTGTCTCCTTAACGTTGCATCTTTGTGATGCAGGATCCACTCCACAGTATTCTTACAGTCAGCAATCCCATCCAGCATCTTTACCACTCGTCTGCTGGCCTAGCATTCACTTCCCTAGTCAAATAGGAATTTCCTCACAGAATAAGCTATCTATTTTGGAAGCAGTGTTAAATAATAAAGGGAAATAATTCTCAACTTTTGAATGAGCCATTGAATCATTGCTGTAATTGGTGGAAGTGATGGTGCAGAATAGAATAAAGCCAAGGAGCCTGAGGAGTTACAAAAATGGGTCTGCAGAGGTATGGGATACCAAACGAAAAGAGGTGCAGAGAACAATAGTCAAACCACTCTTCACACCTCATTGAAACCTACCAGTTTGTCTCCAATGTCCAGCAACATCCTCCTGGCTTCTATCATCAAAATATTCAATATATTTATTTCAAAACAAGACACAGAGTTGCTGGTAGAGAAGGTTCCCATCCCCAAAACAAGCCTCACACAGGGGTGGCCTGCAAATTGTTCACTCTAGTGCTCTTGGGCTTTTCTTTGTGGATACTGCTCAGTGTAAGAACAGCCTCACTGCCCACTCAGTGTGCCCCTACTGAGGCTGCCAGCAACAATGTTAGTTTTTGTTTGGGGTTTTATGGAGTGGACATCTGTCCATTAGCAACTGGAGAAGAGCCACCAGTATCCCGCCCCACAGCTGCCAGCCTGTCAGCAGGCATTAACAGTTTCCAGTTGCTGCTGAATGAGCTGGATTCAACCCAATAACCTGGTGCTAAACATTTCTGTGCTCCTTCAAATCATAAGAGTATGGCTTTGGGTGGCTCCTGATTTCACTTTGATATAACACAAATTAAGTGTTCCTGCTGGCTGTGAGGCAGCAGGAAAGATGAAATAATAGAACAGCCACAGCTGGCAGCTAAGAGAAGCTGGTAAAGATCTTTACACTATAAATAAAAAGTAGGGTGCATAATGTGTGAAGGCAGAGCTGGTGGAAAGCTTCCAAGCAGTGTAAGCAAAGGTTGAACTCAGCTGATCCAAGAATGAAATGTGGAAGAACTAATCCCATTATTAATGAGTGGCAAAAATCAACATTGTGATTTTGCAGAATGGATTGCAAGGCTGAGGGTACATGGAGTGGAGTGATGGGAGGCAGGGGACTTATCTGAGGATGTGGGATCTCACTTTCCTTCTCCCCATACATCACCTGCTCTTCTGCCAATCTGACTCCACTGAGATGCATCCCACCTCCTTGGCACCAGCCACTTCATCTCTCAGCAGAGAGATCAAGTCATTAAGGCGCCTATAACCTGTTTCTCAGCAGCTGTCCCCTGAGCCTCAGTCACACATGTCAGATCCTGCCCTGCACACACCATATCTATCCCCTTTTCCTAAGCCCACCCTTCACTCAAGTCCTCTTCTCTTTCTCGATTCCAGCACATCCCCACCTCCAGCCCTCATTTCTCCAAAGTACCACTCTAACCTCCACAAACCCCAGGCAGAAGGGCTTTCTCTGTATCATGCTCACCCACCATGGCCATGGGACAGAACCCATCCTCCAATTTACATTGCTCTGGGCACTCTTTTCCTTCAGCCCTTCAGAGGATGGGGCTGATTTCCCCAACTTGCTCCCAGGATTCTTGCCACTGGTGAGCATTGCCCTCCCATGCAGTCAGACCTAGGCAGTGTTGTGTCTCTTGCAGGTAAATTATGGGAGATCAGGTTGCACTGGTAGTTCTTGTTAGCACCACATGCATTTGGCACGCTCTGTGCACATCCAAGATTTGCTTTCCTCATTTAGGGATTACTTTGTCAGTTGCCTTTGTCTTGATTTACCACTTATTTCTCTTTAGTCAAGATTTGCTAAATATTTTCCACAATTCTTTGCCAGCTCTAGCCTAAAGAATTCAAGCTGCTTTTGGAGAACTATGACTAAACTCCATCCAGTCCCCCCCATCTGGGGTTCAGCTACCTACAGAGGTGGCACATTATAAGCAACTATCACTTGTGTCCTCTTTTGTCAGAGAGTCACTTTAGGTGCTAGTGAGGCTGTAAATCTTTTTCTAGGACTGGTGTCTGCAAGAGATCTAACCAACAAGATGTACTGTAGACATCCTCAAATCTTATTGTCTGAGCATCTGTGTCAGGGAACTGACCTGAATACACGTGTTCTCATTCTGGCTTTTGTCTTATTCTGGCCTTTCTCACCAGGTTTCTGTACTATGGAAACAAGAGCACTGGGGAAGAGACATGGAAGTCAGTGAGCTCCTCCTTGGAATGTACATTAAGCATACAAGAAAACCAGGGAGCTTGAGAGGATTCTGTTGTTTAACCTGAGAGAGTATTTTCCTTCCTATGTGTGCATAAACTTTCCAGGTGGAAGTATGTCCTGAAAGCACCAGTCCTCTTGTGTTTTACAGCAGTTCAAGCCACTGACAGCTCCTACTATCCACTGGGGCATCTGATGCTCTGTGGGCAAGTCTGTGTTGTGCAGTGGAGACCAAATAAGTGTTTACCTTTCCAGATAAAGCAGTTTACCTGCAGGGTGCAATGAAATACAGAGAGAGCAGCCTGGATTTTTAAATTGTAAAGCACGAAAAATTGCAGTATATTTGTTCAGTATAGGACATTTTTAGTTTTCCTGGCCTATTTTTGGGACCTGAGATGGTGTCAGCATTGAATAGTTCTGCACTGCACCTTCTAAGCCCTAAAGCTGCCATTGACCAAACTGCAGGTCTCAGTCCCACACCTCATTTACAGCGCAGCTCTGCTGTTGCTGTCTCTGCAGACCCTTTAGTTTGGACACAGCATTACATTCCTGCACTTACAATTTTTTTCCTCTTCTGGCATCTTTGCATATTCAAGGCTAGCTCTGACTTGGTGCTTCTCTGTGCAGCTAAGAAAATACTAAAAGGAGCAGCAGAATTCTCCCCTGGGAGCCTCCTGCAATGTGGCTTGCACTCAGTGCTTTCCAGGGCTCAGATCTAAGCTTTTAAAGGCAACACAGAAGGCTCTTTTCCCTTTTCTCTTTTTTTTTTGTCCCCTCTATAATTTTGAATAACTAACTTGTTTTCATTTTGAGAATGACAGATCTAATTTATATTTAAATTTTTCTAATCCCTTGCCAAGCTACCATGACAATAGGCCTTGAAAAAAATCAGTAAATAACAATTTTCCTAATTACCTGATTGCCATTCATGTTTCATTGTCTTTTATGTGCATTTATGCCAATGCACTTGAAAGTTATATCTTCCAATGTGAAAGTTAAAATCAATCTGGGTGAAATAGGTTTATGTCAAGAAAGATATATTCCTGTTTATCAAATGTACCTAATGAAAACAGCAGCTTCAACAAATGAGCGAAGAGAGAGACACCCTTCCTCACAGAGCCCAAGTGAAACAAGGTTTGGGAACATGAACTCCAGTTTAAACCAAAAGCAATAGCACAGGATGCTTTTGAAGCTTATCTCGTCCCGAAGTGTCACTGGTGAAAACCCCAACAATACAGGTAATTAACTGCTGCATGTCTGCAGATTTATTCCAGTGAACCCACATTCCTTAATACAGTGGGTATTTGGAATCATGCCTTTAGCAAAAGTAAACTGCCTATTCCTGTGCACTAATGTGGTCATCTGGGAAAGGATCCTTTCCACGTGGACAGGTTCAAAGCACACTTGGGAAGAGAGAGAAGCACACATCCTCACCACAACAGCAGAGAACAGGAACTTAACCAACTTTGCCACTGTAAATACTGGAGAGTACAAGAGGCACTTACCAGCATTCCCTGGACTCCTTAATTCTTGTCATTCAGGATACCAGGAGCACTGGATCTCAGAAAATCTGGCTTCTTGTTCTCAGATGACAGACTTCACTTTTACTTACAGGAATGTGTCTTGCGGGCCAGAACATTTATTTTCTGTTAAGGAAATATAATCTACCTGGGTGTTACTCATGTGGTAGACATGTAAAATCCATGTTAATGTTCTCCACCCACTTTTTTTTTCTAAAATACTGATGTTTTTATTAGCCATTACAGGGAATAATACAGGGAGATGATACTGACTAGCAAAAACTGTCTTTGGTTCAGAGTCTTGGCCTTTACCCCAAACACGGAAACATATCATTGCCCCAAGTGACATGTTGTGCAAAAGGAGACAGATAAGAATGAGGAAGGAGAGTACCTGGGAATAAGCTCTGCCGTCTGTGTCTGGGGTGATTGGAGGATTACAGTCCCCTCACATCTCTCACCTGGAAGATCTCTACATGTGCAGCAAGACAGGTAGCACAGATGTGGGCAGCCAAAATCACCTTCAGCTGTCTTTTACTGGAGCACAGCAAGCAGGAGCAGGGAGATCAGTTCCTCTTCTACTTCCAACTCTGAGAAACAGTATTTGACTCATCAATGTGGACTAGATTAATTTCTTTAAGACTGCTATATTCCCTACTATTTTTATAGTAGGGAATTTTTATTTTTTAGAACACATTGGTGTTTTCTCTTAAGAAATAATTTGATCAAATTGTTTCCATCCAGTAGTCCTCCACAGTGTAGCTGATTGACAGGACTTTTGTCATCCTCACCTTTGCATGTATCAACTTGATTCAGATTGATTTCAAGTATTTTCTTCCAAGACCTTCTTGGAGTAAAATCTGTTCTTTCTCATGAGCATTCAAAACTTGTCTGCTTTCCCCTACAACCTGCTTGTAAAGCCAAGGAGAGTCAAAACTTCTTAAAATTTTGCTATAGCTATTAGTACACTGAAAGAAAGTTTTGGAATGTAGATACCAAAAGGTTATGACAATATTTGCCCTGTATTGTAAAAAATTCAAGGGTTCCAGAAGCCTTTTTTGTTTATTTTTTTCCCTGTTACTGGCTTACATATCACTTCTGAAGAAATCAGGAATAGAACAGTACCCATTTCTGATTAGATCTATCTAGAAGTGGTTTGTTCCTCATGCAAAAAATACTAGAAGATTCTTCTTACTTTTTTCTACTGGCCTGAGCATCAGACCCAGATTTGCTTGTGATCTCCATATTGAGAACAATAATACAAGTCATTTTAAGTCCAGTCTGACTAAGCCTTTATGCACTTTATGCATTATTTAAATAAATAAGAATCTCAGTTTAAAGGAGCGCTTGGAGCAACAGACCCTGTTGTCTGTTACCTTTAAAAACTAAGTATCCAATTTACTAAATCTGCTGAGAAAAGTGCCCATTAAAGTAGGCCATAAATGTTCTGTGTGAAATTGTCTGCCTGAATTTGAATTAAAAATAAAAAACCCAAGACTTTTCAGAGGGACTGGGGTAGGAGGTTGCTTACCTGCTAGCTCCCATACCAGTAAGTTTCCACATCTAACACAGCTGGAATGCAGCCTTAAAGAAAATCTGCATTATAAACTGCCTTGGAACTGCTTCACCTGTTTGGGGAACTAATTTAAATGACTTCTGAAAGCTACAGAAGGAGCAGTTCATTTGGATTGCAAAGCAGCGTAGAAAAGGTAAGTGTTTTCCCAGGCTAGCAATCTACATGTTAAAGACATGAAAAGAACTACTTGGAGTCATAAAGGCTAGTGCCAAATACATTCAGGAAGACCCATGGTAAGTGAAATGGTGATTCTAGGCAGCAGTGACAGCGTTCATGGGTTATTTATCTTGCACTGTGTTAAAATGTTGTTGTATGCTATGGAAACTCCACTGCACTTCAAGACAGCAGTATCCAATATTTTTAGACCCTAAAGGAATAGCTTTAGGAAATTGCAATTTCCGTGAGAATTTCATGTCTAGACTACATTTGATTTCAAATAGCTTAATTCTTTGCAATATAGAAGCAGAATTTCTGGAGGGTATTTTTTATACTCTTCAACTAGTCATTTGAGGACCATTAGAGTTTCTTCTAAACTTGGCTTTACGTGCAAACTGTCTATATAAAGATGATATACCATCTTCTGGAATGCCTCTACAAAACAGAGTGAATTACTTTTTTCCAATTTCACTTTTCAAACCATACAGGTATTTGAAGTTGGTAACAAAAACACCTATAATCAGATCATTATTAAACAAACGGAACATGAGTGTAAGACAGAGATTAAAAAATTCAAAAGCTTTATGTAGGATTGTTTTATGTAGTGGGGTTTTGCTATTTCTTGCTTCTGTGTTGAGCAAACTATCTAGGACAGGTGTTTCTGTGAACATAAAGGAAATTATCACTTTACTGAGGAAATGGGAAAGATCTTGCAACTGGTGAAATATGCAAATGTAGGAACCCCATTCTAAATATCATCAGCAAAGAAAAAATGTTAAGAAGCACCTTTTTCTCTGCTGTTATATTGCTTCTGAATCCACATGCTCCCAGATAAAAGTAGAATTTAATAATGGATTAGACAATAGTTAGAGTTTCCTATTTCATAAAGAGGAATTTTTGCATACTAATTTTTTAAGAAAAGCTTATGGAAGTAATAATTAACTTTCAAGTAAGTAAATCACTTCCAATTACCACAGGATACACAACCATTTTGCAACCATATTTAGTAGAACATCTTTTATGATTTACAGGTCTGCCAGGGCTCTGGTCTAGGATGCAAAAAAAAATTAATTCTCACATGTTAGGAATGACCAAAAAAGTTGTATTCTACTGACTAGAGAGATATGCAAAAATTTATACTGAGGTTGAAGTAATCAGCTAAGTAGCACAACAAAGACACAGCACAAGATGGAAATCAATGGACATGTGGAAGGAAGGAAGGGTACTTTAAAGGAGATTATTAGGAACATATGGTAATAATTTTTATTGTTATGAAATAGAAAAAAATATTAAAAAGGATGAAGGAACACTTACATTCTCCCTGTCCTCTAGAGTTTAGACAAGGACTAAGAAAGAAGGGATAATCAGATGATCTGCAGACCCTTTCAGATGATCAAAACTTGAGGACATTAAAATCTTCCTTAAACTGTCATCTTTATCCCAAAGTTAAACAATACTGGTCCTTTCCCCATCTCTTCTGTTAATGGGTTCAAAGTATTTACCATTAGATTTTTTTTTTCCTTTATCATGGCATCACAATTAAGTTGAAATTGCAGTTCCAATCTATCCAGTTAGTATCTAATCTACCTGTTTCATCACATAAAATTTGTACAGTGAATGTTCAGTGCTCTGGCATAAAATCTGTGGTACAGCTGGAAGTAATTGAGTTAATGGCAATGAAGACTGAGCTATTTTCCCACTCTTCAGGCTTCAAATTGGAGCCTAATAACTTCAAATGACGCTCACATAACATTACAGTGAAGTTTTCATCCTGCTGCCTATTTTATCCTTCTGGGCAAAAAGATGACTGTTGAGCTGCCAAATTGATACTTTCCTTTATCGTTTAGGATTGGATTTCTCTCACCCATCTAAAAGTTATGTCCCTGCTCTGAGGTAGTTATTCCAGACACTCTACCACTGACTCAAAAAGACAGAAACCCCTAAAGCAGGACCCATCCCATCTTTGTACAACACCCATCTAGTAGATTTAGCCTTGCCAGGAGATACTTTCTCCTTCCAGTAATGACTGAGTAAATCATGGACACATAACTGGGTCCACAGACATAAATGGTTGAAGTTGTATGAGCCAGATGCCACAGAGCCCTTTCCAGGTACTTTCAGGCATTCAGCTGAGATGCTTGTCTTAGGAATGCAGTTGTCAAGGACTGTCTCTGCAGGAACCACTCAAGTCCTTCCCAAATCCTCAGCAGCGTGTGAGGGGGAGCAATCACCCTGCAGAAGTGCCTGTCTCTCTAAGTTGCCTGCAGATGGTACCTAACGAGAGCAGGCCTCTAATTAGCACACGAAAGGTAAGGTAGGTGAATTCAAGACCTGAATAGTCAGTTATTCACACAGAAAATGAAAAGCAATTTTTCTCCCTAGAGGATGGAAGTGCTTTCTGCACGGCATTGAACTACTCAGGATGCGATAAGGGACAGTGTGAATACCACCACACAAAATTGCTCAATTTGAGAGTCAGTGCACAGTCTGGAGATGTGCTGGGGACCCACTGGGGCAGCAAATCTCTGGTGTAGTGGCTCATCTGTTTCTTCTCCAAGATACTGCATAACTGAATACTTGATGTTTAATTTAATAGTCAATAAACTTATATAAATTCTAATAATCATCTACTTAAAAGGAAAAAAAGGACAAAAAGTAAAATTAAAACATGTATATTGATGACTTTTCCAAAGAGCGTACTGTGTTACACAGTTAAGTCAAAGCATTGCCTGCACCAAGTTAGCTCCAAAAGATGCCTATTATATAAGCAATTGGTTTAATCCAAAAAATTCAGGCAATGAAAATGTACATATTAATTATTTAATTTTTTAAGTACAGGAACAAGATGTCAGATTATCATCTTTTATTAAAAACTATTGATGACATTGAAGTTAATGACATTTCATTCCCTGGATATATTTGTCAGAATCTTCCAAGTGAGATAAATTTTAATAGGTCACCTGGTCCCATCTTTGAAAATGTATGTATATCCCCAAAATTCACATATTCTTTTCAAATATTTCCCACAGAGTAAAATAATCTTACAACTTTTATTCTACTCTAATATTCACCAGACCATCCATAACCTTTAACATCATACAAGATAGATCCTCCCTTTTCTGGTACCTACAGCAATCTTTATTATAGCCTATGATTTTGTCCTTTTACCAAGAATCGTTGTATAATTATATATTCACATACACACACACACACACATACATACATACATATATAAATATGATATATATATAGTGGTTTCTTTCATTCCTGTTCATATTCTTTTCCCCTAAATGGCTTATAATGTTTAACATGTTTTTGAGGTAAGGTTCTATTCAGATCAGTGTGCAATATTGCAATTGCAGGGACACTGCCTTATGATGTCCCACTGCTACACCAAATTCAATTGTTTGGATTTTTTTGCAGTTAGATGAAGCTACTTGTTTTTTAGCCACCTATATTTGTTATGCTCTTTCAGCATTTCTTTTCCTATGTACAACTCTGTCACTGAGAAAATGTTTTTTATTATTTTTCTCTATCTTCCTTTCCTTGAGGGAGAAAAATCTTCCATTCTCTGATTGCTACCACTAAGTTTCCCCCATGCCCAGTGGCCTGTGAAACTTGAACAATTTACTACAACTAATTCCCTGAGAACTGCCACTAACTCAGAAAATGTACTCTGATTACCAGTGAATACAATTTACTTTTTCACTGGCTCTTCTTGTCTCTGAGGAAAATCAAGCAAACACAGATTTTTTCTTGCTTTTACTTGTGAATAAATCTGAATTTGTTCATGCAAGGTAAAATACTGCAGAATGGAAATACAGGCTGAAAATAATCAGGACCCTCTTATAACACAATTTTTTGATACCTGGGAGGAAGAAGAACTTGGCCTTGCATAGGAGTGCTAAGGAGTAATTCAGAAATAGGACAGGAGGATAAAAAAGGTAACCAGATTCAAAAATATTACAGGTTGCTAATACAAAGGAACAAAGAAAAGAGAATAAATGTATATTGTCAGGAAGGGAGGGGGGGCACAAGTAAATATTTATTGCATTCATCATCAATTTTTAAAAATTAAATATATATTATAAATATATAATATATATAATATAAATATATAAATATATATATTATAAATATATATTAAATAAATATATATTATAAAATGCCTTGCCTTAGGATCTGACCCTGTGCCATCACATTCAAAGCACTTTTGTTTTTGTTGATTGTACTATGAGTAGTACCAGCCTCTAGAGATACCCAAAGATTTAGAATGTGAAGAAATCAGTGGAATGTTCCAAAGAGCTGAGGGAGAAGATTATTTTGTAAATGGAACACACGAACACTGTTCTGCTGTAGTGGATTTTTATGTTGAAACTTGCACTGAAAATATTTCCAGGAGCCACAGGAAGGCGGTGTGCAGCAACTTCATTGTAGTTTTGAAGGCTACATGCCCAATATCAGAGGAAAGTAAGGTAAATATCAACTTTGCTACCTGAACTCAGCTTAGTTGAATATTTTTCAATGACACATTAGTTTCAGGCAGAAAATGTTGACTCTTGACCTTTTGCTTAATTCTGACCTTATCGTTGAGATTGCTATAATGTAAATGACTGATACAATGTAAATTTGCATGTAAATAACCACCAGGTTCTTTGGCATTTACAACATTTCCATCTTCAAAGTGCGGTTGGCCTTCTGTGAAAGACCTGAAGTGATTGCAAAAAAAGTGAGTTTAGGGCAGTAAAAGACGAGCTGTGTCAGGCAGCAAAATGCCTCAAGCCGCAAACACTCAAGCATCTTTCCCAGCCCGTGCTGGCCGGCTGGCCCCGGCCGGCAGACAGGATGCTTTCTGAAGTTCCCTTACCACCATGAGGAGGCTACCCAGGACTCAAAAATCCCAATTTCAGAGACAACTAATGTAAGCAGAAGGCAAAGAGCCTCTCTTTTGGAGGGACAGGTTTTAAAGACACAGATGCTTAGGTCAGATAACCAGGGTATGTAGTGTGACCCAGCCGGTAATTTCACTCCTTCGCAGCCCTCCAGAGGAACTGGCAGGTGGAGGGGGTAAACCCTCTCCTCATGTTCACATACAAAATGGCTGAAGACAAAAATATCTGTTTTCGTGCTCTTCCAGGGTCCAAAAACTAAGATATTTTGAACGGAATAATCTCAAACCTGCTCAAACTTCTCCTTTCTGCTTCCTTGCAGACAATCGCAAGAATCATAGCAACTATTAATCCAGAGGTATGGGTTAATAATCCAGTGTGTGATGTACATGTATGGGGGGGAGGGCTGGGGCACTGGTGTTTAAAATCCCCTGAATACTGGTACTGAGTGGCTGGTGTGTGTCCTGGTGTGAGGGATTCATCCCGTTGGCCTGTCCCCAGTGCTCACCCTCTGCTGTCCCCATCTTTGGAAATCTGGCTGTACCAGCCTGGGAGCCTGGGTAAATGAATTCCCTGCAGAGCTGATAACGAAGTCTCTGATGTGTCTGTATGGAAAATAACAGTTTAAACATTTCCTGCAAAGAATTCACAATCCTATTAGATCCTATGTAAAATTTTCCAATTTGACCTACATTTTCTTTTAGATCACCTTATTTTCTAGCACAGTCATTTTTCCTCCAACCCTAGCCTGATACTCAGTCTTTTTAGCAATAAAGCAATCATATGAACTTTCTACATATTTTACTATTTTTCAAAGGGAAGAATATATTTTCTTTCAAAAGTCATTTTTCCAAGTTGATTAGTTAGCATTAATACAGATTTTTCATCATGCAAATCACCTCACAAGCCCATTAGCTATTGTGGCTGTCACTGGTATTCTTGACGGGTTTAATTCTGCAGAACAGTGGCCAGCAGCCCCACACAAAGGGTTCACTACAGGAACCAAAACCTTATTATCTCACTCACCTCAGCCAAGAAGAATTTCAGAGCAGCTTTGTTTGCCGATGGGTGAATGTCTGTCACTGAACTTAGCTTTTGATAGGGGATATAGAGAGTTCTTGCAGAAAGGAAGCAGAAGATTGAGAGGGAAGAAGAGTTTTGCGGGAGCAGTAGAAAGTGTAATAACAGGGGGGGAAAGCGATGTGCTGGTGAGTTCTGCAGTTTATGTGGGGTAAAAAGGAACAGCTGGCTTGTGACGCTTAGAGAAGTTTTTTAAGGTATTTGCTCTTTGCAGTGTGGAAAACTGACAACATTCAAGCCCCAAAGGGAAGAACCTTCAATTCTGCCCAAAGCCAGTAAATTCAGTGTCTTGTTTTGTGACCTTTTTACATGCTAAACTTTCTGTTTTGCCTAAAGTGCTGGTTAAAATATAAAAGTCTCATTGTATATGCAGAAGTATAAACATTGAAACCAAAGTTTTCATCAATAGGAGGAAATTCAGAGACCTGAATATTCAGAAGCTTTATTCATCTTGCAAAAAGCTGTCCAGCTGTAACTGAAACTCATCTAAGTTTCCTGAACCAGACAAATTTCCTAGGTGAGGTTTTTGAATGCAATTTCCAGTAATTTCTCTGTTCTTAATTTTGGTAAGACCATGAGAATAGGATACATGTTGCATTTTCGTGCCATTTGTAATTTTAATTTAAAAAAATTTCGCAACAAGCATAGACTGTGGCAGGCTGGAAGAAAACTGTCCACTTTTTTCCCTGGGAGCTCAAACTTAGTTTGCTTTGGGCAAGGATTGCTGAAAGGTGCAGGTGACTGTTACTGAACCTTCTTCTCTAGCCTCAGTTCTTACTCAAATTTGAGTGGTACTTCTTGTTCCATTTTCAGTGCTGTAATCCCTGAATTACCATTATCACTATACAGTAGACCAGAGGGAGTAAGGTTTAGGCCCACAGAGCCACTTAACTATTTAAAGCTTTTCAAAGCCTGAATTCTATTTAAATCACTTGGAGCTGACTGGTAAAATACATAATTGAGCACAGAACATAGAGCCTGCAGTGTAATGTTAGAAAAAATATATCCCTAACACCTGTTTATATACATTCTAAATATCTCAGTCTTTAAAAGGCTAAACACCTTCTGCAGGGGTGCAGAAGCAAATGTTTCAAAGAGTATTTTGACTTTAGTATTTAAAGCACAGGAGGTAAAGCTGATAGAAAAGATATTTTGCATTAAAATGGGGAGGTTTTTAATTCAACTTATTTGTGATATAAATGAAAATGTTTCTTTTTTCTCTAACATAAAACCTCAGTGAAAAGGGGAGAGAAAGTTGCAACAATATCAAAATGTTCTGGGAAGAAAAGTTTGTCTGTTAGTTGAAATTACTTTTCATTTTCATTTTGTATTTAGAACTTAAAAAGCTGAAGGAAAAATCATTTGTTGAAACGAAACAGCTATAAAAGGATTTTGTCATTTCCTGACTGAAAAGAAAAAAAAAATAAAAAAGAATCTTTAAAGCGATAGCCAGAGAAGCATCTGGATTGCATTATCTATATCCCTTGGAAATAAGAGGACATAAGTGCTGGAAAATGCAGCTGAAAATAAAGATCTCTGACAGTTGTTCCAAGTTGTTGTTTCTTTGGTTTTTTCCCCCCAAGCCTTGCCTTTTGCCTGCAGGTTTCTTTCCAAAGCCCTGGCACTGCCCTGGCTCTGAAGGGCAAAGCTGGCTCAGGGCACCGACTCTCCCCTTCAGGAGGAGCAGGATCATCTCCTCCTCCAGGAGCTCCTGTGCAGCTGGGGGTGCCCTGGGCTGGGGTCCTTCCCTGTAGGACATTAATCCAGGGAAAAAGCAGCAATGTTCCTGAGCCATTGTCCTCATTTCTGTCCTAGCTCTTTCACTTTTGGCTTTTTGCTGCTCTGAAGGAGAAGGAAAAGGAAGAGGTATGTTTGACAGGTGAAACTTCAATAAAAGGAAATCCTTTGCATGCTCACGTCTAAAATCTTCCTGTGTTGATTTGGCTTACAGGCTGCTTTGTGCTCCTTAGTAAATGAACTATTGGTAAAAATAAATTTATCATAATGTGTGACCCCTCACAGGGATACAGCAGGCCCTGTCTAGGCTGTAGGGTGTTCTCTTACATAAAAAATGGGTGGTGGAACAACAGTCCAAAAATTGTTCTATTTAGTATACTGCTCATCTGCCTAAAAGCTAATTATAGTACCTTGATAGAAATAATTCCAAGTGACAGGTCTTTCTTTATTGCCATTGCCATGTGCAAACACAATGAGCTGGCAAAGATTAACAAGCTCTACCATTTTGCACTGATGGAGTTTGTCCATCTGCCAGCATCACTTTTTTTCACTAAGTGGGTCTCTCTAAGAGAAGGTGATTTATGAAATCTCACTACCATTACTATTGCCATTAAACTAGTAGGAAGACATCTTGAGTATGTGTCAATTCTCAGTTATTTTTGATATTGTAGCCCCAGGTTCTGCCTGCTAGGAGATATTTTACTTTTTACAGTGCCAGACTGGTGGGAATTAATGTACACACTGAAAATAAAATGCACAGTCTCGTTGTCAACACTAACTCTGTTAAGAGCAGCAACCAATGCTGTAATGTTTATAACAGGTCTGTCTGTGTACGTGCAAATAAATTTGACAGATTGTGCAATATATTAATGAAATGATGCCCAGGATCCTGGAAAAACAGCTTTTAGTAGATACTACTCACAGAGTTCAGCTATTTTTTTTCCAGAGGAAGCAATGCATATTTTAAGTCATTTGCTATTCTGTGTGTAAAGTTCTTTTTTTTCTGGCTCATTAGGGTATTAGAAGCTTTGTGTTCAAAATGAGGGGACTGTGCTCTTAAGATGTTAGGTGATTTGGAGGGGTTTTCAAACTTGTAATCAGAGAATCTGTGTGGTAGAACTGTTCTTTTGTTACTCTTAGCTTTTTACTAAAAGAGGTTCCCTAATGTCTGTCTTAGTTTTCCTTGTATTTCTAGTTCTCTACATTACTGACCTGTCTCTATGCAATTCTGAAGTTAAATGAGACAGACAATGCTTTAAAACGTATGTAAATTCCAGTCAGGAAAAAAAAATTGTATTAGGAGTAATTAGTGCTGGGTGTTTCCACATCAGATCCCATTAAAATGATGAATTAAGAAGCTTTTTGAAGGTGAAAAAAAATCACAGACCTTCATACAGTCACCAAGTGTGTTAAGGACAGAAGGCAGAGCAGTTCTTTCAGGTCTTGACTCAGCACTTTTCCCACAGCCTGCAGGGCTCTCACCTGACAGGGAGGGATCTGGTTCTAAATGTTTTACTTGTAGGCTTCAGAAGACTCTTTTGCCCTACCTTTCTCAGGACAAACACCCACGTAGGGCACCTGCTGATGGCTTAGGGAACTTGAGATCCTTCCTGCCCACCTAGGTGTTAGGAGAGGTATCTATGTCACAGCATCCAGAGTTTCTCATGGGTGTGTTCCTCTCATGCCTGGAGGTCACATCTTCAATGTGCTCTTGGTGACTGACAAAAGGGGATCAAACACTTCCCTCCTGTGGCACTGAGGGCATTGATGGCCTTTCTGTCCCTCCCTCCAGCCCAGGAGCCTCAGTTGGATCCAGCCTGGGGCTGTTGGTCCCTGCCCCAGAGATGTTGCAGACATGCCAGTCTCCAGCCCTGTCTCTGTGTGGATGCCTTGGACCCAAGCTGTCAGCTGAACAAATACACACGTCCCAGAGTAGCATCCTTATCCCCCTCAGCCTGGCTTCAGGGCGTCAGGCTGCAGCACAGGAGAGCAACATTCAGTAAAAATTCTACTACATAACAGTCTGGCTGCCTCCAGGAAATCAAAGGTATAACAAAACTCAAGTCATTCCTACTATTCAGCACATTATTCCAGTCAGAGTCCTGAATTCAGACCAAATACCTTCCCAACTTTGTTAGACCCTTTACTGGTTTCCAAACCTGAAACTACAGTACTAGGCTGCTGAATAAAATTGGATAGAGTTGGGGTTTATCGGCATCATCTGGTTCCCCCTCAGATATTCAGAAGTGTGTTGTAAGGACACTTAGCAAATCACTCACTGCTGGTCACATAGTTGAGAATTTCAGAGAATAAATGTGAAATAGTCTCCAGGTAGCCAGATGGCAAGAGGGTGAAGTGGTGATGAGAGGCACCAAATCATAAATGTGAAATAGGTCTCCAGGTAGCCAGATGGCAAGAGGGTGAAGTGGTGATGAGACATTGCTAGGAAAACTGGCTGTGTTGAAGGAATGTAACAGTCTAGAGTGCTAGGAAGTACCTGAGCCGAAGATTTTAGGGCTTTGGTAACATCTACAGGCTAGGTGTAAGAATCTTGGTTCATTGTGGTTGCTACATTCTGTATTTATTAGCAAGCATGGCAAAACAAACCATCTTTGTGAATGTTCCCGTATGTTAGGACACAGACATTTCTTTCATAAACATGAATTTATGCAGACTAAAACCACAAAACCACAGTGCAAGAGGTTTTAAAAAGACTTGGTGATGATCTACTTGTCTATATACAATATAAGTATTGTGTTCTGTCCCAGGTATCTCCCTAGGGTTGGCAGGTGTGACACAGGGTGCACAGGAGTTCCATATCCATCTGGGACAGTAGCTGAAGGCCAGATGAGATATATCTGAATCCCACCCTTCACTTAGGAATGACCCAGCTCAGACAGTAGCAGGCTTAAACCAAAATAAGGAAATTCATACAGAGGTTTTTTACCTGGTTCTGATGAGGTCTGCTGCTTACAAGGCTTTGCAGGAGAGAGCTACCAGAACTGTCTGTTCCCAGGCTACCTTACCTTTATACTGGCTGGCAGACATTCAGTTCGTCCAGTCCTTCCCTAAGTGGCACGGAGTGAAGTTTGTGGCACACCACTTATGCCCACATTCACTTGTTACAGCATGTACTCTTTGGCACAGTAAACAAAGCAACCCCAACCTCCTCCCAGCATTTGAGATCAGGAGGGGTGAGAGCCCTTGGAATGCAGACGGAAGCATTTGGTGCTTTGTAAAAACTGAAGTCCCTGATCGTAGATATGAAGAGAATGAAAACCAGCCATTGGAAAACCTGCAAGCTCCTGGAACGGCACAAGTCAGAAATGTGGCAGACAGGTGGAAGCTTGAAGCGAGCGTGCTTGTGCTTTTGACTGACTCCTCCTGCCCTCTGCTCCTCAGTGGAGCTGGCCATAGCCCACTGACAAGCAGTGCTGCACAGCAGTGCTGTGGGGGCTCGGGCAGCCCCAGCACATTTATGAAACCTCTGCCCATAAGACAGACCCAGGAAGTCTGAAGGGCAGAGCTGCCAAGGAGCTGTACAAATTCTGCTCCTCGAGAGGAGGAGCAAAGCAAGGGGGTGCCCACCTCTGCCAGGGCACACAGGCTGCATTTCTGATTCCCTGTCCCTGTGTGGCCCAGCTGATCACACAGGAGTTTGGTTTGTTGGCCCTGTTGCTGTGCTGCTTCCCCAGCTGCCTGGGCTCCTGTCTGGAGCACCATGGCACGGGAAGGGACGCAGAACTGCTCAGAAAGCTGAGCCTTGGAAGCCAGCATGAGACTCAGAGTTACCAAGGCAAACTGAGTTGCAAAACATGTGCAGTTTTTTGGAATTGTCCTGGAAGAAGATTTGGACTGCTCTGTGTAAAAATACTCAATAAAGAATAAGAAAAGGCAATGTCACTCTTCTATTTCAATCAGCAGACAAATTCACTTTATTTTGGAAGCAGTCCATTCCCAGGAAATTTGAGTTAATATGGATAAATCATATTTGTTCATTTCTACACCATCGAATCTTCCACTGAGGAATGACAAGATTAAAAAGATTATCATGTTTTTCCAAACAATGAGTTGATCAGTGCTACAAAGTCTGTTTGAGAAACCAGGTAACCACATTCCTCTAGGTAGATTTCAGTAGATGTGAGACTCTATTCATAACACTTTTGTGTCTGTTTCCAATTAATATTTTAATGAGCAAGATTTATTCAGCGAGCCTCTTGAGGAAACATCAAATTTTATTTGAAAAGAGAAAAAATTTATAAAAAAATACATGTTACATCTTTCTCCATTAACATTTGCCTTGAATACTGATTGAAAGAATTTGGTTGATCTGGTCAGAAAGATTGAGTGCCTCAGAAAGCACAATAAATTTGTGGGTAAGTAACTTATTCCTAAAAATGACAGAACATTAAAAAAAATTAAAGATTTTAATGTAAAATTCAGGTACTGCATTCTATTCCATATATAGGCAAACCATGTAAGTAAATGTGAGTAAAGGTAGTCTGCTACAACTAAATCAAATTTTTATTTCATGGGTTTTGTGACAAGATAAAGAAATACCTGTTCATGCACTGTAATTCCATTACGCTGAATTATGTGTATGCAATATTGTTTTAAACAAGTAGAGAAGACAGTTTTCACAGTGCTTATATGTCTATAGGTCGGGTATTACTCTGTGACCTAAACAGACACTAAGCAGGCACCAGGCAGGAGGTTCCCGTGGATCTCTCCCGCAGCGCTGTGCTCCCAAAGGCGTGTGCCCAGGGAGGCTTTGCTGCTGCCCCTGCAGCGTGGGCAGCTCGAGAGCCCTGCTGCTCCAGGGACAGCCTGTGACAGTGCCACGGGGTACCAGAGCTGATCACAGATCTTAGAGACACTTCTGTTCACTTGAGTTCCTCCCAGCTTTCTAGGTCTTGAGCCTGAGGGCAATTTTTTGAGGCTTAAGTCAGCAGTCTCAGGAGTTAATACTTTAGGACTTTTTATTCAGCAGCTGAAACTGGGAGCAGGCTGATGGGAGAGCTGGGAGTGGTGCTGTGAACTAGAAAAACTAGGTGTGAGTTTGGAGTGGGACTGAGTATTTTAAAACCCTTGTGTGGCACTTTCATTCAAAAGTAAAGGGCCTTTGCTTGAGTTGCTTTAAGTCATTGTAAGAGTATATGGAGGAAGGGTGTATCAAACCTACTTTTAACAGCTAGAAAGCATTCAAGAAAGGATATGGTGTAGTTTAGTAAAGCAGTTAAGACAGATAAACTGCTTATAGTCTCACTTGGCAAACTCTGGAAACCCCTGCTAATTGCAATTCATGGTTTTAGTTTTGTTTTATGCAAGTCTGTGATTCCTTTATTATGAATGAATGAATGAATGAATGAATGAATGAATGAATGAATGAATGAAAGTGCAGAGTATAAATGGACCATATGTCATTTCTGGTACCACTCCTCCCATTTAGCTGCTTTTGCTGAGAACAGTGGGATCAGGAGTGCAACAGTGCCATAACTGCTCTTCCAAGGCCTCTGCCAGTGCACAGGCACTGAAACAAGTGGGGAGGACCCCAGGGGAAACATAGCAGTCATCTGAGGTGAAGAGCAGACCCTTTGTCCTTTGGACCCTCCTTGTGCTCTTGGTGGTGTCTGCTTTTGCAGAATGTATGGTTGCAGTGGTTTGTGGTAAGGCGAGACCCTGCTCATCCTTTGGATTTGGGGATAGCCTGTTCATCTGGGGTCTGAGGGCTCTCACCCTGTTCATGGCTCAGCCATCAGCAAAACTGTCTCTGGACTACAGTTTGACCATCTGTAAAGTGCTTGTTTAGGGCTTTGTAAAACATTTCAAGATTCATGACTGGACATGCTATAAAAGAGCAGGTATTTACTGGGAACATTATGTGAGTGACTTAAATCCACCAACTATTACAAACAGTAGGCATGAAGCTCTTTTTGTCATTTGGCTTTATGAGTTTTCAGTCATTTCTTCACACCACAAAGGTCAAACAGTATGCCTTGATCAGTGGTCCAGCACCTTTGGGAAGGGTTGGCATCTGGGGCAGAAGTTTTAGAGCTGATCTGCAGAGAAAATCTACTGTGTCTGAGACACTGGATCTGCAGCATGATGAGAATAGACATGCCATTTTTTGAAAACATCATATTCAATGGCCAGATGTCACTTATCTGATCTCATCTGTAGCCATGAACATCAAAAGAAATGCCAGACTAAATTTTCAGTCAAAAAAAAAAATGGGCATGCTTGGAGAAATCCACCTACAAGCTAATCCCAGCCAAATGCATTCCTTTGTAAATGAAAATTATTATTTCTTCTGTACTCTATATTTAGCCAGACAGCACTGGAGGAAATCCTCCAGGTATTGAAAAGCAATAGTAAGTGTGTAGGAGTTAGTTGCCAATACACCAGGCAAGGAGCTTACTGATGGCAACCACAAGTAGCCCAGCAACTCACTTTCCAGTGGTTTGCAGAGCTGCAGGTGACATCTCCCAGAGGTCACATCTCCCACCCACCTTCCCCATTGCTGCAGCTCTGCTCTGCTCAGGCACTCTGCCTGGACACGGTTCAGGCTCAGGACATGGCCATGCCTTCCCTGGCAGGGCAGGGGCAGGCTGGGGGCAGGCTGGGGGCAGGCAGAGCTGCCCGCACACCCTGCCTGCACGCTGCACCCAGGGCTGGCTCCGCAGGGAGACCCCACTGCCCTCACTGCCCTGCCTTCACTTCCACCGCCCAGTACAGTCCTGGCGCTACAAAGCTGCCAAGTGAAATTATTTCTCTCCAGCTCTGTTTGCCAAGATTGCACAGGACCAGCCATGCTGATTGTTCATTATAAAGCCCTAATATATGTTTAATGACACCAATTTATTTTTTGCAACGCCAGCTGGTATTTTAATAGCCTTAATAATAGCACATATTAGTAGCAGTATAACTTGTTTGTGTAACGCTCCACCTTCACTGTGCTATGCCAGCAGTAACTAATGAATGTGTTCTAGGAAATTGATCCACCTGAAGCAGATTTCTCTGAGTAGAGCTTTAAGTTCAGGGAAATAGGTTGTGAGCTTGGTGTGGATATGAGAGAGATTTAAAGCTCTTTTTGGATTTATAGAATAGCTTCCAATTCCTGCTGATGCAGAAATCAGTTAAAAATAGATAATTCCACCTGGGCCATTTGTGTGCCTGCTGCTCCAGACTCAGCCAAGAGTGGCAGAGCTTCTGTGTAAGCCAAGATGACGAGAGGTAGGAATCCAAGATGCGAGGATGCCAGTGTGACATCTTTCAAACAGTCTCTTCCATCCATGTTCCATATGACTAAAAAAATAATTAGTAAGAATAGATGAAATAGACCATATTACTGGACTACAAAATCAGGGGTGTCTGATGAAAGCAGCTTGATCAGCAGCTTCAGACATGCAGACACTGAAAAAAAGAAAACCAAGCCTAAGATTATTTTAGGTCTTCTGTTTGGCCTTGAATGTTCTGCTTTACTCAAAATACCTTGCAGCCCTCGATTAATGTATGAAGTTGGCAAGATAGCATATAGACTTGGCATATAGACAGCAGAAGCAAGAAGGAAGCTAAATTTTACAGCTTGCTGCTGAGATCTGGCCCAGCCCCTGGGCCATGCTATAGCTGTAGATGATGGCAATAGCTATAAATGAATTAAAGCTGTTACCCAAAAGATGGTAGTCATCACCTCCAGAAGGAGTCAGAACTTGGGTGGTTCAGTGGGAGCCTCAGTGGGAGCAGATGTTGGCCAGACTTGTGCTGAGCTCTTGTTCAGGTTGGGTATTTGATTTTTGCTATTTGTTATATGCTTGGTTCACACCAATGCCTTGACATCCTGCATGGATCATCTTTTGCTGGCGCTGCCCTTCTCCCTATTTAGGAATCTGGTTAGCATCAGAGAGCTGGTGCTAATTTTAGGCACAGTTATGCTAAGCAGGTCCTCTTTGGACTCACAGCAGCTCCCAGGATGATTTGTGTGGATCTCATTTTAATGCCATCATCCAGGCTCTTCCTTTGGATCAACTTTGCTAGCCAACCCTTTGCCTTTTCTTACCTGTCTGATAAATTATCCCAGCACACAAGTCCCATATGGCTCTATTCCCCTTTCTTACCCTTTCACCTGTTTCCTGGCTCCTTCCTCTGCTGCCCTAAAAGCACAAGAGGCCATAGCAGCTACTTTGAGGAGAACCTGTAATTGCTGCTTGGGCAGCCACTAAAAAGATTGAGGCAATTTTCTTTGTCAAAATTCCACCAGAAAAGGACTAAGCTGGCAGTTCAATGCTATTTTTCATATACCAACTGAAAGGTCTTCTAATTGATTATTAATTAGCCAGTTTTGAAAGATTCAGGATCAGACTCACAACTGGTATAAATCAGAGAAATCCCACTGAAATCTCTGATTCATTTTCTAAATGGTAAAAAATCCAGCAGGAGCTTTAAATTGCCAATGTTATCCATCCAACAGCTGGCTAAAATTCAGAAAGATAACACATTTTCTGTAATGCTCTTTGGCATTAAGTATTCCTTATGGGCCAGATATAATCAATACAAGAACTAAAGTGAAAATTCAGGGGTTAAAAAAAAAGCAGAACCAAAGAAAGCATGGATCTGATAAAAGTAAGTCTTAGGAATAAAAGTGAAAATGTGGAGTCAAATTTTACATTTTTACAGATGTGTGTTTGTTATCATAATGAATCACAACTAAGTTTTAACAGTTCTTCTGTCTCTTGTATGAAAGTTGGCACTCCTGTCGAAGTGACTTGAAGGATTTTGCTAGCTCTTGATGGGGGGTGAACTGCATCCCTTGTGAAGCCCAATTCCCTAGCAGATGTGGATGTTGCCTGTGTGCACAGCACAGTTGTTGCATTTTGTTTCCTTTCTCTTTTCAGTTCTGCTTCTCAAAACATTCAACTCTCGCTGTACCAGACAAATGTTCTAATGAAACTGAAGGCCCGGGAACTGAACAGCCTTGGGAGAAGGAGTGTGGCAAAGGAAGATGGGGAAAGCTCCAGAATCCACCCTTTTCTCCTGTAACAGACAAAGACTTTGTCTTAGGAGATAAACAAACATTGCCTGAACTTGCTTCATATGTTCTGGGAAGTCCAATAGCAGGTCTGTCTCTAACATCCATATATATTAGAAAACTTTTGGAAACTTGGTAATGCTGAGGGCACTTCTTCCTATATTTTCTTCAGCTGCCTCACAAAACAGAACTGGTTTGGGGCTGCTGCTCTTCAGTTATGCATCTTATTTCTGGACATAAGTTAGGCCATGCTGTTTTCTCTGTCTGCCTCACATTGTTGTGCAAGCATGTCACTGCTAGTGAAGTCTATAGCATATCAAGATAAGACAATTATATATGTCATATTGAGTGGTGATATTTCATTTTACAGGCCAGAAACTCTAATAATCATTTAGATAAATGCAAGACCAGAATGTAAATTACATATTTTCTTTAATCCTCTATTTATTTAACTTATAACCAAAACCATTTCTGACTTTAATAGAATCAGATACTTTTTAATATTTACTATACAATAAATCACAATGCAGAATATAAATCAATATAAGAAAACATGTATTATTAAAATAAAAACACTGTACTCAGGAAGTGGAGAAAAGGGTTTTACCACCTATAGGAACACCCCCTTCTTCCCTCTCAGGAGTTACTTGTAAACCTTTTGTGCTTATGTTGCCATAAGTGAATGATATTAAAATCTGTGCTGTGTTCTAATAAAGAGTGATCTTCTTGGTAGCAGAGGCATGTATTAGTCCTTATTTCAGAAATGCAGTCATTTAAACTAAGGACTTTTTCCCTAAAAGCTCAGCTGCCATCCTTCCTCCCACTCTCTGGGAGAAACTCGCCATTGTCTTGTTTGTTTAACATAGTTTGTGTAACTCTGACAGATACAGTGAAAAGCTAGGAAAGTCTTTGCCTTCAGTACTGAGCCAATTCCAATGACCTGTGCCTGAAGATTTGGAAAAAGGCTGGGCTTAACTTAGCAAATTCCATGTGCAGCAGCAAACTGCAGAGCTGTTCCAGCTCTAAACAAATCTACAGGGAATAAATACTCAAGCCTTCACCAGCCACATCCAGTGAGGGTTAAAAAAAGAGCCACATTTTTCACACTTCTAAATACTGAGAAAGTCCCATTTAGTTGAGACTTCATTTTTCTGTGGGGAGTTTGTAGTTTTGCAGGGGACTGTGAAAACTGATCTGAGTAAGCAGCCTCATTGGCTAAGTTAGAAAATCCTGCATTAAATTTGGAGCCTAGTAGAAAATTCAGGCACCAATTCAGCTGGTTAGGGTTCAAGTTATATTAAAATTTAGATGTAATTCTGTAATTTTCAGAATGTGGCATTCTGAAATGGTCTTCTACCAATAGAGCACAAGGTGGAAGTATGTAAAAAGATTCAAGAGATACATAATTTGTTCCACTATTCTCAGTACAATGACACTGGTGTTTAAATTATTCAATATAAGCATAAAATAATCTCTCATGGTTTAGGGTATGAGGACTCAGATCGGTAGTTACATTTTAATCCACTCTACATAAAAATGGGAATAATAGAAACATGCTCCTCACTATTAATCTGACTCATTAGGTATACTAAGGAGCCCTATTCTCATCAATTTCAATGTAGAACTCAATTAAAAATGAATGTGAGATGCAATCTGTACAGAGTTTAAAATGCTGTATTTATTAGTGTTATTGCTGAGCTTAAGCATCATTTCAGAGAGTTAAGCACCTGAATTATGCCAAGGCAAATCTACTTTGCACTTGACTGTCAAACTGATTTGCAGCAAAGCCCCAGCCTGGGATTAAGATCAACATCCAGACATCTGGAACTGGTTGAGTGATAAAGAAAAGTCCTGACTGTAATATCAAGCAGCACAAATGGGCAAGAAGGTGCAGCGTTACCCTTCAGCTGCCTCGAGGCTAGTGGGAGAAAAATAATTTAATACTGAATAAGGCAGGATGGTTGGGGTGAGGGCTGCCTACACTGGATCAGAATTGCTGATTTAATTTGTAACACTAGCTGAACCGTGCTGTCACACGGATCTGTACCTCCTAAGTGGCTGAACATAGAGATGGGGTTTGCCTGATTGGATCTACATGAAGAAACAAGGCCATGAATTTTACAGCCACTTCATGGTATAACAGCAGCCAGGTGCCAGTGTCAAACATCTGTCCTTTTCCAGGATGACAGGAAACAGAAGAGAAACAAGAAGAGGTCTTTTTTATCAAAAGCTGATGGGATATGTGGTACACAGTGCCAAAGAATTACTAAAAATGAATGTTCAAAATAACCTGAAATTCAGAATTAGTATCAGACTTCCCATTTCAAAGTGGCTCACAGAAAAGCATGGGAGGGTGATCAGCAGGTAATTATGTCAGAGCAGTTTTCCTTCTGTCCTGTTCTCATTCCCATCTACAACTTGTTAATTTTTTGTTAGGCCAAAAAACATTTAAGGTTATTCTCATACCTTATACCAAAAAGTATTGTCATAATCCAAATCACATAGGATATTTATTTGTTATCTAAATGCTCAGTAGTGTATCAAAATCTACCAACTTGGGTAACAAGCACTTTTAGATATTTCTGTGTTTAGGTGTGTATACATACTTCTTTAAAACATGTTTTTGCTTGCAATGCATGCCTTCTGATTTATTTTAGGAATGTTCTAACATGGAAGAGACACCTATCAAGATGACAAGACCCTTGTGGTGTAACTCTCTGGGAGGCACCCCAGCTTGATGCTGGGCCTGCTGAAACCAAGGGAGCTTACCACTGACTTCCCACGGCTTAGGGTCAGACTATCAAAAGCCCTGTGCTTATCATCTGCCCCCTGGCTTTTATTTTCATGCATTGTTTCCATTTGATATTGCTAAGAAATGTTTAGTCTCACAAACATGAAAGAAAGAATCACAGTTCATACTATAATAGGAGAAAGTATGTTTATTATATTTAAAAGCATCCATTCTCGTGGATATACAGAGATTACTTAATTTTATCACTACCACTCAGCAGGTATAATAACACAAATTGAACTTCAATCCACTGCAGGAAAAAAAGTGTACAGCTAGAATAATTTTTTTCCACTGTCAATTTTATTACAACACATTGCATTTTGTTCCACATCCCACATTGCAATAGTTTTAACCATGCAGCTGCTGAGAGCTCAGGTGCAGATTTTCAGGCCTGCTTAGGTATCTACCTCTTACTATAAAATAATTTAGTCAGTGTAATGGTAATGTTTGGTATGTCTAAATCTTAAGGATATAGGCACTGAGAGAAACTCATGATGTGAAGTTTAAGGCATCTGATTCTTCACAGGATGCTCTATGATGGTTTGATCCCAGGAGAGAAATGTGCAAATGCCAACACATCAGTTAAAGATGGAAAAATGTAGCCAACAGGAAACACGTAGAGAATAAAACAGAAGTGCAAGAAGTTATAAAATTAGAAATCAGAAGTGCTCTTCACAGGAGAACAGAAGAGAGAGGATTTGATCTTAGGAGTGCAGCTGATACAAATGTATGCAAATGTATCTCCCACAGCCGTGTCCAGCCTCAAAAGGAGAGGGATGCTAGCAGAGGAGTCAGAAGGAGCACCTGGATCAGCTTTCCCCATGAGAACAGACCATGTCCCTGGGGTTTGGGAAGCATCTCTTCACTGTGACATCCTGCTCAACCTCTCACACTGCAGATCCCAACTTCCTGACACTCACAAAATCATCTGACCTGCCAAGACTGTTGAGATATTGTCACATTCACATTTTCTGAAAAATCCCTTTGCCCAGGATTTTTCTCCTGGGAAGCTGAGAAGCCTCAGAGAAAAAGGAAACAATAATTATCTTGTTTGCTTCTCCTCTGTTTTGCACATGTGGAATGTGTTTGGAGATTGTTTACTCACGGGTGATTGTTTCATTGGATTCTGCTGTGAGTTGTTTTCACTCTTTGGCCAACCAGTGCCAAGCTGTGTCGGGACTCTGGAGAGAGTCAGGAGTTTTCATTATTATCTTTCTAGCATTCTTAAGTATTCTTTCTGTATTCTTTAGTATAGTATAGTTTAGTATTCTTTAATATAATATAGTATCATAAAATAATAAATTAGCCTTCTGAGAACATGGAGTCAGATTCATCATTCCTTCCTTTATCAGGGCACCCTGCAAGTACAATAAGATATAAACCAGCTAAAGCTCACTGCAGGTGCCCTCCCACCTCAAAGGTGCACTTCTAGTTTAGCTGCCTCCCTTCAGTGGGGCTATTCAGTGGGAAAAATCTGGGCCTGCATACCTGTATACCTGGACAGACATTTATACAGGACCACTAAGGTATTAGAGACAGTTGCAAATTTAATATACTGACAGAAGACTTTATAAAATACTGTTTCACTCCCCTATTGTTCAGTTACTGTGAGTGGGACTATCTTTCTGTAAGATGTGACCTTAATGGAGACAGCGAGAAGAGTCAAACTAACATCTAATTCAATGCCACTCAGAAAATGTTGAAATATTTTGTTCCCTACTAACATTTTGTATCCTACTTGAGCCCTGCAGCACAAGCAAAATGTCAAATGAGTAATTTTACACCCTTCCTTTGAAAAATTTACCACAATCGTACTCTGATTTTTTAAAAACTGCATTTCTCTGAGAAAGCCATTCCACAAAAAAATTTTTAAAAAAGTCTCTAGTTTTCTTCACTATAAAGATATGCTTCAGAAAAATTTTGGTAGATATTCTTAATTTTTTTTTAAATAAATAGCCTGAATTAAGTATAAATTTTTTTCTTTTAAAGAAGGATCATTGTAGAGTTGATTAATTTCTTATTGATTGGCTGTGGTTTAATCACAGTCTCTCCTAACCTAAATGGAATCTTAAATATTTCACTCTACAATGGAATCCTGTTAAAAAAATAATGAAAGTTCTTCTCACTTGCCTTCTATTAACATAATGTTTGTTCAATGCACAATTGCTTTTCTAGCATAGTTATTACAGCAATAACTCACTGAGGATATATGAGGATAATAACCTATGTTTAAAGAAGGACAAGCTGCTAGGAGGTGCAAATTCACAAAGGCCAAAGCCTGATGGGATCTTTAAGGTTCTGAAACAAAAAGAAATAATAGGAGCAGGTGGGAGTTGGATTTTATGTTGCAAATGTTTGCCTGGATCAAATAGAAGAAAAAGCAGGGAGCCCAGCACAGGTTTCATTATCCCTGTTTTTCCTATATCTATTTGTGTATTTTTTTTATCCAGCTACACATATTCTCATACAAAGTTGTATATAATACTACTGCCTCTAGCATTACTTATTGATTTTATTTTAAATAGTCATAGCTTTAAAAAAAAAAAACATAGTGAGAGAATTTGTTTTGGACTAGAATATATGCATTCTTCTCTCAGTATATATACTAATATACTAATACTTTTTCTTTCTCAGCTCCTGACTGTTTCATTCCTTTTTATCTTGTGGAGGGCTCAAAGCATGAATACCTTTATCACACTGAAAGAGGAAAACTTCAATTCACTCAAATGGAAAAGAAACTGGGAACTCCCTTCATCATTCATTTTCTGGGAGGATGGTCTATCCAGTATGACCTCCAATATGGCATGGGTAAACTCTTCCTTTCTTTACCAAGGAGAAAAGTGACCTCATGCTGTGTTATTCAGAAGCAGCAGTTTTCTGCTGTCCTGGTGGTACCTGTCAGCTGAGCAGAAACCAGGCTGCTGGACTGCTGAACAGCCCCATCTCAGACAACGGGGTCGAGGGCCCCACATGTTCCTGAGATCTGTGCATTTTTCACTCAGCTCCACTCTCGCTCTGTGCTTGATGGGCATTAAACCTCCGGGCACAGGTTTGGATTTTCTCTGGGACAATGACACGCTCAGCCCCCAGCTGCGGAGCATGTGAAACGCTTCCTTGGATCCACTCTACCTTTCCTCTTGACTGACTGAAGCCAGCCCTTCGACTGAGCAGCACTTAGAGAAGGTAACTGCAAATCTGGGGAAGGCAGAGTCTGCAGAGCTCCCTGGATGGTCCTCAACAACTTTAACTTCAGCACAGTCAGCTCCTTCATAGCCCTGACACAGCGGCAGACAATGTCTCTGCCGTTATTTCCAGATCTTCATTTGACCTTTCTCCTCTCACAATAAATCCTGGGTTCTCCAAGGTCTAGGAGAATATTTAAAAAATATTAGGCCCAAAAATTTAAATGTAGATATGTTGAGGCTCTTAAAATTCCAAGATCTGGAAGGTCTTAAAATTTAAGTGTAGATATATTGAGGTTCTCCAGGTTCTTTGCACACATGATATATTGTCCTGACAAAGATGCCTCCTTCACACCTCAGCTGCTGCTGTGACATTGATAACGTGGGGCTCAAATTCAGGATCAATGAATTTTTTCACTTATCTGCAGTTTCTCTGTAAATGGTAGAAATTTTAGCTAATATGAGACTACCCACTTTATTTTTTCCTTTTGCATTCTAAAAAATATGCAATATGTAAGGAGTCTGCATTAATTAATTCATCTGGGAAAACATAAATTTCACAAATTTACATTATTATTATGGATTTTTATACTGAAAATACAGTCCTGTTGAGGAGCAAATAACTTCAGCAACTTGTATTCCTCAGGAAACACCAGTGTGTAGACCTTTGAAGAAGCCATGATATATGCTAGAAAAGCAGGTGATGTCAGTGTGGCTGTGTGGCAAGACTGTGGGTGTCTAGAGCTGATGGAGAAGCTCCAGAAGCTTGCCTTTGTTACTTGGCAGGGGTAGAAGGAAATTCACCCTCCTATTCGTATTGATTCTGACAGAGACCACATCCAAATGTTTAAAAAATTGGCTGAAGTAATTGAATTTTCTGGGGACAACTGAACACTTATTTTCAGCCATTCATTCTCATGCTGGCTGGGTTTTCTATACTGTCTGCCAGGAGAAAAAAAAAGCCCAGAACACCCATTTCATACAGCTTTAAGGAAAAAGTCTTTTTTTGTGACAAAGTTTGATGTGTGGCTTTCTGAAAACTCCAGGACATGGCAAAGTCTCAAAAATCAATCTTTGATTTTAACGTGGCTAGGTCTGATATGTGGTGCAAAAGCTCTCCATCTGATCTTAACAGCCTGCTTGATTTTTCTTGCCCACACACAAGGACAGTTCTCATAACCTGACAAATTGCTGAGCACCACCACTAGACCTTGTCTGGTGTGCTAATCATGCTCTAGATAATTTCCTAGTGTTTTACCCAGCTGGAAGGGAATTTGACCAGGATGATAACTACTGAGGAACAGTCTTCCAAACTGCCTGGTATTAGCCATTGGCTTCCTACTACTGGCTACCTCACAAGAGGCTTGTTAGGCCAGGAAGAACTGACCACATTCCATGTTGTCCTGGCTGGAGGACAGCAAAGACTGGTTAAGCACTCAGCTCTGCTGGTGCCAAGTACTCAGGACTGGTGCAGTCAGATACTCTCTGTTAACAGGGTAAAATGGGGATCTTACACAATGCATTTAAGCCAGGCTAAGGTTTAGCTCTAAACAAGTTAAAGTCATATCTCACCAAATAACAACACCTGCAATCCCCAGGGCATTCTCTCCAATAGTGTTAAAAAGATCTTGCTACAGTGAAAAGAGTAAAGATATCACTGTCAGGTTAATTCAGCATCTCACAGCCTTTCTAAAGTAATCCAGTAGTACCTCACAGCCTTTCTAAAGTAATCCAGTAGCATGTTATGAGGCTGTCTCCCAGACTAGGGCTTCATTCTGGTCCCTATGAACTATATTTTATTATGGCTAAAGGTTTGTTGTCTAGATTACTGTGAGTATTAAACTGAAGTTGCAAACTTAGGTATGGCCTGAGATGTTGGTAATAAGGAAGTGAATAAATTGGGAGGAAAAAAAACATTTAATCCACTTTGATGCAAAAAATTAATCACAGTGATTTGATAACTCATAAATTAGGAGAAGCAAATTAAATCCTTTCATTAAAGTGGGATTTTTTTACACAAGAATTTCCCAAAACATTTCCTCAGTTCTCTTTTTGTTGATAAGGGGAAGGAGAGAGCCATTTTGCTATGTCAATCAGTTGTTTTCCAGTCCATCTCCAATTTGAAAGCTGTGATTCCAAAGGCATGCATTGTTCTTGCTGCTTTCCCTAGGAGCTCACTCAGATTCCTATAAAAACCTAGAAAAAGCAACTGTAAATAGGCCCACACTATAGGAGGGAAATACCAGCATTGTGCAAACTTAAATGAAAAACAAAGTGCAACAATTGGCAAATTTTAAGAATTTCAGTTACAATATTCTTTCAAATTTACATCCTTTCTCATTTTGTTCCAAGGAGATGTCTCACTGTCCTGCTCATACAGCAGGCTGTAAGGAGAAGGTATTTGGTGCTTGGATATTTATCCTTAATTTGAACCATGACTAAGGATCAGCAAACAGTGAATTACTATGCCATGAACACAGAATTTGAAAGGCCATTGATAAGCAAGTGAATCCCTAGACAACATCACTGATTTAGGGGAGTTTGAGGGCCACAGTACATCAAGAAATGACTTGATGTGAAAAAACTTCACAGAGATATGTTGTCTGAAGGGGAAAAGAGGCAGGAACTGGACATAAAATGGCAAAGAGGGTGCAGCAGTTATTGATGTCTGTCTATCCTCTCCTTGCAAAGCTAAGGAAGAGCAAGCTGGATAAAACCACCAAGGCAGGTGTCTCCATCTCCTTCAATGTCTTCAGGAGCAAGAGAAGTGAGGCCCCTTGCTGGGCAGGGCAGTGGGTGAGCACTGGTAGTGATAAAGGAATAGTGAGACCTGATAGAAGAGGAGCTAATGCTCCTTCTCAGACAGGGTGCTGACTTGAGATTCAGTACCTGGGATGAAATTCAAACATGGCCTTCAAAAGCAAATACAGCTCACTTGCTAAACTCCGAAACAGAGAACTGGGGGCTGCTGGTAGTGCAGTCACTGTCTACAGGTGAGAACAGAACCAGGGCAGTGACAGACAAATCATGCTGCTTTTTCAAAGGAATTTTACTGCCTTCATCTAGGTTCTGGGAGGATATCCAGAATCACATTAAAAAGGCCGAGGATAATGGGCTTATCTCAAAAATACTGTCATGTGTGTGCTTGTATGTGCTCAGCTGATGTGAGCAGTACTCTGTTCTGGGGCCTGGACCAACATAGGTATTATGGGACTAAATTATATGATTTTGAGGTGGAGGCATGCAGAAAGACTGTTGGTTCCAATTTTCCATTCTTATGTATACAGAACAAGTTGCTAAAATTTCTGCCTCAGTTTCCCTTCTAAAAAAAGGGCAGGTGTCTGGGGATTAGTGATTGCATACCTGAACAGCAGAAAGTACATGAGGGAGGATTAATGTATTGAAAGCCTCCTATGTACTACATCACATTTCTGAACTCCTTTTAATCCATTCAAATGCTTGCTTGAGTACAGCCTAGTTAGGAATTAAAGCAAACAAAAGCAGGGAAAAAAAGTATATTCAAGGCTGTGTTTTTTCTTCAGAACATTGCGCTCTTTAAAGCATGTGGATAATTAGCATGAACCAGCAGAGCTGGCCCAAGTAGGAGGTTTTCCATCCTGATGCACCATCTGCAAGAATGGTTAAAGGATAAATGCAGCCTACATTGTTCCAGCAAAATCTTCCAGTAGAGAGAAATAATAAAGACTCCTCTCTATGGCCTAGTCAGATATACACAAATACAGGAAAGCATAATATTGGGATGCCATGGAGGAAATCCCTATGGATTCATTCAACCTAAACTGAGAAAAGTACAAAATGTTTTTGCTGTTTCCAAGGGGTTTCTAAATGTCAATGGAAAGACACAGGGCTGCAAAGCTATCTCAGAAACAGGAAAATTCATTGTTCCTCAAAACTTCACTCTTTGGGCAGGAGCCAGTGTAGTTCTGATCATGGAAACTCTAATTATGACAGTCAGGCTATAAGTAGCATTCCCACAGGCCCTTTGGTTTGCTTTCCATTCCTAAAGCAATTGTTTCCTTCATAAAAGTTGTTGCACTTTCTTCAAAGGAAGAAATATATGAATAACATTCAACATCGTTTGTTGAAATATCCCATTTCAGTTATGAGTTTCCTGGACTTTCCTCTGTAGAAATCTTTTGCACCACACTCAGTTGCAGGCCCACTGAGGTCTCCAGTGTGTGCAGCTACCCCGGTGAAGACCTCAGTGGGGATCTAATAGTTAATGCCATGTCTTTTTTTTCTGGATGGGTTTGAACTCTGAAGTTTTAGGATATGCCACCATTAACATGGATTACTGTGATGTGCCTGCCCTCTTGCCTCAGCTAGGGGGCTTCAAACCATATAGAAGATTCTCGGGTTCAGTACATCATACCTCAGGAAGCACAGTTCTGTCAGGCATTCCAGGAGCCTTGAAAGGCTTTCTCTCCCAAACTAGTGGCCAGGCTGATTTCAAAGTGAGAGAAGTCCAGATGAGTGCTATGTGCAGCCATGCCAGGGCTGAACGGTGAAGAGTGCATAACTGTGTTCCAAGTACTTTTGCAGCTTAAGGGATGACATTGGGCAGATCTCCCAGTCTGTCTGTAAGACATAACAGAAAAGCTATTAGTATTTATATATATAAATGTATGAATTGATATTGTTCAATTCTAAGGCATCTATCGTGCTAACACTGAAGAAACAAGGTGAGCACAATCGAACCCAAACAAAGGGGAGAATTCCCAGCCAAAGTAAATTTGTGTAAGTCTGGAAGCCAGCACACCACAGTTGCTTTTCTCATCAATTCACCGAGGGTGTTGCCATCACTTCAGTGGGCCCCAGGATATCTTAGTGTTGTGGCTGTAGCAATGGAAAGCCTGATGAAGACATGGTTTCCTTATCATTCAAGCTTTCTCAATAACAATCAGAGTGACTCTGAAATCAAACCTTGGTTTTTATCCCCATCTTCACAATTTCATGAGCATCCCTGGCCTGTCTATGCAATGCCAGCCAGAGATACTCCAAATAGCTCTAAACAAGCACACATATTTCATTGTCACTGGGCAGTACCATAAAGGGATCCAAGTTCAAACCCCTGATAGCAATAAAGCAGATGCATGAACACTTGTCCTGAGCTATTTATTAGCCTGCCTCCACTATAACATGCAGCTAGTGCCTTCCAGACAATGTCTGATATCTCTGCACAGCGCTGCAGTGTGCAATGTGGACTTTGTTGCTAAGGCCTGTGCCACTAGCATGGGCAGCATCATTAATCACAAGGTCCCTACAGCAAAACCTTCATATTTATACGGAAGAGAGAGAGTCATATCATTTTCCAGCTCCAAGATCTCCCCTGCATTCAAAACCCTGGGAAAATCCCACACACCTATACAATCAACCATCACGGATTTGTATTTGAGCTCTGTTTTTGTTCTTCTTTCTCAGTCCTAGCCCACTTTTTTATCTCTCTTGGGATTGTGACCTACTGGAGGTGAGGATCACGGGTGGGATATGGGCAGCCAGGCTGTTACATATGTACTGCTGGGAATGATGTAGCTATGCTATCCTTCCTGTCTCTTAAAACAGAAACACAGTGAGGAATATCTATGCACCTGGGGTGCATTTATGGGCCTCCCCAGTCCCCTGCTTTTCTGCTATTTTAGGGTAAGCCTAGCACAACTTAATTTCATCAAAACCATCCACATCTAAGGTAACCAACCTAGGTATTTTTAAAAAGCCTTTGATGCTTTTAGGATATAATCTTCTGACAGTCTGAGGCACCAGATTTTTTTACAGCATACAAGGTGTGCCTGTTCCCTCCCCCTGCTGACCAAGCAGCCCTGGAGCAGGAGCAGTGCAGGAGGGGCAGATGCTGCAGAACTCAACGTTTTGTCAGAGAATCTCACCCCATGAGACTCACAGCACATAGCAAACCCAGGTTTTCAACTCAGTACCCACATAGCCACAGCAGCATTACTGAGCCATTTAGAAAAAGCTGTTAAAGAAAATTAGCCTGATTATTTCTCAGAAAGCATATACCAGAACTCAAACTTGGCAAAGACACTCAGGGCTTGTCAGCATTAGAGGGAGGCCAAACTGAATTTCTCACCAAAAGGCTGCACAGCCAAAACTGGAAGATGATTATCAGTTTGCTCTTTTGAGGAGACAATCAACAAAAGGACTACTTTCAGAGAGTCAGACTGCCCCATAGCTGCAGGGAGATGGAGAAGAGGGACAGGGACCTTCTGCCAGCCCAGCAGCCCTGATCCTTGCAGCATGCCTGGGATCAACATGTACTTCTGGCTTTCCAGGAGGGTTCCATGGAGGCTGCAGCTCTGCTGGTCAGCAGCTTTGGCAAAAAAAAAAAACAAAAACAAAAACAAAAACAAAAACAAAAAAAAAAAAAAAAAAAAAAAAAAAAAAAAAAAAAAAACAGATGGAAAATGCAGACCTTGCTGTGCTGGGGCACTATTGCTGAGCACTGCTCTTGGAGTTCTCAGAAAAACTGAGCTGTAAAAAAATCCTGCCAGAGGGCAGCAAATCCCTACAATTGCTTGTTTTTCACATTGTGATTCTAAACTGCAGCGAGTTTCCCTGTGCTACCACCCTGTGCTCCCTCGTTTGTAGCAGAGCAGACTGGCCCAGGGAGGTGTCACCACCTGTGCTGGGCACATCCTCAGGTGAGTTCCATGATCCCAGGGAGCACTTCCCACGCAGGACCTCTGTCACGGTGTGACAGTGGTGTGCCCTGGCAGGCAGCCATGCCCTAGGCCACCTCGTGGCATCCCACCAAAACCCGTGGGGCTCCCCAGAGGCTGCCCTTCCTGGGATCTGCCCACCAGTGGGAAGCAGGGTGGCTCAGCTCTCCCACTCTGTGGGTCCACGCATCTCCCCTCAGGCAGGACTGGGGTGCAATTAGCCCTAGGCTTTACTTCATGCTGAATATACTGATCTGCTGCTCCAAAGTCCTCTGAGCTGGCACATAGCAAAGTATCAGCAAGATGAAGAAAATAATAACAATAAAAATAGCAGCAGCAACAACAATACAACAACCACAATATCATTATAGGTTACTGAAGACTGCAAAGTGGCAGAGCACCTTGACCCCTGAGAGAAACCTTTCCTGGGTAACTCAGCACAGAAGGATATTTGCAGGAGCTCTATTGTTTAGGAGGAAATGGTTGCACTTTTTTATTCAGTGTCATGGCAAATCATTGATTTCTGACTTCTAATTTTATTCCATTTGATACATTTAGCCACAACACACACACAAGCTCCATCTGAGAACAGTCTCTTGTTTGCAATATGCAGAAAGGATGTGCCCAAGCTCTGCTCAATATCTTTCCCTTTCCCCAGACTTTTCAAAGTTGTTTCCAGTTGTGCAGGATTGCTAAAAAATTGTCCTCCTCTTTTTGCTTGGTATTTCTTTCACTTGTATCTATCATGGTGAACATATCCTTTCTGCTAACTACATTTTCCTTTGGCAAGGGGAGGCAGCCCATCTTGGCATCCAGCTGACAGAGAAAATGCAGAATGAACAGAAATTTCCAATGCAGAGAAAGTAAAAACTGTGACTTTACCAGGCAACAAACAGTCCTAGATAAGACTAAGCAAAATCAGCTTTAAAAAGGCAGTTCTGAAGTGAAGACACATAGAGAGAAGTACTTGAACCAAAACAAAAGATACTGCTGAAAAAAATAGCTGGCAAAATGATAAGAAAATGACTTAGCATTCATCAGTTTATGTAACCCCTGTATCTCTCTCCCCAAATTAATCTAGAACACAGGAATTCATTTTCAAGCTTTGTCATCTATCTTGTAACCTACTCCAGTGATGTTACACTATTCATATCAAGAGATTACAAGAATTAAGAATAAAGACAATGATCTTTTCTCCTTTCTACAACAATATGGCATTGAAACAGCACAGCCTTGATAGGCTTCAAGCAGGCTGTCTCAACAAGCAAGCCAGTTGCCAAATACTCTTATCAAAGACAGGAATGTTTTTTGAAAGAAGAATTTTCACACCCACAGAGATCCAATAAAATCCCTGGATTTTTACAAAATAATCCTTTTGTTGACTTTTTATCAGCAAAGCTAAAGTTGATACACTCAAGTCTGATGATGGAATGAGTTTTTTCCCAGTGGAAGTCATGCTGTCAGCAGTGAATTTTGCTGTCTGTGCTGGACCCAGATTTGGTGGCAATGTGCTTGGGGGCTGGTGGCAAAGGAAATGACCTGGAGAGCCACAGGGTCTGCAGCAGCCTCAGGCAGGGGGGCATGACAGGATGCACTGCTGCTGCCTCTGCCTTTCCTCACACGGATGGGGGCTTATTGGATCAAGGCAACCTTGAGAGATTTGCCTCATTGATATTCTGCAGGGTATCTCTCCTATTTTAGTAAATGAAGGGGATGGAATATGCAACAAAATGAATAATAAAAATGAATAAATAGTAATAAAATGGATCTCATTGCCCAATTATCTGCCTGACCCAGTGACACTGATGGCTGATTATAGCCACGATTCAAACTCTTTTAGTACAGTCAATCCTTCACTGATCCTGATGAAGGTGCTAGAAAAACTGAGCAGCATTAACTGCTGAGGGACATTTCAAAACTGGAGCAGGGCCTCCTCAAAATGCTACAAATTAAAGTATGAATCTGATACAGTAGAGCTATTTCCCTAGCACTGTAAGGAATGAGTTGAAAAATTAATCAAAAGTTAAAATGCTGAATTACTGGAAGGTAATTTTGCAGAGAGAGAGATCACATTTAGCAGACAAACTACAACTGTATGTTGGGCTCATCAGGACAACCATTTGGCCTTTATCATCTCAGCTCCTTTTGTTACTGTAGTGATTTCTTTTTCCTATTTACATGAGAATACATGCATTCTGGTGGCTACTAGATAGCTGGACTTCTGAACCTAAAAATGTCCCCCACTGCCCGCTGCATAAATATCTCTTTGTCTGCAGACAATTAGACCTGACAGCGGTCCAGCCTGGGAGATTAGACTCATGCTTAGTCCTAGCAAAAGGCAGATGGTTTGATGGATTGATTTAATGGCCCACTGAAACATCCATAGAAGCAGTCCTTCTGCTTAGCTTGTACTTTCCTTATGCTCTTGGTGCCAGTGGCTGGGTCATTTGTGCACACTCTGAAATAATCACAAAGCCCCTTTGGCCCATGTCCAGCCTTACAAGATTCTCAGCGGTCAATAGCACAATTTTACACCTGTTTTAAGCCCAGAGGTTTTCCAGAACTTGCCTTTTCCAAAGATGGCAGCCTTTACCCTAGGAGCTATATTTTGCATGCTTACACTATAGAGTCAGCACAGTGGCCTCAGTTGTAGAACAGCTGAGTGGGCTGCATTGCTACTCAATTGTCTTCAGGGGGTATAGCATATTAAAAATTTTATGGATTACAGCACGTACACAGCAAGAGTTTCACATTCTTTGAGGGTATATCAGCCTTATGACATAAAAACTCTGTTCAGGATGGGCTTCAGCTGGCTGCCAGGACATCCAGGTTTCTTGCCACACTGCTCATTTACCTGTAGTTCAAAATAAGCACGCTGCAAAGAGTGGGAGATGGGGCATGTGCTCAGACCACAATCCAGCATAGCCAGCCTCCTGCCTTCAGGCTGTGCTAGGGAAAATGTCCATTTAAAAGCATCAGAACTGCTTGGGCTCTCCCTCTGCCTCTCTTACAGAAGCTCAGAGCATTTTAAATTGTGCTGAATTGGTTCTTTTGAGAGGCAGCTTTCCTCTCTGCCCTCTTTCCTGATACAGATGTAGGGCAAATCCTAAATGAAAACTAAACCAGTGACGCTTAATGTTCCACGCATGTTCTTCTCATGGAAATGAAACAGAGGGTTAGCCCTGTGCAACAGAAAGGAGCCGACTCTCCTCCCACCGCCCTTCCTGGGGTCCAGCAGAGTTACTGTGTATTTGAAGTAGGGTGAGATCAGCCCCCGAAGTGAGCAGAACAAGCAGAACACGCACAGTGGAATGATTACAGCTTGCACCCAGCGCCAGCAGATATGGGGGACATTCCTCTCTTCCTACTCCTACAGAATAGCTGTAACACAACAACAATAACAACAAAAAGTCTGGTTTTTTTTAATCCCCACCAGCTGAGCATTTGATTAGAGCTAAATGTTAGTGTTGCAGAAAATGCAACAATTCAGTGTTGTCAGTCTAAGGGATTATTGCAATTATTTTAAGCCAAGGGGTCATGTAAACCTGGTTAAGCCTCATGTATGGATGGAGATTTGAACAAACCTAATGAGCCTCTCTCAGTGGCCATGCCCCTGTAGTGCCTTTTCATCTAGCTCTTGTCAGCTGTCACAGGACCTGCTGGCTCACTGCAGGGAGCACAGAGGGGATATTTCGAGGAACTGCTACTTACAGTCCTTACAGCAGCTGGTGGGTGCTGGGAACTAACAGACTAACACCTGTATAAAAGGAAAATTCCAAGGCTGAACAAAGCAAAGGTGAATATTTCATGCCTGCTTTTCAGCTACTCCACATCTATGATGACAAACTGTCTTACAACAAATAAGGTTATGCCCCTTTAAGAGTGGAGAATGCAAAACAAAATTAAAATAGGAGATTTTTTTTCTGGTGAGGTTAATGTGAAAAGTGAAGTATCTCTACCACTCAAATTAGCATCTTCAGTGAAATCATCTTGGCTTATTATTGGTTTTAAATCCAAGTATGCTCTGACCTGTGAATGGCTGCTGAGATATGAATACCCAGTGGTGCTTACACATAATTACCCTTTCTAAATCAAAGTGTATCGGTACCTGAATTCCTATGGAGGCCCACGGAGAATTTGTCTCGTTCCTCCCTACTTCTAGCTTTGGAAAAAATGCCCAGATTCCACACCATGAAGTTTTATGCTGACACTTAAGAAAAGAATACTTGTCCAAGAAGCAGTCCAAAGCTTCCAAAGGACTTCAGTTCATGCTTGTATTAATCCCAGGCGAAGAGCATCACTGTCCATTTAAGCCACTGTCCAGCAGGTACTCGAGGTCTCTGTGGGATCTTTGAGCCTGACTCGGTTTTATGAAGCTTGAGGAAGCATCTTTGATAGAGCAGTGAGTGGCTGCACTGGCCCTGCCTCTGTCCTGTCCCTACCAAAGCCAGCTTGCATCTTGCCTGGGAGAAGTGTTTCCCCATCCCTGGGTCCCACTAGAGGAAGATCAGAATCATCACCAGGGCCTTTGGTCTCCCATGTAGGGAAATCCTGTATCAAACTGCCCTGCCAGTGCTTTGGGTATTCCCCGTACCCACAGAGCTAAGACAGCTCAGCAAGGGAGAGGCAATAGCTGGCATGAGCCTTTTTTAACACTCCCACTGGGAGCCACGTGCAGAAATGGAGAGGCAGACTCCCTGGGCATTAAAATGCTCACTTCTCCTCAGGATGGAGACAGGCAAGCACAGCCACACACGGAGGGCAAGAGTAGCAAAACAAGGTGAGTGCAAGTGTCAGCTGAGAAACCCAGCTGTCCTCTGTGTGCCCGAGCCACTGGCCATACTGCTGTCCAGGAGGGAGGCGTCAGCCCTGCAGGGCTTCCACAGCACACAGGGCCGTGGGACACGAGCCAAGGCAAGGAGCACCTTCAGCAGAGGGAAAAACTAAATGCTTTTAGTTCTACCATGCAAACTCGGCATTGGAAGGAGCAATACAATAAATGCTCTTAATAATCTGCTGTCTAATTGACTGAGAAGGTTATTACTACCATGAAAACAAACATAATTTTTTCCAAAAACTGCCCGTAAATATGAGACTTCTTGACTGTCTGAGGAAAAAAAGCAGGACTGATGCTACAGGCTGCTTTGTTTTCATAGACATTGGAGAGCACCTTAAATAAAAGCTAGGAAAGTTTTTGCTGTAATGGGAAAATGACAAAAGAGCTCTGACTTTCTCTGAGAAAACAGGCTGCCAGTGTGTTAAAATATCACCCTAGTCAAAAAATCAATAAAATTTTTGAAGAGGCCAGATTTAATGTTGAAACAGAAGCAGCCACATAAGTGAAGTTTAAAATAATGTTGTTTGAAACTATAGAAGTCTGCTTATTTTTAGCTGGTTAGATGCTGTTAGCTTCCTGTATAAAAGGGGTTACATAATAGACATAATCCGAGCAGCAGCACAGGCCATGCATGCCAGGCTACAAGGTTATGCAACTGCTCCAAGCTTGCTCCTGCCAGGCAGAAAACAAAGCCTCACACCCCTCAGAACTGTTGTACTGCTTCTGAGTCAAACTCACAGACATGTGCAGTACAGTATGAACATGCATAGTCTCATTTACATGTGCGTGTAGATGTCTGTGGCTACCAACACATATTCACACATCCCCTGCTTTTCTTGTTACAGCTTAAACAAGGTGCTCCTTGAATCAGAAAAATGCTGCCGTGGAATTACTCTGTTGACATTCAACAGGGGATAATCTGATATGTTGTAACTGTTAAAAGCAGCAAAGTTAACTCTCAGAGTTAAATCAAACTTAATTTGGGAAGCCATGGAAGGAATTCTCCCCTTTTTCCTAATGGGACCTCTAGCTGCTCCTTACTGCCTCATGCTATGGTATTTGGAAGGTACACGGTGCCATGGCTGAGTGAGAACATCTCAGAGGCTTTAAATTCATTAAGCAATATGACAAAGCATTGTTTTTCCTTAGGCTTTTAGAAGAATAGAACTTTTGTATCTGAGAAGCTGCACTGTTCCCAGTCAGTACAGTTCTTCAAAGTGTACAGAACTATCATTTCCCACTTGTTTTTACAGTAACCTGTGTTTGCAAACACTCCCACCCTCTGAGTCCAGCACAGATTGACAGGAAATTAGTTTTCCTGAAAGGGAAAGAAAAGAGAAGTTGTGTCTGCCACAGCATCTTAAGCATCAAATTTTCTTTGGCAAAAAACTTTCATATGTACCCTTATTGTGCATGATGTGCAAATTTAATTCATTATCTACAACAAATGGTTTCAGTGCAAAACTGATATAATTTTTAATTTAAGCAACATCTTTTTAATCTTAGCAAGGAATTTTAAGAGAAGATTTGTATACAAAGATGTATTTATGTGCAGCATTACAAGTCCCAACTGTTCTCAGATTTCATTCTGTTAGTTTCATTGGTGAGAGCTGTTAGCTCCCTTCTAAACAATCCTATCATTCCCATTTTTACAAAGCCACTGATCCTAGCTGAGAACACTGCATTTGGAAAAAGCTGATGAAACACAAAAAAGCTATGTGATTATGTTCAGCCAGGAAGCCTTTCTCATCTTTTTTCAACCTTAAAACTCAATGGCAAAAGGGTACTTCAGAAAACACATTAAATATCCATGTTCCTGAGTTGGGCCATGCCAGGAGAGTTTTACCTATCCTGACTCTGGCATCTTGTGGGGCACCAAGGTCTGGGCTGGTCACTGCAAGGAGCCCTCAGTTTTGGGGGATCCAGCAGGTGCCCTGCCATGGCAGTGTCCCCATCCATGGAGGCAGGGAGGAGGGCAGAGGTGCCAGGCACTGCCCTTCCCCTGCCACACACACCCTGGGCTGAGCTGGGTGAGCCATGACAGATGCTGCCAACTGCATGCCAAGGCTGCTTACTCACAGTTGATTGTCTTGGGTGACAATACTCAGCTTATGGCTTTGTTACCACTTCCTTGTGGGTTTTGTCTGCTTCCTTAACCCTGGCTCAACATTATAGGCAGAACCTGCTCAACATTATGGGCAGAACCATGTGAGTCAGATGGAGGAATTCATGTGACTTTCAGAAAAAAAAGCATTGTGGGAAAGCACCTGTATTTTAACAGGGGAACATTTGACCTGGTGGGTTTCCCAATCCAGATCAGGTCAAGGGTCCCTGAGCAGCTGTGTCATCACAAGCAGGCAACAGCATACCATGATGGATAGGAGTGGGAGGAAAGTTTGGGAGTGGAAAGAAGATGCCAGTGGCACCTAAAGCTGGCCAAGCTGGAACCACAATCCCACACATTTACCAGTGAGACTGAAGTGGAACAAAATGAGTCTTTCTATATTTCATGAGTTGCTCAAAATATGAATTTTATTAAGTGCAACACCCAGCTGTGGTGAGAGAGAAATAGGAAATGACCATAATGCTTCCCCAAATTTCAGTTTTTGAGTGCTAAATCAGAAAACGTGATAAAAGCTGAAAGCCTGTCAGTGTGTTGGTATTGCTTATCCTCAGCTAATTAGAGGAGTCTACAGCTCAGCATTTGGGAAGAACTGGGGTCTGGGTCCATGATCATCTTGAAGCAGAAGTGGTTCAGATAAAATAAATCAAACTCCTATTTCTGTTGTCTCTGGAAATCAATACCTATTTCCCAGGATCAACTGTGGTTTAGAACTGGTTCCAGCTAAGAACATCATGGTAAGTGTTCTCTGCTGCTTCAAACTCTCCCTTCTCCAACAGTTGTACTACAGATACAAGCTGGATCGTGTCTCTCCAAAGACTGAACTTACAAACTGTATTAAGTAAACCTATTAGTTCATCATTTAATTTTAAGAGTAGTATTAATTTAAGAGTAACTGAAGGAAGAAAACTGCTCGTTACCAAGGTTTTCACTATATTTTGTGTTCTCCATGTGGTGCATGCTCTGTGGTCCTGCCTAGCACCAGTTTCCAGCCAACCTGGCATGATCCCTCCCTGGATTTTCCCTGGTAAAGGGCACTAATGCAGCACCACAGAGTGACACTGTCCTGGAAGGTGGCCCATTTGTGGAGCTAAGGAATCAAATACATCCTAACTTTGGTACTGGCTGGTGTAATTGGTGGTCCACATGGGAGCACTCAAGACATGAGATACCTGACATTCAAATGTGCAACTTCTACCTGTCCTCAGTCAGCAGCAGAGCTACCTCCAACTCCACCTCTTCCAGGGACATTGTTGTATGGTAAATGTTGTTTTCTTCACAAAAGAAAGGGCTCAAACTTGGTGAAATAGAAAATAAATTGTAAAATTACATTCACTTAGATACTTGATTCCTTTAATAATTATTAAGTAGCCTAGACCAAATTCTGATTTTGGTCTTCTACCTAAGACAGCCTTGTGATGCAGATGCAGACAGGGCTTGCAGCTCTTTACAGAAATATATGACCTAAATTCAAAAGCTTTTGTATCCAGATAGATGCACTACCACAGACACTCACACACTCTTCTGTGTGAAATTGTACCCTAGGCTACAGGAGAACCACTGGACAAATTCAGGCCTGACATAAACTGACAGAGCCTTATGTACTTGTACAGGTCTCTACCAGCATTTCCTCATACAGGATATCACCACAGACTGAATCATGAACATGGACATCTCACTCACATCATTTGCTTAGTTTGTATAAATTTCCCACAAGTTATCATAACTTTAGCTGATGAAGCCCTTATTGAATTCATACTACCCAAATAAATCTTCTATTTAAATCTCAACATCATTTATTCTTATAAGCACACGGAAATAATGAAAACACATTATGAAGTGACACAGAACATTTTATAAAGACATTTCACTGACACAGTGCATAAGCATTACATCTTCACTTCAGCTCTATGAGGCAGCATTACAGAAACCAGGAGCATCCAGTATAAATACAGACTGACATTGGTGACAGGTATTTAACAAAACTTGCTAACAGTTTCTATGCTTTCAAGATACTAAAATAGGTGTAAATTCCCAGAAGTTTAACAAAATCTGAACTGAATAAAGGAGGTAAAGTAGAATATAGATATAATATTTTATAAGGTAAACACAATTACTTCAATTTAAAGACTTAGTTCTTAATAGCTGTTAGTTTTTCTAAACTTCAATTTTAATCCTTCCTCTCCCCCACCAAAACAAGGAAGCTTTTTACCTTTACTTTTGCTGCCATCCATTGCTGTTACACATTACAAAGCAAAAGGTCAGTGGCAAAGCTCTCCTGGAGCTTCTCAGCACATGACATTACAATGACCCACTATAGGCCCCAAGTCACTCAGTCTCAAGTGAAGTCTGTTCAATTTCAGTGTCTAGGTTTCAAGGCAGGTTTAGCATCCACTGCAGGTCTGTAATGAACTGGAACTTTGGTTAAGTGAAACTGAGCATCACCTTTCACACCAGCTGTGAATCAGGTCTGGGCAAAGCAAAGACAGTTTTTGCTATATGGTGTTACCATGAAGAAATATTCAGAGATAAGGAGATTAGAGAGAATACATCAGATTATAATTCATAGAGAATTCAGACCTCCTTACACAGTAGGTGCTATATCTTCTCCAGATAGCCCTGCTGATGTTAATCAAACTGCTAAAGGAATGGTGTGCTGTGTAATGTGAGCAATGTAGTCAGGCCACAGATGATCAATACAGACACTTGTAAGGGCAAAAAAGAAGTCTTAGACCCACATGTGGGCTTCTTATTAATGTTTGTGTCCATGATCTGGAACAATATTCAGTCCAATGCATCATACAAAAATCTCAAATAAAATTATTTTATTAAGTCAGTGTGGTGTAGGAAATTTCTTGGGCTTGTCTTCAATTCAGTGAAGGTGTCCATTGTTTGTTACATTGAAAGGCTGTGTGGAACACAGATAGGTCTTTCATGGAATACATTTGTTCACACATGAACGTGAATCAATGAATAATGGCAAATGGACATGGCACAGCCCGACAGAACAGTGTGTTATGGACGCTAAATTAACCAGTAATCAGTAGTTCATTAAGCTATACCACCTTCAGAGAGGTCCCCATCTGAAGCCAAAGGCTGCAAGCCAAAGTATTTCAATGAATAAAGTTCTTCATTTTCTCCTGACCTGCTGAGGGAAATGCACACTGACAGTAGGATCTGTCAGCCTGTTCTCATTTCCCACTCACTGACCAGCCAGCAGAAAGCAAAGACCTGCAGCAGCTCCAAAGGCAGCAAGGATGCTTCCTTCCCAAGGGGTTGGGGTGAGCAAAGAAGTGCTTCCCTACTTCCTGCCCAGGCAGAAGCACTGCTGGGTGCCAGCTGCCAGCACTGCTCTCAGAGCTCACAACCCCTCACCTAAAAGCAATTGCAGAGATGTTCAGTCAGACAGAATCTTTTAAACTGATGGCAGAACACTAGTACTGGAAATACTTATACCTCTGGAAGTAACACAAATCAAATTAGGCCTCAGAATACTGAAATATAAATTTTTAAAAGTGTGTGCTGATGTCTAACTCTATACTCTTCACATTGCTTATGCAGAAGCAGCAGGATCAATGGATGTGGCTCTGGGCACAGTGCAGCTGCTCACACAATGTACCACTGGATTTCAGCAAGAGCTGCAGAGAACAGTTCCCAGTCCTGGGTCCACAACACTCTCCTCCTCACCATCTTAAATCACCCACCCCCAAAACAAAGAGGTTCTGTGTTCTTCTTTTTAAACTTCTGCATGGCTGAATCATTGTACAAGTTCATTCAACTTTTTTCCTCAGGTAAAATTTCCACTGCAACAACAGAATCTTTATCTGTCAAACACATGAGTGAAACACAAGGTAGGAGTAAAGGAGCAGGTAAAAAATGCTTTCAAAATTTTTAATGTCTAAAAAAATTCCAGGAGTAGAAAATTGCTAAAACAGAATAAAATCATTTAATCAAGAATGCCTTTTCCCTTTACAATATTTTTTTTAAGAAACAGGACTCTTAGAGGCACCATTTTTATTCCCTTGCACTTCCTTAGAAGACCTTAATGTGTAGAACAAAGCAGAAGAAGCTGCATGGCTCCTAAGAGGAAGACAAAAAGGCTTTGTTTTCTTGATCTACTAAACACCACATGAACCCAGTGTTCCAATAGCCTTTGGTCAGGCAATTCACAAAATATTCCTGTCCAGCCCTGGTAACACTGACAAATAAACCTCTGCTTCATGGCTTCAATACTCTCCAGGCTGGGTTTACCAGTCACCTGGAACCTGGGGCCCCTGTCTGAGTGACGGTCGTGGATCTTAAAATCAGCAGGTGACAAATGGAGGTAGGCAGAGGAGTCGCTGTTCTTGCGGATGCATCTGCCGTTCTTCTTGCACAGGACTTTGCTGCAGAGCTTGGCTGCTGAGGTCACATTAATGACATAATGTCCCAAAGGTCCGTCGATGTACCGCTTCACCGTTAAGCAGCTCTCCTGGGAAAAACAAACAACCACAACACATTTCTAGTATCTAGCACTATGTCCAAGTTTATTGTGTCTAGAAAGATGCAAGTACTAAACTGTTCTTGTCTAAAGTAATCCATTGAGATAAATCTTGTTGGACTTACATACTTCAGGGATCTATTTGGTTTAAATGAGTTTATTTCCATGTGTAATATTAGAAAAGTATTGACCTCTACTATAGTTTCTATTTGAGTGCCTGGTAGGAACATATAGTGTGAGACTAGGGAGGAGTCGCAGGAAGCAGAGAGGTCATATGGTTCACATCTGAGACTAACTGGTTGCTTAAGCAGAAATTTCTGGTAACTGCTGACTAGGAGAAGTGCATGTTTTAACAGGTTTTAAAGCAGAAATTAAGTCATCACTCTGGCCCTGATCACTCTAATACCTTCAGTTTACCAGGAGCCACATAATATTCATAAACCAGCACAGAAGTTGCTGCAATTGCAATTGGAAAGTTTCAGTTCAGATTTCCTGGTTCCTCTGACCAAGTCAGTAGTACTTTGCCAGAGACTTCAGGAGTAGGACAGCAAACTGCAAGAAAACCTGGGCACCAAAGAACAGGTTTAGGAATGGGGGTTATCCTGCCATGCCTCCTGGGAAACTCCAGTCCTGTCTCCCATCTCCTCAAGAAGATTTATTTATGAAAGTCTGAAGAACCTGGGAGAAGTAACTAGGGCTTGTCTTGTGACATTATTTTCCATGTAACATTTCAAGATTAGCACTGGAGAAAATACCTCACCTCCAGGCTCCATTCCTTCCCAGTCCATCTGGACAACTGCTGTAGTTACAAAGTAGAACACTGTAAAATAATCTGTGCTTATATTTGTATGGCATTGCTTTGAAACACATCTTTCTCCTCACCTGGACTCACTATTCCACCGAGCTACAAATGACCTGCCCAAAGCAATGTGCTCTGGAGCAACAGGACTTGTCAGCCTAACAGAATTAATGAGACCTGAAATTATTACTGAGCCATCATCCTCAGCTGTTGGCTGATGGCACTGATAAAGATAGATATGGAGGGTGTGGTGCCAGACAAGAGGTACTGAGGTGATTCCTGAGAACTGGCAAACTGATCTGACCGACCTTTGAGCTGGCATACTGCATACTGCCCCAGAGAACAACTCCAGCTGCTCCCAACGCCGCGCTTTCCCCGATGGTATTGACCAGATCCCTCTGAAAAAGAAAGCCAAATCCACACATGAGAAAAACAAATATACAAAAGTTAAAGTAAAAAGGCATTGGGATATGGGCATGGCTTCCTTTTTTTTTCCCCAGAGGGAACACTGGTCCTGCGGTATATTCTTCTCAATAAAATCACTGTTTAGTTTAGAAAGCTCTTCTGTATCTCTACAAAGGTTTGCATATGTGGCATTCATCAGTGTGCCTCTTAAATAATGAAATCTTTATCATTTATTCACAAGGGTTCCTCCAACCAAGCCAGTGGAGTAAGAATTTAGTGATCTGTTTTATGTACTAGTCTTTGAATGATTACCAAACCTACCTAGGTAACATTTTTGGCAAGTGGTGTTCAGTCTGATCACACATCAGTGGATCACCCTTACAGTGTCTAGCTGCAGCTGATGGCTTTAGGCAGGGTCTAACTCGTGCTGCTTTAGCCATGTTACAAACAGGGCTGATGCTTCTGCCAGCATGAGTGCCATTAGTCCAAGAAACATATATTTGAAAAATGAACCTCTCTCCCTGCTACAAGTGCCAAGTGGGGGAAAAACCAAATGCACACACCTGCATATTTAACCATGTCCACTTTTAGAACTGAACCAATAAGCAGCTGAGTTATAGCAATAGCAATAACACAACTCTACCAGAGCAGCCTGAGTGTGCAACAGCAGTCACCAGTGCCTTGCCAACCACATGGCAATGTATCTTGCAAGTGTCTTAAATCATTCTCTGAGATTATGAATATTGTGTCTAGAAAAATGCAATTAAATCTTCAAAAATATGTAGGAAGGAACTTCTTCCCCCAAATTTCGAGGCATACTCATTTACATAAAAAATCATTTCTGTCTTCAATAATTGATTAAAAAGTAATTCCTGATCAGTATTTGTAATGACAGACATTACAATATTTCTCAATTTGAAAAAGAGAAAATTCCTTTTAAAATATTCTTATGGTCTTTTATACAGTCTTTGCAACTCTTTTAGAGAACAATCAAAAATACCAGCCAAATTATCTCAGTACAGTGTTGGCAAATTTAGAAAAGCAAAATTACAGAATGGAAGAACTGTGTTATTATTAATTACTACTAAATAACATATTCCTCTGTGTAAATGGGCCTGCATTGATTTATCAATGCATTGTTATGGAATTTCCATTCCTGAAACATCTGTGGCCTGAGAGATACAAAAAAAGCACAAATAAATATAATGGGAAAGGAAGAAGCCACTGAAGAGCTGAAGACAATTACAGAGAATTTAGAGGGAATTTGACCCTCAACTAAAGGTTGGACAAAAAAGTGCAGGAGAACCTGCAAAAGTCTGGAAGAGTAGAGCTTGCCTACTGGTTCTTAGTGCAGAGTTCAGAGTGATTTAAGGTGTAACTGGTCTTGCCTGAAGCTCCTGTTGCTGCTGATCACCCAAACAGTCTTTTAGAGACTCTTAAAAGCATACAGATGAGTAGTACTTTTTAAAGGCTAGTGGTGTGGACTGCAGGTGTTGTTTTCAATGGGGTTAAGGAGGATGGGTATTTCCTACAGGAATTAATTAATCAGTTTTTCTTTAAAAAAGGAGTATGCTAATTAAAGATCAAAATATCAAGTGTTAGAAGAATGTGAAATTCTGACTGTTGTGTTGGTAATGAGAGTTCCCAGGCCTTCATCATCTGCAAAACATTGTATGAAGTTTACCCAGATGCAAAGACTGGACTGTGATTCTACATTACTCACATGACAGTTGAGTGATTTTGCACTAACACATTTCATACCTCATTAAAAAATGAATTCAAACTTGTCAGACCTCCAGAACAAATAATCAATAAATATTTAAGATTGCTGGATGAACTAGGACCTGAGAAAACCCTGAAATAAATTTTTTGTAAATAATATGCTCTGGGAATTAGAGTGCTTGACCAGAAGTCAGTAAATCTAGTTTTTATAACCCCATATGACTAATTTTTCTTTTGTTAGTTTTATCAGATCCACAAAAATATTACAGCACTTCATGTCTAATTCATATGGATATAAAACTGACAAAACTAATCCTTAAAGTTCATCTGGGCCTCTAGATGTGTGAAGTTCAATGGTACTGATAATTTCACACCTTAGGAGCCTACTCTTCCTCTTTCCTGCAATCTAGAATTACCACCTTGACAACACTGAGAAATTCAGCACTTATCTTTGGCTAAGGCCAAAATTTGGCATTTTATTGGAAGGTATGTTTTCCTAGGGATTCTTAAAGGACTCTTACAGCACCTGCACGGGTGCTAGATGCTGGTAAAAACAGCAGTTTACCACAATAATATTGTATAGTGGGACTTCATTTAAATGCTTTCCTTACACCTTACGTTTCCTCTTTTTGTATTCTTTGAAACAAAGGTCAGGTGCTCAGAGTCCTTCCCAGAAGGAGAGAAATAGAAAGAGCTGGTCTGATACATAATCTGCAGATAACCCTGTGGAGAGGGTTACATTCATCATGAGGTTTCAGGTGACATCTCTGTCTGATACCATTTCACTTTGCACCAAGTCAATGAATGCTCAAAGGAGAGAAAGAGAAATAAGTGGGAACCCAAGTACAGCTTATGATAAATTTGGGTTAATAATGAAGGACTGAGTGAGGCACATGAACTCCACCAGCAGCCTCAGACACAGCAGTCCTGGCTTTGAGACTGAACCATGTGCCCCTTCTCACACAGCACAGCCTGGCATTGGTGGGGGCTCACTGGAATGGCTCTTCTTTGAGAGTGTAATAAAAGCCTCATACGGAAGAAAACATGCAATTAAAAAAATAGATATTTTAAATATTAATATCTTAACATTTGTCTAGCTGGGGAATCCTAATTTGTTTCTTGTGTCAGACTTTGGCAACTGGTATTTGTCTAAGTGATTAACAAGTCAACAAGCTTCTTCCCTTGTGATGCTCATTTTTGTTCAAGCTTTTGGGAGCAGTGTGCAACTACCTAAGGTCCTTAAGACTAGGCTGGGCTACTCCCAAATGGACACCTGATTCAGCAGGGAGGAGGAAGCTCTACTGTCAGTCAATGTTTCTTTGTATTTAGATCACCCAAGTCACTGCACTGGGCCTTAAAAGACTAGGAGGTGAACTAAACCATTAGTTTTAGAGCTCAAGATGAATGTGAAACAAGACAGTCAATTTTAGTTACATGTTGAGGAAAGAAAAATATCTGTAATCTTGAAGATTGTTACAGATGAGAGTTTTCTGTATTCAGCAATAGTAGTTCAAGCCTGGCATGGTTGCAGGGGTTGGTCTCTATACACATGAACACCTGGTCATCAAAGACTATCTGTAGGGGAACAACAGGACTGCTATTCATTATTAATAATTTGCCAGTTGTCATCCTGCTTTATTAATGATTTCAGCCATCTAGTCAGGAAGCACAGATGCTACTGTGCAACTTCCCTCCCCCACATGCTTAGTAGTGAATTGTCTAAGCAGAAAGTTTCTAAATACCCTACAGATGGCAAAGTACTTATACACATTTATAGCAAATACAAAAACCTTTTGTAATGATTTGGATCCCAGTTCAGAATTTATAAATTGTTTCCAAGACAAAAAGCAGGATTAATTTCTCAGGCACCTCATGCACAACTCACCTGATTTCCAGATGCAGTCAGGGTGAAAGGTACAGCGCACACAGCTACTGCATCTGTCTGGGACCTGGGCCTTTCATCTTTCTGAAGGTTTGATAGACCTGTGTCTCTCCCTCAATGACTCTGACTCACAACCACTTTTTCTGACTCCACTGTGCAATTTCACATAAACCCTTTGTACAGAAGGGCTTGCACACAAGTCTTGAATGTCAGTAGTGTTTCTGTTGGAATAGAAAGTACAGCTCTTGCACAGCTCGATGGAGCAAGGCTGTGGTTGTCCTGGCCCAGTCCCTGCCAGAGGTCAGGTAACTATCCCATCTGCCCACTGTCCTGATTTTTCTGTGACCATTTAGCCTGGATGTCATTGTCCTGGGACCTTTCCTTGCCACCTTCATGCACATTGTTTCTGGAGCTCAGAGGTTTCATGCCTTTTTTGTAACTTTGTGAGCATCACTTAAGGGCTTGGCATGGGTCAAATGAGAAGCGCCAGCCTAGTCTAAAACCTGAACATACAAAACCTCCACATTTAAATCATCCTGGTGGCTCCAGGGCTATGAAAGAATACAAGAACATTATTTTTTGGATCATTTCTATGTTTTTAAATACAAACCTGCAAGTTCCTGTCAGACCCCAAGCTGTTCTCACAGATTATGTGAGTAGTCTGGCCACATTAAATGCTGTCCCATGCTGAGTACCCTGCTCATGCTGTCCTTATTAGAAAATATGTAGTGGAGCATAATCCAAATATGTTTCTCTGACTATGTAAAGATCTTTTTAAAGTTGTAAAGCAATCTTTCAAGTATCCAAAAGTAAATGGCTACATGCAACTGGAAAGCAGGCTGGTGAGTTAAAGAATGTAACCTGAGAGAAGCATCACTACAAATTACTACTGTACTGTTCAGAAAATATCTTAAGGTAAAACAGTAGCTGTGTACTACCACAGATTTTGAACTCACACATAACTGGTAACAGCATGCTAGTATTTGTGACTTTCAGTAACATTCATGGTATTTTTATATTGGTCAAGGGACTAATTAATTTTATAAAAATGTATTATTAGAGACTGCATTTGAAGAATTCTTATGTACTTCCTAGCCTGAGTTCTTCAGTGAAGGTGTTCTGGGTGACATCCTGCCTGTGCTGACCCCAGTGACTCCTTGCCTTCAGGACTAGGCTGGCCCATAATTTCTGAGTCAGCTAGCACCTGTGATTTCCACAGAGAAAACAGCTCCAAGAGTTCCTGGTAGCTGAAAATGAATGAGACCAAATTGCTGATTAGTTCTATGTACTATTTGCTTCTCAGGGGCAGCCTGAAAGTATAATTTTCTTTCTGGGGTCAGCTTGAAACATTTCTCAGGCTCTCAGGGATCTGCTGCACCTCCTCAGGTGCAGACCCAGGCTGAAGCCCCCCACAGCCTGTGGCTCACTGGACTGAACTTTGCCTTTTCTCTTGCCAATTCTCTCCCTTTTTCTGTTCTGGTTTGAGTCAGGAACTTGTCTCTGGCAGCATTAGAAGGAATGTCTCACACAGGTCCCCATAAAATAAAGGGAGGGAGAACCCCCAGAAGCCCTTTGTCATCAAGGGGTTATTTCCATGAGTTCCCGGTCCCAGATTTTCTCCTTTCTCATGGAATTGATAGAAACCAAATAAAAGCCTTTGGCACTTGAAGCAATTATTAGAGAATAAGTGCCTGTGCATCTGTGCATCTCTATTATGTGCATAAACAAAGTTGGAGCAATAATCATCATTACATATCCAGAAAGTCTGAGATTTTCACATGTATAATTTACCATCAGTGTTGTGGCCACTACATATTTATTGCACCTGAACACTGGTTAATGGAACAATTCATGACTCAAAAACTTGGTTTCTTTGATAAAAGGACACCACAGTTTAGCATTAAATGTTAGACATGAACATGTTGTACTTCTGAAAAGTGAGATAGATGGCCAATGCCCATCATGCAGGAGTTAGGAACTCCAGGACAGATTGCTTTACTTGAACTAGTTTATTTCTATATTGAATGAATTTACATTTGCATAAAGAAAAAAAAAAGCCCTGAGGATCCTTTGTCATGAAACTTTATCTTTCCATTGCACTAATTAATTTTAAATGTCACAATATCTGTCAAGCTCATTCCACAAGCTGCCCTGAAAAATAAAAATATCAGAATGAATTACTTCCTTAAGAAATATATTTCTTTGTACTTTCTTTCTAAATTACCTTCATTAAAAGTATACAATGCTATCTCACAGAGGTAGACCAAACCACTGCAAGATTAACTCTTGAAAGGCATAGAGTTCTGTACTGTGAGTACAGTACTTCCTCTGAGGGGTCTGCCTTAAATGTGAAAAACAAATGTGTAAGTGCTGTTAGAACATATTTCTTCTAAGAGGCTATTTCTAATTCCTACATTTTGAAAGAAGTCTGTCTGCTTACCTCTGTTAAAACATGAAAAGTATAGGCATAAAATGGTCTGGAGTAAACAAATACAGGCAAAACATAGTCTTTTCTAGCAATTGAGGCAATACGTATTGCCTCTTTAACCCGATAGTGAACAAATTTTAGTGCATTTGGACTTGACTTCAGAATATAATCCAGGTATATGGAAGGGTAGAGAGCAGTGCTTTCCTTCCACAGCCAAAGCAGGAGGTCGTTGCGGAAAGACTCGATGGGTGGGCATTTCCCTGTGTATGTTTGGGGGTGTTCTTTGTAATCGTAATTGTAGCAGTCTGGGTAAAGATAGTAACCCCACAAACCGTCTGGTCTCATGTGCTCAGCCAGAAGGATGGTGTTATTCATAAAATTCCTGCCAGCATTTTCAAATTCCTCTTTAGCCACTTTCCTAATTTTGTCCTCTGACCACCGAGGATGCCGTCTCCTAACAATCTCCAGAGATTTATTTCTATAAATGCTTTTATTGCCCCAGTTCCTATCCCACTGGGGCCTCCAGTTTTCCCAATCAATGACTGCAAGTCCCTGAAATTTCTTCATGGGTATGCAATAGTCAATGTCAGACTTTGCTTTGCTAAGGTGTTTGATAAGACTTTCGTTCTGGGGCAGCCCTCCATTAACGGGATCTCCATTATCTGAGTAGTAGGGGTAGTGTCCCAAATGGGTGTGATAGAAGATTGTCACGTTGGATCCACTCAGAGTCTCATTGATGTTGGATGCAATGTCAAAAACACCGAGATCCAGGTCCACCTTGTAGCGCAGCCGGCACTGCTCGGTGGGCGCGTTCCAAACGACCACGAAGGGCTTGTGCAGAACCGGAGGGGCCCGTGCCGGCTTCGGCAGCGCGGCGTCGGCCAGGGCGAGCAGCGCCACCGCTGCCAACGCTGTCACCCGAGCATCCATGGCTTGGGCTTTTCTGGGAAATTGCTAGGATGTGCCCTTGAAAACAAAAACCAAGATAAAATGTTAGAAGGGCAGCATGGAGGCAAGTTTGATGTAAGGGAATGTGTTTTGGTTTGATGTGCTTCTGATAACATTGAACTCGGCGCAAAGAGAGAAAAGTGCAAAACTGATCTTGTTAAAGTTAACGCTAATTTCAAATGCTTTGAAAAACGTTTTGATGGACTACACTGTCTGGAAACTTCACTTCCTTTTCATCCAGACTCCTCACACAGTAGTTTTAGACCTTTCCATAACATTTATTTGCTCCCTCATGTCTACAAAACTAGACAATAAAGTAATAACCTAAAATGACAGGATAAAAAAAGAATGTGCACTCATTCGAAATTTCAGCTTTCAAACAAGCTCTACTATGGTCAGCCTGACTTGCCTAGGAATCATCACAGCAGGGCTACAGCCTTTACTACCTGTATATTCAAATGGTCACAACAGGAAAGGTAATATAAACAAAAGGCAGACACTTCTACCTCATACAGATTAATGAAGACAACTCAGAAACTGCAATTTTCAGGATATGAAAATACTGTTACCTACCTCTGAATTTCATTTTCATTTTCTAAATGAATAGATGCAAGTATGATAATCAATCTGCAGGCTAGGAGAGGGATACTACTAATGACATAGTGGTCTAAGCTACTTATTCCAAAGACAAATTAAATATCTGTATGTTAAAGAAGATAAATTACATTAAACAGATCTGAACTAGCTGAAAGAACACGCCGTGTCTTTGAAAAAGGGGCTAGTTTTTAGAAATTAGGTGTTTTCATATTAATTTTTCCTTTCAGGGTCTGATATTTTCCCTGATGGTCACACTGGCTTGGGGCTGCAGTACTCTGGGAGCTGCCAGAGCAGCAAGGCTGCTGGGACCCCGGACACACCCCTGCTTTGTCCACAAGTGACTGCTCCAGAATTTGCCTCTGCTCCAAAATCTGTCTCTGCTCCAGTCTCATCATCAACAAGCACAACTCAGCTCTGTCCTGGGTTTGTTATTCAGATTTCTTTGCTGATCTTTTTATGCTATAGAGATTATTTAAAAGTTTTCTCTATGAATATGCATGGTTTATCATCTCAGTTGTTATTTTCTATCATTCACCATTTTAGGCACATGTTAAATTACTGCAATCATTGTGTGCGTTGCAGGTTCAATTCATGCACCAGACATGTGAATTTTAAATGTCCTGAGACTGGATGTTTCTCTATATTTACATCCATTTTAGTGATTTCTTTCCTTGCCTTTAAAGTCTAGCTTTACTTGTCCCTAGTATTTCCTCAGTTAACCACTGACTAGGAGAGCTTTCCCCTGTTTGAAAATATGTTTGCCTTCATAAGTTATATACTCCCGGATTTCTTCCTCTTTCATTTGTCCTTCCATGCCATTCCTCCATCCTCTGGGTTTGGTGGATCTTTTTCTGTCTGACACTGCTCTCCTACTTTTTTGCCTTTCCCTTAAACTCTACTTTGTCCATATGTCTCCTACAGAACAGTCCTGCTCTATTCTGTTTTGTAGTTTTTCATCCTCAGTCCCAGAAAAGCATTGAGTTCCCTCACCTGTGGTCTGATATGAGAACAACTTCCCAAGATGAGAAGGAAGCAATTTGCAGGAACTGTGGCTGGGGTAGGGAGTGAAAGATGGGACAGCAAGAAGCCAAGACGCAGGATTTCCCAGGAGCAAGCCCTCAGTACCAAGCTGGAGAGTTACGTTCTGTGGTTTCCTCACCCACTCTCTGAATGCTTGTTCTGTCGACCTAAATAAAGATTTAGCACCCAAGTTTTAAAATGTTGTTCATAATCCTCTAGATCCTATTAAGAACAACATCCTTAAAAGGACAGAAGGTTATTTTCACTGCACTGATCTGTTGGAAGGAAGTCTTATCCTTGCAACTGGTATATTTTTCTCCATTTTCCCGCAGTTTTGCATAATTATCTAAGTAAAGCCATGGCCCGAGAAAAACAAACAAATAAACAAAAAAGCCACAAAACCTGCCTTTCCCTTCCCGTTTTTAACGAATTGAGGAACACACCACAGTACTCTGCATTTCTTGCTTGATGTAGCAAAAGATCTTTCTACATCGGTAAGTGTTTTTGCATGATTTGGACTGGATTGCTTTGCAGTACATGTGAACAAATCCATTAGATAAACACCAATTTTCTCAAAAAGTGTTAGCTCAGATGAAATGGGAAGAGCATCAGGAAAAAGGAAAAGAGCTTTAGTGAATTTCTGTGTAAGAAAAGATCTGGGAAACGATCCCAGCTTCCTGTTCCCACAATCCAAATGCCGGATTGTTCAGCCTTGTGTTATTATGCACATATAATTAGATCAGCTTTTTAGATATCAATGACTAACACAGTACAGTTCTTGTCTAGATCTGAGACCCCTAGACATTAGAATATTGCAGATAATAAATCATAACAGAGCTAGGTCATGAGAGAATATTGCAGGGTAATTTTAAGTTATGTATTTTTCATTCTTGGGAAATTCTTGTTGCCTGACAAGATTTTAAAGCCCCTGACAACACTTTAAATAACAGAGTAGTTGAAACTGGAAGGAATGTCTGGAGGTCACCTGGCTCACCCCCAGAGCTGTTCATTCAGGACAAAACATCACAAGTGACAAAATGAAAACATTTATCTCAGGAAATGTCAAATAGTTCTCAAGATTTGAATTGACCAAATCCTTGAAATTGTGAAGAAGGCTCGACATGTTGCTCATCTCTAGACATGCAGATTTCTGCACCTACAAGATGAATCCCACAAAAAAAAAAAAAAAAAAGAAAAGTGGAAATCTGTCTGATCCTGCTCAAGCTGTTTATAAGTTAGGATCTGATCAAGGGCAGCCATTCAGGATCCTCTAGTGAATACTTAATACCTCCAAAAGTTGCTGTAAATTCCTTATTTAAAGCTACATATTAGCTACCCAGTGATCTCTATTAATCTATATATGATGATAAGTGCATAAATAACATGCCTACCTTTTAAATGGTCAAAGCATCTCACTGCAATTAAAGCACTGCCTTTCATTGCAAAGCATCTCACTTTTCATGCTACTTTTTATACCACACAGGAGACATTACCATATACACAGTTCCTTAAAGGGGAGATAATTAGAAGAAAAAGATCATAATTTGAAAAAGTTCCCATATAGTTTCATTAATCTGCAATTAATTCTCATGTTATTTGCAGATGGGAATTTAATTACAGACACTTTTTCTTTAAAAAGTCTTCTGAAGGCAAGGGAAACAAGTTTTCAAAGAAGCAGACAAGCCTATAGTTCTGAATGACAAGAAAATAAATTATCTGTTTTTTCACAAATGCATGAAGGAACCTCTAAACAAGAACAAAACATCTTTTATTACAATTTCCATTGCTCTGTCTTTGGACTTCGTCCTTTTTACTCTCATGCATGGGCACTAATTGGAGTGCTTTAATCCCTGTTTTTAATGAGCACAGACACTAACAATTCTTCCCTAAAGCTCATTATCAACTTTGGTTCAAATTCTCCCTTTTTTTTTTTTTTTTTTTTTTTTTTAATTCAAAGACACATTATCATGGTCAGTTTAACTTCTCAAACATGCAGATCGCTTTCTGTGGCACTACAGTCTTTTCAGAGCAGAATATGCTATCAGAGTTTCTGCTCTATATTCTAAAAACAAAAATTAGTTCAGAAGTGAATGAAATGGGGTCTGATCACAAATCTCGTGAAGCTAATGAGGGTTTCTTATTGATTGTATTCAGGAAATTCTCAATCATGTTTTCATTGCACAAAATAAAGTAGTTTTCTATTTGCTTCAGTTCTGTTATGCAGTCTAGGATGAAGCAGGTTATGGCTGGACTTCAATATATGCTTTAGTAAGTTTGAATTTTGCCTTTTCTTGAATTTCTTGAAAGATCAGTTCATTTCTGCATATTCCTCTCATAATTTTTGTAAAAATTGAAAACATTTACTTTTCCCAAGCAACTGTTTAGTCCAACCTGTACTCAACTGTGTTTATTAGTCAGAATTCCACTCTATTTTGATTTCCAAATAGTCAAAACCAACTGAACTAAACATCTTAATTGCACACTTTGATTACAAAATATACCACCTAAAATTCATAAAAATATAGTCTCTCATGCTAAAGAAACCTATTTGCACAGCATGTGTTCCAATACAGATCAATGGTGTTCTCTAGATGGACAATTCTTCTCTAATGGTTTTTATTGATTATCCCAGCATTTTTTTCACTGCAACACATGACATTACAGCTGCTGCTTATTACGGTTTTTATGTTGGTCATATAAGCAGACAACACAACTCCATAACAGCCAGCAAAGTTATCCTCTCATTATACACTCATTTATGTGCTGACATGAAGTATAGTCCACACAATTATCTATAAAACAATTGATTTAATCTGTGAAGTATGCATAATACTGCACAACTGTCATTGAATTCAATAATTACTTCAAAATTCAGAAACAAACTTAAAAAAAAAATCTGTAGATCCTATGGTAACAGCCACTTATGATTCCCTTATAAACAGTATCTGATTAACATAATTTAAAATCCAGAATATGAAAGAATACAGTTAACTCACAGAGGAAAAGTTATTTTTCCAACAAAAGAGTCATGTTTTGTAATTTAAACCAGATTTACAACATTCCTCCAAGTTTGTTTTCAGCCTCTCATAGATGCTATTGACTCCTGTCTTGGAACTGCTGAGCATACTTCACACTTTGTTTTGTGGCAAACATTCATTTTAACTAGTGTTTCTCATCTTCATAGGAAATTATTTTTCTAGGAAATGAAATAACTGGCAGCTAGAAGTGTCATTTTTTGAATGCAGTCTGACATCATTTGGTGTAGAAGTTATTATGGCTAAGAAATACAGACATTTCTACTGTATTTAAGAGTTTTGGGTTTTTTTGCCACACAATCACAAAGTTGCTTGCAAATAATTTTAAAAAATCTTGTGCATGGATACATTATTCCCTATGAGGTATAGTTTATATGCATATCATATGCATTTACAATGTGTTTATCTATGTGTTTGTATATTTCTCTATCTTAGGAAATACAGGAATGACCAAATCTGTCCATTTTGTCTCTGTCTTGGTCTGACCCTGTGTTATTTTTCTGTTTGAAAACTATGCAAAAATTCTTGGGTTTTTTCTCTTTTTACTGAAGAATGGCTTTCATGAGTAAGCTGGGAAAATGGACGGAGAATACCATCTTAACAGAAGTATTCTATCTTGCAACCTTCTGTGGACCACAATGTAAAACTGCATTAGAGCCAAATTAAGCATCCACTGTACCTCACAACTACCAGTTTTCAGTCTCTTGACTCACATATCTTTTTCATTCTCCAGTTATATTTATCAGATTAGGTTCCAAGCTAAAAAGTGGACAGAAGGACAAGAACACCCTGAGGAGAAGGACTTGGTGTGTTGGTTGATGAGAGGCTCAGCACGGCCCAGCACCCTGTGTTTGCAGGCCAGCAAGCCAGCCACACCCAGGGCTGCACGAAGGGAATCGTGACCTGCAGTCCAGGGGAGCTGATTCTGCCCCTCTGCTCTGCCCCCGTGAGAACCCACCTGGAACGCTGCATCCAGCTCCAGGACCCCCAGTGTAAGAAGGACATGGATTTGTTCCAGCGTATCCAGAAGGGGGTGATGAAGATGCCCAGATGCTCAGAGCACCTCTCCTGTGAAGACAAGCTGAGAGAGTTGGGGTTGCTCAGCCTGGAGAACAGAAGGCTCTGGGGAGACCTGAGAGCAGCCTTCTGGTACCTCATGGGGGCCTAAAGGAGAGATGGAGAAGGACTTTTTACAGGGACATGTAGTGAAAGGACAAGGGGGAATGGCTTCAAACAGAAAGACAGTAAGTTTAGATTAGATGCAGGGAACAAATTCTCACTGTAAGCGTGGTGAGGCTCTGGCACAGGTTAGCCAGAGAAGCTGTGGCTGCCCCATCCCTGGAAATGTTCAAGGCCATGTTGGATGTGGCTTTGAGCCACCTGATCTAGTGGGTGGCATCCCTGCCCAGGACAGGGGTGTTGGGACTGAATGATATTTAAGGTCTTTTCCAACCCAAACCATTCTACAATTCTGGTTCTATGTTTGTAATCTCTCATAAAGATCAAAGATCAGAAATTAACCTATGATTGACATATAACTGTTCACTTCCATTAGGTGAGCATAAATACCAGACTGCAAAGCATGGAGTAGCATCTCTTTATTTTTGTACAAAATATATGAAAAGAAATTCAAAGACCAAGGAAATGGAGATCCAGGCATATGCTATCATTGCTGATGTTTTTGTGAACTGTGGATTATTCATGTAAAAGCAAATGGAAAATGCCAGAGGACATACTTTGGTGCATATCAAAGATTTACAGTAAATAATTTTTGGGGCAGAGTTTTGCTTAGGCAATTCCTGTTTAGTTTTGTTCTTTCTGTTATGTGCAGCTTGTGTCATGCCTTAAACTGAGACAAAAGACTGCAAGGAAGCATGGAAATGAAAGGGAAAAAAACTGGTATTGACAAGATATTTTTCCCATGGAGCCTGAAATGATTCTATTAAAAATAACCATTGTAGTACTTCCTATGTCCTGGTCTATCCTCCTCTACCTGTAATGCATCTGTCTCTAGTTATTAGAGGCCAGACTGCTACATGTTCACACATGTTGTTTCTTATGCCAAGTCCTTTCACTAGCACCAGCAAGATTGAGGGCTACTCATCACAATGACAGAGAGAAAATAAAGATACAGATCATGAGTCCCAGCTTTATACTAGTTAAAAGATTGTGCTGTCATTTTAAATCACTGCAGATTATTGATGACACTTTGAATACCAGGGGAAGATAAAGTAATATGGTTTAAATCTGTCTGTGCTGTAGAGGGAGATTGAGCACATAGGTGCCACAAACAATTTTTCAATTACTGAAGGATTGAGTAAAAGAAGTATTTTGTGTGTGGAGAAAACATCTGGAGTATTATACCATTTTATATATCAAATACATGAATTTAGCTTGCATCTAATACATTAATCACTGATCTTTTTATGCAGAAGCCTGATGCATTGTTATTTTCAATTCCAGTCCATCTGCTTCTATTGCATTATAAACTGAAGACAAAGGTATTCTAGGAAAAGATATTCCAATATTTAAATTGCAAAATTTATGTCAAAAGTTTAGACTTTTATATGCAATTTAATATCTATTTCTTCTCCATATGCGAAGAATAAAGGAGAAAAATAAATTGGTGGGTTATACCTTTTAAAGGAGCCATATTGATTATCAGAGCTGTTAAAGCCTTAATTCCCTGAATAATTCAGACTAATATCCTCAGCATTGTTCAGTACCCTCTTCTGGCTCTGACCTTCAATGGGTAAAAGTTAAAGTGCCAGCCACCAGCGTTCTGTAAAGTTCTCACTTTTTAATAGATTTTCCTTATAATTTTATCACTAAATATTCTTAACTGAAGACCATGAACATTAATTGACACTAATAGAATACATCCTACCTTCTGGCATGGAATTTTAATAGCTTATAAGAATGCATGAATTGGTAATACTGTACAATAAATAATACATGAGTTTACATTGTTGCAAAGCATTTAAAATGGTTTAGCTTCTTTCACACCATCTGCTAAATTCACACATTCATTTTCTGAAAGGTTTATTGTTATTAGAGGCACTTATAAGAGAGAAAATTAAGTCAAATTGATAACAGAGAGAATGCCTACAATCAGGCCTTGGCTTATTCTTGAGAAAATGCTCTAAGCTAAATTAACTTTAGCTCACACAAAGATAAATTATGCTTTCAGACAGTGTAATTCAAGAAAATTCAATTGAAATTAATTGAAGGGTATAAATCTGGAAATATTCCAGTTGAATTCATGGAGGTATTAAGCATTTATAATCTTGTGAGAGGAAAAATGTATCCTTTACTCAGCTAAAAAATCCTAATATGTTGGCAAACTCTTAAAACATTTGTGCATTTTCACGGTAAATCTCTGCTTGCAGTAAATAATTCCTATTCTTTGGATAGAACAAAAGGGAATATTACACTTGGTGACAGAAACTCAAAACAAATTGGAAAATACGTGTAAAGCATTTGAGGTGAAATTAGCTTTACACTTGATTAGCATGCCAATACACAGCTTAGTTTGTTGTCTACATTGTTTCAAATAAATGAATTTAAAATACCTTTAGCTCTACAAAAACCCAGCACAATATATTGATACCAATCATTAATGAATAGAACTCATTTTCAAACAACAAACTGCATCTTCTTTTGGGCTCCTCTTGAGATTACTTTAAAATGCAATGTTCATAGGTGTGACTGTCATTTGGAAAAAGTTCCCCTGAATATTTTACTTCTAATGAAATAAGTATTTTTTTATTATTCCTATGGGATTAAATACCCAAACAGCATACTATTAGCTGTCCTCTGGGTGAGCAGTGCTGCATGCACAGCCCAGTGTATTTAAGTACTAAATTGATACATCAAATTCTGAAATATCCTTTAAGTCAAAACATTTCTATTTTTTAAAAAATGTGAATCTTATTCGTAAACAGCATCAGTATCAGTTTGCTAAACTAAAATTGTTGTTACACATTGGAGTATTAAACACCAAATAGCTATTTGACAGATAAAAATACAAATCAAGAAATAAAATATAGTCCAGAATTGACATGATACAGAAAACAACAGAAAAATCCTTCCTAACTGGTAGACTACAAGCAGCAGTGAAAACTTTGTCTTTAATGACGGTTAACTGAGTAAATAACATGGCACTTACCTCTATAAAATCAATGAATAGCAGAAAACTTTGCTGAAACAATTTACAACAGCTGATGTGTTTGTCCAGGAATGTGCTCCTCCTAATGAGTGGGCTTTTAACTAATGAGAAACTGAGGGCATTTGAAGATGAGAGCAGAATTTTACCTCAACACCCATCATATAATTGTAAAATAAGTAAATAAATTCATTTAAAAGGTAGATGTACTACTTGAAAGCATCTGAGCTCTTTCTGTAATAATTTTGTATCGCCTGCTTTTATGACCTGATATGGGATCGACCAGATTGGTGTTTGAGGGGAATTGTGTTTTGAGAGTTGCACTCACTGGACTCAGCAGAGACAGGCATTAGCAGAAGGGACATCTAGGTCATTGCAGCACGGGGAGAAGCAGGGATGCTGGCAAAACCAAGCAAACAAAGAGTAGTTCAGGAAGAGTTATTTCAAAAACTGGCTTGGGTGGCTGAGTCCAAAGATTTGGTGGTGAATGGACTCAAATCCAGTTGGCAGCTAGTGACTAGTGGTGTTCCCCAGGGATGATCTTTTCCAGACTCATTCCATGATTCTATCCTTTGTTCATAATCCTCCCTAAAACTAAATATGAAGTGCTCAGTCTTTGCTATTCCTTGAACATGACACATGGAAGTGGAGCTCAGGGACCACTGTTCCCTGATCCAGTGACTGCATGCCATGGGATGGTGCAAGTGACCGAAGAAGGGCAGAAGGGACCAGCAATATCACAGTTCCACAAGGAGGCTTTTAAAGTGGGTCAGCATGACAACAGCTTCAACAGCTACATGCCACCTCTATGACCAGCCAAACCCCCATCAGACGTACAGGGATGGATAGAAAGCTGTGATGGTCAAGGGCATTTGTGTATCCTAACAATGCAGACTAACAGGTCAAAAATGTCCATATCCCCATGTGGGAATTGTGAAGCGTAAAAAAAGGAAACCTTGGGTTTCCTCGTCTTGTCAAGCATGACTGTTGCTTGCCATTTAAGTATTAAATGTGAAACAAATACAGGAAACAAGTACAAAGAATTATTGGAACCACTACAGACACTTTTGTTATTATTCTTGCCACCTTTGTCTCTGATTCTGCAAAGCTATTTGGATTAAATAGGAAACAGGTAGCTCCCTGAGCCTTGGGAATAATAAAGGCAAGTTTCCTATGGGCCTGTGTCTCATCCTTGACTGAGCTCCAAATTAAGGTTTCCCCAGGCTGAGGCATGTACAGAAGATCTCTCTGGCTCTGGTTCTCCAGCTTGCAGCATGACTCCCTTTTTTCTTGCTTCTTACTCAGCAGGTTGTTTCCACCAATGAGTTGGTTTCTGAAAGGTATCTGATACCTGAACCACTCTGAGTCTGGCTAATATTTGCTGCCAGGGAGGGACATTCTTGCACAGACAAACAGACAGGGTTTTGCTCGTATCTGTATGGTCAGCGAGGCTCTGAAGATCACTCCTACAGTGGGAAATGCTGAAATAACTTCTGATTACTGGCAGTCATACCACCAATACTGTCAGCAGTTCTGCCTGTAGCTGCTGTCGCAGGCATGCCCCAGTGCAGCCCTGCAGTGCTGCTGAGGTGGGTGCTGCAGTGCTGCAGCCCGGCAGCGCTCGGGGTCCCACGCAGAGCACAGCCAGCAGCACCAGCAGGCACTGCTCTTCCCGAGCACCTGCCCCATCTCAGCACGCCTCATTCAAAACTAAGGGCCATCTCTTTGCCTAAAATAGATTATAGGACAAAGGGTAAAATTAAACAGACAGCTTTTCACGTTTGGCCTTACATCCATCTCTTTTTTAAGCCAAATTATCTCAGCCTCTAGGCTTGGGAGTGGAGGCCAATCTGACACATGTTTGAGATGCCTCTTTCTCCATGTTTCTAGATTAATTTCTCCTTTGGAGGGTGGTTGCTGTTGCAGGTACTGCCCATCTGCTCCTTAATACACGCTTACCCTTTTTGCAAGGGTTAGCATCCCCTTGGACCCTCAGCTCTGTGAAGCCCAGCCTTGACAGATCTGCACTCATATACCCTCTCCTGTACTTTCACTGTTCTTCTAGGTCTCATTTCACTTCACTTAAACATTTCCTTTTTTCTTATCTGCACTCAGAATATGAAGCAGAGGCATAATTTGTGAGGAATTTTTTCCCATTAATCTCTTTGTTCTCTCTGTTCAAAAATACCTGCAAAGAATAACTTCCCAATTAAATATTAATAAAATATCAGTATGCACGGCTAAAGTATGTACACACTGTTCACATGTATTTGGGTTATATACATTTGAAGGTAAAATCTTTGCCATAGTCAAAAAATAGGGCTGAACACACTTAAAATAGAGTGGAAAAGTGGAAGAAACAACTTAGATAAACCAGTAGAAAATACTGTATTTCCCCAAATAAAGTGGTAAAGAACAACAAATTTGAAATATTGCTTGTTTTAATTGATATTGTAGTTCATCTTGATATTTGGGAAATGGAGATCATGGGAGAGATGCAACAATTGCCATGAGTCAGCAGCTATTGATTCCCACCATCTGACAAAGGATGCCTCTGTGTGTATATATAATTCTGACAGAGAGGAGAATGACACCAGGATTTGCAGTCTAGCTCCTGCCAACCTCCTCCTGTGCCATACAAAACTTCTGCTAAATATAAAAGCCCCGAGCAGCTCTGCTCTGTCACCCTGAACTCAGGGGGTGGGCATCTACATCAAGAGCCTTCCCAGGTCCTGCTTCTTCTTGGCAGCCATGCAGAAATGTTCTGGGGGACAGAAGGAATGATGGGCTGAATCAGACGAGGGGGAACTATAAGGAGACACATTTGGATAAATAATTCAGAGAGACACTTATGCTTTGGTTTTATTTGAATTAGAAATGAAACCAAGTTCTTTGTAGTGGAAGGAATTTGAGAGAGAGTGCTATACTTTATGTAAAGCAGCATTTGTTTAGAGGTTGGGAGAAAGCTCAGCTGTCTCCAGCTTCTTATTATGTATCTAAGAATAATATTTTTATTTTCAATTTTATTCCTGATAAATGTAATTCAGCATCCAATGCACCAAGAAAGAAATGCCTCAGGAAATTCCAATACCTATGTGGGTTGTCACTTGAATAAAATGTAATATGTTCTCAAATACACAACTGATCTGATTTGGGGTTTTTTTTTCAAACAATTGACAAAATAATTAGAATACATGTTTTCCAGTTACTTATCAAGTAGTTATTAACATTAGCATTTAAAGACATTAAGAAAAAGACCAAGTCCTTATATATATTAAAACCCAGGTTTTGTGCCATGTCACCAAAGAATTTGGAAGAATAAAGGCTTCTAAAAATCTCACATGTAATTTAACAACTGGGGTAGCATAACAATTCTATCCAGAACATTCATTTAATAACAATATTACTTTTAATAGTTAAAAAAAGAAAATCAACACTGCCTATAGAATAACTTCGTTTTCTTCATAGCTAGGGAAAGAGGGTGAGAAGAGCATGGGAATAATTTAGTATTAGTCTGAGTTTTAACAACCATTTTTTAAATAAGTGTCAGGTTAATTAGACCTGTGGACTGTGGGTTTCATTTCAAGCTCATACATGTATCTGGAACTGAATTTTGCTCCTGAATCCCCTTTATTTAAAGTCCATGTGAAGCAAAAAGGCTTATCAGATTTCCAAGTCACATAATTTCCTAAAAATACAAACAGGCACTTGCTGATGCTGTTAAAAGCAGTTGAACTGATTGGGCCTCATAGGACTAAGGGTCCATATCTGCAAAAATATTCAAATATTTATTCTTATTTATTGGCAATTTCATTGCAGTGAGACATCTAGTTATCATTGGGCATGAGACTGATGGCACTGAGCCAGATTACTACTTTGGAAAGTATTAGATGGTTAACTGCACTTTAAGCCCTTATGTACTTTTATAAATCTATCCCTTCAAGGGTTAAAGGATTTGGTCCCTCTCTTGCTTCTCTGAACATGGTTAATCACGAATAATAGATGTTTGATTTTGTGGTTAGATAAACTACAACTAAAACACACCCTGAACCTATCCAGCTAACCATGAGACAGAATAAGTTGCCTCTCCCAGTTTTCTGTTTGGACAGGGACAAGTTTGGGGTGCTGGTACCAATTGTTAGCCACCTTTTTGTCAACACTTAGCACCAACACCTTTTTGAGGAACCTGTTGTGACAGGTGGAGTCTGGCTGAAGCTACGGATGCTTAGCACACCTCTGCCAGAAAAGTGCTTGGTCCCTGTTGCCAGCACCCAGCCTCCAACCCAGAGTCATATCCACCTCCCTCAACTTGCAGGACCAAATCCAACATATCCCACATATTCCGTTTGGAGGCAACTGCCAACGCAACCCCCAGATGCCAAAGCACACATACATACAAATATATATATATATATATATATATATATATATATATATATATATATACACTATACACACACACACACACACAAACTCTTCATGTAGGAGTGTCTCTGAAAAACATATGTACAAGCTACGTGTGAGTGGCACTTCTGCCACACAGGAAAGGAGAGTGGGCGTGCACAGCTTTAGGGTGAAAAAAAGGTCAAACCTGTGTATACCAGGGCAGTTACAAACCAGTCAACACCAGGGTGAAGTTTGGGCTAGCAATCAAACTTCATCAGGAGGAAGATCGGGGTCTAATAGTCCTACATGGAAATTTTGCTTTATGGTTAGAGGTTCTGCCCAAGGAACATCTGATGCTTACTCTTAGTCTAATACTAATCATGAGAAAGTCAAAACAACACCCGTTCACTTTTGTTTTCTTTTCTAAAGAACCAAAAATTTCATTTAAGACTGAACCTCTTACATCAATGCCTCTGCATTTCCACAAATGTTTAATTCCATAGGTAAATGTAAAAAGCCCGTCCTTCAGTAACATTCTCTGGATCTACACAGTGGTTTGGCAATCTTAGTTTTTAGGGATTCTTGCAAGTAGCTCCTGAGAACACATTTGGCATGATGGGCCTTTGCACTCAGGAATCTTACATGGCCAATGGTCACTTACAATAAAAAGATAGATGTGTTTAAACTTCAAAACCTGCAAACATTTATAAGCTTATCACTCTCAGAACACAGTTTTGGAGAAATTAATGCATTATTAACAACTCTCACAAAATCAGATCTACGGTGTCCCTGCTCTTTGGAAATCTCTCAAACAGAAATGTGGGGTCTGAAGATACAAGTTACCAGGTCTGAGACACTGATGTCTGAAGAGACACTTTACTCAAGGAACTTTTGCTAATTTTTTTTTTTTTCTGTGATATTGCCATTATTTTGGCACTGGTTTAGAAAAAGATGTGTGGATTCACTTTTTTATGAGCATAGATTAATTTTCCTTGTCACACCAAAGGGAGTTGGTAACCCAGTTGCACAGGAAGAGAATAAATAACAGACCTTGCCCCAGCGGAACAGAGGAATGAAGCTATATTTAAAGTGCAAGGAGGAAGAAATGGAATTTATTGTTCAGCTTCATGCAGAGAGTGGCTGACTCATAGGCCTGTGCGACTGACGGTACTTTCAAGCAACAGCAGGAGATAAATTAATAATAAGAAAAAAAAATGTTATATTGACTAAAGAGGAAGCTAAAGAACAGCCATGACTACCCACATATTCCTGCATGGCAACTTTCTTCTGTTTCTATTGTATAGCCAGAACGCAGAAGCTGAGGCCTGTGGCTAAGTCACATCTCATCAATTTTCATGTATTTTCTCACACGATAAGGAAGCAAGCAGGACCACTAAAAATCCTCACGAGATCAAGTTATTTCTTCATATTGAAATAGAAGAATTTTATCTGCAACAACAAGTAATTTTGAATGCTAATAGAAAATAATAAGACAGCAGTTGAGAAAAAAATCTTTTTTTTGAAGAATAAGTTTGCTTTTCTTTGCGTGTGTGTGCATACAGGAGTGACAGTCAGAAACACACTATGCACAAAACACACCTCACACTTCAGACTCATTTTCTAAAGTCTATGCTGTTAATCAAAACGTGGAGGGTAATAGTAAGCTACTGATAAAATCAAGAATTTTGTTTATTTGAAATTATTTCATCCTTTTCTTTGTTGAACATTCATGTTCATGAAATCTTGTCAAAAACTTGTTTGCCAGTTAGTAGAAATATCATAAATATAGATATTTGCAGAAGCGTTCACTTTGGTCATGCCCCCTGAACTTTCAAAAACACTCTGGGTAGGAGAACTGAAAGAGGAAGGATTGTAAAAAGTGCTGAAGATGAAACAGGGATGGAGGAACAGAGAACCAGCCCCCAGGCCCACAGGCACTGCACACCTTTGTTACAGCACCCCAGGACAGAGAGCACACAGCTGATGCTCCTGGCAGTGCTGTCTGTGCAGGGTGCAGGGCTTGCAGCCCTCTGCTCCAAGGAGGCAGCAGCAATCAGCGGTGGGGGAAATGCCACTTCAATCCTCTGACACAAGCCTTTCTAACAACCATCCTTCTAAAGTATGAGTTTCCTTTCCAGCTTCTTTTCCTTCTTTGCAGTACTTTTTTCCAATCCTTTCTTCTTTCTGTCTGGCTGAGATTCTATCCTCACCAGGCAGATCACCTTAACCCTGCTACATTTAGCTTAGTGCAGCAAGATAAAAACTTCTCCCAAACAATTGAGATAACGAAGGAAAAAAAAAGTTTTCCATGAACCGTAGAGAGGAAAATAAAAGTAAAAATGCAAACGTGTTCCCTGGTTTGAAGATCACAGTTTGGATCATGTGCTCCTAAAGCTATCCAGATACAGAAGCTGTATTTTCCTGCCTTTGCTATGCCTTCCTCCTTTCCCTTCCTAACAAACGGCTTTATTTTGATTTACAAGGAAGTATGATTCAATTTTAACTGTGAAATACAAAAGAAAATGTCTCAAACGAATGCACCTTTTTTTCACAGAATAAGCATTAATTATGACTTTAAAGAATACTGAGAGAGGTTATTTCCTCCAAAATATGGTGTAATATAAAAATATTATATAATATAAAAATATGGTATTATAAAATGGAACTATTTAGAAATATGGTGTACTGAGGTTTTTAATAAGCTTGAACTCAAATTAAACTCAATTAAACATTCCTTTTAAAATCTTGATTTCAAAGCTTTTTCTGTTTTCTTTCTCCCTTCCCTCTATTTACCTTTCCTTTGTTGCCATTTTAGTAAAAAACAAAATGCCATTTTACTTCTTACATAACTAGTAAAATCCAAGGGTCTTGCAACATAAGATCAACTCCAGATTTCAAGGAAGTAGTACAGTCATTTTCCATAGAATGTCATGTCTCATCCTTAATATAATTTTTGTTTTTTAAGCATAGGCAGCATATGCATGTGGGGAACTCCCACAAGGAACAGGAGAAACAACCTGCATGACATAGGCTGGCACGCATCCTTGGGCTTGCAGCTTGCCTAAACAAAGGAGGTACGGAGTCATCAGGCTGCTGTGAGTCACTCAGGATCCCACACTTATGCAATCTGAATTGCAGGATCTCTCCTGACACCCACCGGGATGCTGACATGCCCCAGGAGGTGAATAACTGGTGAATAGCCTCCAGAAGGTGGGGTTACCTGCATCACCTGGCCAGGGTGGGAGTGCAGAACCACCTTGGGACAATGACTCGCTTCCTGGCTCCGAGCTGGACTCATGCTTTGTCACCAGGCTGCCTATGTCAGGGTTTCTACATTTCAGGAGAGTTTGTCGGGCAATAAAGATGCTTGAAAGCATTTCAGTTATTCACACTGCTGTTCCTATCCGTGTGAAGGGAAGCAGGTTTGGGTTACACTCTCAAATAAGCCTCACCAGTCTGCCTGAGGGATGTAGGAGGCTTTGTGTTTTGACTTTCAGTAGGAATCACTCATGCAATTCATTTGAATGAAAGGTTGATTTTTCCACCTTAACTACAGACTAGGATTTCCATGATAAAACACATTACACCTCTATTCTTAGCAAAGTAAAACATAGTCTCATCACATGTTGTACTAGTAATGATGCACGTGGTCAAGTTTGTCCAATATTTTTGCATCATTACACCCTACTTTTGGGGTACTTGAACCCCAAGTGAAAGCAGGGAGACACTCCATGCTCTTTTGCTCCCCTCTCTTGGGATGACTCAGAGGAAGCAGCTACTAAGTGAGTGTGAGGGGAAGCAGACAGGGCAAACAACCAGGGAAGCTGGCAGAAGATTCCTGGAGAAGGTCAGGGCAAAGCCAGGGCCTCCAGAGGGACCAGTGGGGATGAGCAAAATGGAGCCAAGCATGGGGACAGAGAGCAGCCAAGGGACTGCCTCTTTTGCCATTTCCTACTCTTTCAGCCTCTAAGATTATTTTACAAAGTGCTGTACAAACCATAGGTTTTTTTGTTTTTTCTTTCTCTTTCAGGGGTTCACTCACATAGGCTGAAAAGAACAATAAACCACGGTTAGTATCCCAAAAGGTCTTCTTCTAAAATGGTTCTGAAAAGAAAATTGTGAATGGGTCAGATGGGTTCTCAGCCACACACTGGCAGCCACACTGTTCTTAAATTTCAGTTGTGTCTGTGCAGGTCACCAATCTTCAGTACACTTCCTCAGACATAAAGCTTTGAAATTTGCTAAATAATTGGTTTTGTGGTACACAGAAAGAAAGAGAAACCCACTCAGATGGAGCACCATGACTTGCTGAAGAGCTGGCAGTGACCATATGCACTAAAAGGCTATTTCTGTCACACAAATTAGCAAATATGTCCCTGAATTCAGGCAGGATGTATCCTAGTCTGCTGCAGAGGGCCAACACAAGAACCATATGTCATCTAAATGCCATTTAAATGCTATTTTAAAGGCACTAGTAGGACTACTCGGCTCCTTCACTCTTTCCATTTGGATTAATTTCGTAAATGTAATTTTTCTACCGTTCTCAATGGCAAATTATACTTTAAATTGAGGAAGTGGCACCATCTTGTGGCTGAAAATGAAAGTGTCTTTTCTTCAGCAAACGAAGTTGTTTTTCACTTTTCTTTCATTTCCTCCCGCCCTTTTTTTTTTTTTTTTTTTTTTTTAAGGTTCTCATAATTCTACAGAGCAGCCCTTTGAGTCTAAAAACTAATAATTGTTTCAGAAAACTTTTGCACAAAGCTGAGATCTATTATGCAAAAAATGCACAATATTATGAATACCTACCTTGCTACACAGATTTCTGACACATTGGCTAATGTCACAGAAAGATTTTTGAAAAATTCTTTTGAGGTCAGCTTCATAAAATTAGAAGAAAAGGTTACTAAAACATGTTCATCAAGAAAAGAATGCCCACATTTGCAGTGGCAATGTCCTACTCCAAGAAGTGAGTCAAAATTCTTCAAATCCACATGCAGAAGATTTGTTTATATATTTAAGCCTATAATTTAAGCCTCAGTTAAATTATCCAAACTAGATTTAATCCTAATGTGTGAATTTGTTTTTACTCATGAGTTTTCAGGACCATTAGTAAAGTTCCTGCAAGTTTAAAGTTAACAATATAGCTATGTAGCAATTTATTTAAAAACTGATACCCCTGCCTTCACTCTTAGAACTTACAAGTTGCAGACTTTTTTTTTTAATAACTAAATTACTTCTTTTAAAGGACTAGTCAGAATTGTCAGCAATCTAGAGGATATTGTGGAAGCTGAATATTTCTAGATTGCTTAATATGCAAACAGCTGTACAGCTAAGAGTAAATGTGTAGAGCTCAAGCTTGTTTAAAGGCTGGATCATAAATACTGGCAGTCAACTCGGCGACACTCACCTCTCTTTAGATTTCACCAGTGCAAATGTCTATGCCTGAACTGGTCACCAAAGCTTGTTTGGAAGTCTCTAGGGAGTAAGAGCTGCTTTTAAGGTGCAGTTCATCTCATCCTGTACCAGATATCAGAAGTTGATAAGCTGACTCATTTCTCTTCTTTGGTTATAAAAGGAAAATGATGTGATTAGCATAGGTGCAGAAAACTCCTGCAATGATCTGTGCACAGTCAAACAAATCCACTGTTTGTGCCTCACAGAAATAACATTATCAAGATTTTTTGAACCCTGTAGATGACATTTAATTCAGAACTCCAAATTACTTTAAAAAGAGAATCTTAAATACATAGTTCAAGAACAACCTCTAAAAATAAAATAAAAATTAAGAGCTATTAAAATAGCCTAATATGGACTACACATGCTGTGTCAGGAGGTTGGCATTATCCTTTGTGGTGAACCTATGAGGGGAACTATATATTATAGCAGCAGTTGCTTTACATTTAGAGGTACTTTCTGTTCATTTTGCCATTGCTAAGTATATGTAGAAAGTGGCACTAACAAAGATTAGCGTGAGAAGTAACAATAAATGCTCTTTTTAATCACTGAAATACAATGGCACCACTTAAAAATGAGGTAGGAAAGGAATATAAAGAGCTATAAATATAGATATACAGATATATATATATATATATATATATGTATAAAGATGTAAAGGCAAATCATAAGAAAATGCTTCCACAAAAACTTATTTAACAAGACCATAATTACCTAGAACGTAGGCAGCACAGATTAAAAGTGTTTATTGCAAACCAGCTCAATTATTCAACCGATGAGAAAAGATACCAGAACTGCACAATAAATGTAATTTAGGATGCTAAACTGTGTGATTACATATCCAGTGTTTAAGGAAATGACAATTCCTAGCCCAGCACGAAGCCCTGTAAGAATTAAGGAGTTTGCCTAGGCTCCCTGACTCCATGTTTGTATGGAAGCAATTGCACAGACCAAAAGTATTACAGAAATATTGCCTTAGGCAAGGCAAGGATCTGGTTGACCCTTTAGCCAATTATTGAACTGAAATTCTTTTGATGTTGGAAGCAGTCTGGCTCATCTAAATGCCAGCCACTCCACCCACCTTTTTATCTCCTGCTGTGCTCCTTTGGTAGAAAATGTCACCAAGATTAGAAACTGTTCCTGCACTATCCTGGGCCTGACGGCAAGTGTGGTGCATTTCCCCAAATCTCTGCTCCTGCCATTTGCATCCCATCCTCACAGAATTAAGACAAGGGCATAAGTTCAGTGGAAAACCCTCTGAACATTAAACTTTGCCTCATCAATTTGAACAGAATTTTGAGAGAGCCTGAGAGAACCCAGAGCCAGGTTTGTAATTGCAGAAAGCATTGCCACCATCAGTTGGTATACTGATTGCCATGCTAATTGTCATGTTCTCTGCACTTCCTTGATGTGCCTGTATTAGAATGAACAACACTTATTATAGTTTCTCTTTTTCAGTATTTTTGGTGGGGCCAAGTGAGAGATCACTAGAAACACTGGAAACAAACATAACATTATGAAACAGAAGCTATAAGAAAATTTATCCAGATTTATTTTTATCAATATTTATCAATCAAAAAAGTTGTTAACATTCTGACAAAAATATGGCACAAAGCAGAATAATTGGAAATTTCTTCATTTAATAATCATACATTTAACAAATCTTAATACTGATGATCCAGTCTCTGTACCTTTACTGTCTGTAACTAAACTGAAGAGAGGCATAAGACTTCTTGGTAACAAACCAAAAAGAGACTTCATAGAATAATTTAGAATTTTAAGTCAGCAGTGGCTGAAAAGAGACTACAAAAGAGTTGCGTACTGAGCTATGGCTGTTTTCAGGTCTGGAAAAATTCCCACACCTTTTCTTAGTAAAGACATCATCTACCTCACTTCAGGTAAGACTACACACTGGAGAATCAGTCATGTTTGCAGTGCATTTGAAGTCTCATACATCTGTTGAACTCAACATGCACCCACTACAGATCTCTTTGATTCATTGTAAATGTTTACCATAGAAAGAGATTTACATTTATAGGGCAACTGCTTACAAAACTTGCAAACACATCAGGACTTTGAGAGTGGGAGGTTTTCCACATGAATTTGGATTCACATTTTCTTGCATGACCAGCAGTGATTTCAAAAATCCACGCGAAGAAGCAGCGCTATTCAAAGCTTTCCAATAAAATGCATCTTGGAAATCCTGCCTCTCCTGAGGTCCTGGGCTATAACACCTCATCCAGCCAGGAAAGCCACATTAAAAGTCCAGTTACAGCCTCTGCTCCTGGAGAAGCTGCAGTATAAAATGCATTGGAAAGGCCAAAGACAAATGATGCTCTGCAAGATTGTTGAAAGTAAATGGTTCTTCTCTTATCAGAGTTTACTCAAGTGGACAGGATGCATCCTTGTTGGAATGGAAGTGCAGGAAACAAAAAACCAGTGGTTATATATGTACAAATAATACATACATATACACATAAACTACCTACACATATGTACACATGCTCGAATGCTCCCATCTCTGCAATACAAGGCAATTTTAATGAAACCAACTGTAAATAGCTGTGCTGCTCTCTGGATTGTGGTCTGGCATGAGCATGGAGTGATACAGACCTGTAAAGTGACTGTTTTGCTGGAGGGAGAGAGGTTATGGCTGGTGGGAAATTACTGCAAATCTTAGGGAGTATATTATGGCTGATTAATTTTATGGACTACATTGGTTAATGGATTATTTTGTTTCCAAATACTTTAAATCTCTGATTGCTCAGAAGAATGCGTAGAAACAAACTCACTTGTGTAGATTCTTTACTGGATTCTGTTCATTTGCTTGTTCAAACGTTTGGCATAACTTTAGCTATTCAGTTTTACCAAGAGAATAATATATGTACAGCAAAGCACAAACTTTGATCCTTTATTAGTAGCTGGTTTTGAGTGAGAAGACAAAGTTAGAGCAGCTGATCACTAGCAGTAAACAATTTACTTTAAGAAACAAGAAATAACATGTAGAAGTGGATGTTGACAAAAATTATTGCTACAAGACAGAAAATGTTAATAGTAACACCCTTGAACAGTGGCAGGGCCTCACTGCATTTCCCTTTTGGCACCCCTGCATTCTGAGAAGCACAGTGCTGATCTGCACGGGGCTTGTGTCCACACACGTAGCTTGCAATCACCTTGCAATGCCCTTCCCCAGGAAGCTACTACCAGTGCAGATCTTAAGGAATCTAGAGGTGGTGATAGCAAAAGGGTGAAAAGAAGAAATAACTTGCACAGCACCATGTGTCTGACCTGATGTCAGAAGGGATTATATCAGGAGTGGTGTTTTTTAAGCTCATGTAGCTGTGTAGACTTTGAGAACTGCTTCGAGAATTGCCACCACCAAGCATCCGTGTCCAAAAACTGAGCCCAGCCCAGCAACCAGGGTCAGCATCACAAAATTGTGGCCACACACTGGCATTTATGAGTGCCCAGATTGAATCAGAACTGGGATGTTGTGCTTTCCCAAAATAGCTGCTGGTGATGGCTCCTCTGTTGTTCCAGAAATCTGTCCAGCATCTTCACATATCCTCTTCTCAGCATTCTTCCTGTGCATCATTACAGTATCATCTGTGATCTCTCCAGTTTTCTCCTTCATGTGTATGGTCAGCATCCCAAGTGGGTTGACTGGCATTACATTTGCCAATTGTTTTAAATATGTGAAATTGTAATTTCCCCTATGCATTATTTCGTGTGTGTGTGTGTGTGTGACAGGAGTGGTGTTTGAAATTTTTAATAATTTTGCACACATTGACATTTTTCACATATAGGTAACCCAGAGTTTACAGGGGAAAACTCAAAATTAAACCAAACTGATAGTTATGGGAGACAAAGTTGAAGAAAACACGAAATAAGTTTAGAGGACTTTTTTTTTTCTAAATTTTGTACATTAAAAATACAAGCCAGGAAGTATTGTGATAGCTATTTTCATTTTACTGAAATACTTGTTTCAAGTGATGTTTGCAAGAGCAATACCCAGCTCTAATGTGATATTGAAAGAAACCCAACAATTTTTTATTTATGTGGCTGTTGCTTTATTCCTGTGGGCAAACACCATTTAGATAATTGCTGCTGGCTGATGGGCTCTGTACCATTAGATATCCTGTCCTCCTGATGGGTGTTCCAGCCAGGCAGATGCCAACCTTATGGCTTCTCACAGCTACATAAACTCTCTGCAGGTCATTCTCTCAGATACGGCACCTCAGTGCCCCCGCACCCAGTGAAAGGAATTTATCCCTCAGCTTTTATAGAAGTGCATTGTTTAATAGGGTTGCATTTAAATTTCTATAAAGGTTGTCAATCCAATGCTTATGACTCACAATGGAAAATTCCTCCCAGAGACTTTATTTAACCACTGACTACTAGATTCAGAGAATGAGCAGTATACTGCAAAGACAGGTAATAAACTTTCCTTTCTTTTAAATTAACCAGCAATCAGTTCTGGCTTCAGAAGTTTTATTACTTTTTATTAAATGCAGAGGAGATTGTCTGTTATTGGAAAATGCGAAATAGAATGAAAAAGCTTTTTGACAAGACCCATTACACATATTTTATCATGTATTTTCTATTCAAAGCAATTTCAGTGCTGTAGACTAAACAGAGACTTAAATTAATATTTGACAGATTTGTTTGGAAACTACTGTTCTTCAAAAGACCCCCAAATCATTATTCGTTTTAGACAACTTCAGACAGAAGGATTTTAAATTCCTTCCATAGCAGTGATTGGGTTTATTATTACTTTTTAGATGGCAAGATACCTAAAAGACAAAGATGAACAGAAAAACTAAAGGGATTTTCTGAATTGAGTCCTGTCCTTTGGCGTTAAAAGCAACACTGTATAGAATCACTTTGTCTTGAGCTCCAGCTTTAAAGCAGTAAAATCTTTTTGCTCCCACTTAATTCTGCTCGAGACACATTACAGACTGTCCTCAGAATTAGGAATCTGTACATTTCTCTAGAAATGTATCTGGAACGAACATCATCTTTTACTTAAAAAAATGTATTTCCTCCCTGTTGCTCATGAAGTCCCTCACCACCTGAAAAAATTACTCTGTTGATTGTTAAGAAATTTCATGTAGGAACAGAAATTATATCAAGTCAACAGAAATTATACCTATTCATTGATCAGGAAGTATATATATTTTTTTTTTCTTCTGTCATTTTGTTTTGCCATGATGCCTCATCTCCTCTTTCCTATTTTCCCAGACATGCTATCTGTCCTCTGAACCTGTTCCTATCTAAATTCACTTCTAGAAAATGGACAGAGAGAATCATACACATTATTCCTGATAAGGTGCTTTAGGGCCTTGCACAGTAGCACTAATGCCTCCCTGGCTTTAGTGGGAATCTCTTACCAGAAGCCCCAGGGACCTGCATTCATCTTTCTAAGTCCACATTGCCAGAGCAACTCCCAACCACTCCTGGATCTCCCCTTTAGTCATCAATCCAGAAACTTAAGCAGTGCTGTTTTTACTACTCAGTTTCATCTCATTTCTACAACTCATCCTCAAAGCCACGTGCTATTTCTGTCTAATATTCTGATCCTCTTCATATTTGAGCACAATAAATAATGGATAAAGACAGCTCATACTGTAAAATCAAGCAGAATGCAGGTTATGGGTTGCATCATATTTGAAATAAACCACACATGGTCATAGACTTTGGCAAATATCCTGTATATTCAAGAACAATATTAAGAATTGAGTGAGTTATTATTTCATTTCTTAAAAACCCAACAGTGCAAATATGAACTGATTTTGTCTTATCTTTTGAATGTTTAGAGTTTGTGCATTTATTTTAGTCCATCTGCTTTATACCATTTCTTAGGCAAACACTGGGTTACTTCAGTGTGAAGGAAGTCTCTGCATTCCACAGGCCTGGGTAACTTCAGCCTTGACCTTGCACATGAAGAGGGCCAGAGAAAGGAGAAGTATAGATTCAGTGCAGCAGTTGAATACACCTAAACCTGCTTTGGAGATTGGAACTATGATTGAGTTATACTTGAGGAGAGATTCTGGGTTACAGAACATCATAAAATTTAGAAGACCATTCATATTCCTACAGACTTACGTAACAACTGACAGAACCAGAGGACACAGTCTTAAGCTGCACCAAGGGAAATATAGGTTGGATATTAGGAAAAAGATTTTTACAGAAAGGGTGATAAAGCTGGAATGGTTTGCCTGGGGAGGTGGTGGAATCACCATCTCTGGATGTGTTTAAAAAAAGACTGGATGTGGCACTTGGTGCTAAGGTTTAGTTGAGGTGTGAGGGCATGGGTTGGACTCAATGATCTTGAAGGTCTCTTCCAACCTAGCAATTCTGTGATTTATAATAAGCAACCTAGAAATGCAAGGTAATTTATTTCCTGTTACATGTTGGCAATCTAGATGACATTCAGAAGAACGAGAACGTAATAACTAAAGGTTGCTTCTTCTGCCTCTAAATGTTTCTCGTGTTTTCTTGTTCTGATCACTCTAACTAGTAGAAATAAAATCACCTATCAAAAATAATTGTCATAATGTCTTAATGGAAATAACCTTATATTGCCTATACATTAAGTACACCTCAGCCTACCACAATGTGTAGGCAGAGTTAAAATAGCATAAAAATCTTACGGAGCCTTATTCCACTTGAATTGAACAAATTGCTTTCCACCACAGTTAAAAATGGCTTAGCTTTTAGGAAGTTTAGTGAAAAATTAAACCCCCCACCTTTAGCAAACACTGCAGGCTATGCTTATGGAAAATTATCCTCATGTTAATCAGCTGTACATGCTGACAAACTTGTTCTTTTCTGGTTGCCTAGCTGTCTACCAACCTCCTCTGGCTCCCCGCCATGACCTCTGTGAAAGAGCTGCTATAGCAGTAGCAAGCATGTTCTCAGAAAGCCTTATTAGCTGCGCTGTAGGTATCTAGTTATTGAACAGCAACTCGTTGTACTTTAATTATTGTGACAGTACATTAAATAAAAATGCTGGGTTTCTTTTTTTAAATAGATACGAGAAAATTCAAGGTCAAGAAAGGTAACCCAACAAAACGGGTCAGTGTTAAATGTTATGCTGTTGCAGCAAACACTATAAAGTCAAATCTACATTTCAAAATGGTAGATCTAAAGCTGTCATATGTATACACACACATACACATATATATGTATACATAAATACATATATCTACGAATAAAAAAGTTACACATCTTTCAAAATTTATTTGTCACAAAGTATAGAAACAACTAAATTTCACTACTTCAGTCTGTAGCACACAGAATCAGTATTTATTAAAGGCTGGCTAGTTTTAGGAGGGGGACTGCTGTGGATGTTCTCCAAGTTTAACAGTTTCTCCCTAGATCAGCCACTGGGTTCCCATACATGCTTAAAAGGCAGTTGGGCACCAAAACTATCCAGGGCTTCAGGCAATGCTATGCTACACATATATCAGCATTTTAGTTATAAAAAGTCAGGTAGGTATGTTCTTATTGGACAACTACTTCTTCAGGTAGAGTTGGTGAGCATGAGCAAAGTAGATATCCACATAAAGCACTGACATAATTTGTTTATGCCATCCTAACATACCATAGGAAGAGTCCTTAATTGAAAGCAATAATAGAGTAGCCAGGAATGTACCAATTAAAATAACTTGTCTGTCAGTGCTAAATTCCAGATATTCCTAAGGTCTTAAGGAAATTTAACTGCCTTTACTTACTAGAATGCAAAAACAAAGAATTACTTTTAGACTTAATTATCTCAGAGGTGAAGCAACTGCACAGACTACAGATTTTCTTACTGATGGGTCATATGCACTAAGCAACATAATTGTTTTGAAAAAAAAATTAAATTAATACTTTTCATCCACCTTCTCAAGCCATGTTTGAAGCATGTTCAATTTTGGTTTGTTTATATATGTTAAAACTCCTGCAGCATACATTTGTTAAGCTTTTAGATTTTTAAAGTATATTCTCTTTTGCCTAAGAAAACAATATCATTCACTGTACCAGTTGCTCTAGTTGGCCTGCAGCTTATGTAAGTGACCTCACCAAACACAAAAATCAGGCTGATCAAGATATGCATGATCTCAATCTTGCTTTATGAGGTGGAGCCATACACCTGCAAGAACAATGACACATAAAGACTGCTCTGTCTTTTCCCCCTCCCTCCCAAATATTTGCATCAACTGGCAAAACCCACACAGAAGCAAAGCAATTAAAGAAGTACCAAAGACAGTACAATGCAACAGAGAAGCCCCAGGTCTGGACCCGAATCTGCCCCTTGACAGGGTCTCAGCTTTTGGCCTCCTGGAGAACAGCAGCAGCAGAGCAGGACTGCCAGGACATGGCCAGCCCTGACACACCACAGGGGTTCAGTAAGGATCTGCTCAGCACAACCTCAGTGAAGAACAAAGGTGTAGTTCATGCCAATCCATTAAGGTTATTATCTGCCAGATAGAGAATTAAAGAGAAAAAAAAAAAGGAAAAAAATAAAAACTAAGTAAAAGTTATTAAGTCATCCATCAAAAGGATAAAAAAGTAATTGTTGCTGAGTTGCATTACATATTTGCCAGTTGCTCATTGACCTGTCGGGAGTAAACTATTGACCTCAAGGCAGATTTTAGAGGGCAAGTATGTACTTTGTTTTTAGCACTTACAGTAAAAAGGGTGCATTTGGAATGCACTTGCCTGTGCTTCCCTCCTCTCAGTAATGAAGAGGCTTCCTGGTCAGAACCATGCTGATCGGGGTGGGAGGTCAGTCACGCTGCAAATAAGAACTGACGTTTCAAAGCCAGAGCAAGATTTTTGTTGTTAAGGAAATGTGCTCTAACAACAGATTTGCAGATCACAGTAAGGAACGAACATGTTTCTCTTTTGCTTTTTTTAACTGGTGAACTTCTTGAGCTCCATGGTGGCTGACTAATGGCTGAAGGGGGATTTTATTACATTGAATTAAAAAATTGTCAGGAAACTTACAGGAAGGAATAAATATTTCCTTTAACACCTGCAAATAAAACAAGATTAATTTATTTACTCCACTCATGGTTATTGTTGAGTGTAAAATTCAATAAGTCATACCTTTACTGAGCTAAAAACCAAGCAAAGAGAATAAAAAGAGTGTTTCAAAAAAACCTGTTCCATACAATTTTGAAGATGAGCTCTAATGCAAGGCTAGATGCTAGCTGGGCTGGGGAAAGAAAAATGTTTTCCTCTAATTTGCAGAGCACCTATAGAACTGTTGCACAGTTGCTGCAGGTAGTGATCAATAAATAAGAGGAGAGAGAGGACACCTCAAATTCCAGTATGTTTTGGGTCCATCTTCCTCACAGTATTGAAAAGGAGAGCAATACAGTCTGACGCTTCAGGCCACAAAGGAATTGCTGAGGAGCTCTTGAAAAGAGCTAGATATCCCCATAGCTGGAAAGTACAATTCTGTATCCAAAGCAAAACTAATCTTATCCCTTGCTGAGTAAACTGGAAGGGCACAAATTTCTTTTCTTCAAGTAAGCAGTCTGATGTCAAAAATGAGGGCTAGAAAAGATACAAACAAATTATATATACAATGGGCACTACAGGAAGAGAAAAGTTCTAGCTGGCATCTAAGACAGGATTCGTGCAAGAAATGAAAGAACTTATTGTACCACAGCACTGGTTCTCAGGCTGCAGCCTGCTCAGTCTTGCGGCAAGGACACTCTGCTGCACAGCCTGCCCACCACGGGGGAGGCTGCTTCCTACTGACACACTTCCACATCCACATGGAATCAGCAGAGGCTTTACTGACCAATTAAAAAAAAAAAAATTAACCGTCATCTCTGGCAACTTTTGTTGCTAAAACATGTTGTTCTGTTATTGAAACCTACAGCGTACAAATTCAGTATAGAGCAAATAATACACCATAGGTTTGATCCTCTTTTTTCCAGACTATTTCTCACCTGAAACATGCAAATCATGTTTCAGGTGAGAAAAAGATCATGCAAAATTTCTGAGAAAGATTCAGTATAGAGCAAATAATACACCATAGGTTTGATCCTCTTTTTTACAGACTATTCCTCACCTGAAACAGATCATGCAAAATTTCTGAGAAAGGAAATACAGCAACTGAATCCGAAATGAACCCTAACTTAATGGATGACTCAGTTACCTCTGGGGGCTACCTCTCAGGGCTGCAATTCCTCAACTTCAAAGGCTCAGAACACAGAGAGCAGAAGGGAATGAGGCTATTATCACTAAAGTAACTAACATGTTTTTTGACATCAATTCAGTAACAGTGCAAACCCAATCCTCTTCAATGGGGTGTGTGTTGAGAAAAACATGATTTACCCAAAAAAAGAGAACTTGTGTCTTCACAGCTGCAAACCCACTTCCAATCACAAAGACAGTTCCTCATTTTCAGTTACCACAAGCGGTTTTGCAGTGAGCAGACTGGTGTTTTCTACAGGCCCAGCCAAAAAGGGTATTGAGGGAAAGGCAGCTTGCTTCACTTTTGCTCATTGCCAGGCTGCCTGGTTGACATACCCCTCCTGCATGGTCACAGTAATCGTATGTTCTCACTCCTGATCTCCCCCAGCCCTGCTCTTGCGGTCGCTGCAGCGAGGTTTGCACTGTCCCAGACCATACCACTTGTCACTGCAAATAACATAAGATGGTAGCAAATTTTTTTCCCCATGGAAAGTCATATTCCCTGTTACCCTTGCTTGTTCTTTGATGTAATCAACTCTCTCTTCATTTTATGGAAAACCAATAAACCAAACCATGACAAGATCAAGATTTGGAAAATGCAGTGATGCTACCAACAAAACAATAAATCCTTGGATAACTTTTTTTTTTTTTTCACTTATATACTTCAGTCACTAATAAAATCTTTAAGTTATGATTCATAGCACCAGAAAAATTAAGTTTAGGTAGCAAGTTTCCCTCACATGCTTACTCCATCTTCAATTGCAGAATGTTACTTCTGACAAGGATGATAAAATCTATTTATTAAATAAGTATTTATAATATGGATCTTTAAAATCAAGACGCTTATTTATAAGGACAGACATTATGCAATTTCCAATGTATTTCAGTACCTTGGTGCTATGAGTTGGTATCCTGAAATGGAAAAATATGGAAAAAGAGCAGCTTCCTAAGAAGCTCACAGACCTCAGCAATGGGTAACACAATGTGAACCCTAAGGAGTGCAGTGAGAAATTCAGAGGACAGCCTCCAATAAACAGCAATTGCCCTAAATCAGCAAGAGCACTCCTACATCTTCAAAACACACAGAGATAACTCTACTTGGTGGCTTTCCTTGAGAGAACTTTTCATCAAATTGTATGTTTTATGCAGAAACAGCAGGTTTTTGCTGACATTACTGCAAACATATATATCAAAGGAAAAAATCTATTTTTCAGTGGATCCCATGGATGTATTGACAGACATTGGTATTTCCCCTTTCCTTCAGCACTCAATGCTTAACCACAATATGAAAACAGAAAAAGCTTTTGAATAATTAATGAAACATAGGGACTGAAAATAGACCTCTTTCCTTCCCTTCCCTTTCCTGCCTCCCATTATTAAAAAAGCAAACAAAATCCTAACAATAGATCCTGAAGGTTTAAAGGCGCTTAAGAATACCTACCAGCCAGCTGGTCTGAAAAGAACAGTATGAAGCAAAATGCATCACCTGTAACACCCAGGCAGTATGGCAAGAGCTACACAGGAACAAATATCAAAAGTTTTTAGAGAGAAAACAAAATCAAATGATTAGAAGATGAGGACAATAACAGCATATACCCATTGAAGGTGTACTGTATTTGTTATTTACACCACCAGCAAGGGAGGCATGTAAATTTCCCCAAAATGGCTTCACCTAGACAATAACTGTTTTGTTTATGAAATAAAAACCCCAAACAAACAAACAAACCTTAAAAAAATAAAAACCACAAAAAATACCACAAAATACTGTCTTGTAAAGTGCTTCCAAGTGTTTTATCTTTTCACATACATTTGTAATGAAAGAAATGATGCCAATATTTTATAGCTTAAGCATTTCCCACTAAAATACACACGTACTTACACAGCAAGTGTGTACTTTACAGAAAGTTTGTAAAACTGAAGAACCTAGGATTGCTGAGAAGTACTTTAGAAGCACTTGGTTCCTACTGGTTTCCCTTTACAGTAAGACTCAAGTCACTTCCGAGAGACCTGCATATTGAGGAGTCCTGTATATACATGCATTTCAAACTATTTTTATGGTGTAAAATCAGGATTTTCTTCCATAGTCTCCCTTCTTTTGGGCACAATTACAAGCTCTTAAGTACAGGAAAAAGGGCCTGTAAGTGGAGCAGGAGGGGCTGTCATCTTGTCCCCACCTGATCTTTTGGAAGACACAAAGTCAGTACAGCATCATATAAAGACTTGTGTTCCCAGGCCTTTCTCCTGTCTTCCCTGGTTTGTTTCCTCCTGTACTTCTTCAGTTCTTCTGTCCAATGTATAGTAATTACACTGGGGGACCTTCCCCCTTTCACCTACCACCTTCCACACAGACAATTAATTTATCAGAGGATGAGACACACTCTTCACCCAAAACCACAGAAAACTAGCAAGTTGATCACTTTGATATCTGTTTTTCACCTTTGCACGTGAGAAACGTGAGCATTTCTTTTGTGCAGCTGAAAGCTGAGTATAAGCAGCAGTGCTTTGGGTCTTTGAGTTTTGAAACGTCTTCAACCTTCATAGCAGCTGGTTACCGCTGTCACGTGGAGAGAAGCAGGGGGAAGAGAAATCTGGCTGACAAAGGCTGTTGAGTGTGTACGTGATTTCTCCTCAGCAGCTGGCCCCCGGAGAGCGCGAAATACCTACTGTTCACCTCAGGCTGTGGCAGGCAGCGTTTGCCGGGGGGGTGGCTGACACCCCCGCCCGGCCTCCGCGCCGGCTGGGCAACAAGCTTCCTTTCTGCCACAAAACGGGAAAAGACTTTTGGGTTACAAACTACACCGGGTTCCAGTGACAGCTGAAGGGCTTCCAGCACACGCTGGTTCCCGCATCCCCGCGGGCGGCCCGGATACCCCGCGCTCAGGCGATGTTGTCGGGGCCCCTTCGCGCTCCGGGCGATTCCCCCACGGGCCCGAGCACCGGGCGGCACTGCCCCTCACGGCGCCCTGGCGGTTCCCACGGCTCCGGGACAGGGGCCGCGTCCCTACGGCGGCGACCGCTCCTCCTTTTCATCATCTTGTCCTTCTTCGTACCCTGACCACCCCTCTCCTCCTCCTCTCGTCCCCGCGGGCCGCCCATGCCCGGCCCCGCCCGGCCCGGCAGGTACCGAGGGGGCGGGCGCAGAAGGCGACGCCCTCCCCTCCCCCCGCACGGCGCATGGTCGCGGCGGCCGCGCGCTCGCCGGGCTCCCCCTTGGCTGCCGCGCGCCGTGGTCTCGCCCGCCCCCGCTGCCATGTTGGATCGCGCGGCCGCCGGGGCCGGGCCGGAGTTGGAAGTTTAGGGGCGGGAGCGATCGGGATCGGCCCCGGCGCGGAGCGGCTCCGGCGCGGCTGCACCGCCGCCTGGCACCCCCTTTCCCGACCGCCCCCCTCCCCGGCACCCTCCCCGCCGCCCCTCTTCTCCTCCCTCCTTCCCCGGCCCCGCGAAGAGGCTCCGCGATGCGGCTGCTGTGAGGCCCCGGCGGCGGCGGCGGCGGAGGAAGGGGAGGAAGGGGCCGCGGGCGCCATCGGTCGCAGGGCGGCGAGAGCAGCGCCGGGCCGGCCCCGGCCATGAGCGGCGCCCCGCAGCAGCAGCCCCCGCGGCGGGTCACTAACGTGGGCTCGCTGCTGCTCACTCCGCAGGAGAACGAGAGCCTTTTCGGCTTCCTCGGCAAGAAATGCGTGGTAAGTCCCGACCGAGGGGGGCGAGGGGACTGGGGCACCCCCAGCCGCCCCACCAGGGCGCGGCGGGTCGGGGCCCGGGGCGGGCGGGGGCGTGTGAGGACAGCCCGGCCGGGCGCTGGGAAGTTGAGGCTGCGGAAGTTTCATCCCGCTCCACTGCCCCGTCCCGGGTCGGAAGGGGGGCGGCCCTCGCAGGCCTCGCTGCTCGCCCGGCTCGCCCGCAGCGCGGGGCGGCGAGCGGTGAACGGCGGCGGCAGCGGCCCCTCGGCCGGCCCGGTCCGGCGGGGCTGCCGGCACTGAGCGCCGGGCCTGGCCTCGCTCCCTTGGAAGCCGGGCGGCTCCGAGACCGCCTCGGGCACCGGTGTGGGCGCCGTCTTTCCGCGCCCCGCTGTCCATCGGCACATGGATCTCCCGGGGGCCGGGAGACTCCCGCTGCCCTGCAGCCCACCCGTGCGCTGCAGGGGAAGCCGGCCGCAAAGGAGCAGCCCCGGGGCTCCAGCGGCGTAAAAGTTCCGTTGCTCGACGAGGTTGGGACGGACCCCAGGTGCACCAGCGGTACAACAAAGCAGTGTTGGACGAAGTTGTAGGAAGGCTCGTATCAGTGCTAGGCCTGCCTTGGGTTTAGTCTGTACTTTTCTTAGTGTAAACAACAAGTTCGTGTACTTAAATACTGCATATTTTCCTATTTCTCTGTCAGTAAGTTCGGTTTCAGAATACCTTCTTGCATGTAATGTAAAACTGTACTAAAACTACTTATCTGTATTAAAGAACTATTTGAAAGCTTCAGAAGATAACCATTTTCACTGGAAAAGAAGCTGCTTTTAAAAAATCTTATTTTTCAAAACATTGTGCATTGTGTTCCATACCTAAAATACTGTTAGGCACTTGCTGTAAAGCAAGTGAACTTAAAACTGTGACTTCAAGCAGGATATCCATGTAGTCATACTGATTCCACATAACTTTCTGGACTTTGAAATGGTATTGTTGATCAATCTGAGTGCTGCAAGGAAAACATAAGATGCAGCAACGGAACAGGAAGTAGAGAATATTTACGTTGGGGTGGGTTTGAAAAGATGCTGTCACAGTAACTAAGTTGTGTGTCAAAAGGTATGACCCTAAAGTGTATGTTTTGAAAAGTATAGAATTGTAGAAATGCCTCAGTTAATTTCAGGCAGCGTTTCATATCTTCAGCTTCTTTGCTGAGAAAGAAAAAAACCAGTATCAACTTTTCTCTAAATATGAAAAAATAGTGCATGAATTCGTGTGTAAATTGATTTTTACTTTGCTTTTCTATAACTTAATTTTTTTCTTGTCAGGTGAATGCACTTCTAATTTCTGTTATACTCAGCTGTAAGACTCACCTAGTTAAACTCCCAAATTTTCTGCATAAGTAGTATGTTGAAAGCAGACAGAAGTAAATATCTTCACAGCATCTGGGTGTCATGGGATTTATGGCTTGCTTGAAGTTACACATTCTTCCGATTTACACAGAATATTGGATGACTTTCCAGTTGAGGTTCTTAAAATTGTGGTCTGTTGTTTCCTCTTTTGCCCAGTCCTTTGTGCTCTATAAGTTAATCACAGGCTTATTTTAGTTCATTTGAGGTTCTCTGCACAATCTTGAGGGCTTGAGCATTGAAGATCTAGAGATACTTAACCAGGCATTTTTGGCTTACTGTGTGGCACGAGCCAGAAATTCGGAAACAAGTGAACACATTGAATATTCTGCCCCTTGGAGGGCACTGTCTTAAGCAGAGTAGTGGAATGGGTGCCTGGAGATGGTGACAGCCTTGGCTGTCTGACTTGAGACCACAGTATCTCTTGGAGCCCAGTAGGACACTCTTAGTACTCTTGACCTTCTAGGTTGACTCAACATGCTGTGCTGATAAATGCCTTTTTGCTGTAATGTTCATGGTATTTGGCCTCATAACATCCATGTTTGAATTACTCATTAGAGAAGTTTCGGACTGTAAGTGCTGCTTTTTAAGACAGGAAAATTTTGTGAGTTCTGTAGGACGCTAAATGCTTGCTCTTGTGATCACCTGAAAAATCTGGGCTGCCTTGCTGCTGCAGGTGGTGTTTCTGTCACTGTGGGGCATGGAGAGGCTGGCTCTTGGATGTGATGTATATCAGCCACATTGACATAATTTTAGGTTTTCTTTGACTAGACCTCATGTTTAGATCACTACTGCAATGAACACCAGAGTAAAGTTGAGACATTAAATTATGCTCCTAAGATACTCTTTGTAGTAATAATTTATAGAGTTCTTAATGGATGCCACAGTGCTGCTATCAGTCTTGAAGGGCTTAGTTAAGAAAGCGTGTTGTGCTCTGAATCTGATTTATTTCAGTCTTTCCTTTGTTTCTGACTGGTAACAAGGCAGCTATTTTGAAATAACATTGAGGACTCAACTATCTGATTTTTGTTCTATGGAAAAGCAAAGGAATATATCAAGTAATATAACTTTGTTTGAGTACTCACAGTCTCTGAACTCAGAAATGGACATAGTACCAATGGAATCTTAAGTAATGATCCCTGATAGAAAAATTTCCTGTGAGTGGGGGAAATGGTGAAGAGTTGTTGCTCTGTGTGTTGCTGAGGTTGATACCATTCTGCAGACTGATACTTTGGGAAAATCACTAGGAGGCAAGTGTACATACAGAGGGTAATTGATTTTTTTCTCTACTCTTTTTTTTTTTTTTTCCCCTCCAGTTGCTGAGCTGTAAAATGTTTATCTGAATCTACAAGCAATTAAAATACCTTTGCCCATGACAGATCAGGCTTTCAAAACCAAGCCACTGGCTAATAGTCAAAGCTGTAGCTATAGTTAATTTGGCTGAAATATGAATCCAGATGTAGAACTGTTTACAGAATATATCCAGCATAAGCCCTTTAGGACTTCCATTGTTTAGGCATGTAACTAATTTTCATTCAGGTTTGTAACCTTTGTTATCTAGGTCAGTTGTAAAATTTGCTATCTGTAAAAAGTTTTCTATAGCTTTCTAATAATAATGTGGAAATAAAATTTTATGTACACTTATACTAAGTGGAGCTATGAGATTAGTTTTGTGCATATTAATGATTTTTGTGGTTATGCCCAGCTTAAAAGTTTTTGCATAAGTTCTGGTTAGTTATTAATCATTACTTTAAAGAATGATGAGTTTTGTAAGAAAAAGTAAATGCTAGGTGTCCATTTTATAACCTGTAATAAAGAAGTAACTTTTATAATTTGCATGATTAATATTGGTCAGAGATGTCAGTAATGAAAAACCAGTTTATTCTGTAGAAATAATTTTTGAGAAAGGAACCATGAGAAGTATGTACTTGGTAGCATTAGAAGTAGGTAGAATGGAGAACAGATATTTTATGCTGCTTAGAAGTGCAGCTCAACACTTGCATAAGGTGTAATGAATAAGGCTAGGAATATGTTGTTCTGTGTAAGACTTTGCCATGGTTCATATGGTAAACAGGAACTGGTGGAGGATGCAGAAAGAGGAGTGACACAGCAGTAAGCTAACTAAGAAAACTGTTTTGGCTGCTTTTAAAAGTGCATGTGACCAGAATAAGTTTGTATATCAGAGCCAAAGAACAAATTGCAGTAATAGTTGAGATAACACAAAATAAAAACTTGAGTGGCAGTTATAGCTCTTAATTGATAAGAATTAAATGTTTTATCAGGAAGGGACTTGTAAGATTACTTGTGCTTATGAAAACAGTATGAACTAGGACTTGAGGGTAGACTACAGGTCTAAGTAATGGACAACTTCACATGTCTGAGAAGTGTTGGGACTCCTCAGTTTGGGTTTAGACTGTAGTCTGTACATCCAAAAAAGACTGACATTGCAGTTTAAAAGACTTATCCCCTGTACAAGTAGGGAGAACTGAGTCATTAATTCAGTGGTGATTCTCTCATCTTTGCATTTGTTTTTAAATAAGATGTGGAGGGAAAAGATAAAGTGTAAAGGATGGGGTCTTATGGAACAGGAGAGTATTGAGAATTGCACCTGGATTTCTTTTGAGATTTGCCCTGTTCTGCAAAAGACATGTGGCATCTTTAGACACCTCACTAGTATCCACTAGAGTGAGTTCTCTGAACTACTAGTCAGTGATAATCTTCCATTGTAGAGAGAGTGACAGTGGGATTTTGGTAGTTCTTTTGAACCAAACCTGTGCCTACAAAACTGATTTTCACAGTAATGGATCATATCAGATTCTGTAGAGCAAGTGATACAACCATTGTCCTTATCACAGTGTGTTTCTCATGCTCGCATCTTGCTATTAATGTCTTTACAGCATAGTTCACTGCCTTAACTTATTAACCCATGAATGAGAAACGTTTTGCAACTGCTTAGGAACAGTCTAGAAGGCACTGCATCTCATAGCTGTATGTATTTGAGACAAAGCATCAATTCACAAAGTGCGGGATATGGCTAAGAAGACAAGTGTTAATTTAGGTGTTAAAATCCCATAATTGTCAATAAACCTCACTGTCAGTTATCTAAATCTCTTATTCAACTGACTTTAAGATAGAAACTCAGCCAACAGAAGTTTTTCTCTTCAGTGACTGTAGTGGTTATATCTCTCCTGGCTGTTCTTGTACCTCATGTGCTAGACAAATTGTGTCTTGATATGAGGAGTGAGTCCTGCTACAAGTTTCATTCAGTGTGTGTCTGTTGTGAAGCATTATGTATTGCTGAATGAAGGGTGATCTACTAAGACAGACCTGGAACCTGTACCTCACTCTGTTAAGGCTCCAGCATTAAGCTCTTCTGAGCATCTTTGTAGTTATATTTTATCTGTTTTGGAGGCAGTCAAGTGCTGAAAGTCTCTCAGCATCTCTGTGGTTAATCAGATGGTCAAGTATGCCACTCACACTCCTGATAAGTGCTCTGGAATCCTATGGTATACATACACAACAGGATGAAAACAATTTGTAGTCACAAGCTGTTATGTTGTAACTTACTGGTTTTTCACAGCTAAGAATCATACTAAGGAATTTAGAAGAGGGCAGAGTTTTAATTTAGGATTCAAATGAACAGTCAAGTTTTGACTGCAAGTTTTTAATCAAGATGTTCAGATAGCCCTTGCTTAGGAGAACACCCAAGGAAGAGGTAGGTTCTTGTTAGAAGATAAGGATTGAGTTTGCTATTTCATGCAAATTTTTAAATGTAAAGACTACTTTGTTCTTCCTTTAATGGAAAATTGATGTGATTTCTTGGCATTATGTGCTTGTAAATATTGTTTTGAATTTTTTATCACTAGAATGTTTTTTTCTCTGCTTTTTTCTTTTGGGGTTTTGAAAGATGTAGTACTAACCGAATTTTTTGCAAGTGAAGCGTGTAAGATTCATCTTGTAAGAGCCATGCAGTTTCGGGCTAAAAACATGAAAATGGGGAATGCTCTAATTTTAGATCTTGAATATCTTTTTGAAAGAGTTCTGGTACTTCTGCCTGAAAAAACTCACCTGTTTTTTCTTTAGAACTTCCTATGACCCTTACTGCTCTACTTTGTGCCAGCATTAAGAACTCATCTGCTGCTTTCATTGATAGTGGCTGCAGGTACCAGCAGTGGCAGCAGCCACTGGCAGCTTCTAGCTTAGTGCTGGAATGGATGGAGTGAAGCATTGAAGATATTTGTATGTGATGAGTGAGTACCACCTAGGAACCTTGTACTAGTTCATTAACCAGCGTGAAAAAAAGCCCTTTCCTGTCATTGATTTTTTATAGGCAGAACTGTCTGTACATGGGGTTTGTGGAGCTCTAAATGCTCAGTTTGCTGAGAAAATTTGCTGTTGACTTGGAGCTGTGTGGTAAGATTTATAGTGTCCTCTCCTCCAGTGAGTGTGTTTCATAGGCTTGTCTCTTGAGGAATCTTTGTAGTACAGAAATAAAACTTAGTATACAGGAGACTTATGGTTTCATTACCTAATACCTAGATAATAAAATACAGGAAGTAATGAAAATGTGTCACAGGCACTAGACAGAGTTGCTTATTGGTAGGTTAGGGTACAGTTTCTTGAAGAAAGGCTGACATTGTGTTACTTAGCACAGAGGGATTTTTTTTATTGGCTAGTTTGTTTTCCTTGTAACAGTAAATCTTGCAGAGTGGATTTAGTAGAGCTAGAAGTGTGTCTTCAGGGGTGGTTTTAAATGGTCCACTCTGCTAGGACGTGGCTCAGATGCTATATGAGATAGTTTAGTTTCTCAGGGTATTTGCTTGGGTACACTGCCACACTGTCTTTTGTGGCTTCCAGACATCTTGTTGGTGCCTGGATATCCTATAAAATGGGAACAGTAGGTTTGACCTTCAGGTCAATTGTAGTTAAATTTGAAGATCCTGAAGTGCACTGTGATCGTCACATGACAGGAGCAGTGTTCTCAAAGGTCCAAACAGAAAAAGAAAATATGCAGTTCAAACAATCATAGGGACACTTTCTTAGAAAGCTGCTCACTTGCTTAATCCTTAAAATTTACTAGTGTTTTCTCAGACACTTCTGAGTTAAAGGTAGACAGTTTTGCTGACACCTCTTTGTGCAGTAAGTGACACTTGAGGTATCTCAAATTAGAATGTCTGTGTTAAGAATATATTATTCTGGAGTAAGTTCATTAAATGAATTACTCAATTCCTGTAGACATAATGTTCTGTGGAGATGATCATTGCTGGCAAGGAAACTGTTGCTGGCTGCAGAGCTCCACAACACATTTGCAGATTGCTTCTCACTTCAGGCACTTGCTTTCATACATGCATCCTCACCTTGGTGGGGCTGTTTGCCTCTACTGTTTATTTAGCTGTCCTTAAAATCCTCACTCTTAAGGCAGCATTTTCTTTTTAGGTTTTCTGAGACACAGTGTTAATACATTTTTCAGTTCTCCAGTGTGTCTAGTTTAAAGCTGAAAGATTGCACTATGGTTGTGTTTCCATTTCTGTAAGACAGTTTCACACATCATTTTCCCCTGCAGAGTATCGTGTAATTCAGAATTTCCCTGCATTCATCTCCTTTACTTTCAATGCAAATGTGTTATTTTGCCTTTATCTCCCCTTGCTCATTAGCCACTATGCAGCATCAGGGTGGTGTATTTAGTGAGCACAGATACGCTCCCACGTAAGCACATTTTGTATGTGAAGGTAATGTGCCTGCAATTTGAGAAACACCAACCCAGCTAAAGATAGTGTGAGTTTTGCCTTTTTGAACAGCTTAGAAAACTGTTTATCATTATTTGAACTCTTGATTATGCAAATGTAACTCTTCCCTCTGAGATTGCAAATACTTTTAAAAAACACGTTTACTTCAGGTATTACTGATGATAATGGCTTTCCCAAAAGTTAGCCAGCACTTGCTGAGATTAAGTAATAAGCCCTAGTACTTGCTGTCTAGGCTGAAGAACAAGAATATTTGGAAGTGGGGATTTGGCAGTAAATTTTAAATGTGTTCTCCCCTCTCAGGATCACAGCCAATTTACCTGTGTGTGGTTTGTGGATAAGAAATTAGTATTAATTTGTTGTATTAATATTTTTCTGTGTTGGGGATAAAGAAAAGTGACAAATTTTTTTACAACCTCCCTAGTACATTTTGTAACAGAAGCAGTAATTTATTGACTTGAAAAGAATTTTCTATTTGTGGAATCAGTTTAACCACTATTTCTTTTGTAAGCCCCATCCTACTGATGTACCTTGAAGTCCTGCATGGTGACCTCTGCCCTCCAAATCTCGTGTCTCTGCTTTTATCATGTTCTCATCGTGTTCATCTTTTAACACGTGCTTTTTATGTTTTCAGTAAGTTTTCTGTCCTGTCCCAGTAACAGGGTTTCCTCCTTTTCTGTTTTCCTCTTGCACCTGAAGTGCTTCCAGAATTTTCCTTTCTCCCTTCAGCTTCTGCATCCATAATCTGCACAAAGATCTCCAGGCAGGACTGCCTCTCTTCCTCACAGTGTTCTCCCCTCCACTCCCTTATTCTCCCTCCTCAGTTCCTCAGCTCCTTTGTTCTTAAGGATGAACAAGGAAGGATCTGATTGGTGTCTCATCAGATGTGCAGTCCTACCCATACGCAGTGCTGGGATAGACATGGCATGTATTGTAGCTCAGCAGAGCACTGGACAAGGAAAGTCGTGAGGAGAGGAGGCAATGTCTGTGCCAGGCAGCTTTTGCTGCTGCAAACATATGGAGTGCACTGGAGCCTGGGACCTGGCCATTACACATTTCTCACCTATATTTGTCTTCACTGGCCAGAGTCTTTGTTAGTGTTGTTATAGGAAAGAGAACTTTTAGTGGATATGAGAAGGGTACACAGAAACAGGTATGATATTCCTCAGGCTTCTTGCACTGCTCCACCCTTCACTGCTGCTTCTCCAGGCAGGACTGGACTCTCCAGTTTGTAAGCTGCTGTATTAAGAAACTGTATACTGGAAGATACAGCTTCAGCAACTCTACAGGCTCAGATTTGAAACCACAGAATTGCTTAGTCTTGCTTCGACTGAACTGTAAGTTATTTCCTGCTCCTCTAACCATGTGACAGCTCTCTCTGAGCACAGCTAAGATGTGGTCATTCTTTCTAAGTAGACATTTTTTCCCTTTACTCCCCCTCAGTCAGCCAAAGCAAACAGAAACATCACTTGGCTTATGACACTAAATATACACAAAGGCATCCAAATAAGCTCCTCTCTCTAAAACTGCATTTGATTTTTGTGGTTAACTGAAAAGAGGAAGAAAACTATGAACATCCTGTAGTGGTGTGTGTTCTGTGCAATACCACAGGCAAAAGCTTCCCCTCGCATTTGCAGAGTAGGAAGCAGTAGTTTCTAACAAATTAAGTGCAGGGCTATTTTTTCCCTTATTTGCTTTAGGTTTTAGTTAAGAGTGTCTCAGGTATGAAATTCATTTTATAACTGGATTTGCATTTATTAGCATTTATGTTTTTATCAAGCTGATAATTAGGTTTTTAAAAATTCAAGGTTTGGGCTTAATTTTGTGTGATATGTGAACCAATATCTTTTAGCCATACAATAGTGTTGTAATTTTGCCCTTTCTTAAATAATGTTGGCCTCTTTGTGTTACACTGTACAGTTAGCACTGTGGTCAGTTTGTGTAGCTGGAAATTTAAAACCTTGTATAGCTTTAAATTTAAAGTGTGATTGTGACAGAAAGTGCTGGTTGCATGTGGTGTCTAGAACTCAGTGATTCAATACACCATGTCTTTATTTTAAAAAATAGTTTTGTCTTTAAAAGATTTGTCCATATCATATTCAGGTGCCAGTATTTCTATACCTGAGAGACTCATAATACAGCTGTTGCCTCTGCTCAGGTCATGACCCTCCTTGCCTTAATTCAAGCATCTAGATGCAACATACCTATAGTTGTGTTAACAGTTACAAAACTGTTATAGTTTTTTTAATAGGATGCATGGAGATGGATTTGGTGCTAAATGTTTTGCTGGGATATGTAGATCTCACTCCATGTCATGGTTTTAACTTCATCTTTTTATGTAATTTAGAAGGTCTTGCTTTGAATGCTTCAGTTCGTCATTGAGGCTTTTCCTTAACAGCCTCTTCGAATACCTCTGGTCTTCTCTGCCTGTAAATGACAGAAAAAATCCTGTTTCTCTGTCCTCTTTTCATATTGTTTATGGAAATTTGTTTCTCAAAAAAGCGTTCATGCTGCTGCTCCAGGCTTCACACTGTGTTACCAAGAACTCTCTCACACTGACTATACCTGTCTGGACCATACCTTTATGTTGCTGATAACGTTTAAGCTTGGTGGCAGAAGGATGCATCTTGTCTTTTTTCTCATTTGTGGTCTGTCAGCCAGCTATGCTAACAAACTTAAGTGGGGCAGTAGCATGAACTCAGGCACTGTTCCATGACCATCCATGGTGTTCAGTTTGTTGGCACACTTCCTGGCACAGTTTTGAGTGCTACCCTTGTAGTTGCTCAGATTAGTATGAGTGTGGTTTTGAGATTAGAATGGTGTAAAGAGCTCCTGGTACATCATATGGGGTAGGGCCATCCTTACCCAGTTTGTGTTGTGTTGGGAAGAGAGTTTGTTCCTCTGTGCATATATGCATTCTTCACCATTTCCCATCATATCCAGAAAGTGGTCCCCGTCTTACTAACTCATATCTGTACAACCAGGGAAATCTGCAAGAAGACAAAAGCAGTTCTGGGGATGGGGAGATGTGAACTGTCTGTTCTAGCATTGTCAGTAGCATGTAGGTCACAGAATAAGTGTCAGCTCTGCTGCTGTGCACATAACTGTCTGCTTTGACATTAAGTTCAAGTCAAACCTGTTTTTCCTGCCAGCAGCAAAATCCAGTATTGTCTTTCTGCTCCTAGAAATTACTTTTGGAAACTGGAGAAAATGCAGGTACCTAGAAGTTTACAGCAGATGAAAGTGTGCCTGTGTACGTAATCACCTGATGCAGTGGACACATTATCAAGTCTATTTGATACTGATACTGTGAATACAGGCTCATAAGGTTTCTGATCTCTGATTCCAGCAGGGAAAAAAAGATTTTGCCTGCTGGTAAGGAGATGTAGCTGACTTGTAGCTGTGCTTCTACAGAGTGCATGAGGTACAGCAAGGATGACCTTAAAGGATGCTGCATTTCTTTTATTTCACTTCTTGTTTGTAGAGCAATGGCCTAAGAAAATGTATCCCTTCTGAAGGTTTCTTTTCTGATGGGTAGTTTGGAAGTAATTTTGGAAAAGTTCTGTGCATCTTCAGAGCCTCCAGAGATATGCTTCGTTCTCTTAGAATCTTAACTGCATTCTGGAGTGTCGTAGCAGTTTCCCATCAGCTCAGATGCAGTAATTTGTTTCCTGATTGACTTCCAGAGACCATTCTAGGGTGTCAAATAGTGTAATTAGTGATAGTTTAATCGTCACATACTGTGCTGGTATGTCACCTTAGTTGTTGGTTCTGTCTGGGGTATGAGCTCAGGAAACTTTTCAGTTTGTTCTGTCTTCCATGTGCACAAGATCTGCTAGATAGCGTTTGCATGCCTCAGTTCTGTAAACTCTTCTCTCAAGTTTTTATTTTATCATTTTTTCCCCTTGAGTGTCTGGTTATTCCCTCTCTCCCTTCAGGCCATATTTTTTCCCAATGTCACTTTTATAATCAGCACTGGCAGGAACTGGTCCCCTGGTGAGGCTTGGTGCTGTGCAAGCAGTTTTCTCCTACAACAGGTTGCATTTGGTTCAGAGCAGATGAGTGTTTTTAGTCTTTATTTCAGGATGGTGACTTGCATGTCAATTCTGGCTGCAATACTTATTTTAGCAATGAGATGATGCAGTACCAATATCCATTTGACTGGAAATAACTTCTCCAAGGACGCCACGTACAAAATATCACTATGGTGCAAGTCTGAACTAGCAGCAGGTGTTACATGGTTGGCTTATTCCAGATAAACAAATCAGCCTTGAATATGGATGTCTGCCATGCATCATCAAAGGCTGTTTTTCAGTTCAGGTGCTCTGGGCACTTTAAGTGCAGCATGGTGCCTGCTTTTTGAGAGTAACCTACTCCTGGAATGGGCTGACTGACATGTTACTTCTTGGAGTCTGGAATTCTGCAGGGGACTGTTGCATTTGTTGCAGAACCGAAGCTTTTATGTAGGGATTGGCAGATTTAGAGATATTAGTTCCACATAATCTAATAAAAAACTCTCAAGCTGTGTGTAATATTGCACCTGGTGGATGGCAGTGGCATTCTGAAGCATGCACTTTTGAGTAACAGATGTTCAATGGGATACTTCCATTGGTGAAGCTAACTAGCTTTCAGTGTGTTCTGTAAATCTGCTCTGTGTGCCCAGGAATGGATACTAGACTATGAGGAAATCAAGATTTTTTTTTTTTATTTACCCCAAACCCCTCATCCCCCTGCAAGGTTTATAATACCTGACCTGAGAGTTTAAACACAAATCTTGTGCTGCAAAGGCCATGCTACAGTGGTGTTTTCAGCTCCTAGGGGAGTTTAGGGGACCAAGTAGCAATGCCAAAAGCTAAAGTAAACTCTCCCTAGCATTTTTCAATGTAGCCTGAATCCTTTGTAAATGAACCTAGATGATGGGGATGATGAGATTACCCCTATTGAAGGGCTGTGTCAGAATTAGGCTAGAGTGCCTAGTTTTCAAAACTACTTCTTTTTGGGTGGGTTGTCTTATATTTTTTTCAATGCCTACATACTGAGACTTCACGGATTATTATTGCTCAGGGCTTTTCATGGAATAGACCACTGAGACATTCCGAGTACATGGGAAGGTTTGAGTCATATACATTGTACTCTTTAATCTTCTATCATAAGAATCACAAGTTAAATGTACTGTGTAAGAAATAAGTGTGATGGTGACTTAGAGAAGCATTATTAATTTTGTTACAAAGAATTTGCAGCCATGGTTGGTCTAGAATAGAAATAGGTGATTTAAACTGTAAGTCTAAGATCTGTGTACATTCGGCCATCTAAGACCACCATTCTGTGACACTGCTTCCAAACTAATGTTTCTTTACAGACAAGTGAATTTAAGTGGCTTTTGGTCTCCACAGCACGTTGGTAAATGTAGTGCTGGTACCTGCAAAGAAGGAGCCCCTTTGGGCAGTGATAATTGAAACTGTTAGCTGTAATAAATGTCACTAGACTTAAGGGGCTTCCCCTGCCCCGGTGAAAGAATATCTCCATTTCCTTACCTAAAACAGATGTGGAAATTAACCTGTCTTAACCTTTGCTATTAACAGAGACAATCATGTTGACACATATCCCACACCCTCCAAAAATAATTTCTGTCTGTGACAGCATAATACTTCTTCATCAGTAGTTCTCAAAGCACTTTACAGTGATAGAGGTCAGTGTCTCCCTTACATGGTACAGATGAGGAAACTGAGGCACAGGGGACAAACAAACACTAGCATGCAACTTCTTATTACCAGAACAAAATGAAAACCAGGAGTCTCCTGGGCATTCAGCTGGGGTCTAATCTTTTATCCTGCAGTAAACTTTGAATATAGCAAGGGATCATAGAACTAACACATCTTCATGCCTTTTTTTCCCCCCATAGTATATCAACTTTTTAAGACTTGTCACCAGGAATAGCTATTCATAGCAAATTCATTTGCTGGTATATATATATTTTTTTTTTTAAAATCTTACATGCAGTTATGTTTTATTGTATTTGACTTGAATTGCCGTAACTATTCTGTTTAAATGTGAACTACTCAAGGAGGAATTAATACATGTTGAATTGTGGCACAGTGAAAGTGTGAGGGGGGGGTTGCATCTCTAAGTACCTTTATGTAAGTGGATTGAGTCTGCTTTACAGGACAGGACACAAGTTGTATACACAATTGCGAGACCAGTTGCTGGCTATTATTATAAAAGAGGTTTTACTTTTAATAGCCTTTTCTCATATTTCTTAATATTTTGAAGGGAGTTCTTTGTTTTATGTTGGCATGTAATTAATGCACTCTTTTATAAAAGAGTTCTTTTAAACTATTGAAGCTGCTTTATTTCAATCTTCCCTAAGTATCAAAAGTCAAAATTCCATGTTGTTTTCTGTCTTCAGGTGTAAAGATCATGAGTGAAGTTCACCTAAATATCATGTCTGCAAAGCAAATACTCATTTTTTTAATCTGTTTTTTAAATCTGGGCCTGGGAGTACCAAGGGGATGCTGAATAGCATTTTCAATGGCTCATTAATGAGCGTTCCAGAGCTGAGATAATTCATGAATCCCTGAGGTTTATGCTTTGCATCCTTTCCTTACTCAATTTACTGTTCTGCAGATTTCTACTTCTAAACTTCATGATACCTATATCACTGAGTGGGTTGATAAGGAGCTGCATGGATCTAACTTTAAAAAAATGGGCCTGAATTCTGATGTTTATCTCAAAGCACTCTCATATCTTCAAAGTGGTTACGAGGATTTCCTTATAAGAATCCGCATTTAATATGCAACTAGTATGTAGCATCTACAAACAAGTTTCTGCGCAGAGAATGGAATGGTTGAAGGCTGAAGGAAGAGGACCTTAGTGCATGAAGGCAGTGAGTTGCTGTAGAAGAGAAAAGGGAATGTATGGTCAAGAGGCTGTGTTTTCTTATAGCTGGATGGGCAGTGGAATAGGACAAAACAGAGGAGATTTCAAATTTTATCCTGTGCGTTGCATGAAACTTGTGATTCTTGACTTGAATCTGCAATTTCTGTGTATGACCATGAAACATAGTTTTGAGAGCTGGTTAATCTATGTATCTGTGCAATCTCTTACATGGTTATATAAGGTTCATCCTAGTGTTGGGAGTCATGATAAATTTAAAATGGATCAAAATTGAAAGGTAGACTTCAGCATTTCATCTGAAAATTCCCTGAGCTTTGGCAAGAACAGTCTTACATGCTTTGAATCTGAGTGTTTCTTAGGAGACTGGAGAGGGAGTGGAACTGCAAGACAAAATGTCATCTTTAGTGAGAATTTCTGTTCCATGGCAGTAGACAGTAACAAATTTATGGAAAGCCTGTATGCAGTCAGTGTATTATCTATTTCTGAAAGTAACTATATGAAACAACTTCAACTCCAGAACACGGGTAACTGTTTTGCTGTGTGTGCTGTTTTGTGGCCAGCCAGGGTTTCAGCAGTATTAAGCAGTGAGGTGCAGCTCAGTGAGTGATGCTGCAGGTAAACAGGAAGTGACAGTGTTCAGTTTGCTCATCAGTGGAAACCACAGCTTGTGTATGTCAGCTGGTAAATGATCTGCTAGACTGAGATAGCTTGGAATATTATAATCTGCAGCATGCTTGTGGTTATGGTTATGTCATATCTCAGGAAGGCTGAAGTCTTCCATGTGCTGTGCTGAATGGAGGGTGTAGGATTTAAAAATATCTTCGTGCTGTATCTGGTAAAAGAATGTCTCTCTTAATCATGTGCTATTTGATTAGGTTTTATATGCTGTGCTGTTTGCCCACACCTTAATTGTTGGTTTTCTGTGATCCACCATTGAGCAATGTTTTGAAAAGGAGTTGGCCAGCTCTAACTGAACTGGGGGGTTGTGGGAGGTACTGGAAAGGCAAATGAATTTTTATCTGAAGACACTGATTAAAATGTGAGCTGTCTGTAGCTGGCTGACTGAGGATTAGGAGTGAAGGATGTCTTTACTGGACAACAGCAGAGTTAAGTTCAGACAAGCACTTTTATGGCTTAGATTTGTCAAACAGCAGTCCCTTGTTTCATCCCTGTTTTGTTCTAACATCACTTAGTGATCACTGGTACCTTCTTCACATCAATAAAATATCTTTAGTGAGGATGTTGCAGCTGACTTGTCTGGTTGTCAGGGCACAGGCAAGACAAGGAATCTGTTACTAAGTGTTAAATTTTTGGTCTCTTAATTCCTTAAATGTTTCCACATAACACTATGCGTTATGTGGAGTTGTCTTCTCATGTTTCAGAAGTGATAGGAAATACCTGAAGTGGCTTTGTTACTTCTGAAAAAATTTCTTTCTTCCTTCTGCCTTCAAATAAGAAAAATCAGCATCTCTTACACAGTAGCTTTATTTCTAGTAGCCTAACTTTTTGTATAGTTGGAAAAAATTACTATTTTCTTGGCATCTATGTATGTGGCATTTTTTAATCAGTGGGTCATCATTGGAAATTAATTAAAAGCGAGCTTTAAGCTTAAAATTAAACACTTGGTAATTGTAGCAAATAATTTCACAAGCAGTAGAACTGGTGAGGCCTCAGTGTTTTCAGCTGAGTAATTTCTCGATTTGCACAAAATAAAGTTTTGCTCCTGTGGTTGGATATTTACAAAAGGCTTTCTTTTGTCACTTCTGTCAAATAATGTTAAGTCTTGTTTTAGTGTTCCTGTCTTTGGAGCAATCAGTTGGTCTTTGGAAAACAATGGGGCATAAAAAAGGGCATAAAAATTAGAAGATTGTTTCTAGCTGCTTAACTTACTGAAAGTTGCTAGCAAACTTCTGAAGTTCTGTATGTATTCTTTCTATGGGAAACTAGTTTAAAATCATGTTGGTAACATCTGAAGCTAGCTTTTTTGCAATATGCAATTGTCTTTAAAGACGAGATTATTAAGAATTTGCTAAATATATCTTCAGAAGCTGTAATAGCTTTAAAAATTGAAGTAATCACAGTTTGTCCAAATTAAAAATAAAGTAGTAGTCAAATCCCCACTGGCTGAATGCTGTCACATTTAGATTCAGTTGTGAAGATTCTGGAGGCAACCTGGTGTGAAAACAAATTATAAACCAGTCTGAGAGTTGCGAAATCTGACTGATGAAAATTTAATTTTGTAGTAAAAATATTGTGGAGTCCTTGAAGAGTATTTTAAGCACGCGCGTGTGTGTGCATACTATCAAGACAGTATCATCACGCTTCTTATACAAGATGCAGTAACCATAAATAGCCTGATGCACTGTTTTTAGAGGGAGAAAGCCTAAAAAGCCAGTTAGATGCATCTGTTGTGCTTATTCTGTCGTCTGGGGCCCTAATCCTTGCAGTCCTTCAGATAAAGGTGTCACCAGTAAGCAAGAGTAGTCTGCCTTCAGCACCACCAGTCCTTTCTCTCTCCAATCTCTTCCCATCTCAATCCTTTCCCATCTGTAACTGAAAAGCAATTACAAGTTGACACTTGTGAATGCTTCCTGATACTTCAAAAATTTGGTGGTGATGTTATTTTGTGTTTGTATTTCTCACTGTTAGGCCTGAATTGCACCTATACCATCATACCATATACACCCATGCTTATGAAAGTTGACTTACCTACTCTTCAGGGCTTATAAATATTGCAGGATTCTGAACCTAATTAAACTCTTTTAGGTTTCTGTGAAAGTGCTAGGAAGTCTTTTTGTCTACTGTAGCAAGTGCCTCTGCTACTTGAAATGTTGCAGTTGTTAGGGAAGCATACTCACATGTTTTTTATGTGGCTTAATTACTTAGGGGTCATTTCAATAGTGGCAGGCTTAGTCAATCTGTTTAAAATTACTGTTGGTAGAGGTTGCAGTGCATGCCTTCTGTAGGAGTGCATGGTGGAGAGAACGTTCCCTCTGGAAGTGGGTTATCAGCTCTTCCTAGCAGGAAGGGAACATACTGTTCCCACATGACAGGAGACTCCTCAATGCCAAGAAAAAAAGCTACATTTTTTTTTTCCTTGAAACAGGTCCACTGTGCAGAAGGAAAATTAAACTGCCAGAAAGAGCAAATAGAGCTTGCTTGTGTAGGGCACCAAAATCTTCCTTTGAGGAAGGGGTGGAAGTTCTGGTGCCTTGTCCCTGCAGCAGGTTTTATGTTTCTGTATTGAATGATGAGATTAAATGCATAGCTGTATTGAGCACTACAAAAACGTTTTTGGAAGCTCCATGTATTTATGACATTGAAGATAAGGCAATTGCAAAACAACATTATCACTGTCTAATTACAATTGCATTTGCATTGAATTACATGGAGTAATTTAAGTACCAACATTTAAAAATGTAATTGCTAAAACGTAAGCTTTTTTTAGAAGAACACCTAAGATTTCAAGTACTGTCTCTGCTTGATTAGTCCGTGCTATATTTTGGTTGGTTTTTTCCTTCAGAATATTTCTCATCTGGAGAAAAAAATGTCAGCCACTGAATTCTATCTAATTGCAGCTTTTTCTGTGAATGAAGGTCAATTTTCTATACAGCCTGGTCTCACTTCTGCTTCTTGTTTTTCTCATTCACAAATCTTAATGATGTTTCTGTATGTTCTTTTCTGAGTCAGCTAATGCTAGGCTATTAGAGATTGCTTTGGTACTAGGCTTCCTGCTGTTCTTGTGGTCAAGATTAAAGTTAGGCCTTACTAAGCATTTCTGCAGTGAAATGGTACTTGATAGCATGCCTGTGTTCCTGAACCCTGCTCTCTGAGAAAAACTAATGCTGCTGTTGTAGTGTCAGAGAAAGCCAACAGCTCTTCATTCTTGAACAGTCACCCTAGAAGCAAACTGCAGGCTATCTTCCTGGTCTTGTATCAAAGAAGAAATGTGTTAACCAGGAGCACCCTACATCATTTGTCAGACTGCAACATGTTGGCTTAGCTATAATGAAAATTTCCATCATAGCATGTCTTGAAAATACTTGCCATAGGTATCTTCTCACCAGCTCTAGTATTTATTAGGACGTTTCCAGACACCTGCTTTATGGAAAAGAGAAGAGAAGAGAAATACTGATTTATATTGTTAGAGGGTTTGGATTGCACACAACTATTCACCATAGCTTGCTGTTTTTCCCACACAAATGTAAAAGTAGCTAATTGAGCTGAAAGTCCTCAGACTGACTTGGTGAAGAAGCTGCAGCCATTGTATAGGCATGTGTTTTTTCAAGAGGTTACTCTGCTTGAAAGCAACTGCTACTACTTGCATTCTTGCATTACAGGACAAAGTGTTCTCTTTTTTTATTTAATATTTTTTCCTGGTTTTGTTTGTACGACACTTTCAGGGGCTGGGAAGGATAACTTGAGAAAAGCAAGCCTGTCATGTGATTAAGTTCTGTGTGTATGCATGGTTCTGCCCCTTTATGGGAAAAAACCCATCACTCTTAAAATTAGGAAAAGTTTGAAAGTTGGTGCTGGTATGTTTTCAGTAGTACTGTCAACATGTAACACATAACAATACTGAACCACTAGAGAAATATGTGAAACCTAGATGCATTTGTACAAGCACCAAAATGGGAGTTAAGTACAGAGGTGATTTTGTAGCCCTTAAACTTAACTGGACAGAACCCTGAGCAAATAAACTCTAGGCTTTTAATAACCCTTTTTGTGAGCAGGAGCTTGGCCTGGAAGACTTGGAGAGGTCCACATCCAACCAAAGTCATTTTATGAGCCTTTGATCTTTGCACCACAACCTGTTGTCAGCTGTATGTAAACACCGGGACAAAACATTTAAATGGGTCTTGCTTTCTGTTCTGCTGTATACTGAGGTGGCTGAATGTCTTGCAGCTTGAATCTTGCTGCCACTCTTTGTTGTGACTTTTGGCCCACTATGTTGTAATGTCTGTCAGCCATAAGCCATGCATTGTCACGATTCTTTTTTGCAATGAGATGTGCCACTGACTGGGTTGGTTTGCTTTGCTGTTTTTTAAGAAGACTTGAGTTACAGCAAGTCAAACTTGACAGGCCACTGCAGCAAATGGTCACACCAGAAGCCGATCAAAGTACACGTCTATCTGCTGCCCGGTCGGAAACTGTCAGTGGCTGTTGTGATCGCATTCTGCAGACGTGTGATGACTGGTTGTGGCTGTGTCTTGCAGGCAGAAGGTGTTTTCATGAGCCTTTTGTTGGTACCACATATCCTGCAGTATAGGTCCAAGGGTAGGACCAGCTCTTCCAGTGAGGCAGCCAATGCACAGCTGACAACACAGGCTTGCTGCTTCATAGCTCATCAGCTTGAGGGGTGTGACAGGTTCCTGGAATCAATGGTATGTCCTCTAGCTGGAGGCTGACTGTGGAGAAAGTAGAGGGAGCTGAGCAGGGTTGGTTTTCACCTCCACGGCCCATCAGTTTTTAGTAGACTATCTTATTTCTTTCCCCTATGCACCTTTTCTAGGCATACAGCTATATAAAAAGGACAAGGTCCTCACCAAAGCTCTTAAAAAAAGCAGTAGTGACAACTTCAAAATCCTCCTGAAAATAAAGTAGTAACAAAGTAACCTACTATGTCAGAAAAAAATACAATCATTACATTGAATCAGTGGTCTGACCTATCTGAAGAAATATTTACATATAAAAGAACCCATACTTTTAAATGCAAGATTCTCTTCAAGAATGCTGTGAGAAACTGAAACAATTAACTACATTAATTGGCTTCAAAATAAATAGTAAATACTCAGTAAATGCAGTAGAATATTAAAATATGATATTTGTGTAAATGTTCTCAGATGCTGCAATTATGCAATTAAATTAGAACTTTTTAATTTGAATTTATGTGGCTAGGATTCATATTGAATAGCAGTAGATTAAGTTTTATTTTCTCAAGTTTTAAATTTCACTATGAGTCTGTGCAAATTTCAAAATCATGTGGAATCATTACTTTTACTATCTTTGTTCCAGAAGCTGAATAGCAGAAAGCTTGGCACCACTGCTCTACATAATGAAAATGAACAGGGGAATGAAGTAAAAGGAGTTGTATTTGATTGTCCTCTTCCCCCTACCCCCCAAAATATACTTTGTATTTTTTTCCTTTAATGCCCTTTTAATAAAAAAACCTGAGTGGTATGACAGCAGAATTTGTAGCTTTATATTCTAATATGCAAAAGCCTCATTGTGGCTTGTCAACACTAGGAATTTGTACAATTCTAATGCGTATGTTAAAATGCAGTTGAACTCTAGACTTGGTAGACCTCAAAACAAAACCTACTTTAGATTCAGTGAAATTGTTTTCTATCTTCTAAATCAAGCTCTAGTCACAGGGTAACCAAGTATATACTAAATATATTATGATTATGCAGAATGAAGACACACTCTGAGTAATATTCTTCTTTGTACTCATGAGGTAGGCGTTGGTTCAAGGTTTTATAAGCAGTTGTCAAGTTACGACAGTTACTGGTTTACCCAGATACTCCAGTTGGTGCTTTTGCTGTTAGATATGATAATAAGCAATGTATAAAGAGCCATATCTTGACAGAGGTCACTGTTTCCTGTGCCTTGAATTTAAGTTGTATAACTCCTTCCAAGACCACCCATTTCTGTGGGAAGTCCTGTTGGGTAGAGGTTAGTGAAACTGGACTTGTCTTGGAGTATTGAGAAGGTTTCTTGCAGGGGTGGAGAGATAGTTGCTGTGCTTAAATGTGAACTGTAGAATGGCCCATTTTGCTCCAGTGTGTTGTCTTGTGTCTATAAGGTTATAAATTTAACAAGTAGACAGTATTGGAGAAATGAGTGGGAGAGGCTGTTAAAGAAGCAAAGATTTTGAACAAAATCTGCCTGGCTGTGTCCAAAATTAGGTCATTTTCTGTTTGCAACGTAGAGGGGAATATGGAATCTCTTAGATGACATTAAGGTGCAGATGTAACTGTTTTGTTATGGTAGTATGGGTAATTCTTAGGTCCCTTTCTACTTATCTGACAAGTGCAGTTATGGTTAAATTACTTGTATTACTCTGCAGATTATAGGGAGAGAAGTTTTACTCCACATTTAGTTGTAGAGCATTTGAGGAAGCAACTACAAAGCACTCTTTTCATCAGACAATCATGCTTTAACTTCTTCTGTAGGTTACCAGTAAGATTAGTAGTCTGACAACTTCTGATGAGGTGACTGCAAAAAGAATCAGAAATATATCTTGGCTTGTGAAAGTTAGCATCACAGTGTCTGGGCAAGGGTTATATAGCTTCCCTAAGGTGTAGCCATCAGTCTGACTGTGTTATGTTGACTCTATTTTAACAAAACTGAAGGGTTTTTTATTTAAAAAAAAAAAATCCAATGAAACTTGGGTTATTCTTTTGGGGTTTTAAGCCATTTGAAAAGTATGACCATGGTGACAACAACATTTAGTAGATAATTTTATAATGCAGGAAGGCATGCCTGCATTCTGGATGTCTCCTGTTTGGGCAAGTAGTCAGTGTCAGTGAAGGGAGAGTAATCCTTGTGGAGCAGGTGGGGAAAACCTAATACAGAGCCCATTACTCAGGTAAGGTATAAGCCATCCAGAAAGGTCTTGGAACTGTAACAGATCTAAAATAACATCTGCTTAAAATTTTGGATGATATTAGTGATAAAGGAAATGCAGCTTTTTGACTGGTAGTGAAATAAGTAGAGAACAAAGCAGAGAACTGTTATTGTGATCCTATGTTCAAAGGGCTAACAAACTGGATTCATACAGCATAAGTCTCATCCCTATGCAAAGAAGGACATAGTAGGACTAGTTAATATCCATGTAAAAGTGACAAGGGTAACGTGTAGTATGATTTTTTTTTTCTTGGTACAAGAGTGACATAAAACTAGTGTTGCTTCCTAAACTTCCTAAAGAGAGTGTAGAGGCCAAAGAAATGTGGCAAATATCTATAAAAGGATGTGCAGCATAAAGGAGCAACTGTGAAGCCATCAACACCATCTCTTAGTGTGAGAGTAAGGAGGGACAATCAACTGAAACTAGCAGGTGGCAAAAGTCTAGATAAAAGGAGCTAATTATTCACACAGTGCATAAGAAAACTGTGAAACCCAATCCTCTGCAGTGTTATCATGCTTAGAATTTCACATGGGTCTGAGTGAACAGACAAATTCACAAAGAAACAATGCAGTATGTGCTGCTGACCTGGGGATCTTTGAGCTCCAACCTAGCAGTTTCTGGGGATATGCTTCCATAGTATTCAATGTATTCTTCTTGCGTCTTGTATTCTTAGCTTCTTTTGGCATCTGGTGCTGCTGGAGCATAGATCCTAGGCTAGACAGCCTCTGGTTTGGCCTATTACAGATCATTTAAGCTTTGTGTCCTTATGACTTGGCTGTTAAATATTCTTTGAGAGCTTCCATTTTCCTTTCCTTATGGGACTCTTAAGGTAAGGCACAGATATACTAGAAAATATGCCCAAGAATGTTCTAGTGACTGAAGCAATCTGGTTTGGAATAATCTTCAAGTCTTACTAAAATCTCTCTGTTTGAAAGCAGGACAATTTTTGGTTGCTAGCTGGGAATGAGCCTAGCTCATGTGAATTCTCAAACTGTGCCCAGGAATTTTTGGAGTTCACTAGTTGGCATAGGTTAAAAATGTGCCAGAGACCACTTAAACAATTAAGCAATGTCTTCCAGTACCCATGAGTGTGTCCAGGAACTGTGTAATTTACAGTTTCATCTTCAGTATTGTGTTTGTATTCAGTTTGAAGTACTAAACAGACATTTCCTTGAGCAGTAGGGCTACTCTGTGTGACCACCGTAGTTATTGATCTGCTTCTTACATGCAAAATTTCTTTGCTGTTTTTCATGAAAAAGAATGATAAGTTCATTTGGGCTCTTAAGGTGTCTAAATCTTGCATAGAAGTGACATCTAAAGCACAGGAGTGATTTGGGGACATTTGAACCTTATGGTGTTAACTCCCTGGGAAATCAGCAAAGTTGCTGCCTAGAAGGAGCAAAACTAAAAGATGCTTTGGAAAAGGATCAATTATAGAATTTATGATTTTTTTTCCTTAAAAGTAATAGCTACCTTTTCTTTTTAGACGATGTCTTCAGCAGTGGTTCAGATATACGCAGCAGATCGCAATGCCATGTGGTCAAAGAAGTGCTGTGGTGTAGCTTGCCTTGTAAAGGACAATCCACAGAGGTCATACTTTATCAGAATATTTGACATTAAGGTAAGCATCTTTTTTCTTTTTCAGAGCCTTTAAGTTTGGTTGTATTCATTCTCCATTTTGAATTCAATGAGTATAGGTTGCAGCTATGCATTCATAGAAATTCTCAAGTGGTTGTGTTTTAAGCTGTGCAATTGCAGTTGTTATCAATAGATAATTACAACTTTTTCAGGTACTCCAAATTCGAACAATTTCATATATGTCATCTTTAATGGATGAAATAAATATCAATTATTCTTACAGTTCTCAGAAGCTGTCCTCTACAGATGTGATTATTCACATTAGTGGAAATTAGTTTAGTGTCACTGATATGGATAGCTATCAAAATTCTAGCAGGTGTCACTACTTTGGATGGGTTAAAGAAATAGATGCTGTCTTATGTATGGGTGGAAACAATCTTTTTGGTCAGTGTGGTGCATGTGAAAACTACAGGATAAAGAAGTTGTGTGTTCTGACTTTCTGGGGGGTGGGGTGGGTGGCTTTTTCTTTCATTCCCCCTCCACAAAAAATAGAGTCATACTGAAGATCTTTGTCCTATTACAATACTCCGATCAAGAGAGTGGGAACTGAGAGACAAAGTGTCCAAGATGTGTTTTCATAACAAAAATGATGCTACGAAACCTAAGTCCTACTGACTGTGCTGAGACTTTGGAAAGCTTCCCATTATCTCTGCAGCCAGGAAACAGCTCCTTATCTGTCAGCATTCAGTGCTTGAAGTTTCTCAGATTTGTTCAGGATTGCCAGTTGGCACTTGCATTTGACTTTGTGATTTGGTCACTTGATTGTTAAGACTCTGTCAGAAACTTCTTCCTTGGGTGCTGAACTGTAATGTCATTTAAATACATGAGACTTTTTAAAAATATGAGATTTTTGTTCTCTTTAGTCAACTGTTTTCAAGTCAAGCCTGAGATAAGAACAGGAGACTGGAAGTCTCCTTAATTGCAGTTGCTGTTTTGTCACTGTATTCTTGTGACTGGTTGCTATTACTGCTCTCAGTATCACTGTTGCAGGGTTCTAGAACTTGAAAGGAGTTTTTGGAAATATCCAGGAATTTTAACAGAACATAGTGACCCATTGGAATAGGCTTTCACAGCTCTTCCACAAGCTCTGGTGTACTTTGATTTGATTGAGCTTATCTATTGGGTTAATAGCAAGGCAGATGTTTAACGCTATGCTGTGTCCAATTCTTAATCGATTCTGTTGTAAAAGAAGTTAAACTCTGGAATTTCATCTGAAGTTTTATAGTCTTTTTCTTTATTTGTTTTCTTCTTTTCAGGATGGGAAATTATTGTGGGAGCAGGAGCTGTACAATAACTTTGTATATAATAGTCCTAGAGGATATTTTCATACCTTTGCTGGAGATGTGAGTCTTAATGTCTTTGAATACATATTTTAAAATGCCTTTGGTTTTGAACAGTACTTCTTTTAATGTGACTGTGGTTATTAATTCTATGAATTATTTGTAAAAGCTTATTTATTAAAGGAATTTTCGTGGTATCTCGACTAGAAAATTTAATATATAGTTCAGACGCATAAAATGTGGCTTTTTAATTTCAACTTTCTTTAATGAAATTACATTTTGACTTGCAGATGATATTTATGACATATCATGTATTCTTAAAGCACAAATTTTCCTTTCCCCTCCCCTCTTTGATTTGAAGCTACAATATTTTGCTCATGCCTGTTAGTCATGATCTTTAGAAACTTGATTAGTAGACAGATGTTCCTAAGATAAAATGTTTCACTAAGACTTGGTTCCTAATTTGCAGTGATTTTTTTTTTAGTTATACCTTTAGAAAGGTGTAAGATAATATTTAAGAAAGCCTTTAAAATATTTTCTTAGTCATGGGTGGGGAAATATTAATGTTTTTCAGACATGTCAAGTTGGTCTTAATTTTGCTAATGAAGAAGAAGCTAAACTATTCCGCAAAACAGTAACAGATTTACTTGGACGACGGCAGAGAAAATCTGGTAAATATTCAAATTAATCTTAAATTCAGGCTTGTTTATGTTATTTCTGGGGAGAGGCAGGAAGCTACTGCTATGTGTGAAAGCCACTGGAGGCACTACTGCCATATTTATATTTTGAAGTAATTATGCTATTAAACCGTGCTTCTTTCTCTAGTGTGCAAAAGCTAGTACTTTGCTGAAACAACTCACCTTGGTGTTCTGTTCTGAAAGTGTAAGCTGAGACCCCAAGGTTGTGATTTGAAAATACAGATTGGGGGAAAGAAAAATTGTAAGCTGACATTGGGAAAACTAGAAATCTTTCTCTTAAGTTGTTTTCATATTTGAATAAACCCTCTTTTAGCCCTGGGCTGTTTATAACTGATTTGTTAAATTCTGCCCAAGTGCATTGTTACAAAAATTTTACCATCTGGTATGTTCAGTAGTTCATGAATTTTTGGCATTGATCCAGCAGTTAATAGAGAAATATCTTTTATTCAGAACTAGTGATCTTGGCTCAGGCCAAGAACAGAAGACATAATGTGCCTATACTATCCTTAGGAGCACAGGACAGCCAGTGAAGCACAGCATGCTTCTTGCCAGCTGCAAGATTGCCTTGGGAATGTGGTTAGTGCTTTAAAGGCAGCTCAGGCTTCCTACAGATCTTGTCTTGGTCATTTTCCAGGGAGCCCATAAACAACTTTCCTGTCTTGACAGCCATAAGTCTGTGAAGGATAAAGTGATACAAAATACAGGCTTGGAACCAATAGATGTGTTCAGACTTGCTGTAAGAGGTAGGGTGGACTTGTGTGCAAGCTACAGGATGCATTTTTGTAATCCATTCTGGAATCGCACTAGCAATGCAGTAGGGATCTGTAGAAGGAGGAAGCCTTCATCCTGGAGAGCTGCCCTTGCAGCAAATTATCTGTATGTATTCACTTGAATTTCACCAAGGCATGGTGACTCAGGAGCAGAGCACTTGTTCTGGGAGCTTAAGACTTCTTTAAGATTCCCTCAGCTCAGAATAAGTTCGTAAGGTTTCATGAGAAGAAGGGGCATCATTAAGAAGTGGCAGTTATAAAGTTTCTCATACTCACATTGCAAAAGTAATTTTGCATCTACTGTTGCTGAAGTTTTCTTCTATTACATTTGAATCACAATGCTACAATGCACAGACGTGATGTGCGAAGAAGTATATTTGCATTATTGGCCGTAGCAAACCTTTTTTGAAAATAGTGGTTCAGTCAAAATTTCTGTTCAGTTTTCTTCTTGTAGTGATTTTTTTTCTGCAGAACCAGATTAAGTTTTTCTTGTTTACTCTCTGAACTAATACCTTTGTTTGTATGCTAAAGCTCCTGTTACTTTGGATATTGTTTTAACAAACAACTCCACCTCCCAAACACCTGTAACTTCAAGACAGCTTTTATTTAAAAAAGAAAATGAAATGAAAACAAAACAATAGCCTTCAAAACAAAACACTTCAGGTTTTTCCTTCCTAAGAGCTGGAAACCAAGAATTTAAAACAGTTACGAGATTCCTTAGTCAAGCCACCAGATGGAGTTCTGTATTTGTCCTTGTGACTGTTTATTTGTGCTTCTAAAATAACAGGCTTTGCACTGTTCAAATCAAAGCTGATTTTCTGTTGGTGTTTATGTTTTTATGTATTTATAAATGTTTATATGAAACATATAATAATTTAAGTGTACATTTATATATTTATATACAAATGATACCAGAGTTGTATATCATCTATAATATTAATACATTTTAATTTCTTAATCACAGAGATAATAGTCTGATAATTTTGATGCTTTTCTGTTTTAACGAGATTTTTACTTTCATGCCTTCCAAACGATGTTTCATTTCATAGCAGTGCCACTTGAGATGCTTTAAACTCAACTAAGTACTCCATGTGGTCATTTAGCTGCCTGTTATGCCATTCAGGGCTTGTTAGACTTCTCCAGGAATCTTATGGAAAACTTACATTGTTGAAAGGTAGCAGTAACAGCAGTTCTGGCTCACAATGCTATGGCTTGGTGCTGAGGTTAGGACACAAAACACTGTCTGACAGCTAAGAGAAGACACAACAGGGTTCTGCTCTTCCTCACTCAGCATGAAATGCACTCCAGTATGCAGACAACTACTGAGTAAGTGCATCTGGAGTTCCAGAGAGGTGAAAGTTTGGCTCCAAACAGAGAATGTACAAAAGCTTGCAAATGTACAAAATATCAAGTAGAGTGAGGGACAAAGAATATCAAGAATGAGGGACAAAGGTAGAGAAAGAATTCTTGATTTGTTGTCTAAATCTTTATAATAGTGCGGGGTTTTATCTAACTAAACTCTGGTTTGGGTTGGCCTTTTCATTTTGGGAGTTTTGGGTTTTTGGTTTTGTTGGTTTGTTTTTTTTTTAGCCAGTTAAATTCTTAACCTTAGATTAGAAAAAAATTGCTATAATTCATTAATTTGTCTGTAGATTTACTTAAATAATCTCTCCATTTACTTATTAAACCAACCCCAAATAGTTCCCCCAGTAAACAGGATGAACACAGTGTGTCTCTCCTCAGTGCTTGTCACTGTATTGTGCTCTCACTTCGGGTATTGCACATAGGTACCATTACTTTTTATTTTTATTATCTCGCCTCAGAAATGGTAATGTGTGTATACACACAAGTGCCTTCTCCACATGCTGAGCACTCATCCCTAAAAGGGAAATAGACAGTTGTTCTTAACTGCAAGTAGTTCTTTCTGAAATAGGAGACTTGTCTAATTTTTATGTACTGCTTGTAGCTCATGGGTGGGAGCTCTGTTGACCTTCCATGAAAGTGCTTTTTTCCTTCACAAGCTTTTGGCTCCTGAGTACCTTCCTAATGGACTTCATAAGTTTCAAGGTAGATATTTTCATATGGAGAGGGATTTTTTTTTTTTATTTGCTTTGGTTTTTTTTTTTTTTCGTCTTTGGTCACAGATTTTGTTTTTGCTGCCTGGACAACAAGGGCATCTCTAACCTGCTCGGCTTGCATTGGGTTCAAGTCTTGGCAGAGATTATTCTCATTTCCAGGAATGCTTATTGAAGGGAGCTGTGTTTTTTGTACATAGGCAGCTGCTGATATTCATCTGTTTTAGATCAGTAGGCATGTTCATCTTCAAAAACCGGAAAATCTGCCACTCTCGTCAGGTCATCTGCGCTTCAGGGACAAAAGTTCATACTTTCTTGTCAGCAGTGGTAACCACAGAAAAACAGAGCTAGTCTCTTTGGGCCACAAATTAATCTAGCCAGTAAAAATTACAGGAAGTATATATAATGTTTTGGGTTGTTTCCCACTACTTTTTCTCTTGAACTATTTATTATAGTGAAAACTTTAAAGGATTACCATGATGTGACTCAAGGCCACCTAACACTTCCTATGAATGCTTCCTGCTTTTGCCATCTTCCCATCCTCTGACAGGTGATTTGCAACTGGTCCTGCACTCTCCTTTGCTGTCTCTGAGTTTCTGACTAGAACTCTGCTTATGGTCCAAAGGTTGAGGTGGGGGTTGATTTATTTTTATTTCTTTCTAGGGGACAGTAGAAGGTGTGGTTTTTTAAACTGAATCTTGTAGGAGGAGAGAGCACGGTACTTAGTCAAAGAGCCTTTTTTCTTTTTCTCACCTCAGACCTGATGCTGAGGCACCCTTGCAGAGGTTCTCCACCTCTATGCCTGAAACTAGCCTGCTGTGACCTAACAATCAACTGTCTTGGGAAGGCTTGTTCATCAAAAGTTGACTCTCAATGGGTTTTGGTCACCTTCCCATGAAGGTTTGATCTTGACAGATTCCTTTATTCCTACCTGAAGATCAGCAGACTGACATGAGGCTGATTTGTCTTGCATACTTAGGATTGTATATTTTTGGGGTTTTAAGTATTCCTAGGACAAGGTCAGCACCATCTATGGAGACACTCTGTCCCTTCTTATGTTTGTGAGTCTGGAAAAATATCAACAAGTTAACAGATTTTCTGGGCCTTGCTGGAAAGTGAAGTGCCTGTGTACAAATTCTTCTTACACAACTCTTGAGAACCCCTGTTAGACTACAGATACTCCAAATCCTTAGAGAGCTGTGGCTTTTGCTATAGTGAGATGATAAACTGCTTGCCTTTATGGGTGCTGCTAAATCCAAATTTCTTAAGAGTGTGTCTGTAGATGTACTGTGTATAAATATGTACTGGGGGTGTAGAGGAATTAATAGTAAGTGAGGGGAATCTCCTTTAAAGGGGAACTTATTATTATAGGCTGAGAATATTGAGGTGTAAAAATGTTACATTTTAAATCATCAAGCCAGATTCTTCAGTCTGTGAAACACTATGGTGCTGTGAACAGAATATCATACTAATATCAAGGAGATTCTAGTTCTTTCCATATAGTTATCTGTTTTTGCCTATGGTATCTGTTGGATAACATAGGTGAAGTGTCTTACCCCTGTGTGTCCTATTTTTTAGGCATAAAGCAAAAATGATTTAAATTTTAGATTCTGTGAGGGAACAATACTCTATAAAAGTGCTAATTACATTTCAGATAAAAATGAAAGAACAGTTTCATTCAGTGGGCATCAGAAAGCATAATGCTTCAAAAATCTTACTTTGACAGGTTGTATTTAAAACAGATTATTTTTGAATATTTCACTCTACTTCATAGTTGAAATGCCTGAAACCAAGTCCGTAGCTGTTGCCTTATATGCTCCTGCTCAGTTTGTACACTTCAAATCAGTGCTTGTTAACTAAGATAGGGGGTTTTTTTGTTCTGTATACTTTTTTTCAACTGCGCAAGTAGACTTTAAGGATTTTAATAGATTCCTAAGTTTGAGGTCAAGGTCATTGAAAGCTTCACTAAACACTAAACTTTAGAATTCATTTTTCCTGTGATACCTATGATTAAATGGCTCTTTTTTCTTTTTCAACAGAAAAAAGACGAGACCCACCAAATGGTAAGCTTTTTGCATGAATCACTGCATTTTATTTTTTCCTTCTGCTGTCATTTACTGTTTATGTATACCTTTGTTTCAGATTTGTTCAGGATAGTCATGTAGTGACAAAAGCAGTAAAACTGGAGGTTACAGTATTCTTTTTGTTTCTGTTCTTCAGAATTTGTTGTGGCTTAAGAAACGTTATGGCTTAGCTGGCATTTGTAAAGAATGTTTCTGGAGAAGCATGTTTTGTTGCAAGTAGGAGAGGGGGCCCTTCAGCTTAAACTGAGAAAACTTTGTGGCATGTGCTTGCTGCTTGATCTTCAGAATATGCATGTGTAGGATCACAGTACAAAGTTAGTCCATTTGTCTTAATGTCAGGTATAATAATGATGGATTTAATAGCATATAATATTTCAATTTCAGTATATCTGGCTAACCATGTAACATAATCTTGCGGGTTTATGTCATATGTTCATCAATATTAAACTCCTTTTGAATGAAGAATTATTTGAATCTCCTTGCCTCTCAGGAGCATGTCTCACTAGCATGAAGATACTGGTTCCTTAGGAGATCCTCTTACTAAATCGATGGAAGGAATCAAACTGTGTGTTGATTTGGTACAGAACTTTTTTGCTATCCATTCTGAAATCATGAAAAAGGCACATCAATGAATATCAAGTTTGGTACTTTTGATTTCTGAATTCACACTGAAGTTAAAAAGGGATTTCTTCTGTCGTATTTCTGTCAGTGATCCAGATCATATAGGTCACAGCATGTATCTGTGAGCTTGCTGTTTGAGCAGTGGTAGAGTTAACTGATCTTCAGAAATCTGCTTATGGTTTGAGGTGATAGCCTTAAAATTTGTTCTGACCAAGTCATCCAAGCATTTCTCTGTAGGTCACCAAAATAGGTAATTCATAACTAAGCCTGAATTATGGGAACTAATGATTCCTTTCATATACCCAGATAAAACCTCCCTCATATGGAATACTTCTCAAAAAATTGCTTTTCCTTTTTTCATAATCTTGACGTTTTGAGGAAATTCAGGCAATCATCAGTTTAGGTCAGGCATTTTTAGTATAGATAAAAGTTTGACTGGGCTGTTAAGTTTTGAAACGCTCACAGTAGTACCATGCGTGATAGTCTTGCCAGCTTTTCTGAGCTTTCAAAAGGTTTTAACTGCTCTGCTTACCTAAACAGCACATCCCTGACAGCAATGTCTGCAGAGCAGATGGGAATTAGAGCAGCAGTGGTGATCATGTAGTAACACCTCCCACAAAAAAAATTTAACCTTTATCTCTGTTATAACACAAACAATTTATTGGTCTAGTTTGCTATCCTTTAATAGAACAAGATATAAGAAAACTAAGCCTGCAAAAATTTTTGTGCTTAAAATACTCTCCATAACTCATGCCATAAGACCTTGAGAACAATATTTTTCTGAGAAAAATTCTCCCATACTAAACTTGCAGTCATTATCCCTGTGCTGAATTTATTCTGAGTGTTCTGTGGAAGACATAGGGTTTATGCTCAGTGTTTCAGAATTATAATCACTTCATGTTATATACAGGTTTCAGCATCTGTTTTTTAATAAACTGTTTCCTTGGGACATCCACATACTCTTTCAAAACCTATTAAAACCTTTTCTTTTTCTGATTTTATCAAATTCCGTAATGCCTGGCTTCTCTCTTGGTGAGAAGTTGTGTGGCCATGTCCTCAGCAGTCCCAGATAAGATGTGGCCAGGGCGTGGATTATAGCCTCAAGTTGTTGCACCCTACACAGACTTCTCATTTCAGTATATTGAATTAAGACTAGTGCAGATACATACTATCAGCATGTAACTGGACCCAAAAAACCCACACCTATTGTAGTAACAGCTGCTTTTTATTTTGCTCTCTATATGGAGTTGTTTCTCAGAAATTCTGTTGGGAAGGAAGGATGAAACACCTGCTTTTTTGTGCTGGGTATTAATGCATTATTAGCTCTAAAACTGAAAAATTAAAACAGTCACATTTCTGTACTCACATGACCCATGGTTGAAATATTGTGAGGAATTTTTTTTCTGGGCTTGTTAGTCTGGATTTTCTGCATACATTGAAGCTGCATGGAAAAATCACTTGGTCTTTTGTATGACGTTTTCAATGATAGGGATTTAAGGTTTTTTTGTTTTTGTAGAATTGCAGGATTAAACTCAAATTGGCATTAACAGTTATGTAAAATGTATTAGTCTGTAATTTCCTGGGATTTGTGTTCTACTCATTTGTAATTGCTAGGTCTCTTTATGCAAATAAAGAAGAGTTATTGTGGTTGAACTGACCTCGTAGTGGAGTACTGGATGAAATGAGGATTTGTCAGAGTATTAGGTTTTGAGGGAATCTTGAGGAACCATGTGGCAGAATTTTGTTTCAGCTGTTAACTAGAACAGTTTGCATTTGTTGTAGAGCTGTCTGTAGTCTGGGAGAGATATCTAGAGAGGCTTTAAATAAAATACAGACTGGAATTAACATTTCAAAATGTTCTGTACAACGTTTTCTGGAGCCCCTTCTGAAGATGTCACAGATTTTGATAACAGTGGATGCTTAAGGCCACTGTACTGTCAGGTACTTCCTAATGATGAGCTCTATATGCCTCTTTCATCTTCGTTTATTGAGCTGTCTACACCTGCTGGGGAAGGTGCATGTGTAATGATGGGAAAAATTTTACTGGATATAAATATGGCAGTTCTAGAAGAGTACAATTCTTTCCAAGGTTCTTTTATCCCTCGTGGACATCTAAGGTCTAAACCAGATGGTAAGAAAAATTTTCATCTTTAATTTTACTGTGACCTCTTGTATGAATATTATTGTCAAGGAATCAGGCTATCAGTCCTTGTTTTTAGCTCAGCTGAATTAAACTTCCCCTTTGCAAATTGCTGCTGCTTTACAGGCAACTGACCATGTTTGGTTAGTTCAGGATTTGATATACAGAAAGATGCACTTCAAAGACTGCTAAAAATTGAGCGAAGAATATCACCAACTTACTAGCATTATAGAGATACCTTTTGCTTTTTTGAATGTCAATGCAGCAATTGAAACTGTAAATACGAATATAATAGGTAAAAATGGGCAGAATATAACAAAAAATGCAATAGGTGATTAAAGTGAAGATTAACTCATAGTGTTTTGTACCAAGGAAATTAAGACTGTAATTTTCAATTCATTCTGAAGATTTTACTGAACTTCTTGTTAAGTTTAGAGTCGATAATATTAGAGGATTAGTGAATTCAGTGCTAATTTTAAGTGGAACTCTTAACAATGCAAATTGTTTTGTGTAATCTTACGTGGTCAATTTATGTTTTGGTATTCTCAAAGGACAGTTGTCTAGATAAAAAGATTTCTAGATAAAGCATTTCTACTTAGCAGAAAACATTTTAGAATTTTTTCATGCAGTTTCAATGCAGTTTTTAATCTTGTCTTTTAAGACTCCTGCAGAAGTGTTGGAGTTGTCATATGTTTTAGATTAGTTTTGTGTAGCCCAGTGTCATGTTTCTGTTTTTGTTTTTTGTCCTGGCCAGCACTAGGTGCCTCCCACTAAGGTGTTTAAATGCAAGTGTCAGCTATGTTACCTGTTGTGTTGTGTACTTATCCTTTCTGATTTTTATATTGCACTGTGAACATAAGGCTCGTTGGTTCTTTCTGAATGCCGTTATGAAAAAATAGTGTCAAAACAAGGTTCAAATTTATCAAAGTCTAATTATACATTTTTATCATCTGCCCAGTAAGACTGTGTCTTTAGTTCATTTGTTAACTACTGGCTCCTAACTCACAGGGAGGTAGGGAATGTTTTCAAACTATTTCTGACAAACTGGTTTTAAATGACTGCTTAATCTCATTCTTCGGAAATTGAAATTACTTACCCTTTTTGTAGTTTTCTTTAAAAATACTCCTGTGTATATATGTATATAATAAATGCATAAATTGCCTCAGTATTTGAGTACTGCTGTCACTTGCTTATGTCAGGAACTATCTTCTGTCAAAGCTAAAAAACCTGAGTGGAACATACGCTAGGTATGTCAGTATTGCTAGTATTACGCAAGTAATACAATATTAAGATGCTTAAATGAGCAGGAGTATAATCCAGATGCATCTTAAATAAATGGAATAATAATTCAGAATTATTTATAATTAAGATCAAAGTTTGAGAAAGTACACAAACACAAAAATTAGAAATTGTATTTCTAGTGCTCTTTTTACTGTTTCTGCAAGCTGTTTCTTATCTGGGACTTCACTGTTTTGAAAACTTGTCAGAGAGTAAGACATAAGAAATTCTGAATAGTTCCACAGATACGGTCCTGTGTTTGAAAGACAGTAGTGTGTCCAGAGCAGCTTTCTGAAGCCATTGCAATGCTCAGGTTGTGTGTGTGTGTGCGATGGCAGAAAGCATTCCCACTTGCGGTTTATTAGAGGAAGGTTGTGTCTCCTGTAAGATCAGTTTAGTGTGCTGCCCAGGTGATGGCCTGCTGGCTCTTTGGGTCTAGCTGTTTATGAGAGTCACATCTTTGATCTTATCTAGGATTGTAGCTATGTTGTATCTTACGTGACTCATCATTCCATGTGTTCTGTGCCTGTTGTGAAAAACAAGCTGTAGTTCAGAAAATATTCCTGTTGCTCTGCTCTAGCAACGTTTTTTTAAAAATCATATATCTTAGTTTATGCATTGACATCCAGAACCCATCTGGATGCATGTGGCATGTGGAGCTGCAGGTAGAGTACAGGTATTCTACAGGTCAAAAACAACTCCCAAAGTTTGTGGATTGAGCATGGCATTGGTGAAACACAGTAGTAAAAATCCTGTACTTTACTTTCACAGGCCCAAATCTACCAATGGCAACTGTTGATATCAAAAACCCAGAAATTACAACTAACAGATTTTATACTCCACAAGTCAACAATATTTCATATACCAAAGAAAAGAAGAAAGGAAAAACTAAAAAGAGAAGATTGACAAAGGCAGATATTGGAACTCCATCTAATTTCCAGTAAGTGTGTTCTTAAGTTTGAGTTTGGTTTTGGATAGGTGGGAGTTTTGTTGCTTGGGGTGGTGGGGAGGGATATTGTCATTTTGCTTTTCCGATTTTTTTTTTTTTGTGTGTGTCAGTTACACTTGAAAATGGCCAGCTCTTGAGCTTGTGTAACCTGAACTAAGTGAATGCTAGCTGGAATGCTATGGGGTTTAAAAGAAAGTTAGCTTGTACACAGTTGAGAATTTTCCTGTGGCTGTAAACTAAAAAGTAGCTTGTTATCAGCTTAGAAGAGACTTGAGCTGCATAGAGGTGCCTTATTGAAGTTGTCAGCTCAGTGAAGACTCATATTCAGGCTCAGAGGTCAACTCTTTAACACTGATTCCTACACCTGCACATACTTAGCTGTGCTTTGTCATATGAAATACACATTTGGGTCCTGACTTGTCATAACTGCAGAAATTACTTACCATGATTTCATCTTTGGCTTTCTGTTTACAAACTTTCTGTTGTATATCTTGTGATGAAAGTACAGCATACGTCCTTCAGAAATTTTTCCTATTGTCATTTCTTACCTATCTTTAATCTTTTGGAGTAGTTATGATGTACCACTTTGAGCTTCGCTTTCATGAAACTTAGTTTTGGTCACTTTACTCAATTAACTGTTGCTTTCCTGAACGTTAATTGTTGTAATAATCGTCTGCCCTTTAAAATAAATATACTTTATTTGCTGAAGCAATTTAGGAACTTAGAGCTTGAGTTAGTTACAGGAGAGATCAGTTTCTGTGAAGAATGAGAAAATCAGTGTGACATTTACATGCCTAGTGAATGTCTTATTCTTTTGAAGTGGTATGTTGTGTCATTACACTGATGTATATATAATATAATATAATTCCATTAAAGTAATGTTGGCATTATTAGTTACAGTAACATTACTACACAGTGTTTTGGGACAGTGCTCTGTAGAATGGGATAGTGGATGGAACATAAAAGAGGTGGGCTAAAACACTTCCCTAAACAGACTCTGCTTAGAAATTTCAGGCGTCAACCTTGTTCTTACTGATCTGAGTATCAGTGAAGTGCTGCATCTGTTAGTGTCACTTGAATAAAAGTGACACTAAAAGAAAAGGAGGAGGAGGGAAACAAAAATGAAGAGTGCTTAGTAGCTGGTCACTGTTGTGACTGTACTGATGCAGACTTGAGCATATGTAGACAAAATTTGCATTACCCTGTCAGACCTCTGTTAGGAATTTGTGGAAGGGGTTGTGCAGTAGCATAGATATAAAATTACTTTGAGAATTTGTTTATGATATATATCAGATTGTGACTTAGAGAAGTTGAGAGTAAGGTGATAAAATATTTAATGACATTCAAACAAAATATGTGTTCCAGTATCATATAATGTAACATTAAATTGCAAATGGTGAACCTTTACAAAAGAAGTCTGTTGAAAGTCCTTTTGGCTTGAGGTCTAAGTTTCCTGTAGAGTGCAACAGCTATGTGTCATCTTATTATGTAAGATACTTTAACTGCTGATTTTGCATAAACATATGGAAACTGGCATTTGGTATTGTTAGGCAAATAAGCCAGTAGGATAACTTGTATCACTTGTGCTATGATACTTGTGAAGACCAGCATTGTCACTATTTATGCCAGATCAAAGTTGCAATCAGTAGAGAAAATTTTTGAATGTCTTCTGTTAGACAGGTGTGGAGTTTCACTGTTTTGAGAAAAAAAACAACAGTCTGTACTCGAATGTAACTTATTACTGTGTACATTCTTCTAAGTAGCATGGAGACTTGGGGTTATCTGTTAAGTATGCATTTGCATTGAAAAGATCTGAAAAATGTGTGTTAGAGTCAGTGTGTAGAAGTAATTTATCTTACTTTGAAGGGTGAAAAATGAACAAAAAATAATGCTAAAACTGTGGCATATAAAACTTCAGTCAATTAAGTGCGCTAAATTGAGTTGTATGCTCACCTCTTAAAAGATCATCCCAAGTCACACAGATGTGCACAAATATGTGGGTAAGATTATATTTGTAGTGAACTAATGTAAATTTACATAGGCCAGGTTAATACATTTTGATCAGCTGCAAGACCCTGTTAGGAAATGCGTGTATAATTTATGTGAAGCAAGCTGTATCTTAGCATTCAGAATTCTGTAAACAATTCTGGTAGTTAGTTAAAGGCATTTAAATAATTAGGCAAAACAGCTTTTCCTTTTTTATGGCATAATTTCACTTTAAACCAAACCTTTTACTTTTCTTGCTTCTTAAAATAAATAGTTAACTAGTCGTAGTTATACCAAAACAAAAACTGATCATTGTACTTCAGTATTTTAATGAAGAAAACTTGTGCTGCTGATAAAAACAGACCCAAGCAAGAATACAAGGTCTGTTGTGCAAGGCACTGTTTATCAGCAGCCAAACAGTCTCAGTAATTTATCAAGTTTAGCCTAGACTGCATTGGCTACTAACAGCTGACCTGGTAATTTTTATATCTCTGAGCTGAACTTCATGAAAACTGTATCTTCCTTCTAGAAGTCACCATATGTGAAAAGAATCACAAAACATGGAGTCCTGGTAAAATTATGGTTCTCTTTTCCATATCCAGTAGCAGTATTGTGAAGTAGCTTGGAGGGGCACAAAATCTATCTGTGTTCTAACTGCTCATAGCATCACGTAAAATAATACTTTAGTACCCACATGAAATGACTGACTGCTAGAAGCTTAGAAGATGGCAGCTGAAAACAGTCCTGACTTATCTTTGAAAGATGGGAATGGGAGAGGGGTGATATACACAGTGATGACAGGAAGGATGAGGCTTTCCAGCTGCATGGCACTGAAAAATTTGGCAATAGCGCAAGGTCCAGTTGCTATGTGAAGGCTAAACTTCTCCTTGATCTCTGAGCAGTCCTTCCATCATTGTCCGTATGCACCACAGGGTGGCATGAAGCCTTCATGTTTTGCCACAGATTGTAACCTAAGGAGAGAAATTCTCCATTTGGTCTTCTGGACATGAGACAAAAAGTGAAAATAAAGACATTTTACTATTCCATTCTCAAGTGGGGCACTGAGGAATAAGAATTGCTTGAAGCTGGTATCTCTGGTTATCTTGGTGTCCTCTTATTTTAGTTAACAAGATCCTTTTTATGCTGATTAAATGGACTTTTCTGCTTTTTTAGACACATTGGACATGTTGGTTGGGATCCAAACACAGGTTTTGATGTAAGTAATTTAATAAGTTGCTGAAGAGAATGATTAAAACTTTAGATACTTTTTACATTAAAGAACAAGTTACCATAAATTAAATAGTTATAAATTGGGATTTTATGATGTGATGTAAACAGAGAGATGTTGGAATAGAAGGGAATAGGCAAGGGGGACTGAGTGGGGGGGGAAAGGTTCAAAACCTTCCTGCCAGGTACCTTTCATGCAGGGTACTTCTTCTCCTAGAGTGGTACTTTCTGACTTGAAAAGTCAGCTCAGAGACATGTACATCACCTTGCTGTTCCTTTTAACTATATGGTTTGTGGGTATTTTTTCCCCTAATACCAACGATATTTTAAAAATATGTCCACATTCCACGCTACCTAAAACTATGTATCTCACTTGCAGGTGAACAACTTAGACCCAGAACTGAAAAATCTGTTTGATCTGTGTGGAATTTCAGAGGCTCAACTAAAAGACAAAGAAACTTCAAAGGTCATATATGATTTCATTGAAAAAACAGGAGGTGTGGAAGCTGTTAAAAATGAACTGCGCAGACAAGGTGGGGATTCCTTTTACTTCCATGTAAAAATTAACAGGGTATTTTTTGCCTTAAGGATTAGAGTAGAAACTGTTGATGGTGAGCAGTTTTTGATTCTCTTCTCTGGGCTTCATGTCACTGCAGTTGCACTGGATCATGTTTCCATACACTGTACACTATGTAAAAACGTTCAGGCGTGACCCATGAGAGTACTTGTCCCTGAGGAATAAGGATATTTATGCCAGTTAAGTAATTTCCAGTAGCACTTAGTCTGAATGCAAATCTACGCAGTATATTTGATACAGCTGTTTCAGACTGTGTACGTTAAATATTTATTTATAATCTCAATCTTATAAATAAATGAAAGTGGTGAAAGACATAATGCTGTTGTCAGCTGTAGTGGTAGTAGATGGCTGGCAGGTATGTATGCTGCCCATTTATCCTGGCAGAACTCTGTAGAGAACCTGAAACAACTGCAGACCTGCAATTTTTATATTTTTTAAAGTTGGGTTTTTTCCTAATTTGAAATAAAAAATTCTAGTTTTGAGCATGCTTCTGCTGGAAAAAAAATTCTCAAATAAACTGCTGCCTGCCTAACCTTTAAATGTGACCTCAGCTGATGCATTATCTAGTGGAAGAGAGCAAGTCAGTTTAAAATTATACTGCCAGTGTCAAACTTTCAAAAATTTTCTTAGAGCTCTTCTCAAGGGAAAAATTATCTGAAGTGAAATTACAGTGGTTTGAAAGCAGTGAGTAAGCTGTTCAGTGACTGAAGAGATACAGAATCAGGGTACAATGACTTGTTACATTTGTTTCTTAGGTCCCCCTCGGTGGAGCGGTATGTACTTGAGCTGGCATCTTAAGCATATGCTTCAAAGTATTCATGCTGTTGTGTGTTTTCTTTCCTAGATGACACCTTAGTCTGCACCTGTTTGAATGTAGTATTAAAAATTATGTTTGAATTTCTTAGTTAAATTGCAAACAAAACTCCCAATTATGAATTTTTTTTTATCAGTAAGAAATCTGTCAGCTTCTCTATAGAATCTTAACTCTGTTTAAATGTTCACAAGGTTGTTGATCCCATATTGCTAACTTTTAAACTATATTGAGGAGACTTGCCTTGGAATCTTATGACTAGCTTAAAATATTTTTAAAATGCCTATTTTTCTAATTTGTATGTGTTAACTTCACATTATGGCCATTTGCATGCATGCAATTAAAAAAACAACTGCCTCATCTATAATATGCATGATGATAATCTATCTCTGTGCTTTTTTATAGAGGTAGATAAAATATTCCAGTATTTCAGTGGGTTTATCCACAACTGTGTTATTTGGTGTATGGACTTGACTGCTGTTTGAAGTGTTCTTTCTGAACTGAAAAACATATTTCTGTGTTTATTGCAAGAATTTCTGTGCTTACATATTCACCCTGCTAGCATGCTGACTGGAGAGTTGCAGAAAAGCCATTCTGCAGAGATGGAAATTATTTTCCTGTTTTCCCTGCCCTTTCCCTAGTTTTGGTACTGGTCATTATTTTTTTGGTGACAGTACCATCTATAGGTGATCATACAAATTCTATTGTTAATACCAGTGTACAGATTAGTGTGCATTTATTAAAAAAACTAAAATTATTTTCTTGCTTTGCTTGTACCATCTGTTTGAGGGGGAAGGGAGAGAGGATAAGTTAATAGTGCTCTCTCCTTGCTGGTCCTCCCTCAATTCACTGCAGCTGAGTGCAGACAGGCAGAATGCTGTTCACACAGATCGGATGTGGCATATCTCTCTAGTTGCAATGCGAAGAAACCATTTTCCCCCAGGAAAACCTTAGCCTTGTGTTAGAAATCTAGGGAGAGTGCAGACCGATCATCTCCGTATTGCAAAAACCCGTCACGCTTGGTAATGCCGCCCTCCCGTGGCCGTAAGCGGAACTACAGCCACATCAGCCAAACACGGCAGTTGTTAAAAAAGCAAGAATATTTGCAGTATGTCTCCTGGAAAATACATGGCATTTCAGAGGCAGTTCCCTCTGTGTTGTTCTTGTGAAGGGGTAGAAGAAACCCCAGCATCTCGTGGAATTTAAGAACATATCTTTTTCTAAAGATGAGCAGGGAAGGAGGCATTTTTATGGATGTTCCCTTGTCTATGCCAGTGCAGCCAGCCTGCTTTCTTTGCCAGTAACATGAAGGAGATAATAGAAGAGGTAAATAAGTATCTTCTTAAGTGTAATACCCTTTGTGTTATAAAGGCATGTGAAATCAAACATGAATTTTCTTAGTTATGTGATGGCACATGGATTATTAAGTAGTTATGTGCAGCAACCACACAACCTAAAGTACCATGAGCCATTAGATGCTTAATGGAAGAGGAAATGAAACAGTACTACTTAAAATGTCATTAGCAGAGCAAGTACATTTCAAGGCCACTTCACAGATAAATGATCCTGTGTGTAGCCCTAAAGTTGTTTCCTTTTGACAGCCCCTGCCATAAAGATACTGTTGGAAGTAATTTTCAGTAAAAGACACTAAGAGTCAGTTTATGCTGCATTATAATGCTTTAGTGGGGGGGGGGAAGGAGTTGTTACTAGAAGATACTACTTTTAAAAATGCTTGATTTTGTAATTACTTAATAAAATAGTGGATAGATTAGAAAGTGGAAATTCTGTATTTCACTGTAAGTGTATTTCCTGAAAAGTTCTTTTCTTTTGTTCTGTCCTAGCTCAAAAAAATTTTACAGGATTCTTCTGAACTTCAATCACTCATTCTAAGTCTTGCACCTGCTTCCTGCAGTGGTTACCTCTTTTAAATACATAACTGACATAGGCTATGTTTCACTTGGTTTGCCCTATAGGCATAGCTTATATTCAGCTGTATCCGTTTTAATCTAGAATTGGTAAAATTTGTACAGGCACAGAGATCCTTGCAAAAGGCAAGGCACAGCCTTCTTTTTCTGCTGGTCTCTGAGGGACTTAGGGGGTGTTGAGTAACAGGTAATTCAGAGTTGTTTTGTTTCATTTCAGCTCCACCTCCGCCACCACCGTGCAGAGGAGGACCCCCTCCACCTCCACCTCCCCCTCCCCACAGCTCGGGCCCTCCTCCTCCCCCTGCTAGGGGCCGAGGGGCACCACCTCCACCTCCTTCAAGGGCTCCCACAGCAGCACCTCCACCCCCGCCTCCATCCAGACCTGGTGCAGCAGTGCCCCCGCCTCCTCCCAACCGGATGTATCCTCCCCCACCGCCAGTGCATTCCTCCTCTGCACCGTCCGGCCCTCCTCCGCCCCCGCCGCCGCCAGCAAGTGGGTCATCGGTTCCTCCGCCCCCTCCACCTCCTCCACCCCCTCCTGGTCCTCCTCCACCGCCAGGCCTTCCTTCAGAGGTTGATCACCAGCTTCCAGTTCCTGTGGGAAACAAAGCAGCGCTCTTGGATCAAATCAGAGAAGGAGCTCAGTTAAAGAAGGTAGAACAGAACAGTCGACCAGTGTCCTGCTCAGGAAGAGATGCACTGCTAGACCAGATACGACAGGGTATACAGTTGAAATCTGTGAGTAAAAGCTGTTTCTCACCCAGATCCCCTTGGGACTTGCAAATGCAGTGTGAACAGTGAAATGTGGCTCTGCTTTGGGGGCTGGATTGTAAGTTTTAGTAAAGTTTCTGAAGTGATGACTAAACAGTAGTACTAAGAAAATGCAGAGAACACACGTTTGCTACCAATGAGTTTTGGTGCATGAAATTACCCTTTCAAACTCAATTCTCTCTTCTGAGTAAAATCTGTAAATCCTGCAATGATCATGGCTGTACAGAACTTTTGCAAGGATTATGAAAGATTGCTAGTTTCTTGACTATTCAGTTAAATAATCTAAACTGCAGGGGATGAATTTAGGAGTAACGGTACTGGAAGGCAAACACTAGATTTATTAGTTTGTTTTTATTTTCATCTTAAAATGGACCTGTGTTCTGCAAATATTGAGGCTTGTAAAAAGGTGTCTGCCTGTGTTTCGACAAGTGCTGCCCATAAGAGATGCTGTAGCTGTCTCTGCTGCAGAACAGGCTATTACTGTTTCTTATTGTAGCCACTGATTGTCTTAAAAATAATATCTTAAAAACTACTTTGCCTATTGATACTTATTTTTTGCCACTCCTCTGCACTCAAGGCTTCTGCTGTAAAAAGTGTAAGGGTGTGTTCATATTTATTTCCCATTAGAGGTAGGCATTATCAAAGTTAATTACTTCAGAAAGGATTATCAGCCCAAAGCAGACTCATTTTTACAAACCCAAACAAAAATATTTTGTGGTATATTCCAAATATAAAATAAATAATGGTTATGCAGCCACACAAGTCATACATGTACAACCATATTAAGAAGCTTTCTTTCAGATGAATGCTCACTTCATCAGAGCTGAAGTATTTAAACTTGGGTAGGGCTAACTACAGTTCTGTTATATGGTAAAAAAGATGACTTTTTTTACTAAAGATTTTGCAGTTTGAGCTAAAGTAACAAGATGTTCCACAGTTTCTTCTGATGGAATATAAACTCATTAATCTTACAAGGAAGTTTGTCTTAAAATACAGAGGTTCTGTTTTGCTAATTGCATCTTTCTATTGTAACCCTTTTTCCAAGGTATCTGATGGTCAGGAGAGTGCACCACCTACACCTGCACCCACCTCAGGGATTGTGGGTGCGTTAATGGAAGTTATGCAGAAAAGGAGCAAAGCCATTCATTCTTCAGGTACGTCTGATAGAATTTTTCTGACCCCACAGTGTCAGGTTTTCAAGACTTAACACTTCTGTGTATCATAAAATGCTGCTGGAGAAAAGCATGGATTCCAGCAAATAGTGCAGGGCAGACTGCTCTTGGCAGTGCCCTGGTGATGGGCTGAATGGTTCCTTCATGCTGCTTTGAATTACTGGGGTCTAGCAAGTCTCAGTAATCCTCAGCTAAGTTACTAAGCAAGGTTAATATCCTTAGAAAAACTTTTTTGTTGTTGTTGCGACTGACTTGTTTTTGTTTACTAGCTGTTTGATTAAATAAGTGGTCAGAATATTTTGGGAGAAAGTTTTTGATGTTTCTGTTTGTTGATGCTAAATCTCTTGCCATTATTCAGCTCCTGTGCTGTCAGTTCTGGTGGGCTTTGGCTGCCACCTCCTGGACAAGGAGCAGCGTTACTTGACCAGGCGTCTGCCAGGACTGAATCAACTTCCCATGCTTAAGTGCTGGGAAAAATTAGGGCTGCAAGAGGATTTGCATTTCACATATACCAGCTTGTAATAAATGTAGTTCAGTAGCTGCAATGCAGCTGTTTGGGTACATCTGTTCTGCTTAGACTTTGTTACATTTCTGAAGCTTGCCTTGATATCAGAACTGGACCTGCAGTCTGCAGAGCATCTGACCAAGTGCAGTATGGTTTGTTGATATGCTGCCCTATGTGGTAATTGCCAGTTTTGGTACTTAACATAAATTAAATACCTGAAGGGAGCTAAATGCTCCCTTACAGTTTTTTCCTATGGGAAGGAAATGCTCTTGTCCAACAAATAAGTAGTTTAATTTTATCAGGGTACATTTTTAAACTATGATGCGTATTAAAAATGTGGAAGGCTAAATAAAGTCAACAAGTATTGACTTTGAAGTTGATGTTCATTACACAGCTTTGAATATTCCAGTATCCACAATGGGTCTTTAGTTCACCAGACCTTTTTTGGAGGGCTGTTTTTTTACCTGCTTGTAAAGTAAACAAATGCCATTATGTAACAAATCTGGGGAAGCAGTTCTTACATTCCAGAAATTAATCTGTTCCTGAAATGTAACACCCAGTCTTCAGCAAGCTGGCAACTTGCACATTCTTTAAGAAACAGTAATAAATAGTAACTGTTAAACGAGAACTTCTGATTCTTTTTCTCTATAGCAAAACACATTTTTCCTTTGTGAAGAAAAGAGTGAGTAAAGAAACAAATTAGATTTAACTTCCAGCTAATAACTATCTGAACTGGATGTCATGTCTAGCAATCTTAAAGTAGAATATTACTAAATGTATTGCCATTATGACCTTGAACTGATTGTTCTCTTTTCAGAAAATTGTGATAGAAATCAGTAATACTTTTATCATGTTAAATCTGTACACGCAAGTGACTTGCTTTTCCTATCTTACAGATGAAGATGAGGATGAAGACGATGAAGAAGACTTTGAGGATGATGATGAATGGGATGATTGATCATATATTATTATATATATTTTTTAAGGTGAATGATATACTAAACACTGCTTTCTGTCTATGGATTCTGTAAAATTATCATGTAAATGTTCTACCAATTTGCTGTATATTTTTGTTGCCTTTTGCTTTTTTATTAATCTGTGCAATACCTCATTTAATCTGTAAAGGTTTGTCATAATCCTCTACAAAGCTACTCCCTGTTAATGTGTGCAAGTTTACACCTGGATGATAATGTACATGTGAATACTTTCCATTCCATCAATAAGGGAGTTTAAATGTAATATGTGAGACTGACAAAAACCTTAATGTAATTTAGTTATAATGCAAGAAGGAAAACACTATTTTCATACCCTACTTTTTCTGTATCTAAATTTTCTTATTAAAGCCTAGTATAGCACTATGTTCTTTAAGTGATGCAGCTCTTAGTTTATTTAGCCCCTTGATTTCAAATTAAATGCTATATGAATGTTGAGGCTGGTTTATCCTATTGCATGGTTCCAAATACATCAAAACATTGCAGTTCAAATCTTAGCAGTATGCTTTACATAACACAAAAGCACTGCAGGAATGCACAGCTAGTTGTGAAAATCACCTTGCCCTAACTATAGTACTGACTGCTATTGAACAGCAGTAGTAATTAAATTCTTCAATGGGGGACCTCTGTCTGAAGTTAAACAGGGTGGCTCTGTATTGTCATAGTGGTAAATGCAACTTTGATGCAAACAAGTTCAACTTGCAGTTGGTTTGTTTTGGTTTGGGGTTTTAGGGAGGGTTTCTGGGAGGTTTTTGGGGGGTTGGGTTTTGTTGGTTGGTTGGTTTTTTTGGTTTTTTGTTTTGTTTTTTTTTTTTCTTCCCTGCTCTTGCTTTCAGAATGAAGATGTCTAAATTACTAGGGGCTGTACTGGAGGCTGGCAATTGCTACAGCTTGATCTATTTTTAAAATCAATTTTTTGTCGTTTTTAGGCTGAAGGGCTGCATTTAAGGCTTGCTTCAATAGCATTTAATTACTTGTTAAAATTTGTAGGACATTGGTGTACTAATAAACACAAGTGGTATTACTTTGCAGTCTTTGCTTTATGGTACACAGCAGATGCTGAAACACCAATCCTACATCCTGTAGGGTGGAAAGTCATTAACTCAGAATTATACACTATGGATAAGTACTGAACTTTATGGCAGTATTTTGTCTTCATATGTTGGCTTTAAGACCAAGGGTTGTGATGAAGATCAAGAACCTGATTCACAAGAATAGTATTTGAATAAGTGGACAGAAAATGGGATTTTCATTTCACAGCTTGCACATTTATATACATTGTACTTTGTAGTGCAGTAAACATTGGAACATCTGCCTGTTATGAAATACTAATCTATGCTAAGTGGGTATTTAATATCTGCAGCATTAATTACTGTACTTACTGTAATTTTCAGGTAGAAAATCTTTTTGAAAACCACATTATCGGACACAGAATGTTTATTAAAGTCAGTTACATTTGGAGTGTTGTTAATACATAGTGTCCTGGGACTTTGACTGTAGTCAGGGTATCAAACGAAATTTAAGTTATCGGAAAAGTGTTGACTGAAACCCAGTGTTGACCTGATCTTGACAGGCTGGACCTGCATGATATGGCTTGGATTTCTAACCCAGTTATAACCTAGTCTTTAGCAAATTAATTTAGTCGTAGGAGGAGAAAAGAAAGTTGCTGAAAAGTAGTGGGAGAGGTAAGGTTGTAGTTAAATTATTCAGAGGACGCTAACTTCCTTCCAAGAGTAATTTAAGCACATAACTTGAGAAAAAAAATTGCCAAGTGGTCTCACTTTCTTGCAGTAACTTTCTCATTGGCCTCTGCTGCTGGAAACACTTCCTGCTAGCTTTGCTGCTGTAATGGCTTGAGCTTTGGGTAAAGTGCAGCCTGGTGTAGCTAATGGCAGTGGAGTTAGCAGCTTGTGTATAAGGAAAATATTTGTATGGCTTTCATATAACTTCTGGCACTGCACTCTTATTTTTATTGCATATAGGGCATTTTAAAATTAAGCAGATGAGGCCTAGAGGTTTTCCTAACATGCTACTTACTAGATATGTTTAGCTGTTATGTTCCCAGAATTGGAATTTCTGTAATATAGTTAATAATTAAGCATCACAGTTCATTAATCAAATTTCTGTTCTGGATTTTGGGAGCTCTGAAGTTGCAATATTGAATAAAATTTTGATTTGTAGATACTGGCCAAAGAAAGTTTTTGGGTTTTCTATTTCTTCATATAAAAAGTACACTCACACCTGTGGTGTCCGGGTTAATATTTACTTTCAAGTAGTGTTTGTTCATGATAAATTTCAGACATACAGGCTGTGATGGCAGTTAAGTTAGTCATAGCTGCATGCTTCAGCACTCTGCCACTTCAGCTCCGAGCAGAAAACAGCATTTCATGATACTGGTGCATTGTTGCTAAACATTGTAATGAAGGCCTCTTATATATTCTGGTTAATTGACTGTCCAGATAGCCTTAGCAATTAACAAACTAGCATGAGGCTTTTGTATCTCAACACTCTATGTGCATAGACAATATCAGCTAGCCACTTGTACGTATGAAATTCGTAAGAACTTCTCAATCATTCAGTTTTCCATTTATCAAACTGAAATTTTTAGTATGTGAAATTTTTGAAATGTACAGTGAATAGGATGTTGCACTGGTGGCAATTCATCATGAAGCATAATAAAATTAATTTGACCCAACTAGTGTAAAACTGTGTGGTTTTTAAGTGCTGATTGCGGCACAGGTTTTAAAATAGATCTGTAGATTGATTACACACTTTAAAAGTGACTTTGGCCACCTGGCCAAGTTCACAAAGCAGTAAATAGCCACTGTCAAATCGCAGTAGTTTCATGTCTGGAAAGTTGGATTGTGCTGTTGAGTAAACACAATGAGTAAGAATGTGACACCCCGTCCTCCTGGCACATCTCACCGCTGCTAAGCAGCCTCCTTGGAAACAGCTACTGCTGCAGGCAAGTGCAGTAAACCAGCAACATTTCAAGGTCAAACAAACATGGGATCATTAATAAACATTCTAGAAGAAGTTCTAAATAATTAACTCTTGTCAGTGGATGCTCTAACTTAACCTGGGTTATACAGATGTAAATCTTTGTCCTGCATGTTATAGAGTTTGAGTTCAGGATACTTCAGAAGTTTGCTTCTCTCTCCTAAAGCATCTGAAGAGTGCAGCATTTCAAACTGTTACCTGGTGTACACTTTGTTTCGGGGTTTAGTGCTTATCTGATTTCTCAGCATTAAGCATGGGGCAGAGTTGAAATTGTTAATTGCAGGATGAGCTGAGGTATATAATCATTTCCTTTCCACTTCATAAGCAGAATGTTAAAATATGCTTTTTAAAGAAGCCTGTTTTTTATTTAACAGTGGTTACTTTCCCAAGTAAGATTCTTGTAAGGAGGAAAAGGGAGGAAAGAACCTATTGCTTTTAAGACTGTTAGCAGTCCACTGCAACAGCCTTTATCTAATCATTAGAGGAATTCTTGGTCTAATTAAAGTTCCTGAAGCTTAAGTACAGTGATAAGCAGCTTTATTTATAGAAAAGTGAAAATGGTTTAGGGAAGCTTAGACAATACTCAGCCTTTGTCTCTTAAAAGACCAGTGTTACCCTCTAGCACTGCAGTAAGGACTCCTGTTGCTATGTATTTGTTTCCTGCCTGGAATTTTCTTGAGAGTGAGAAGATGGAAAGGATGGGGTAGTGAAAACTAGAATGTGATCTGGGGAGGTTTAATACTGTGTTTTAACTACCTTGTCAGTGACTCTAGCCTGACAAGTCTAAGACAGTCTTCGAATGTTTGAGGATGTTTATCCCGTTGTGAAGGAGCCTTTTTGGTTTGTTTTTTTGTTTTTTTTTTTTGGTTTTTTTTTTTTTTTTAATTGCCGAATTACTATGGCTTGTCTGCTATATTGTGCTTGAAAAAAAATAAAACATTGGTTGTTTGAAATCGCAGGTTTGGAAACTATTCAGATACATGTTGAGGAATAGAATCATTGGCCAAATATAATTAGTGGCATGTTTTTCTCACAATTTGCATTTTATGCTGAATTTCATAGTATTTGCAGGTGTAACCTACTAAAAGGAATTAGACTAGTAATTTATCAGTTACTCAATTTTTTCTCTAACATACTTTGAAGTAATAACTGTAGGACTTACCCATTTATATAAAAAGTGCCTGAAATTAGGAAGTTTTATATGTTACATTTATTGTGGGGTTGGGTTTTTTTTTTGATCTGTTATCAACAAATACACTTTAAGGCCTTTTTCCTTGTGCTCTAAAGGGTTTTTGGAGTTTCTCTGGAGTGAAATTCTTGAACCATTACTTCATGTGTGTGCTTTTTCCTCCCTGAAGCTTAATCATCTTGAGTTTGGTTACTTGTGCGGTATGAATGCGAAATTTATTACTTAAGGACTAGATGAGGGAGTGCAAGTTTTGCTTGAAAAACAGCCATTACCAGCTGGTTTTTTTTGCTTAAAAAACAGCCATTACCAGCTACTATATTTTTGTATGTACCACTTTGGGAACACGATGAAATCTGATGTTTAAAGCTTAAGAAATAGGATAATGGTTGTATCATATATCAGACACAAAGTATTTGCTTAAATTACATCGGCAGGAACATGGATTTGGGAATTGGCTCTTCTGGATGTTGATGCCAAAAACCAGGGAACTGCTGGAGCATCTGAGCTGGATTTAGAGTACTTTGTTGGTAGCTGGGTCATTCCCAGGTGCTTGGGATTCAAGGAGCATGGACAGACAAACTGTTGAGAAGCTTGCACATTTTCTGTTCTTTCTTTTCTGGATAATACTACAGAGTAGTAGTCCTTTGGACCAAAGCAGTGCTTATTTAATAATCAGGAGAAGAAGTAATCCTCAGAATATAGTCACTCAGAATTACGGCTCTCCAACTGGCAGCAGAGAATCTGGCTTTATTTTTAAGTTCAAAGTGAAATGGAAAAAGCAGACTACACCCAATTAATATAAAAGGTGTTTTTTTTATGGTTCATCTCCTGTGTATGAATGAGAAAGGCCCATGGTTAAAGCAGAAATCTGCTAGTTAGTAGTAGTCTTTTTCACCTCTAGTAGCTACTGGTATCTAATCCCTGGAGAATATGTTACTGAAACTCACCTGCTGTGTTAGATAAGAAGCATTGGACTTTTTGGAGAGCAAACCTCTCTGTTCTCAGTTGTGTTCACAGTGCTCAGGCCTGCAGTTGTTAGAAGAAAAACAGTATGAAATCATTTTGTAATGTTAAAGGATTTCTTGTACTGTATGCTTGCCTTACAGGAGTTGGGATACTCTTCCTGCACTAATGTCCTGGATAACTCAGATGTTACCACATCTCAGCCCTTACTACCTGACTATTGTCTTCACTAACAATGCCCCTAAACCTCCTGTTAGAAATACAGTTAGCACAAATACCGTCAGCAGCTTACAGCACACAGCTGTTGTTTAGCACATATCAAGAAACAAAAGTTGTCCTGATGTTTCCTCTTTGGGAAAATAATGTCTTACCTATGTATCAAGGTGAAGAGCAACAGAGATCCTAAATGACCAGCTGGGAAAACACCATGCTGGTTGCTCTCAAGAGCACTGTGAGAGGTGGGTGGCTGATTGAAGGATAGATGTAATCCAAGAAGCATTCTTCCAGGAACCAACCCAACATAGATCACTGCTGGCATAGAAAACAAACAAAAAAAATACTACAGTCTTTCTTTGGTAGTGGACACATTGCCTGGATCATTGTGTGTGCTCACTCTCCTGGCTATGAACCTCAGGAAACCATGCAGACCTTGGGCAGCAACCCGTCAAGCTGATCATGATCACACATTTTATATATAGGATCTTCAGTCAAGCTGCCTGACCAGTCTAGAGATGATTCCTGGATTAGGAATGAGCTCAGAGCAGATTCCTTGTACTTTGTGCCCTGGATGACAGGTTTTACCTGGGTTACCTTCAGCTATGCTGCAGTGGGGAGGATTTGGTGAGACCTGTGTGTTCTGCCAAGCAGAAGTGAATTGTCACAGTGTTACTTGTAGACACAAAGTATCTTTGTTTTCTGAAAGGCTGTCATTTCAACCTCCTGACTGAAGTCAAATGCTGTGGTAGATCAAGTTGTTAGTTCATCCCTTGTGTGTTCAGTCAGGACAGCCTTTCTGTTGATCCTAAAATCCTCCAGGAGATTGATGCAATATGTAATCATTATGGTATGAAATTATTACAGATCTTTGTAGTTCCTGACTTTCCACCAAAACTAGGTTATATGTGTCCTTCTGTCCTTCCCCAAGCCATTTTGAGCACTCTCTTAGCCTTTGGCCCATTCTTCAAATACTCCTTCTCTGCCTAGATAGAACTCTGCCTTCTGAAAGACAGAGAAAAGTCAAGCTGTCTGTACATTTGCTGTCTTGTCCATTCTTTGCCATAAAACAAATTCAGGTTGTTAGCAGGAGGACAGAGCCCTGAATGGAGCTGCTGCAGTGTGTGACAGAAGCATCTTGTCTAACCTCAAGCAGGCTCTCTGTTGGTGCCCTTTTGTAGGTGACTTCAAAGAGTCCCCAGGCATCAGGGCAGATTGTCTGCACAGGGTATGTCAGCGGTGTGTGCAGAAAGTAGAACAGCGTGGGGGTCGTGTCCCCTGCACCAGGCCCAGCCTTCAGGAGGCGTAGCTGTGCTCTCTCAGAAGTATGTGATGTGTAACTGAGCAATCAGGGATGCAGCTCAAAGTGGAATCCTGCATTTGTGCAACTCAGTCACTCTTCTGACCCTTGCTCATCTCCACCCCCTGTAACCAGCGTGTAGACACTGAGCAGGTGCCATCTTGCACTTCAGGCTCTTAGATGCAGGTGTTTTCACTGAAACCAAATCTGTTTTGCCCTGTGCCTCAGTTGCTCATTTGTCTAATGGTGCTAATAGCACAATGCATATAAATACATCTAGTCCAGACATGTACTGCAGTCCAGACATGTGACACTTAAAATATTTTTAAATGCGGTTTTCCTTGTTCAAATTTAGTTATCTCAGTTCTCAGAACAAGAACATTAGGTAAGACTTCTTCATTTCTACAAGGTCTAGTTTTCAGAATCAGTAGCCATTTTTAAGCTCTCAAAATGAAAACCAAAACAACGTGAATCATGTCTGTAGAGCAGTTAATCTGAGTTAAGCAGTTTCAAACAGTTAAACTGTTTCAAGTAAGCAGTTTGATTACTTGTGTGTGCAAATATTGGGTCATGCTCTGGTGTTGCATCAAACCGGTTTTTGATTTAATATTTTGGAAGTCCAGCCACAACATGCAGTTCCCCATGGATTTAGTTTTAATAAACTAAAAATGTTTTAATACACCATGTGAAAGACATGAGGTTTGGGACCTACAGACTAGTTGCTAATCCGCTGGTTTACAAGCCAGGTTTGCAGCACAGCTCCCATCAGGAGCACTTCACTGTGAGTGACGGTGTCAGAAGCTTAACTGATCCCGGACAGGGAGTCCTGCAGCAGCGTGGGCAGCCCTATCGTATGGCTGCGCCCGGGGCTGCACCAGGCTGCCTCCCCTGCCCACCGACAGCCCCACAGCCCTCCCCAAACATGTGAAAAGCGACAGTTTCATGGGCGTGAGTCCTTCTAAAACACCAGAATCGCTGCTTCTCTGACTGCCTATAGGTCTGCAAGGTCAAAGGTGCAGCGGTGCTGCTGCCGTGCTTTCAGAAAGTGCAGGGTCCTTGGAGGATTTGAAGTGCAGGAGGCATTCTGTTTATGGCTCAGATTTACTGCAGCTCTGCGTGTGCTGGCTTCTGCTGGTTTCGTCTTACTGCCTCGTCTGTCATCTCACTTTGAAAGGGGCCATCCTGTTTTCATCAGGGTGCACGTTAGAGCTCTGACTTTGTTAGAGGAAAGGCAGCCAGTAGCTTTGAAGTGTGTGATAATATTTTTGCTCCTGGATGGTAGTCACACTATATTCCCCAGCCTCTTGGATCATCATGGAACATTAGGAGAAATTGTGACAGGATGTGGCTGAAGTCAGATTGATTTACTTTCCTCTATTAAATTTTTTTTTTACAATTTGCACTTGATAACTATTACAGCCATAAGGTAAAAATGTGTCAGCTATTGCTTCTGAACAACATGATCCATGCTTACTTAAAAAACTTTTGGACTTGCCATATGTTTTTAGATTCCAACTAAGATTTTATTAATCTTTCTGCATAATTTTCAGTAAACAGCTGCACTGTCAACATGGAGACAGAGAAGGCTTCTAAGAAACACAAGGACAAGCGCAGCTCTTAAAATCTGACCTCCTGTTTTACTACTATGAAGACGGGTGCTATATTGTTGCATTAAAGAAGGAAAAAAGAAACAAAACCTTTGTCCTTTGTGTTGCTAATTTGAGTGAAACTGGCAAAATGTTTCTGCCCTCCTCAGTTTCTTAAGGTCTTGCTGAGCAGAAGCTCATAGAGGTACTTACACCAAATTTCTTCACGTGGTTTAAATATTGGTTGTCCTGTGCATGCATGTGCTGTTGGGATGTCCTGGAAACAGCCAGGATGGGAGCTCTGAAGCAGCGAGTGCACAGGTACAGTTGTGCTTCCCTAGCAAGTCTCAGTCCCAGAGAAGAATATGTGTTTAATTGGTGTGGTACTTGAAACACAGGAATAGAATTATTAGTCTGCAGAGAGAGAGTCCCTGTAGGATTAGTTTCATGATGACCACTGAGCAGTTCTTCTGTGCCATAGCTACCTGCTGGGGACTCGTGCCATGAGGTTGTCTCTGTGTTTCATCACTGTTTCTCCTCTGAAGTGTGTGCTAGCTCAGAGAAGCACGTAGCTGATACACAAGAGACAGGCTTACACTGCAGATGGGAGCATCTGAAGCAATCTGTACAGTGTGTACAAAGCCCTCTTCTCTCTGCTGTGGCACACGAGGCTATGGCAGAATGCACAGGGCAAAACAAAGACTGGAGTTACAGAGTTCAGAAGGGATTTGCTAGGCTATCTGAAGCAGTGCCCCATTGCACAGAAGGATATCAGTGTGTACAAGGTTATACCAAGAGTTCCACAAGTTCTTGCTACAGTTTTGGTGGTTCTTGCAGACTGGCAAAACATTTGGCATTAGTAGTGGGTCATTGTTAGGCTGACCAGAGACTGGAGCTATATAAAGGACATACCTCTGTGGTACTGGAGAAGGTATTCTGAAAGAAGGCTGATTCTGCATGCTGCACTGTATTTATAAAATTCTACTGATAGACAATTTTTATTAACAGAACAAGCGTATTTTGTCCTCCAAGATACAACTACGTATTTTGTATGTGGTGCAAGTGATTATGTAACTGCTTTCCAAAAAAAATCTGTAAAAAAGATTTTTAGAATACAGGACAGAAGGAAATCTATATTTAAAATGCTTTATGAATTTTTTGCTTTTGACAAATTAATGCTGAAGAACATTTATTTAGATTCACAGTGGAAGTTTCAGATTTATATTTATATACCAAGGAAGTCTCATTTATGTTTATCATATTTACAGCTGTTGACACAAACACAGGCTTGTTGTCGGGTGCACAGCACCAATTCACGGCGAGATGAGGTATTTCTATTTTTTATTCTAGTTTGTGCAAAGTAGGGAGCTGGGACATAACGCATGAAAGGCTGGCTCTTCAATCATCAAAACATTGTGCTATTTATATATTTTAACAAAGGCATCAGCATTCATTGGTTACAGATTACATAACTCTTTCGTTAATTAGTACTGAAACTCCTATTTCCAAGTTTTACCTCTCATTCTCATGCTAATTAGTCCATGCACAGTTCTTCCCTCCATTTGAGTTGGGTTCATTGTGAGTAGGTGGTCAATGGGTTGGTGGTCAGGATCTCCCACTGCTGGAATTACCTTTCCCCCAGTTACTGCTCAGTTCTGCTGACTTCACTCCTGGTGGCTCTTGTCCAAACAGCCCATTCAGCTTGGGACTGTCTTCCCTTTCCCTTGAAAGATTGATTAGTCAAGCACACAATGTTCACAATGCAATCACTTAATCATAACTGTCCAGCTCTAGCTACTGATTAAGAACAAAAAAAAAAAAATTAGATTCAAATTTTGGGGGGCTCAGATCTTGAGGGGCTTGATATTACAATCACAAGGCTATGACCCTTTACCTGAAACACAGTGAGGGATGTCAATTGAGGGATTGTGTGATATCTACCAGGAGAGAATATTCTTCATCACTAGTGAGACATAAGACGAAAAGATGTCTTATTCTTTGTTTTGGTTCAGAGCCAGTGGGAGGAAAGAGCAGCTTGATGAAGCTTTGATTCAGACTGTCTTCATGGGTTAGGCTTGGCTTTTCCTTGTCTCAGGTACTTTCATCTCCCATTACCTGAGCAATGCCAGATGAAGATTAAAGAGGGGGGGAAAAAAAAGTTGCAGGGTGTCTTTTGACATAAAAAAGTGGACTCAGCAGAGAGACATGTGAGGAAAGAATTGACACCGATGAGAGGCCCTGAGCCCAAGCTGGTAACATTTGAATCACACTGATTTTGTCTCTGAGAGAGTTATTAAACAGACCCAAAGCAAATGTGGGAAAAATCAAGCCTCTTCTATGTAAAACACTGCAATGAAGGGAAGGGTCAGCAGAAGAAAATGGAAGGGATGGAGAATATTCTTCCATATTTTTAAAGTGTTAATTGGAAGAACAGCAGGAGATTGGGAAAGAAAAAACAAAAACTGACCATAATCAAGCTTTTTTTGGTGCTATGCAGCAAGGAGGCCAAGCTGGTGAAAAAGCCCTTCAAGTAAGAAGTCAGGTCACTGGCAGGATGGTGCTCACCTCTCCCCCGTACCCTCTTCACACACCACTTGGGGGAAAGGCAAATAAAATAATGGAGTCATAGAGCCTGAAGTGGAAGAGACCTTAAAGATCCTTTAGTTCCAGCCCCCTGGCATGGACAGCGACACCTTGCACTGGACCAGGTTTCTTAGAGCTCCATCCAACCTGGCCTTAAAGATTCCTAGGGATGGGGCATCCACAAATTCTCTGAGCAACCTGGTCAGTGTTTCACCACCCCCACAGTAAATAATCTATTCCTAATATCTAATCTAAATCTGCTGTCTTTCAGTTTGAAGCCATTCCCCTTGTTCTGTCACTACCTGGTCTACAAAAGTCCCCTCCAACCTTCTTGTAGGCTCCCTTCAGGTACTGGAAGGCTGCAATTAGGTCAACCCAAGCTACCTTTTTTCCAGGCTGTACAATCCCATTTCTCTTGGCCTTTTCACATAGAAAAGGTGCTCCATCCCTCAAGACAACCTGTTGGCATCATGTGGACTCACTTCAAGGTAGCTGTCCTTACTGTGCTGGGGTGTAGCATCTTTTCTTCCTCATATATTTGAATGCAGCCTTCCCCTCTGCAGCACAGTGTGGGCCCCACTCAAAAGCAGCTGTACAGATACTGTGAAGAAAATTCCCACTGGTTAGCTCAGTGTTTGCATTTTGAAGGATTATAATATAACTGGTGTAAGAGGCAGGAGATCAGAATAGAGCCAGAGCTTCAACAGAATTTCCAGACTGAATCCCCAATTTCACTTAGAGGCTAAGTGTAATTATGCAACTCCTGATTTGCCTTCAGGTCATCCCCAGCTGGTTTCAACTAAACCAGATGTTCTGCTTTAAAGTATGGTATTTTGTGTCAGAAATAACTACTCAAGCCCACTGCTTGCTTTTAAATGTCAGGAAGGGCCCTGGAAACCTCCCATGACCTCAGGACAGCAGGCTGCATCTTTTGCCAGCAAATACTGGAACAAGGTGACCACATTTGAATCTTCTTTTCACAGATCATTGCAGCTCCCCCAGACCCAGCAGAAGGACTGAACAGTCCTGCAGTTTTCCACCTCATGGCTTGTTGAAGAACTGAGCAGTTTTACTATTTGCCCCAGCAGTAATGAACTCTCCAGGCTTCTTAATTTAAAATCAAGTGAGAGACCCTGAGTGTGCCCAAGAGATGCATTAACCTTGAATTTCAAAGAAGAAAATATCCTATAAACACAGCTATAGCCAAATTAAAAATCTTTTGAGACCACTGCTCCATTTGGAGGAGGGGTTAAATATTTATCATCTTGGAAAGAAGCTGATTTGGAAAGCAGGTGTTTAAACATTCATTGAAATATGACAGCGAAGTTCAGGTCTTTGCTTTGAGCCATCTCAGGCCTGTCACTCTCACCACAACAGCAACACTGGACACCCAGAAATGCCACCCTGGAAGTGATGAATTGACCCATCTCTGATGAAAGAACCTCTGCATCTATCACCCCATTGCCACTTTATCCCAGGTGGCACTGCTAATGTCAATACAAGGATGAGACAGTATCAGACAATCAACAGGCAGAGCAGGTGATGGGAGAGCAGTCCTGGGTAATGCAGATCCCCAGATGGGATAAGGACCCCACGTTCCCAGTTACTCAGCACCACATCTCTGGTGAGGAATAAAGCTGAGGAGAAAGGTGGTGCAGGGAGGAAAGCTGACTGCTTCAGGACCAGTCTGACTGCTTCAGGGTCAGTTTGACTACTTCAGGGTCATTCTCACTGCTTCAGGACCAGTCTCACTGCTTCAGGGTCAGTCTCACTGCTTCAGGACCAGTCTGTAGTGGGATCCTGGCTGGCGGACAGGGCAGGGAGCTGAGGGCCCTGAGGGTGGCTGGCTGTCTGAGGACCTGGTGCCCTCTGCATTGAACAGGTCTGCTCACCCTGCATCGAACTGGGCATTAGAATGAGACACAGCAAGCTGTAGTATTGACGTGCTGTTCAGTCACTCAGAGATAAGGCCATTCATTGCCACTCTGAGGTAGTCAAATAATGGCTATCCAGGGTGAATGGTCCTCCACATCCAGCATGGTTGATATTAATGACCTTACTTTTCACCTAAGAAGATGATGGAGTACTAAATAAGACTTTCCAATGGACATTGTTTAGGGAGACTAGGAGCCCCATCTACCATGTATTTTTAAGAGCCAGTCTAATTATGTTTGATGTTTTCTTGGAGCAAAGGCCAGTCTGGAGGAGCTGTTATGCTCTACAGACAGGAAGCTGACAAAATGTGCTCGGTGCCCTTGAGGTAACACCATGTCTTGTAACAGGGAGCTGTCAGAGCAGGATTAGGGCTCAGGATTGTCTGACACCCAGCTGTGAGCTCAGTTCTCCATGTGACCTGTGGGATTCTTTGCAGTGGGAATTCGAGAGTGGGAGCCAGTGGCACAGTGGGGTTATTCAGGCTGCTCAGCTGTGCTGGCCTATCAACTACCAACATCTGTGGCTCTGTAGTCACCAAGAGCCTAGGGTACTGATCCAGAAAAATTAAATCCAAGCTGCCCAATACTGTCCTCCCTCTGTTCCTAGCTAGAGGTTCCCAGCATCTCCTTTGCACCAGCAACACAGCTCTGAAACTGCAGTGAGAGTTCTAGGGAAGCAAACTGGAACAGTCTTCCTTTTTGTTGGTTGATTTATTTTTTTTTTTCTGCAGTGCACATCTAGAGCTGCAAAATTGTCCTGGAGCTGCACTAGCTAGTGTTGCACCTAAAATTCAACTACTGGGATGTTTGGAGTGATTTGATCTCAAACTGATTTTAGTCACTTTAAACTATAGCAGAGACTGAAAAGTTTAGCTCATGAGTGGCTAGACAGAAGATAATCCTGGCATGGGATGACATAAATCTTCTAACAAGGGCTTGTAACACACCCAAACCCATGCTAAACTGGGATGAAAGGCAGGAGTATTTGCCCTGGAGTATTTGTCTGGGTGCCGCCTATGCAGCCACAAACCTTCTGGGCTGGTGCTGGTGCCAGTTTCACCCCTCACAACATGAGCAGAGTTTGCTTGTGCCTACCCAGCCTCCACAGCTGAGACTGAGCTGCCACAGTCTGGGCACACTTGGTGAAGAGGAAAACAAAGGGCTGGAATTTGGCAGAAGTGATTAAGAGCACATGAAACCCGAGCACTGTTGCCTTCCAACTTGTTTGTGAAACACAGCAACACATGCATGGGTTGCAGATTTAGAGAGCAGTAAGCTGAGACCAAGCAACAGGGGTGACCCCACACTGTGTACACATAAACACTTCCTTCAGGTGCCTGCAAAATTCACTGCTTTAACTGGAGCTCATTGGCAGGCCTCGAGAACATTGGTGAGTGTGATAATTAAAAAATACAGCTATACATACACACAAGAAAAATAACCTTCATACGTGGAGGTTATACTTGGTTAGTCTGGTGAAATGTCTTCTAGGCCACTCCTGGGAATCATCCCAAATTTATCCTCCTCAGAGTGCATAAGTATTTCTGACTATCAGTTCCTTAGATGCTTGTTTCTTAAGTGAGGAAATGGCAGAAATGTCGTGTCTTCCTTTCCACAGGCATTCTTTCACAGCCAGGTCAGCTGTGAGACTCCTGTCCTCATGGCTTGCCTCATCTGCATTTACAAAATTTCCTGCGTTGGATCATGGGCTGTGCTTCTCTCACCATTTAGAAATACACCTTTTAGAAATATTCACTTATATTCCACCAGCTAAAGTATTCCTGTTAGCAAAAAATAAAACAAAATAAATATAGTAGTAATGAATCTAACAGCACTTGATGCCTGAGGATCTTGGAGCACACTTCAGTCTGTGTAAACATAACCTTGCAGTACTGTGAGATGGATCAGTACTGATGTCTCCAAGACAAAGTAGAGGTATAACAAATAAAAAATATACCCCAAAGTACACAAACAGCCCAGGACATAACCCTCAGTCTTAGCTTTGAGATACATGTCTGGACTCTTACCATACACTCGGTAAGAATTTCTACTGCGACTGTATTTTAATAAAAGAAAAATATCTTTCCCTGTGTTATAGAAAATAACTCTTTTTTTTTACCATTAAAAAGGCTTTATAAAACTCATATTCATTTGAAGGTGAAAGTTGTCAAAGATTCCAGATAGAAATAAATACATTTGGCAGATAGACTGTTTCCTTGCTTTCCACAACAACAGAATTCTTTCATATCTCCATTTTTCTTTTGGACCGATCCATCCTTTTGACACAGAGCAGTTACATCTGGATCTGATAGTGCCCCAGCTGCCCTGCAGCCCGCGAATGACAGCTGCCCTGTTTTTCCATTATCTCCACAGAAAGAAAGCCCTCACATGTTGTGCTCTCTCCTCTGCCTTCCAGTTTCACACAAGGCTGCATCCCCCCGGCTGACCTTCAGCCCGAGCTGCCCGTGCAGGACGGCCTGGCAGGGCAGGGAGCAGCGTGGAGCTGGGGCAGATGAGATGGTCAGTCCATGCTGGGAGCTACCCCATCCTTACCAGCCACCCACTTGCTTTGCCCAGATTTACACCTTCACTCTGCCTAAGCTGTGACAGCAGCCCTGTCCCTAATCCTCCTCCTTTCCGGCTCCAGGTCTTGGCAGCTCCGGGTGAGGCTGCGGACTGGGAAGCTCAAGTCCCAGTCAAGAGGTTGGATATTGAGATATTTTCCCTTGATAATGGTGTTTTCTGAGTAACAGCTCTTAAACGTGAGCCCTCTGCACTTCCCAGAGCAAGAGAACTGTCAGATAAAATAACATTACTAAAACACTGCAAAAATCACAGTCCTGAACAGAAAATTCATTTAGGGTCCAGCTTGAAACACTGTGAGTGGACAGATACTTCAGGTGTGTGAAAAGAACAACATCTCATGCTACTTATATAAAAGGGGCCACCACAAATCACCAGGTGATTTTAAAGAGCATCTTCTCAGTGACACAGGCATGCAATCATTCTAAGCAAGGCTTTTTTTTTCCTGAATGCAGCATTTCTCCTTATGTGTATGGCACAATTGTCACTGTCCTATTTAAGAAATTAAAATTCAAAATTCAGTAATTGAACTGGCAGTCAGAGTAAACTTGTTTTTTAACTTTTGAGGAATGAATCTAAAAATGAATTCTGTCATAAGTGCAGCATTGGACAAATGGATCTGTCATACCCAGAGAGTGTACATGCAGTGCTGTGTGCACGTATCAAAATGTGAACAAAATTCTACTCCCTCTAGCAAATTATTAGTTTCCTGCTGGAATCAAGTGTGGATGGTATTAAGCCAGAATCTAGCAGAAGACTTTGGTTTCTACATGATAGTCTTTGTCTAAAGTAACATCTTACTTGAATGGATTTGAAAATAGAACATCTTACCACAAATTGTAGGAGATTTTTACAAATTCCAGGTTGCAGATCCTGTGGAGTTATCACATCTAAGAGCATTAATTTAATAATGTCAGAGCTTCTGTGTTACCAGTTTCAGGCTTCTGCTTCTGAAAACACCAAACCATACTACAATTTTCATAAGCTTCTTGCATTATTTTAACAGTAAGAATTTGCCCATTCTTTTTTAATGGGAAGGCTGTTCCAAGCACCTTCTTATTCTAAGAGTTTGGATATGTCTTCTAATTTCTGATCCAAATGAAGTCGTGCACAGTTTCTGGGGTTTTTTTCTACTGCTAACTATGTCCCACAGCTCTTTCCACATTGTAGTATTTATAGACCTGAGCTGAAATCCCTTTGAGCCTTTGTTTGGCTAGATTGATCCCACCACCTGTTCTCATCTCTCTCACAGGACAGCCTCTTCAGTTCCCCAATTATCCCAGCCATTTTCTGTCTCGCTTCCAATTCAAAACAATTTTTCCTGGCTGTTAGTTACTGAAATTGTACACACCCTTCCAGATGCAGTTTCACTTGGGCCTGCACCTGTGAAAATAGTGTTTGGAGCTACCTCTCCCCTTACATCCAGGCATTGCAAGTACCCCCTTCATGGCTAGCTCACGGTGTTCATTGGTGTCACTCTGCAAACAGCCTGCAGACAAGCCCTCTCTCTTTTGGGTGTGGAGCTGCTCTGCCTTAATCATAACTTCCCCTGAACTGATGGACTTCTGAGAAAGATGTACGAGTGGTGGCATGGAAGTGTGCAATACTCACAGCTTCTGCTGTGTTCTGCAAGAGTCATAACTGTGTTTTCTGCCATGTGGGCAAGGCAGAGGCCGTGGCTGCAGCTTCCCGCTCCTCTGCCTCACAGCCTCTCAGGACATCCATTCTCCCACCACGCCATGCAGGGGCTGTCCTACACCAGCTCTTCTGGCTCCCTACTCGTGTGCAGCCCAGACTTGGCCTCCAGAAATGGATGTGGCTTCACCTGGCAGGAGCCCCCATGGCCACCTGCCCTGTTTGGTGGGAAGGAATCACCTCTGCAGGGCAAGAATCCCCTCTGCTCATCCAAGCCCTAGCAAGGTGGGGCACTGTCCAGAACACCAACAGGGAACTCAGCAGGAGGCAACAAAACTTTCAGAAGATGTGAAAATAAAATTTCTTGCTCTTTTATGAGCTTCTTTTCTTTCTACAATTTCAGCCACTTCCCTAGGTGGTGAGGCATGACCTAAAGGGCCACATACTGGATTTACAGGTAGCAGTCAGGCTCTGGTATTCCTGGTTCTTTCAGCTCTTTTATAGAAGCACAGAATGGTTAAGGTTGGAAAAAACCTCTAAGATCACTGAGTCTAACCCTTAATCCAGCACTGCCAGATTCACTTCTAAACCATGACTCTAAGCACCACACCTACATTTTGTGAACTCTTCTAGGGACATTTCCACCACTTTGCTGGGCAGCCTATTTTATTACTTGATCACCATTTTGCTGAAGAATTTTTTTTTTTTTTAATAACCCATCTAAACTTCCCCTGGTGAAATTTGAGGGCATTTCCTCTCATTCTGTAACTTTTTGTCCGGGAGAGGAGCCTGAACCAGGTTACAGCCTTCTGTCAGGTAGTTACAGAGAGCAACAAGGTCCCCGTGGTCTCCAGGCTGAGCACACCCAGCTCCCTCGGACACTCCTGATATGAGTCACTCTCCAGACTCTTCACCAGCTCTGTTGTCCTCCTCTGGACCTGCCCCAGCCCCTCAATGTCCTTCTGCAGTGAGGTGTGCAGGATTCGAGGTGCAGCCTCACAGGGCTGAACTGTGCTGTGGTACACATGGAACGCACAGATGATGGATTTTGATGTGTTTGTTTCTCTGACTGGTCTTTCAGAGGAAATGGATGGCTACCCACTGCAGGAGCCTCATGAGTCCAAATGAGGAGCATACCTGCACCCTGGGGCTCCCGTGTCCAGCTCTGATGGGAGCATAGAACAGGATGTGCAGGAGCTGACTCAGGACACCTTTCCTGCAGGTCAAACAAGAGGCAGTCAGCCCTCCAGCAGAGATCAATTGTCTCCTCGTGAGCAAAAAGAAGTGAACTGAGCTTACAGGCAGAGCCTGGGCCCCAGGGGTGCCTGTTCCCAAGACAGAAACATATCTTGGCACCCCTTGGCTCCTTCTAAACCATATGACTGTCCAGGAAGGCAACACTAGCTCCCAGAGGAGCTGGGGCGCTTTGTCGTAGGGTGCTTGCTTGCCTGTTGGAATGGAGAAGAGATTGCTTCTCGGACACATCTGTGAGGGAGCTCAGCACCACTGGCAGCACAGCTGGAGGGAAGGGGACTGACTTTCCTTTCAGTGGGGCATCAAAACCTTCACAAGGCGTTTGGGGGTGCCATGTGGCTCTGCAAATAGGAGCCATGCCTTGAAGTGCCTCCAAGGAAAACTGCTATGGAATGTATGCAGGCAGAAGGCAATTGCCCAGATTAGACTTTGGCTAAGGCACAGGACTTGACCCCTGGGGAGGGAGTGTGGCACAGAGCCTCGATAACCGCGCGTGGCCGCTGCTGCTGGGGTGCACAGCACCTCAGAGCAGGGCTCACGCCGAGAGGGCTCACGGCCGCTTGACAGCCACCACTGGCAGCAGCTCTGGACAAGGCTTTACAGGAGCTGTGCCCATCGTCCTCTCCTTCTGCACAAGGGTAATTCCAGCAGCTCTTACCAACCTGAAAAATTAATTCTACCCTCTTCCTTTTTTTCTAGGCTTTTTCTCCTTTCACATTTTTCTCTTCTCTCATCTGACAATTTTCAGTATTCGTTTTCTTTATCATTTCCTTTTTCTATATCATTTTTCAACTCTCATACAGTTTCCTCACTTGTCACTCCTTTTCTCAAAAGTATGGTATTGTTTTTTAAAAATGTTTACTTGTCTTGTCCAAATCCTCTCCATCGTACTTTTCCTGAGTTCCTCATTGTTTTTTATTTTCCCTTTCAGCTGCTTAGCTGCTTTTGCCATTTGATTAAACATCCAGGATTTTTCTCATCCTTCTCAAGCTTCTGTGTACAAGGTCTGGGGCCACAGGTCTACTCCTGAATGTGATCTGCATTCCAGTACTGCTTCCATCCTCAGAAGATCCCAAGCCTCAGCTTCCATTTGTTCACAGGAGATTGACCACAGGTCAATTTTTATGCCATGGGAGCCTATGCAATTATAAAGGCAGCTAAAGACCAGTCATAATGTAATACTGGATCTAGAAATACTCATGAGTTGTTGTGATCCTGAGCAAGAAGAAAATTGTGTTTCAGTTAGTTATAAATTGCTTTTGGTATGTTTTGGTCAATAAATACAAAAGAAAAAGGTGTCTTCACTCTTTTCTTGCCATGGCAGTAACATTTCTTACAATTCATTTGAAGACCCCCCTCTCCATTAGGCTTAATTTCCCTTCAGTAATTTGTTTCTATTTCTGGGAAAATCTATCTCATTAATATTTGTAGGTACAAGCTTACTCATATTTTTTCAGTACCACTGCTGGGTCACCCTAAGTAATTCTCTTTGACGTGGCTTTATAGAAAAGAAATACTAATTCTGCTATTTATAGTTGCAATGAGTAAACTAATTAACACTTAGTAGTGCTTCTGGACATATCTCTCTTCTTACCTTTCAACATTTTGGCCACTACTCAGTTTCCTTCATGTTATCACTGCCTTCACACTAGCTGAAGCACCCAGAACCATAACTAATTTGACAGAGGGAGATGTCTAGTGCTACATGAAGAAGGGCTATTCGTGCCATTGCCTGTGATGTGATATCTCCAGTTGTGCATCTCCAAGTGACATTGGCTCTGCTTCCACTGTATCATATTGACAGTTCACACCCTGCTTGTTGTTCAACTGATACCACAGGAAAGCCTTTTTTCACCTGGCTGGTAGGCTGCTTTTCAAGTTTCTCTGTCTGACTGGATGGCTGCACTGGGGTTAGTTCTGATTACAGACAGGACTTGTACTGAAGGGATCTCACTTCAGTAGCTCTGCTGCATCCTTAAAATATTGACATTGACTATCAACCTGTAAGTCAAGGTGAACTACAGCTCTGTTCATCTTCCAGTTCTTTAGGCCAAGGTTCAGCACCTGGTGTGCCATATTGATGACCTGACACAACCCATAGCTTAGTTTTAATGGCCTTATAAACCATTTTTTCCAATATAAATATGAAACTGCACCAACATATGGGCTCAGGTACTGTCCTCCACATATGCTCAGGTGCAGCTGAGAAAAATCTCAGGTTCTTTTCCAGAAGACTTCCTGAATGCTCATGAACTTGATGCAAGCATCTGGAGGATCTTCACTCACAGAAATCCAGGACTACGTGTCTGCTTGAAAGCTTCAAACCACATTTATTGTAATCTCATGGAAAAAAAAAAAAAAAAAAAAAGAAGAAGAAACCACAGGCTGGTAAACTATTACATCTCAGTGTAAAGAACTTGTCCAGTTATGTGCAATCAGATATTGACAAGAATATCTAAATAAGCAACAACTTCTCAATATAAATCTCATTAAATAAAAAATTATTTCCATATTTACAGATTACAATGCAAATGGATCCTTAAAGCATTATTTCGTATTTAGCAGGTTTATTTCTTTGAAATAAAAGAGAAATGGCTTGAATCTAAGAGTGTACTTTGGAAGCAGCTTTCTAGACAGTCTATGTTACCACCAGTGAAAGGACAAGCAGCCTCCCCTCGGTCACTGCTCTGCTTCTTCTGCCTCCCAGGCTTTCACCGAAGGGCTTCTGGTACCTCCACCTATGAAACAGGGAAGGGAAGGGCATTCATTACATTTGCTGTACACTCTAGATGGCAAAATACCTGAAATTCCTGCCAGACATACACCGCCAAGAGCTCTGTGCTTCATCTGTGCATCATCTCCCACAACAAGACTGAGCCTGGGAAAGTACCCCACTTTCTGTCAAAATCACAGTCAGACAGAAATCACTGTGCTGAGAAAAGCCTAATCAGAGGGAAGCCTCCTCCCAAGTCCTTTATTATGCTCACATTTCTGAGATTTTTTTTTTAACTAAATGTGTGTACTAAAATTAACTGAGCTTGTGCTATATTTGGACCACAATCAGTTACTGAACTAGGATCCCTTACTTACCCGCCTTAATTGCTTTATGCTGCTTGCCCGAATTGCTTCCATAAGGTTGTCATGGAGAGACCTTTGTGGGGTGGATGGCCGGGTGGAGGGTCGTGAACCTTCCTCTGATTTTCTGTCTGAGACTGATTTTAAAGAATCTTTAATTTCTTTCAATATGCTGTTCTCATGTTTTCTGCTTTTTTTGCCTTTTTTCTTTTTCTGTCCGTTATGTAAGGCTTTTTTTGCACTTTCCTGCTGTTTGATTACTTCAGCTATATTCCTGGTAGGCGCCTTCTTGTCTGGAATAAGCGGAGGAGGGGGAGGAGGAGGGGGAGGTGGGGGCGAGGGGGGAAGGGGAGGTGCGGGTGCAGGTGCTGAAGGCTGACATTTCACTGGCAGTGCCTTCTTAGGGAGCTTTGGGGAAGACCACGGTGAACTTTTAGGTGACACGTAAGGTGAGGAGCGAGGTGTCCCCTTCTGCAAAACTTTGGTCTTTGGATTGATACCTCCATCACAACCTGACTCTTGCTGCCGCTGCTCCTGCATACGCTTTTGCCTTTGTTTATCCATATTTCTTGTCAGGATACTTGTCATGCTCATTCTTGGGCCAGCAAGGTCAAAGTGGTACCCCAGCTTTACCAGAGTGGTGTTCTCTTTCAACAGTTTGACTATGTCCATTTCCACCTGGCTGCCCATGATGTGCCTTTGATTGTGGAAGCGCAGTTCTGTTAGAACCTTGTTATGCTGCAAAGCTCTCATGATGGCCAGCACGCCTTTGCCTGTGATAAAATTTGACTCAATATTCAGGCTAGTTATATGCTGATTAACCTTTAACATACCAGCAATAGCTATTGCCACGTTGTCATCAGCATGGGTGTTAGCCAAGCTGAATGACTTAACCACTGTGTTGTCCCTCAGGGCTTGAGAAAATTGTATAAGCATCTGTGAAGTGATGTTTTCAATGTTGTTCAGATTGACCTCAGTGGTGTCAGGGTCGTTGCTCCTAACTTTTTCCAAAGCATCTTCAATAACTGTTGGATTTCCACAAGGGTGGATGGCACTGCTTTTTGAACTCCGATTATCACTGTCTTTTCCATCATGGCCGTTGAGGAAGCTTTCATTGTCCTTTGCACCATTACACTTTTTGTGTCTGATGTGGTCAGAACGCCTGCCAGCTGCAGCATTTTGCTCTTCCTCATTCTCATCATCACTCTCATCTTCATCTTCCTCTTCGTCTTCTTCTTCTTCATCATCCTCTTCAGTATATGCCTCCTCAGACACTTCACTATTGCTTTCTGTGAAACATTCTTCTTGAAGTTCTTCTGAATTGTCCTCTTCTTGCTCAGAATCCTGAACAGGAATGTAGGTGTGGGTGTTAAACATGATTGAAGTAATGCAACTGCTGCCTTTTAGCACAGGAACAATTATACTGACATTATATAAATTAACATTGAAAACTATAAAAACAAACAGATACAGTTAGAAGAACAGAAAATGATTCATCTAACACCTAGGTAACATTATTTCTTTTACATTCTTTAGAAAATGCTTAGCATAAATTGCAAACACTTTACCAATGTTAGTGTTTTCTGCCAAAAGAAAACTTGATACAAGATATTATGACATGGACATACTTCAGGTTTTCTATGTGTTGGCATGTCTACAAGGGGATATAATTTGGATCCTTGACAGCAGAAACATAAGACAACAATTTCAGAATGAACATGAGCAACAAGCTTCTTCATTTCATGAGGACATCTCAGACATCTCAGACTCCCTTGCATATGTTAGTATGTCTAAAAAATTAAAGGTTGCCATGCTTTAAAATACAAATAGTGTCTGCATGTGTGGTCTTGTATGCCAGCATGCAAAACAGTACAGGATTACAGAAGTCATGTCAAAAATACTTTGGATGTACTGCATGGGCTGCACATAATAATAAACTATTTGTGAAGAAAGGATTGAGATGCATTCCCACAGGTAAGATACAACCACATGTCAATAACCCCTGAATTTCTTCGTGTTTGTCAGGAGCTAAGCTGGGGCTCACCGCCAGCTGTCACGGGTCACCCGCCATACTGTAAATTGTTATAACTCATTTCTACAGAGCAAATGCATTGTTTTTCTGAAACACAAGGTTATTTTGGTGTGTTTGGTGGGTACCAGGAAGGCAAATTTGGAACCATGCCCCAAAGCTCTGTATGCTGCCTTTAGCAATTATGGTGGCTAAAGAGAACTTTATGCAGAGGAGCAGGAAGGTCTTCACCCCAGGAAAGACTCGCTCTCCCCATGGAGGACTCCAGTAGTATGATGGGGATCTATGGGCTGTGGCAGAACCCAGAATCTACAACCAACCTTAAAACTCTGGTTCAAAAGGTTTTCCATGTCATGTTTTGCCTATTGGAAAAACTATAGGTACACATTTTTCTTTACAATTGTAAATGTTTGTAAAACTTTGAAAGAATTATGATTGTTCTGTATGCACTACTTTAGCAATACTTGTGTTTTAATCTCTGTAAAATACTAGATTGTATTTTCCAAAGTGAGTACACTCTGCAGAGACACAGTGATTCTGTTTCTGGAAAACAAAAGTGTTACTAACAGGACAGCCTATTTTTAGACAACCTGTGCAGTTTTAGGTTTGCTTAGTTATCTGGCTCTGAAAATAGAGAACTGTTAAAATGCAGGGTAGTGTTTCACAATTTTCAGTAGAATTCTGTGCTGGGACATATGCAAAAAAGATGCTAATTGTAATGTTTGCAGAACTGTGACTCTTAATGAAACAGGACATTGAGTTGTTTCTGCCTGGTGCTCCTGAGCATTCAGTACCTGGGGTCTGGCAGGGTCTGACTGCACTGGCCCGCACACAGAGATCTTGTAGGACCCAGCCCTGGTGCTTGTCCTGTAGAACATGTGCAGCAAGGCCCTTACGCTGAGAGACACTGTGCTACCTATAGGCTTGGTATGGGATTAAGATTTATAGCTGTATCTTCTCTATATGTCTGAATATATATATCTTCTCTATAATGCCTGAAAACACCGGGTATCCAAAACCCTGTCTTCATGGCTTTGGTTTTATATACTGAGGAATATATACTACACATGAGCAAAAGGAGGTGCCTTTAAATTCACTATTGATATGTTTAGTGATGTTAAATTAATAAAAATCTACTTGATATTTTTTTTGAGTGACATTTCTGAGGTCAAAGGCAGAATTTATTTGCCTGTCATGTACATTGTCTGGTGTCACAATAATGTGCATGATAATTTTGAAATTGAACATGGAGACATATTCCTACTGTAGCAGCATTGTGGTACAGGACCACTGCAGGCAACCTGTAGGGCTTCACCTTATTTTGTGGGAGTAATATGATGAAAAGTTAGGACTAAGAGAGTCAATGCTGAGGTAAATCTCTTGGGAGGACAAGTTATTCACCCTAAAAGGCTATCTGCAAGTTGTTTGCCTTTTGGACCAGCTGATCTGTCACCACTAACTATAGAAGGAGCATGAATAACCATCTTAGATAAAGGTGCATAACTTCCAAACAGTCGAAGGCAAGAAGAAAATTGTTTTCAAGGACCTTTCTCATTGCCATCAGTGGAGAGAGTCTTTGTGACCTTTATATCAGCATATGAACCTTTTCTAATTTAAGAATGCATTTTGAAAGTTTTTTCTCAGATCAAAAAGTATAGAATCTTTTGCCAGGCCTTGGAAGTTTAGCCAGTACCCATCATTAATGCTGTATATACATGGAAAAAGAAGAAAAAAAGAAAAAAAAAAAAAAAAAAAGAAAGATCCTGCCATTGTATAAGATTTTTAGAAGTGCCCATGTTTCGAGTTCCAGGCTAAGCTGGAAATAAACATTAATCTTGCCATTTACTCTCTAGGACTGACAAACAGGGAGTGAAGTCAATGTCTGCAAGCTGATACTAATGGTCTGATGACAGCTACTGGTCTGTGCTCTTGCCTGCAAAGACCTTATACTGCCATTCACAAACAAGAGAAAATATTTACATGTAAAAACATCCTGGATATTGCATTTTAATCTATCTGACTCTCCTCTAGGAAGATATTTTATCTAATGTATAAACTGCAATTATTTCCTTGCACATTAAATAAGCTCCTGCATCAAGCTGTTAGAGGTTCTAAGTTCAGTTTTGCTGTCTTTGCCTTTATTGTATTACTTTCTGCTTAAATGTGGGAAAATGTGCCCCATAAACATAGCAAAAGCTCAGTATGAAGCAGTGCTTAAAAAATCCCCAAGTCCCCACTTTGTTTTGAAATTACATGGAACCATCATGAAAATAGAAGTTGCTTTTTGGTTGGGCTCAGTCTCACATACACTTTCAGCAAGGATCAGGAGTGCCAACATGGACATCAGCTGAGACTGAGAGCGCTCACTGCTTGCCAAGACTGAGCCCTTCACTCCTGCCCAGCTGTACTCTCCATTTGCAGTTCAGGAAATGGCTTTTATTACGAACATTTTTATTTTGGGGAACGAGTTGCTTAACAAACACTATTGGTTGTTTTTTAGGGAATGCAGTTAAATGGCTTGACTGATGACTCTATCCCAGGCCACTTTTTAAATAATGTACAGCTGCCCTCCGACTACAGTTGCCAGAAGACTCCTGAACCATGCCAAGGATCCTCAGCAGGAACAAAGCAACACAAGCTGCTGACTGCAACACAAGCCGCTTTCTTCCAGCGAGCACAAAGCCTGGCATCCGCTTACTCAAATTCTGACATAACATGTACTCAAAATTATCTTCCTTACGTGTTTCTCAGCAGTCAACACTGGTTGTTTTTTAAGGAAAGGAAAAGGCATTTTGTGTAGCTTTCCTAAAAAATCAAATGCTATCCAAAAGCCCACATGTCTACCTATTAATAATTTCTAACATGCCCTTTAATTTTTGTTCCTATTTTAATCATTAGTGATAGTTTTTATGGCACTTTCTTCTGTTCTGAGCTGAGCACTTAAGGTACCTCCAGAGAGAGCAAACACTCTCTCTAATACTCAGTGCTTTAGCAGGCACAGAGGTCTGGCTAACAATGTTCTTAAAAATGCTACAAGAGGCTGAAAAGAAATTAAATCAGTCAGTGAGATCATGCCAATGCAGAATAAAACCAAATATCTATAGGAAACAGCAAATGCCTCAGCACCTTACCTTCTCGCATGCACCCAACCTCTCTTTTTCCAGGAGTTTCTTGGTCTCCCTCTCCCAGTAGGCCATCAGTGCTTCCCTGCTGAAAGTCCCTGTTGGTGTTTTCTCCGTCAGGCTCTTCTGCCGTTGTCCCACTGGAAGGTTACGGTCGGGCTCTATGTCCTCCAGCTCCCGCTCCAGCTCCTTCAGCTCCTCTTCCGTGAGAGAAGCGAGGAGCTCATCTTCATCAATGTCTTCATATTTACTGAGCTCTCTTCTGTACCCAAAGGTAGACATGGTCCTGCTTGGTCAGGCTGGTACAAAGCTACAGTGACCAGGCATTCAAGAAGGCTGAAGCAAGCAAGCTGTGTCTGGGGTGGTCAGCAACTGTTTCCCTGCATAGGCAGAGGCACCCTTTTAAGAGTAATCATCGGGGCCTTACGACAATGCATGAAGGGATGAAAGCATGCTCCGTTTTAAGCATCAGACGTCAGCTAGACATCTGAACAGCAAGAATGTCCCAACACTAATGTTTGCAAGTCCCTTAAAGAGGGGGATTATTGACACACTGGCCATGGCCATATTTAGAGCAGGCAGCTAGTGGGAGAATACCAGCCTCGCAGACGGGGGGGCGGCACCAAATAAAACCCCGGGCGCACTTACACTGGCATCGTGTCCAAATTGCAGTGGGGAAAGAACAATGAAAATCCATTTAATCCTGAGCTGTCACAGGGGCTGGAAATAAAACACCCTTGCTGTTGTTCTGTGGACTTCCTCTCACAGTTTTCTAGTGGAATGCTGTTATCCCAAGGTGTTTGCAGGCGGCTGGGGTCGGTGGAAAGGCAGCCAAGGGGAGGAGGTCGGCAGCTGTGGGGAGCACTGCTCCCGCAGTGCCACACGTTGTCTGTAACAAATCACACAGCTGAATTTTTTACTCATTCCCTTATTTTTTCTAGGACTACCAGAGTGAGAATCAGCTGTTCATGTCCTTTTGGAGCACCTGTGAGAGTTTTGTTCACGTGGAGAATTGTGCTGTGCCGGGGGGAATGGACAGAGTCACCCAGAGATTTAAGGGTAACAAGCCCTGGCTGGGCAGGGGGGCTGTGCCTTCATCACTTCTGACAGGCCGAGCAACTGAAGGCATCTAGTGGCTATTCTTTTAATGGCTGTTGCTCGCTGTCACTGACTGACGCGCAGCTGGAGAGAGCCCTTCAATTCTTTATTTTAAATGTTTAGCTACATAATAGTTTCTGCTAATAGATTTTACATTATTCTGATATTATTTTTATTGATAGGCATCTTTCAGTAAGAAGAATTGCAAAAAGAAAGATTAAACTGTGTACTGTTTATTGTTTGCTTTTCTGATGTTGTTTTTTGGTTTTTTATTTTTTCTATTTAGCAGTGAATGATGGTGAGCTAGCAACATCTTCTGAAACATGCTGGCCACCAATATCTGCCAACCTGTTTTCTGAGAGAGGGGGAGAGACAGGAAGAGAGAAGGTTTTATACATGGAAGTAGGAATACATCTATAACAACATGTATCAACCTTCTTAAATGATAATACACTGTGTGTTTTAGATGGTCAAGCCAATATTAATGGAAATGTAAGTGAACATAATTTGAACTATTGTTCTTTTCTGACATCATCTCTTTGGTCAGTATGGATTGGACACCTGCACTGAGGTATGTTGTTTAGCCAAATTGCTCATTTAGTTTCATTATTATGCATACAACTTTACTGACAGTAGAGAGAGGAGATTATCAGATCTTTATGAAAATCATGCTCAAAGAAATTATATTTTTCCTTTGATAATTTGTCTGTATGAACTTCATGCAGTTATTTTGATCAAGAAATGGTATGAAAGCTTATAACCTTAATCTTTCCTAACTTACAAAACACATTATTAAAGCAGACATAAGATGATCATGCAGCTTAATATAAAATAAATATTTGCAGGTCATTTACATTGACAGAATCTTTGGATAAAATAAAAAGGAGGCAGATGCTTGGCTTATGGAGCTAAGAGTGTTACCTTCACCCTTAGGCCTTCATGGTATAAGGTCCCATGATGGGCCAAGTGCACACACACAGGTCAGTTGGTCCACAGGAGTTCTGTTCACTCTTTCAGCTGCACCTGCAGAATGAAGCCTGGGCCAAATTCTGAAAAATGTGAAAGACTAGGAAAATATAAGTTCCTTTTTCTCTTAATTTGGCATTATCAATGCTTTTTGGTAGAACTGACATAGGCAATAATTATCTGTATATAGCTGCACTGCAAGCAATTTTATTTCTTTAATATGTCTAGGACAATGGTTCACATCGTTATCATTGGAGTTAGCCAGAGAAGCAGCACAATAAAGTTATATTTCTTGAGTGCATTTTTGCTGACAACATTTTGTTGCAAACATATTTTGATGGAGTTAGGAAATATGAACTGGACATATTTTCTGTTGGAAAATCCTGATTGAAACTGAAATGCTTTTAGAAATATGCCATATTTTATTAGTACAATGTTGATATGTACAACACTGATATGTACAATATTAAAAGCAAAAATATGCTGTTAAAAATGAAAATAAATAATATACTGTTTATGAATGGAAATAAAATATACTGTTTCCAGAAAAAAAATCTCAGTTTTCCGCTCTTCCTTTTTTGTCAGGTACAACAAAATTTGTAAGTCTTTCAATTTTCCTGAGCTGAGAGTCCATTATACAAAGTACAAACATACAGATATGTTTAAATTGTCTATTCAAAGTTTTGTATCTATAAACAAAATTTTCCAAAATTAAAGAAACTTTTAAAAAGCAGCATGTATTATTCACTTCTAAAATAATATTCCAAAGGAATATTAAATAACATGAATATTACCTTCAATGCTGCTCCTTGCTGAGACATGATACAACACTGGGCCAGTGGTGATGTTTTTTCTACAAAAAATGCCAATGATGTCCACCCTAGCCATAAGATAATTTAAAAACATTACTAAAGATGGACAAGGTACTTTCTTGCACATTTCTCCCCTGAAGCAGGGGGAAAATTGGCAGTCAGGTGATGTTATAAGAGGTTTGTTTCCCTTCTTGATCCTGGATGGCACTCATGGTATTTTATGACCTATTCTTTACAGGGAAATGGCCAAAGGTGAAGAACCACAAACACTTTATAGGAAAATTTTAATAAAAATAATAAGGCTGTAGCACATGGAAAGTTACACACAAAGAAAAAATAATATGCTAAAACTGTAAAGACAAGTGCTCACAGGTCAGAAAATGTGGGAATAGTATTTGTTGTTGCCTACTGATGAGCACTTAAACACATTCCTTAATTCCATAGTTCTCTAATGTATACTTTGATCCTAGACACCTGAGTGTCAGAACCTTTACTAGAACCTTTATTCTTTTTCATTGCATGGGAAGGATCACACACATTTAATAGCCTTTCAATGTTTTATTTTGCCCCTGTTCTTCAGCATAGTAAAGCTATCAATGATTTTAATTGTCCAGTGGCCTTTTCAGAGGACATGAAGGTTATCACTTTTTTAAGGAAGAAGAAGAGAGGTACAGAAACCTTAAGCCTTAAAGTACCCACTAATTTGGAATTTTGGATTCCCTTTTTGGCAATATTTGGCATTATGCAAGCATTTCAGCTGATCAGGGCTCAGTTCCTTTGGGCATCAGCCGTGGCTGAAGCTTCCCACCCTTACAACATTTCAGATCACAGGTTCCAACTTCCAAGAGGAACTCAGAACAAAGAAAGGAGGAATTGTGTTTTCCTGTTATTAGCATTCTTACCTGAAACATTTTCTTCCTGTTTCATAGTCTCCTTTCTCAGGCACTATACATGTTCTGATTTCTAAAAAAAACCAAGCAAAAGACCCAGAGGTCTGAGCAAACATTTCTGTGTTCTCAGTCACACCATTATAAACAGTTTAGGAAGAGTCCATTGTGTGCTAGTGAGGTGGCACAGGGAACTTCTTCCATCACAGGAGGCAGTGAGTAGAGCATGAACCATATGTAGTAGAGGAAGGCAGATTTATAGTGGCTACATTGGCTGCTGTTTAGGATGAATCCTCCAATTAGACATTAGGAAAAAGCTCTTTATGGAATGGGTTGTCAAGTATTGGAACAGGTGTCCATAGCTGAGTAACCATCCCTGCCTGTATTGAAAATACATGTAGATGTGGCACTTAGGAACACAGTTTAGTTGTGGTCTTAGCAGTGTTAGGCTAACACTTGAACTTGATGACCTAAAAGATCTTTGTGATGACTTGATGAAGTGCTTTGCCAACTCCGAACAGGAAACCCAAACTCACCTCCCTAATGCCCTGCTGAAATCCTGCATGCAGGGAATTAACCATTTCACCAATAGGTCATGAAAACTCATTTCTCATTTGACAGAATTATTAAAAAGTTTGCTCACTTCAGAACCTGAGCTGAGAGAAAAGGAGATGCATCCATTTTATAGGAGGAGGATTCACTCTATCACTGTAGACCTTGGCACTCAGGGTTCCTGGCTTTCAGCAGCTAGATTTCAGACAAGACTTTCCATCTTTCCTAACCTGGTGGAAAGATTATTTATTGTCTTGGTTTTACAAGAGGAAACCCTTTGAAGTGTCCATTTTGCCTTTTCAAGCAATTAATTATTTCAATCAGCAGCCAAAGGAACTCTGTTCTTCTCACGTTTCTACACTTGGGGCACATTGGCTCAATTGCTTAAAGGCCACAAGCGACACGTGGCAGACGGTGCTCCCCCCTCAGCAGGACAAAGCCCACGGTTAAATGTATATTTCCACTCAGATGAGTGCAGGGAAAACTACAGGCAGGAAAGAGAGGGCTGTACAACCTTGTCCTCAGGCACAGGACAGTGGCTATTTCAGTCCCGGCTCCAGAGGACAGCCTGTCAGACAGATGCGTTGGCTCATACTGAGCTCAGTCCCACATTGCAGGAACAGCTCCAATTGCCATAGAGCACATTAAAAACAATGCATCACAGCATGCTGGGCTTTCCCCACGTCTCCTGCTGCCCATCTGCAGTGCTGCTTGCTCCTGCCTCCCACCACCACTTTTGCAACCCTCAGTCCTCAACCAACTCCTTCCCTCGTGCTGTCCACTCAAGGCACCAGCCCCTGAGCTCTCTCTTCATGCCTTATTGCTGCTGTGCTGCCTACTCCATCCCTGCTCCTGCATCCCCCCAGCTCCTGCTTTCCCTGCAAGCCCCTCACTGTTCTCAGCCACCTCCACAGCCTGTTTGCTGACCTCTCCTTCCTACTCCTCCTTGCACGTCTCTGTCCTGCCCTCGTGTTCCTCACTGCCTGCTCTCCCCCTCCCACTATAGCAATATATATATATATATTTATCTCTATATATGTCTCAGTTTTTGTATGCTGCGTGTACAGGCCCAGGTTGAATGCAGAATTCAAACCATCCTGGAGAGACACAGGGTCAAGCAGCCTGGCAAGTACACAAGACCACGAGGCAGACTGATGGGACAGGCTGCAGCTCTTTCCCTTGGGAGACTAGCATAACTTGTGAAAATCGCACACACGGTACTGTGCCTGAAAAGGATGTGTCATCACCTACATTTAACAGTGGTATCAGCAGAGCAAATGGGATGAAGCATGCACTGAAGGTATTTGAAGAAACAAATTTTCAGCTGCTTTTCTCAATGCCAGATGATTCTGTTGTTCACTCCATCTCTCAGGGTGATGCTGTAAACACGGAGTCACACAGAAGAAAAAGATGTTTTCTGTCATACATGCTGGGGGAGCACAAAGCGGGGTAAGTGCAAACATGACCCTGATTCAAAACCAGTCTTTGCTTGGGAATCAGATTCAGCACTCTAGCTCAAAGACAGGTTTTTCCCACAGATTCCCTGCAACACACCCCAGGCTACCAGGAGGGCAGATTCCAGGTCCAGGCTGTAGTTTAAAAACTTGGACCATCACAAACAGTAATCAGCTTTCACTCAAAAACACCTGCATGTGGGCTGCCTTATTGCTCAGATCAGTTTTGAAAACAGCTTTCTCAACAGTTGCTGGGGACATAATTATGCACCATATACCAACAAGGCACAGAGCAACCACTAATCTAATGTATTTCAGTGGTGGGGGTGTTTGCATTGCCTTACTTATCAACACAGAAGAGTAAGAGGGAGTGAAGAAGTGAATGGGCTCTGATAATGCTGCTGATGGGAAGATAGTATGGATGCATCCTGGAAGGGGAGTCAGGGGGAGTCAGGTAAACCTGACTGCAGGGAAGGACTGGGGGCAAAAATACATCTGAGTGCAAATAAGAACATTTCTGAACTAACAAATTTCTCAACCTTTAATGAAAGGAAAGAAATCTCACTGATCACATTGCACAGGCACCTTTGTGCATGGATCCTGGAGGTCTATTTTATTATACAGAGAGGATGCCACTGGGTGCCAAAGGTGCAGCAGACTTGGGATTTATTGCTCCTTTTGCCTACCTGAATCACACTAAAATAAGGAAGACATTGGGGAAAAGAAATCTTATTGAATAAATGTCATTCCCATTCCCAGTTTTCTTTTCTTCCTACACAGCCAATACTTTTTAATCATCTCATGTTAGTACAATGCCATGTTCTGTATTAACAGTGTGAGATGAACTTGCTTATCTTTGACAGCACAAACTATTCCTGCCAGGATTTTGCCCAAAGCAAGTGCTTCTTCACGTCTCTGCAGACTGGCCATTTCCTCATTTCTGCCACACCAAAGAGATAAACTGCTTGGTACACAAGGACAGTCTTAATGCTCTTGCTTTCACAGAGCTGCTCTTATTCCTCAGGAACAGTCTCAGTCTGCTTTACAAACACTGCCAACAGATTTACAAACTATATATAGAAATCGTTTCACTTGCTACTGATGTACAGACATAGGGTGACCACAGCAGCTGTTTGGAATTACACCGCAATATTGCTCAACAGGTTTGGAAAGGAAGTAGAGGCCACTGTATTGCAAAGAAAGTAACAGAGGAACTGCTGTATGCACAAAAAATGTGGGGTTTGGAAGGATAATTTCAGTGGGATGTAGTTAGCCTACTACTTTTTAAAAAATGAAGCATAATAAAATAGGTAAAATTTACCAATGTAAGAACTGTATTATTTATGGTGGTGTTTGCAAATACACTGTAATGTGCATGCCCATATCAGGTAGTTATTAAATTATAAGTGATTATGAAAACTGCATGGACTTCATCCTTTGTTAATACCCAAGTCCCAGACAACTCTCCCATGTAACTTAGCCAAACCTACGGTTTGTCATTCAGTTAAAAAAATTACTCTATTTCTTTATACACAGAGAGCAAAACAGGTAGTTACTATATTTAGCATTTCCTTTGTCACTTTTTCTAACAGTGTGCGTTCATGAAGATTTTTTTAAAAAGGAAATGCCAACAATATAAACAATAAATATAGGAAATTAAATACAAGCAGCAGTACTAACCAGGTAAATTCTCTACTGTCTTTAATTATGCTGGGGGGTTGTTTTGTTTTTAGTTTTTGTTAGTCCATATTAATGATAACAGAAGTTCTGGGAATATCTACCATGCACTGCAAACGTGGACAAATGGCAATGAGTTTGCCCAATTAGATGTAAAGACTTCTAATGAAAATTTGAATTTTGAAAATTAAATGAAAATACATTGATCATGTCACCAGCTACACTGTTATATCATTCTTATGACTACTAACCATTCACTAATATATTTTTGTAGCTTTTCAGGAGAACCCCAGCTCCTGATAAGCCACTCCTCATAAGACTTATGTTCCAGACCCTGGAAGTGATGGAAAAACAAAAGAGATAAAACCTCTCCTACAGAGATAAGTCAAAACAAATTTATGTCCATGCAAGCCATAGCCAAACCACAGATATTTTAGTAGGGTTTTTTTTTCTGCCCCAAGAAAGGGTCACAAAAAAATACCTTTACCTTACCCCAAGGTAGACACAAAAGAGCCTGTGACTTCATGACTGTGTTTTTCCATGTGTAACTCGTGTACTGATGGCAATAGTCTGAGAAAGGGCAGCTCAGGCACTTGGAGCCCATGCCAGAACACAGACTGCTGCAGTAAAATTGCTGCTCACCTCCCACCTCAGCCTGACCCCGGCCTTGATACCCAGAACAAGCTCTGCCATGCTAGCTCCCAAAATTAGATGGTAGTCAGTGCATGGAGTTTTATAGATGACCCACACACAACATTATGGCTTCTACAGGGAATAGCTTGTCATATACAGGCCTCATGGCTATGGTTTTCTCCCTCCTGCACTGAGCTCTGAAAACACTCACAGCTACAAAGTCCATCCTGCTGAATGTGCTGAAAAGGCTAAAGGCTGATGTAACCACTGTTGAATGTCTGGCTCCTTGGAGAGCTCACAGCCTGGTGCAGCTGCTTGTGTCAGATTTTAAGAGAAATAGAAACCAAATTATACCTCTGATTTCAAACATTGTTCCCAAATCGATAGGAGTCCCTATCCCACAGCATGCCTGATTCAGTGCCAGGGCATTTAATTACTTGTAGACAACATCGCCTGGGGGTGGGCATGCCATGGAATTGGGTTGCGGTGGAACAGCCTGTGAGACACACCCAAATAGTCGAGAAAATTAAATGCTAGTGTTGCAAGGGTTCAATCACAGTCCAAGTCAGGAAAATAAAAAGGTTTTTTCCTACCAATTTATTCTTCCAGCTAGGGATGAAGCCTTTGTGTCTTTTCACACAATCACCAGCTCTGGCCCAGTTACGTTTCCTGCTTCTGCCCCCACGTAGCCAAGCCCATAGAAGTAGGCATCAAATGGTCTGGCTGGAAAATATAGGAGTTGAAAGAGTTGTGTTCAATTCCTATCTGCACCATAAACCTGACCTGGGGAAAACAGCTCCCTTTCCATGACTATCTCACCTTGTATTTCACTTAAAATAAAGTTTTGCTTCTCTCTCCATTCAGTTCACAGATGCCTTAAAAATATAAAGACACTTTTTCATAATGCTGTACTTTCTTTAGTGCTGAGGACGGTGGGGGCATGGGAGGGAAGGGGAGCGATGGGAAGCAAGGGTGGGCAGAAACCTTCAATAAATAAACAACTTCAATGGTGAAGGACAGAAAAACTTTAAACCAGTATCCACCTCCTATAACAGGCAACCAAACAAAAAAAGGGCCTGGCTGTACTGAATAAAAGATAAACACAACCAGTACCATGTCTTTTTAGCTTACCTAGTGATATTCAAAGGACTAGCTCATGGTATTTTAAACACTTGGGACAATGCTCAGTGCTACATCTGAACACTTTGATGCTGCAGGCAATGTAACTACTGCTGATGCTTGTATGAAGTCCTAAATATAAACCTTTGCCTGTGAACTAAAATTACTAATGGAATTTGGCTCTAGCCACAGAAAGGGTTTAAAATCTCCTGTCTAAAGCCTTATTTGATCATGTTTCCTTTGCTGGTTGCAGTATACTCTATCAGATATGCAATTACCTAGATTCTTGCATTGTGGTCACTGTATTAATTAAAATTACCATAATTTAAGACTTATTATGACTAGGCTCATATTTCTGATTAAGAATTCCCACAAAGAAATACCAGTGTATAGGTTAGGAAGCATACAAGTATTTATCCTGTTATGTCCAGGAGGTATTGGCCAGTGGAGCCTTGACTTGCAGTCAGCTGTGTTGGGTTCACTGGGCACTGTGTGCTCAGGCCATGCCTGCAGTCACCTGTCACCTGGGGCATCCTTCTGTCAGGGGCCTGGCTGACATGCCAGATGCCTAGAAAATTTTCAAAAGTGACTAAATTATTATTTTTCATCCTGGTCAAAATTTCTGGCAAAAACCCCAGAAGTTATGTCTCAGAAAGCTACATGAACAGTGGCCCTGCTGAGAGCAGAAGGAGGAATTAAGCCTTCTGTTAAACCTTCTTTGTGTCCCAGACCAGTAATTGTCACTTTTCCATTTGCTCCAGTGAATCTGTCATGAAGAAGGACACACAAAAGACCAATACAGCTGCCTTGGGAAGTGGAATTTACATCTCTGACTCAGAAGTTAGGTCTTATATGACAATGACATTCAGCAAATAAGGAGAAAGAACATGGAGAATGAGTTCAGGGGGCAGGGCAGAAGCATACTGGAGCTGAGTTTTGGTTTGTGTGAATATGTGTGTGTGTGATAATCAGCATATCTCTCAAATAACAGCATGCCCAGAGTTGTTGTGGCTGCCCCAACCCTGGAAGTGTTCAAGTTTGAGAAACTTGCTCTAATGGAAAGTTCCAACCCATGGAAGGGGGTTGGAACTAAATGATCTTTAAGGTGCCTTCAAACACAATCATTTGACAACTGTGGGTTTAGCTAAAAGGATTATGCCCTCTGTAATCCTGATATCCACCAACTGAAATACCTTCTTAGTTGGGAGGGTCTGCATTTTTTTCTTTCCTCAAGATGGAAGGGACGGTAGAAAAACAAAGGGAATAATTGAAAATAATTTTTAATTAATATCTTAAAATTTATTGTCAGATTTTTTTCCTCTAAATGTGCAGAAACATACTGTGCAGTGCATGACAGCATGACTGAGGGTGAGTCTGTTCAAGAACTGATCTGCCAAAACTCTGAAGAAACCAAAATTAAAATTACAATATTTCTTAACCAAGGAGATATGCAGCTTGATTTCCTGGTTTGCCCATCAAAATCTACTCTTTTTTTAAAAGAGCCTGTCTAAAGGTCCTTAAATATTACCAAGCCTTGAAACATGCACACAGAGAAACGAAACTGTACCTGGAAGCAAACACTTTGCAAAAATACCTAAAAATAATCATTTAGATGTTTGAAGAATTTTACATAGGACAACAATCTTCAATATACAAAGTATGCTACAACACTTTGGATGAACGTGACCTGACATAAGCAATTAAAATTTCCTATAATAAACCATAACATTATTAACTGGAAGCTAAATATTTATCAAGTCTATGGTTCTGTTCATTTTTTTCTGTGTTTCTATGAAAAACTGAATTGTTTTGCTTACAGGCACATAATCTGTGTAATCTATAAAAAACAAAAGCCATTTTTCCAGCTAAATGTCTCAATCATGGAACAGCAATAAACTCACTGAAAGAACTGAAACAGAGAACACATCCAGCCATAATTTCAAAATCTGCGCAGAGAAATGCTAAAGAACATATTTTAAAGTAATTACAGAAGATAATTTAAACAAAGTCCTAGCAATGGTCTTCAACAGTCGAATTGATACCTAGGTAGGTTACTTTTAAATCCATTTTCTTCCATGTTTAGCCTTTGTGAACCTTAATTTATGTAAACAGTCTTGAAGGCAAAAAAAAAAAAAAAAAAAAAAAAAAAAAAAAGAAGAAAGTAATCCGTGGCACTGTTTTGTTCAACAGAAATATTTATTTGGAACCACATCATCTCCAGTAGTTAGGAAAGGAACAGAAATTCCAGAATGCTTCCTCATGATTTCTTAAAATTTCTTTCTAAATCTCTAATAAATTAATGCAAATATAAAACCACATCACCACCATATGTACGTCATTTTCTCTGCCTCAGAGAGGAAAATGAGAAATGGCGATTTTTTTTTTTTTTAGAGTGTTTTCAAAAAATTATTTTGACAGTATGTTAATCTAAATTCAACACTATAACCAGAGTGTTTCAATCTGGCTAATGAAAAGAGCAAAGTGAAGAGAAGCAAGGAAGGTATGTATTTATTAGTTTATTATTTATTGAAGTAGTCCAACTGGGAATAAGTTCAAGCTCTGGGGCTGGCCACACAAAAGAATTTCCCAAGATACCCTGACACATAAAGTCCAAACACATCTCCACATTATATCCATGCCTGAGCAACAGCCTCAGCATCATGTCACCATTCAAAGAATACCAAATGCACTGGGGAAATGCGTATCATTAAGCAACAAAATTAGCAGTTGACATCTGCTCCATAATATAGGAGTAGCTTTAGAATTCCATGGCTGTCACTGCTATGAGAACAAAGTTTAAAGGATCCTTGTTTGGATTTGCTCCTGCTTTGAGCAATATTTTGGTGCAAAGAATCTCATTATTAAAAACAGCACAACAAAGTGCAGGCTGTCTTCTGTCATCATAAGTATTTGAAATTAAGTGTTCAGACAAGAGAGTGTTGACATCCAAACCATTTTCAATGACAAGCTCTAGACACTGGTTCTGGCTGTCTACAGCAGAATGAACAGTGCTTGACCCACTTTCCTGGATTAAAGTTTGGGACGTGGCTATAATGAGATACTTCCCGCCCCTAAAAAACAGTCAACAAAACTAGGCAGGTGTAACTTCCTTACAGGAAGAAAATAACCCTCACCTATTTATGTTCTTAGTTACCACCTAGACATCTTACAAAAGATCAAAACACAGAAACACCAGTTTTGAGCACCGTCAAATAAGATGTGTTTAATTTGTTTCTGTGGTTTTCACTTAATTCTAAGAAGCATGTTTTGCATTTTGCTTTGTTTATGCTAAAAATAAAAGATAATTAAATCTAATGTAACACAGGTACTTCTGAAATAGAAATGTACATAAATATACGTTTGCAAGTTTACTACAGACATCTTTGATGTAACCTTGTACCACATTGTTTCTTAGAGAAAATGTGAAGTCCATGCTCATACTCACAGGTGATGCCCCTCATAAGCCACTTTGTGTATGGGAAGCAGTCCTGCCTCACCAGCACATTGCCACTTCCTTCCAAAAGCAGAGCTATGCAGCCTAGACCATGTCCTCCAACTGGTACACAATCATCTGCTAAGGCCTTGCCATGTCCACCTCAAAAGAGGATACAGAACTTACCAAAATAAGAGGTGTACAGACACAAGTTCAAGTGCTCGCCTGAGCGGACTCTGCTTTGACTGTAAGCATTACAAGTGAGGACTTTCAAACCACCATATTTCAAATATACTTCATTAATTAATACCAATATAATTCCATATGTGGAAGGAAAGGTAGGAGTGAGGGAGGGATGGAGTGGAGTAAAGAGAAACATAGAAGGGCAAGAAGAGCACGTATAGCAATTTCTCCTTGACTGAAATGGATTGCTTTCAACTCTGCCACTCCTCCCACAGGCACTTACAGAAACATGTAAGCATCACTCCAATCCAGCAGAAAGACTCACATGTGCTTCCTTTCCTTTTAGCTAATTTCCTCTTTTTTTCCTAAAAGACCTCAGCACTCAAGGCAAGATGTATACCAGTGCCCTCAGCACTCAGGCAAGATGTATACCAGTGCAGAGGTGAATTTCTCTTTTTCTGACTACATATCATTATGATTAAGATGCTCCAGCACATCACAGAGACCACATTCAGCCGTAACCCCCAATGGTGTTACTCAGTATTTGTCCTTAATGTTAACATTTCTATCATTCTTCAGAACGTCAGCAATGTCTTTGCATCTCTTTTTTGCAGCTTCTTGCACTGTTGACCAATGAGCTTCTCTTTGTAATTTATGGTTTTGGGATAAACACCCTTTTCCAGGATCATTTGCACATTTTCCACAAAGCCAGTTTTTGCTGCCAAAGTTAGTGCTGTTTTCCATTGCATGTTTTTTATTGCCACATTGATTCATAAGATGCTAGAGGTAAGAAAGTGAAAAACAAGAAAATAAAATAAAGCACAAGGCTGTTAACACATACACATATATCAGAAATCCTTAAATGCCAGGTTTTTATTAAAAGCATTTGTAATATGTTAACCTAACAGTACTGCCAAACACACTGAATACTGAATAGTAATTGTTGCTTTGTCTGTAAGCTTCTGAACAAAATGTTAAAAATGGTCCAATTTATTTGCTGGTGTAAACTGATGCAATTTTTCCAAAACCAGAAAATTTGCTGGAACATTTAAACAACACAAGGAAGATGCTCCATGGAGGACTTGATCATACTTCTTTTAGCTAACAGTTCTAGCCCGTTGGTATCTTCATTATTCTATGTTTCTTCATTGTTCCCTTTATCTTATGGGGCATTTTAATCTTTCCTGCCATCTAAAGTGACTTCAAGTACTTGTGGAATTGGCCGAACTGCAACCTCGTGCAGCAGAAACCACTCTCTTTGATCAGTTTCCTTCAAAGCATATGTCAGGTTCTTGAAGCCCAGATACTTGACCTTACACACTTGAACAGATAAATGTGATGCAGTTGAAAAAATAGTATGCTAAAAGCTCAGATTTGCAAAGGGACTATTTTATTTAATTTTAGGGTGTGGTTTTTGTTTTGGTTTGTTTTTTGTTTGTTTCTTGGTTTTGTTCTGTCTTCATCCCAGGACACCTTGCTCCATGGATGTTACAATTTTCCCATTGTTCTCACTAGGTGATACAATGAAATGGTCTCATCTCATGTCATTATCTCTTTTAATGGTCCTTAATATGCTAAAACCGCCCAAAACAAACCCCAAACACTCACAAATATTGTTTTATCTTTATACTGCCAAAGCACAGTCTATTAAGGAAGAAAAAGGTCTTTGGACTCCCTGCACTATTTCTGCAGTTGTGAAGTTTAGTGGACATTCACATGAGTTTGGTACACAAGGTCAGGCAATGGTCAAGCCATGCCAGCTATTATTTTCAAGGTGTGAGAGTCATTGAAATGCTCAGTGGATTAGTAACAGAGTATGTCAAACCTTTTAACTGTAGTCATCAACTTAATTCAGTCTGTTCATATCACCAACTGTAACTGTGGCTTATGTTCACTAAGCTTTTTCCTCATGATATCACATCAACCAACCATCTTACTAGTAAATTCTCATTATAACTGGAAGGTTGGGAATTTTGCCTGTTACAACATCTTCTAGGTTTTTGAACTGTAAAATGCAGTCTTTATATGTTGTAAAACACACAGAAAGAAAAATGCTTTAAGTTAATATATCTTGTATCTACCTAGGTTTTTCCAAATGAGCTTTGAATTTTGATAGTTTCTCTGTTTGATTCAATCTTAGTGGCTTAACACATGTGTCCTGTTGGATCTTTTTTTATTTTTTATTTTTAAACTACTACTTCCACAATTTGTGCAGTCATGTGCTCTTTCTATCACACTGAACACTTATCATCCTCAAAATGTTGCACAAATATTACACAGTTATACTAACTCCCTGTTGTATGTTTGTCATAGATCATGATTCTAGTCATCCTGCAAACAGAGAAGGAACATTGGAAATGGTATTTGGAAGAAATCTTCTAGAACTTATTTTCAAGGGGAAGTGTTAATCAACTTTCTCTTCAGACTAGTTTCTGCATTGCTCTTGTAAGCACTAAGTCACTCGAAGTACCATAGCCAATATTATAATCCCATCCACAACTACCTTACTAGTTAGTATATTATGATAAAGCTTGCAAACCAAAATTAAATCAGTAAGGGCTTACATTTAGATTGACTCAGAAACTGACTGACTAAAGGTCTCTTGGATTCAGACTCCCACATAATACAGTCTCTCACTTCTTTCAATGTGTACTGGAATCATGGTCTGGGTTTTCAACTGCAAGAAAAGAAATTTGAAGGAAGATGTTTGAAATCTCTGCGTCAATCCCATTTTCTCTGATGGAGAAAATATACAACTTGGGTCTTGAGTGCCATCATTGAACACAAAAAAAAAAAAAAAAAAAAAAGAAGTCCAAGAATAATAAAAGAATATTCACTAATACATTTTCATTTGGGGCTTAGAAAAAAAGACCTTCATGTTGTTCATAAAGGACAAGATTTTCTGAAGGTTCTCTTCTCTGTCCCTTTCTATTGTGTCCATAGTCAAGGTTTCAGCATAACAGGCCAAAAGAAGATTTAACACAGTAGTTAGACTGTTCAACTGCTCATCACAATGTGGACATGTACCACTCTCCCTCATCTCTTGTGGGCAATACACTCCATTGACAGGCAGAAGAATTCTGAGGCAAGATTCTTTAATGCATTTTTCCTCTCATTTTCATTAACACTTCTCAAATTCTGATGGCACCTTAAAAGCTTCCATCATTTAACTCACAAATACACTCTTGTTATGAACACCCACAAACCTTTTAGAGAGCAAAGATAAAATCTCTCCCGGACTAGCAGTTTCAGAAGTATACATCAATGAACATAACTGCAACCTCAACCTGCCATCAGCTAAAAGGAAAATACATTTTAGAGCACATTAATATCTTGTTGGCAGCTAAGAGGTGCTCCTAATGGAACAGTTAATTTACGTGAGTTAATTTATTATGGAAAAATATGTAACATTCATAATCTTATTTCCTCCACAACTGCTTTAAGACAAAAGTTACCTTCCCCTTTTCCCCACCTTTCATTTTGAAAACCCTCTATCTGAAGATTTTAAGCCATTGATAAAACTTTTTTTTAATGAATCAAGATCACCCTATTGGATCCACATAGAGGGGCCTTCATGCCCTGCCAGCCTTACTGAAGTTGCTGTCCTTAGGAAAGTTGAGAATTATTATATTCCAGCCCATCATATTATATTTACTCCAGAGCCTGAATGAAAAAGGCTCCTGAAGATTTACACAGGCCTTAGATCAGACCCTCACACTGCAAACTCTCCAGAAAAAAAAGTCAGTTTAGTGTATTAAAAAGACTTTTTAGCAATGTTCACATATGGTCTACTCATGCCAGATGATCAACATGCTCCCAACATTAGTGTTTCCGGAAGAGTTAGGAACACTAAGCAAGATAGATTTTAGTAATAAAATCCTTTTATTTTCATTAGAGTGTATTTCCTTTCTATTGCTCCTTTCTCTCCAAAAGATCAGAGGAATTAAATAAAACCAGTTTAGAGGCCACCACAGAAAATTTTCTCTGGTTATGCAGTTTCCATACCCAAAACTTTCTCCTGCTTTGCTACGCTCCCCTGAGTGATTTCACCACAGGCACCAAAAACTCTCGAACACAAACTTAACCAGAAAGGTCTCAGATGAGCAGTGTTTCAAAATTGCTGTGTGTACTATTTGCAAATGATCTCATCCCACAAAAGTTCACATACTGTAAAATGGGAAAGTTGGTTCAAAGCAAGTAACTGTGGCAGGGTAGAGTCAGAGTAAGGCAAAGAGCTCCCCACAGCTCTGCACACGCTGCCAAGGGTCTACACGTGCTCCGGGAGCCTGATTTGCTCCATCACTGCTGGTAATACACTGTGCTGAGCCGACAAGGTCTGACCAAAGCAAGGATGTTCCACAAGGATCACAGGGGAGCAAAACAGCATGGCTGGTACACTGAGAAGCAACAGAAACATCGCTGCTCCATTACGTGATGTGGCAATGAAAAGGCTAAAAAGCTCAGCAGGAAAATCTTCTTCCATTCACCCTTGGCAGACCCACACACTAGATCACTGGAAACAATTGCAAACCCTTACTCTATATTTTTATATTACAAAGAACATTCTCCTTAAAAAAACCTTTTGAGTAGCCTGATACTTTTCTGATACTTTTTATATTCATACCTGAAAAACTAGATATTGCTTCTTGATGTTGTACTTAGAAAAAATGTTTTTTCTCTCTAAATTGCTGTTTTCTCATTAGAAAAAATATGAACTACTTCCTAATCATGGAAGTTTGTATCTTTCCTTGGAAAGAAGTGTATCAAGCATTTATTTCTTTTAAACACATAAAGTTATGTGAGAGTTAGTGTTATTCTAATTTCTTATCCTTAAAATAGACTAGACAATCTTAGCTTTACTCTTTAAATAGAAGGCCCTTAGGCATGCACAGAGGTTATTCATAGCAATAAAATAACTACTAGCAATCTAAATTTGGACTCAGAGTCTCAAGTATTAAGTTTTTAAACTATTTCTCTGCTAGTTTAATTGGCCAGCATAGCACAGTCTCACCATTTCAACCCATTATCTTGCCAGTGCTGCTCTGGGGCCTGAATTTTGAACAGCCAGGAACAGTGCCCTGCAAGCTGAGGTGTCCTGTGATACTTCTAAAATTAAATACGCAGTTGCTAGATAAATTAAGGTCTGACCTTGTACAACTGTAACATAAGCAGACTCGACCCTCAGGAAAGTATTACACATGACTTCTCTAAAATCTCATCAAATGTAACACGAGGTCTGGGGATATAAGATTATCTGTGTCCCCATTGGTTAAACAACTCCCATTAAGAAAATTAATTATTTGCCAATTATTCTCAAGCACTACATTAACAACACATGGGAGCATATTTACATAAATCACAACAAATTTGAGAAGGTTTAGCCTTCAACTAGCTGCAGATCCCACCATGTTACATCACCAAACACCCACCTCTCTCTCTGAGGCTGACATGATGCAAAGCTTTATAGATTCAATGGCAGACAATTACAGTACTTATTTAACTAGTTTAATAACTTGAAGCTGGACAAAGAAGCAGGAAGCATGGCACCACAGACAGCAGTGATGAAAATACTGAATAATCCCAGAGTAAGATCAAGAACAGCAGTACCCAGCATGCCAAACCCAGCAAGCCAAACCCAGGCACAGGATGAGGAAGAAGCTGGAAACAACACGGATTCAAAATCTGTGTTTTTCTGGTTTTAACCAATAAGTTATCCTTTTTACCATAATGAACAGACAATAAGGGCATACAACAAATTAAAAAACCCCCAAACTTCCATCTTGTCTTTAATTGTTCTAATGAAATTAAATTTTACAGTGAACTCTTCCATGACTTTCGACTCACTTGCATTTATAGAACCATAAAAGTGTAAGCTTAACTAAGGCACTACATGCATTTCAATCTTTGCATGTGAGATCAACCAAAACATTTAATGATGATAAATAATATTCACTGCAACTTCTTTGGCCAGTGGGATCTAACTAAAGGTGGCATGCCCCTAAAGAACCCCAGTATAACAGAAGCAGACAGAAACAATGCTGAGATCCTGTCCTACTGCTGGCTAGGAGATTATATGAAGAGAGATATATTCTTATCTAATTAAAAAATGAAAAATATGTATTTATAGTATATATCAAGAACACAAATATTGTAATTATTTACTTTCAGTTCTTTCATTTCCTTTACATAACCAGGACACCATCAGAATTAGTAAATATCCACATTACAAACATGGTATTGTTTTGATTTTCAGATATTTTAATAACATTATGGATTGTGCATGAAGTGCCTGATTCCACTCATACATAATTACTAGATATAAATCATCAATTATGTTTTCTGCAGAATAAATAAGTTGTTGTTGTACATATACCACATCACACGGCAATTTGAGATATAATACCACGAGATAAACTCATTGGTGAGACAAACAGGGAACGAAGAGCTGTAGCAAGGCCTTCTTAGGTTACCTACATACTGAATATTAACACATAGGATACTAGTCCTAACAGAATCACCAGTGTAAAACAAATAATAAATAAACTGTGAAATGCTATGTGGGTGGTTTGGGTTTTTTTTCTGTTTGTTTGTTTTCAAAGTCAGTGTTGACTGTACACTGATAATTCTTTATAGGTTCCAGTGTTGTTGTATTTTAAAATAAATCATGTATTGAAATGGGATTTGACCATTTTGGAGAATTTCCCACAGTACCAGTTTGAGATCGATTTTCCTCAACAAGGCCGGCTGTTTTTCCCATTGTTAGGATGTGGCAAGGACTCCTGCACGCTTAGGCTGTCTGGACAGTCACTCAAAACTACTGCTGGAACAACGCTGACCGCGTTAAAGGATCTCCAGCGCAGAACCACCTGTGCTGTGCTCTGTTAGTGCCACCAGGACACTGGTCATCTGGTTGGACCATCGGAGAGACGGGGAAAATACAGGGCTGGGCCAATAAAGAGAAAGGCAGGACCTTTTAAAGACTGGCATTTTGGAAAGAGAAAGAATTTCAGCACCTAGGCAAGAAACTCCAGCTCTTTGATGCAATTGCTAAGAACACAAACCCTGAACACTGATATAAGCTGTATTAGCCACTTTGCTTTAGTTGCACATTGTTTTATCAAAGCACTGGCTTCCAGAGAGAAATCAGATATTATAAACTCAGCTGGTGGAGTATGCCTACTAGTTATTAAAAACAGGAGCTCAAGAGCAGGACAAAGGAAATATAAAGAAAGACTTGTCCAGAATAAGATACAAACTTACAACATAATTAGCGTAAAGTACGACTATGCAAAAGTCACGCTTTAAGTTAGCAACTAAGCATAAGACTTAACAGAGAGAAGATGATACAGAGGGAAGATGATCTTCAAATGAACATCATGTTCACCTCTACCAATAATTTAAACTGTCTTTTCATTGCTCTTTTGTCCCACTGTCTCTATGTCAAGGTCCTTAATTAAGTTCCCTATTGTCTATTTTCTGCCTAGTTCTGTTTCAGGGCGGTTTTTGCTTCCCGGAGCGCTCCCACGTCCGGACACGCTCCCACCGGGCCGACTCCACCGCGGCCCCTCCCACAGCGGCCCCGGCGCACGCGCACTGCTGCCGCCCCGCCGGCCGGGGCCGCTGCGGCGCATGCGCAGCCCGGCGCCCTCCGCTGCGTCCTCTGAGGGCGCCGCGAGCGCGGCCATGGCGGGGGCGCTGAGGAAGGTGAGGCGGTGCCGAGGGCCTCGAGCCGCGTCCTGCTCCTGCGCGGGGCCGGCATTTCTGGGGGAGGGCAAGGAGTGCCGCAGCCGTGGGGTGAGAGAGAGCGGCCACCCTGCGAGGGAAAGGCCCCGGGCAGCGCAGGGCCTGGGTCGCCTCCCCGGCAGCCGGGGGCGGCTGAGCCGGGGGCACCGGAGCTGCCCCAGCAGCTGCTTGGTGCGCATCACACATACCGGTCGAAGGAAGGGATTGTCCCGCTCTGCTCTGCACTGGGGCGGCCTTACCTTGAGTGTTTTGATCATTGCGATCTGAGAAAGGTACTAAGCTGTTAGTGAGCATCCAAAGGAGGGCGACGGAGATGGTGAAGGGCTTGTAGGGGAAGCCCTGTGAGGAGCGCCTGAGGTCATTGGTCTGCTTAGCCTGGAGAAGAGGAGGCTGAGGGGACGCCGCACTGCAGTTACAGAGGAGGGGCAGACTCTGATCTGTGTGGTGACCAGTGACAGAACCCGAGGGAATGGCCTGAAGTTCTGTCAGGGAGGTTTAGGTTGGATGTTAGAAAAAGGTTCTTCACCCAAAGAGTGGTTGGGCACTGAACAGGCTCCCCAGGGCAGTGGTCACAGCACCAGACAGAATCACAGGTCACAGCCTGACAGAATTCAGGAAGTTTTTGGACAGTGCTCTTGGGCACATGGTGTGACCCCTGGGAGCCATGCTGTGCAGGGCAGGAGTTGGACTGGATGATCCTTGTGGGTCCCTTCCAACTCAGGATATTTTATGATTCTGATTCTGGTAAGGTGAGCTGCTCCCTCGTGGAGTACTGGAACTCTGGGATAATGGGCATTGGCAGGAGGTAGGGCTGGTGTCATGGAGTGGTCCCTGTCGGGTGTATATTGAGTCAAAACAAAATAATTAGTGTGGAAATGGATGCTTAGCTGTGTTAAGTATATTTATGCTCTCTCTGCAGACCACTGGACTTGTAGGATTGGCTGTAGCTGAGAACCCTCATGAGGTACATAACATGTCTCTTTCTGTAGTAATGGAAACTCTCTGTGAGCTCTAAGGTTTTTGTGATGTGTTTGCATATGTAGGTATGCAGTGCCAGCTTAACGAAGTAATTAAAATAGTCCACTGTGATAAAGGTTTAATGCATGTCATTATAAGTTAGTTTACACATGTACTTTCTGTGGCATGCACTGATTTCAAAAACCTCTGTAGTATAAGTATCTTTATGAACCAATATTTGACTTCTTTCATCAGTAATGCCAAAACAAAGTACTCTTTGAATTCAGTTCTATTCATAATTACAGTTCCTGCTTCGCAGGCAAAAAGATTTTTGCTGCTTTGCTGGGTAAGCAAGAATTGAAATACCTTGTACTAAAGGGATAGCCTAGTCTTAGATGATAGAGAGTAGCCATGTGCAAAGCCACACCAAGGCCCTGGGATGGAATACTTCAGTGGTACTCGGAAGCTGCATTGGGTGGTTCTCCTAGCAATATGTGGCTTTCTTTTTACCTCCTCAGGCTCAGTAGTGTAAGTATGTTTGTCACATCAGGCTTATTCAGGGGGCATTAGCTTTGAAACAACTTCAGGGATTTTTTTAAGTTCTCCACTTTGAAATTTCTTATACAGCAATTCTACTTAAAAAATGCCTTTGACTCCAATACTTAAGAATGCTGTAAAAAAGAACCCTTGAAAAAATCACTACTGTTTGGTGGAAATTATTTAGCTCAGTCTACAGCCTTGTCACCTTCTGGGTGAACTTAGTACATTTTAGGTTTTTTTCAGCAACTTAAAGCTAAGAGTAAAGTACTGGACAAGGGTTTAGTTGAAGTTCAGATTCTTTGCCAATCTTCTTTTTGTTTCCTGTTTTTTCTTCCTTGTACTTCTTTTAGTATTCTGCTTCTATTTCTTTTTTTTTCCTGTAGGACATCCATTCCTTGTCAGGTAGATACAATTACCCAGTACAAAAGTGTGAATTTATTTACCACAATATGTCCTTTATCCCTGCATTTAAATCCAGCAAGAAAAGTTTCAGATTTAATTTAAATCTATGTGTTACTCAGAACTTTGCACGAGGAAAAGTGACAAAAAAACCTCCATTTATAATCGCTGTATCTACTCAAGTAAATTTTCAGTATGATGGGTTAGACATGAATTTGCCTTTTTTTTCTTTTTTTTTTTTTTAAGAGCACTTTATGGCCTTTACTGTTTTTTTCATTTTGCATCAAGTGTGTTCAGATTGCAACTGTCTTTATTTTTTCATGGTTTTTTTTAGTTTTGAGGAATGTGACAGCAGTAGTTTTTTTCAGTCCTGAGAAATCCCTGATTTACCCAAGATGGAGTTCAGTGGCTCAGACTTAATTATGTTGATCATACACTTCTGGATTGAATACCATGTTTTGTGTATAGATAGTAGCCTAGTAGGTTTGGTAGGACAAGAAGTTCAATAATTGCAGTTGTGTATTTTAACCGTGTCTTGTGATCACTTCAGCGCCTGCGAATACTGTACACAAAAATCCTTGGTGTCCTGGAAAACATTCCCAAAGATGCAGCTTACAGGAAATACACCGAGCAGATTGTAAATGAGCGATTTGATTTGGTGAAAAAGGTAAGTACAGTGCTAATTCATTAATGCTGCACATAAAAAAATCATAGAAAAGTGATTTTGGAGTGCCTGGCTGTTTCTCAGGTGCACATGTAACTTTCAGATGTCAGTTCAGAAACAATTGAAGTATCAAGGTTATTGACTAGGATATTTTGATGGCATATGAAAAGGAATTGTTAATTTCCTGGTGATGTTTTGTGAAAATTAGAAGCAAACATAGGTTTTTTTGAAAGATTCATAGAAAAGTGGTAATCTTTACACACTTGCACAAAAAAAAATATGTGCTCTTGCCAGTGTAGTATCTTAGCATAATCCTTGCCTTCAATATTCATGACCACTTTTTATTGCATTAAACTCTGCAATACTGTTATTGTGTGTTTAGGTGATAATTGAAAGCTTGCATATAATTCTGTAAAAATCTAAGAACAAGACTTTTTTCCACGATAAAAACGAAAGCCTTTATCTGCTAATACTTCTTTGGAGTCAGTAAATAGCATTCATTCTTTGTATGTATCATTGAGTGTTTGATGTTTGCTTCTCAGTAACAAATGAGTGTGAGATTTCTTTGATAATGTAAAATGATATAAGCCAGCTGATTTAATAGTAGTTCTGAGAAGGACTGGAGTGTGATCTGGTTAAATTATTGTTTTCATGCTTTTCATGGGCTTTCTACTCTCACTGAAACATTTTATTGTTTGTATTTGAACACACAGGAGTCTGATGTGCAAAAACTACAGGACAAACTGAACAGTGGTCAGATAGAAGAAGTCATTGTACAGGTAAAGAGGGGAAATTTGAGATGAAGTACAGATGTGGCAGTGTTTTTTAATGCTCCTTGGGCTAAGCTTTTGTTCAGCAAATTGGAAGTTTTGTGTATCTTCCTTTGCTGCAAAACAGTCAAACAGAAGAAAAACCCCTGAAAACAAATTGTCATGTAGTGATGGGATGGCCTTGCTAAAACCTAACAAATTAACAACTGTTTCTTGCATTATGCTTACAGATATGCATGTATACCTACACTGTTTCTTTCAGAGTCTAAATCAGTGAAAAGGGCAGAAGAGGATTGAATAATATTGGGGGAAATCCAAACCAAGTGGAAAATACCATGAAGTTGTCATTGGGAATGTCTCACTGAACAGAATGGCTGTTTGGGTGTTTAGGGGTGATGGGATTAAAAAAAAAAAAAACCAAAAAAAACCCAAAAGCATACAGTTCCTGTGATGTTTATAGGTGAAATTTGTGGTGATCTGTGATCATGATAGATAGTGACATCACTGAGGTAATTAACTGACATAGAGGTAATTTAATATTTTGGCAATTGTATAATATTTAAGACTTTGTGTATGGTGTTTATTAACAGGCTGAAAATGAGCTGTCCCTGGCAAGAAAAATGATACAGTGGAAACCATGGGAGCCTCTAGTTGAAGAACCTCCTTCTGATCAGTGGAGATGGCCAATATAATTTTCAAAATGGTGTGACCTCTTGAAAGTAAAAAGAAAAAATTAATTATTAACCTATTGTTACTGACAGTTGTCTTTAAATTAAAGATAATTAAAATAATCATTAAAATATATTTTGTCCACTTACATTTAGCAATCTAAAGGCTGCTGCCAATTTCTTGGAAAATGGTTTTAAGAAAATTCTTTCTGGCATTCCTACAACCTTTTGTTTCTTTAAATTTTTGCATTTTATATTAATAGGGTACTTGTGCCTTATGTTGAGTTGTTTTTATAATCTGTATTTGTATGTTAAAAAGACAGATATTGTAGGCCACTTAAAATCAAAATCCAAGTTGTAGAAGATGACTTTGTCCCACCTTTGGCTGTGTATTTTTGCTACCCCCTGACAGGGTCTTAGTGACCATGCAGATACTGCAGTGAGGGGCTTCCCAAAAAGAACAGGAGTTTAGGTGTCAGCTGAATCCCTGTCCTGAACTGGCTGACCCTGCTGCCCACATAACTAAACACTATTTCTGGCTTCTGGGAGGTACTGGGAAGATGGGAGAGGTGAGGGGGAGAAAGAAGACTGCTACTGACGTTGATGGCAGCAACAGGTTTCTTGTTAACAGGTAGGTTACCATACTTGGCATAACACCTGTGGCACAAACCTTGGGATTGGGATCTTAAGGAGATGTCGTGTAGACCTGTATTGATTCACATCTTGAGTGTTACATGTTGCAGTAAATGGGGTGACAACAGGCTGGCTACCGGTCACCAGCTGGGTCCCGCAGGGCTCCATCTTAGGCCCAGTGCTCTTCAGTATGTTCACTAACGACTTAGATGCAGGACAAGAAGGGATACTCAGTAAATTTGCTGATGACACTACTTTGGGAGCAGCTGTTGGCTCCCTCAGAAGCAGAGGCCTTGCGGCAAGACGTCAACAGATTACAGAGATGGGCCATCAGCATATCAAGTTAAAGAAACAAATGCTGGATTCTGTGCCTGGGATGGGGCAACCCTGGATGTAGCAACAGACTGAGGAATGAGATACTGGAAAGTAGCGCTGCAGAAAGAGACCTGGGGTTCTGTCAGTGGCAAGTTGAATGTGAGTCAGCAGTGCCCTGGCAGCCAGGAGGGCCAGCCATGTCCTGGGGGGCATCAGGCACAGCATGGCCAGCAGGGCAAGGGAGGGGATTGTCCTGCTCTGCTCTGAGCTGGGATGGCCTCACCTTGAGTGCTGGGGCAGTTTAGGGCACCACAAGAAAGATAAAGAGCTTTTAGAGAGTGTCCAAATGAGGGCCAGGAAGCTGGTGAAGGGCCTTGAGGGGCAGCCATATGAGGACTGGCTGAGGTCAGTGGACAGACTGTGGCCTGTTCAGTCTGGAGCAGAGGAGATTGAGGAGAGACCTCATTGTGGTCTTCCACATTGTCACATGGGAAAGTGGAAGAGCAGGGACTCATCTCTGGTGACCAGTGACAGGACCCAAGGGAACAGCATGAAGCTGTATCATGAGGGGTCCAGGTTTGCTATTAGGAAATGTTTTTCAGCCACAGGGATTAGCTCAGTTGTTAAAACTTGGGGCAAATCACATCAGGGTACGTGTTCAGCCCCTGCATGGGCTGTTCATTTAAGAGTTGGACTTGATGCTCCCTTGCAGGTTCCTTCCAACTCAGAATATTCTGTGATGTGGGAACTCAGGATATTCTATGATTCTTTTGTAAGCTTTTGTTCAGAGATTTAATCTTAAATCCCAATTAAAATATCCAAACTAGATCTAAGGGCACTGTGCAGGTTTGCCTTTACTGATGTTTTTTTCAAGACCATTAGCAACATTCCTGCAAGTTTAAAGACAGGAATACAGCTATATCACAAAAATCTGCAGTTTAATAAGCATTTGCATGTGCACTACTTACACAACATACTTGGTCATAGCTGTTTTTTCATCGTTTTTAGGTTTATAAATTTACTTGTGACATCATTATTATAAATGATTAATTACAAATTTATATCATATTTTATGCAATGGTATTGGGGGGTAGGTCAATAGAAGAGAAAAACAGTATTCCCAACGTATTCACTCCAGAAGCTATTTTCACTGCATTCTTTAGCACTGGATTCCCCCCCCCAACTATTATTACTATAATTACAGAAATTTTTAGATTTTGAAAATTAAAAAAGTGAAAAATACTTAGTTTCATTGTTTGAAGGATTTTTCAGTCTTGACCAAGGTAGAAGCTGGTCTTTTCCTAAGTAAAACCACTAGATGGCATTCCAGAAGAGGACTTCGTTAACAAACACAATTTTCACATGAGAAATATTAAGGGATTACAGACTTGAATGAGGGCCAGTGCTGTCACATGAGTAATGAAAATTAATGGATTTTGGTAATAAGTATTGAGCTCACCTGAGAGGAATCAAAATAATGTAAACTAAAAAATGTAAAAACCCACAACAAACAAAGTCTAGAATAAATGAGAGTAGCATGAAATACTGGAGGTGGGGGGGAAGGAAGTTTGCCAGAATATGGTAGCAACTATCGGAATTCCTTCTATTATTCCATACCTGAGACATTTGCTGAACTCTTTTCTTGTTCAGTTATTTTCTCTACTTCTAAAGATGTATTTGTCATGTGATTTAAAACAGCTGTTCTATAAGCTCATTAATTGTGCTCCAAGGAGTTTTTTTTCATGTCCCACCGCTGCTGAAATTTGATACATGGCCTTTTAAAACTGAATTTCACAAAAAAAAACATACTCTTATCCTTTCACCAATATACATCTGTGTCCTCCATACAGGTCCTAATTTTTTCCAAGAGGAATATGCTAGGAAGGTATAATTTGAAGGCTAACTAGTGATTTTGCTTGAGTTTTCTCCTTTAATTGTTGAAAATAGATGATGATGCAAATAATTTTATAATCTGTTGTAATATGGTAAGGTAAATCGCTGCAAGCTGTACAGTTAACAAACTTTATATCTTTAAAACACTTTGAGATCATCTGATTGAAGTCATGTGAATAAAAATGTAGTTTATCTGCAAGGATGGGACCTAGCAGAGACAGAGGCTGTTAGACCAGAAAAACAACTTTCCCATGGTGAGAGCAGAGCAAATACTGAGGTTTTTGCAATTCCTAACCTGCCATCTGTGCTGCTTAACCTATCACGAGTGGCTGTGTTCTGAACCTGAAACCAAAACCAATAGGAGATGAGTGAAAGCTGCTTTTTTTTTTTTATTATTATTATTATTATTATTTAATATTCAAAGCTTATATGCTATTTCATTAGCATGTAATTTGTATTTCTTATTTCAAGTTGCAATGAAAAATCATTGCAACTTGAAAATGAGCTTGAATGTTTAATCAACTACACAACAGTGACAAAGTGACACAAATGACAGTATCTTTCTATAGGATTAATGGTGATCCTATTCTGGGAGTTCAAACAAGGTTTTAGATAAAACAGCATTAGTAGTAGTAATGGGAAATTTCTGTCCTTTAGATGCGGAGCAGGCCCACATTCAAGTGCCAAACAATGTCTGGGAAACATGGTAACAATGATCATGGCATACAACTATTGAGTATACATTTGAATTCAATGCCTGCTGAAAGGCTTTTTTTTTTTTTTTTTTCAGGATTCTCCTGGAGTTGCAACACAGAACTGTGTATTGCACATCTGAAAGTTGTGTGATGTGACTGTCCACTCAGTTTTCTTACAGCATGCTGAAAACATTTGCAGGAGTTGTGTCAGAAATGGCACCTCAAACACCAGGAAATCCAATTTCGTATGGTTTTCATTCTGATTTGCAAGTGTTTAATTTCCAGTTAACAGCCTCAGTCCTCACGCCACGGACCCTCCAGGGAGAGCAGCACGATTAGGCACAACCTAACATGTCCTGGGGAGGCACTGCCACACAGCTCGGAAGTGATCGTGTGCGGCACGAACGGTGCCGACACTCACACACAGCGCCCTTTCTCGATATCCAGCACTTCTGGAGGTTTAGTGCAACTTCTGCCATTATCCACAGCAGAAGGATATAAGGAAAAACGGTGTTTTCATACATTAGTGCCGCTGTGGGCTGGTACGAGCTGACATGGCTCTGCTCAGGGTCACAGCGTGGGCACGGCCCCTGCGGGTGTGCCAGCACTGGGGCCGCTCCAGGCCGCCAGCTCGGGTCCGTGCAGGTGCTGTGGGCTGCAGGGAACCACGGCACTTGCTCGTCCTTTCGCACCGCTTCCCTTTCCTCTCTTCCCGACCCTTCTGATCCCCGCACGTTTTCGGTCCGCCCGGCCCGGCCCGGCCCCGCTCCCCAGTGCGCACGCTCCTGCTCCCCGGGCGCCCGGGCCGGTTGCCGTGGCTACCGCGCCGCCGCCGGGGCGAGCAGCGCCCGTCCGGAGCGCCGCCGTGCCGGGAGGTGCCGCGGGACAGGGACAGGGATAGGGATAGGGACAGGGGCGGGAGGGTGCGGGGGTCTCAGCCGTGCGCCGAGCGGCAGCCGCACCCCCGGCCCCGGTGCGCGCTGTGCCCGGGGCCCGCCCGCTCCAGGGGTTTGGCATCCCCGGGCTCCCGCCGGGAGCTGCGTCCCGGATCCTGCGGGTTGGTTGTGGTCCTTTGTTGAGGAGTATGGGCTTAGGACTCTTCCAGCGCCTATCATTTCGGTGGCAACTCGAAAAACCGTAAAGGTCTGCTGTCTCTGGGTAGTGACCCCTTGTACCATCTTGTTCTGTAGGCAGAGAACGAGAGGTACAAAGAACTGTGCCGGCTGCTTGCCTTGAGTGTTACTTTTGGTAAACACCAGCCACAAGTGCTTTCTGTTTGGTGGAAGCAAAGATCTCATGCTTCTCTCAATAGGCCTTTTGAGAACAGATGCAGGAAAAGCTTTTCAGGACAGTGTGTTACCCATAATTCTGGTAGTAGAAATGTGCCAGTATGCAATTTATAACAGATCCTGTGATTATTCTTGCAGAAAGGTTAAAAGCATGCAACTGATGCTTTAGGAAATGGAAGATGCATCAGATGGCTTTGAAGTTGTTACATCAGAAGGATCAGGTGCAGAGCAATCACCTGCATCCTCTCAAGGAAAAGCGGTCGGAGAGGCTGGGGACCCAGCAGAGAAGCCTCTGCTTCCGGAACCTGCAGGTACTGCACAGTCAGAGGAGGGCTGGGACCAGCAGTCTCCTTCTCAAAATTCAGTACTACCAGAGAGTACAGCAAATGGGACAGAGATGGGTAAAGAAATTGTTAAAATGTTGGGTATTAATGGTTTAGAGAGATATATTTTTCTTCAACTTGGTTATAGCTTCTCGCACCCCCACACACCCTCATTCTGTTTATGCTTGCTGAGATTTGGTCCTGCAGTAACCTTTTAAGTTTTCATATGAGACATGCTCCACAGGTAAGGAATGTATTCTTTATCTCAAACTGTAGTAGTAATTTCTAGATGGCATTTTATAGAATGATCCTTATTTCCAGAAATGTGTATGCGTAGGTATACATATTTTGTATGTGCATTTAAATTAGCAGTTTCGCCATCATTACAGAAATCACCTTACTATTTTACCTTTCTTAGATTCCTCTGTAACTTGCCTGCCACCCTTCTTTATCCTTGTCTTTCTCCTGCAGTCTCCCAAATGCTCCATCATTTCCTACGCCTGTTCTTCATTGTTCTGGGTGTCTTCAGTCACTTCCTCTTCCCAACACAGGACCCCATTTTCTTGGTTCTTCAGAGCAGAACAGAGCATATCCTGTTCAGCACCTGAGCACAGTGAATAACAATTCCTAGTATGGACTTGCTGACTACTTTCCTCTTGGCTGCGTTGCATTCATCTGCTCTCATTCTGAGTACCTGGCTAGGAATATCTTTATGTGGTGACATTATTACATTAGATACCACCTTTAAAATTGTAAGATAATACTATTTCAGCTTTCAAATGGTGTGTGACTGTCTTTTAGCTGAAAAAAACTGTGATTATGCTGTGTTGCAGTGTTACAATAAAATCATCTTGGGGTAAAGTTGAAAGAGATATTTGTTTGTTTTGAGAAGCTTCTCAGGAATGAATTTTGGTTTTATTTTTAGCAAGCATGATTGAGGATAATGAAACACCTAGCAAGACTGGGCCTAATTTTGATGAAATTGTCCAGTCTGAAAATCAGGAACGTTTCTCTGGAGAAGTCATTCCACAGGATTACCACATGCCTGATGTCATAACTGTCAGAGTGCAAACAGGTAAGTGCTGCTTTTGCACCTTTGTCGATACATATGTAATTATGGTCTAATCTAGATGTGTTACTGAAAGAAGCAATATCTGTATTTTGGAACTTCTGTTTTAACAGGTACAAATTCATTTCAAGAAGTAGTTGTAAAAGTTGAAAGACCTACCTATAATAAACCTTTTCTGGGTGGATTTAGGAACGTGTCAACAGGAGTGGAATTTCATAATGCAGGATCACAAACAAAACCCAAAAAACGACCTGACAAAGGAATTCAGTTATTTTGTAGGGAAACACAGGTAAAGGCTTTGTAATGTCCTTTTAGAATGTTGTTTTTGCCAAATGGAATAGAATGCTGACACTATTTCTGAGAAGAAAGAGGAAGTAAATCTGAGATAAATATGCAATTGAAAGTATTTAGTAGATAAATATAATTATTCTTGTAATTTTTATTGCAAATAGCTAATTTCGCCACTTACTGTAATGAGAAAAAAAAATTTCAGTGTATTTTCTTCTAAGCTGACATGTATTTTTTCCCCAGACGGCCGTGGAAAAAAATACGCGACAACAAACAAGAAATACAACATCGACACAGATGACTAAAATTGGCCTTTATGTGTCAAACACGACAGACAAACTAATAACTCCTGGAAAGTATTTTACAGCAGAGGAATACCATAAACGTAGACTTGAAGCAGTAAGTCCTTATCTGTAAAATAATGAATTGTGAAGGTTATCTGAATATTTAATGAGTGTTCAGTGAATTTAAAAGTGAACTGTAAAATGTCTTCTTATGCTCATCTTTTGTAATCTTTCAGATACAGGGGAAGTGCATGTTTGCTCTGGGGTTTTAGTGACATTTGATACCTTGCAATCTCTTAAATAGTAAGAATTCTGAAGTTATTGTTTTCTGTCTCACAGTGACAGTTAAGTGTCCATGTAGAACATTAAGGATTAAAACAGGCTTGTCCTTCCAACATTCTCATGATCTCTTTGGAAGAACCTAAGCTGCATGCTTAATGTATAGCCTGAAATAAGTGGAGTATTAGGTTAGGATTTAGGAGATCTGCATTCAAGCTTTTGAGTTTTGAGAACAATCTATTTGAGAACAATCTATTGTTCTTTGTCTGTTTGGTTGGAGTTTTTTTATCAGACTTAGTAGGTTACCTTGGGCAAACTGATCCATTTTGGATTCTGTTCAAGCTCCCTGCTAAAGTAGAAATGGGCTGTTCAAACACAGGCAGTGGGTCTGTGGGCTTTTCTGGTGCACTGAGTTGCCTCATGGAGGCAATTCAGTTTACAGATTCTGCATATTCATTGTGCAGAGGATGCCATTTAGGCCTTCCACTCTGCTTTTTGGAAACCATGTGTTCTGTGACTGCACATCTAACTCAAGTCTGCCCTAAATTGTGTTAGATGAGGCACTTCTTTGTAAATGCTCTAGTTATTAATTTAATTACTGAAAATATACAGTCTCAATCCAACTCAGTGGAGAAACAGTTGATTCCTCAAGTGTCTAAGCAGAATATTGTATTGGTTATTGTATTGACACGGTTGGCAAGATCTTTGAAGTTTTCTGGGCAGAAGTTTTCTTGTAAGAACTTCTTAAGTCAGTCAGCTTTAGCTGATGGCAATGAGCATCTTGTAGAAGTGGAACCCAAGTAGGGAGTAGTTTCCTCAGGACTACCAATATGTTTTACTGTGGTCTTTAGTGACACTTATGGGAATCTGTAAAGTATCTATAGGTCATTGATAATGCACAGTAGAGAGATGTCATCTTGGTGTTGGTTCACATTGATGGATTTGCCCAGTGCAGTATAGGTCCATACTGAAATACTGTTTGAAGATATATTCAAGAGAAGTTTTAGATTAAGATATTACCAGAGACAGTGTGACTGTATTAGTATGATTTTGTGCTTGATAGCTTTTGATGCTGAGCAATGCTTGGTACCTCATGGCATTGATCTGACTGAACTGTTTGTAGTGCAAGTGCTAACTCAACCAGCAGAAGGTGAGGCTTGTGCAGTATCCTCCCTTAACATATTATTATTATTTCCCCAGTCCTCAATAGCTACAGCTTGAGAAGGTCGATGATTTAATTTTCTTTTTTAATTTCTGTCATAACAGCATTATTAATTTCACTTTTATTATTTATTCACAAAAAAATGCTTTTGATTTTGTATCTATGTGTTGATTTTTCTAACTGGAAATTTAAAAGAAATCTTGCAAATGTGTCTACATTTCCACCCTGTAAATTGGCAGTAAGATAAGGAAAAGAATAAAAACACTACATGGCAAAATGCATTTTTTAAGGGGAGATTTGAAAAAGAAAAATGGATATTTAAATGTAGTTTATATTTTGATTTGATTATTTGAACCTATTTTATCCACTGTACTCACTGGTTAAATTCCTGCAGTTACCTAATAGAGTAATCATACTAGTGCTTAAATTAATAATACTGATTTTGTAACATTTAAATTAGTTTCAGTACAAGACAAATCTTAGAAAATGTAGTTAGGGAGCTGGAGAAAAGAACAGTTAAGAAATAATACTACACTTCAAAATACTATGTTGTTTTGTTTTAAATTCATGATTCTTTGGTATTGTATCACATATAGGTAATAGTATTACAGAAATATTTCCGTCGTTGGCATGCTGTAAATTTATTACAAAATCTGAAGGCACAAAAGAGGTTAAGGCTGGCACAGGAGGCACAAGAAGAATTACAGAAAAAATGGGAGAAAGAAGAAAAATTGAGGAGGGAGTATGAGAAAAAACTGAACCCTAAAACAAAAGAAGACTTTGAGCTACTGTATCATGACTTGGAATGTAAGTTTTCTTAAAGGGATATCCTTAAAGGAACAAAATAATGCAGTTTGTTTAAAACAAACTTAGGGTTTTACATATATTTATAGATACTTCCACGAATTTTTTTTCTGCTTTACAGTGGATTTTTTTTTTTAAAGAATTATTTTACTTTTATGTATTGCTAGAAACAGAAAGAAGGCCTTGATGCTCTGGAAGCACTGCTCGGCAAGAACTAAACGTCCCTGTCTTATCAACATCCAGTGCCTTACAAGCTGCTGTGACTAAAATTTAACTCTATTGTAGCCAAAACCAGTACACCTTTTTTAGAAATAACTGGCTTATAGAATAGTGCTCTTTGGCAGTTTTATTAACATTTTTTATTTATGTCTAAAGTTAAGGTCAGCTAGAAGAACAAAAGGGTGTTTTTTTAGATCAGAGATGCTTTTATCTTTCACTCTACATTTAAGGTGCTGAAGAATTTTTGTACAGAATTTTACAACATATGACAGAAGTTATTCCTTTTGTCTTAGTTGTCCTCTACTGATGCTTTTTCTCCTTTCTAGTTCATTCCATGTTTCACAAAACTGTGTTGTCAAAATTTTAAAAATCTTAGGAGTTCTGCAGAATATTCTGAAAGTCATACATTTCCTGTTCTTGGAGTAGATGATGTTTAATACAGGCAAGCACCTCTAAACTTTTCCAGAAAAATAATTTGAATACTGCAGATAATTAACATAAAACCTTACAAGAATCTAATGGTGCAAATAGAACAAAAACCTTAAGAGTATGTCCTTTGGAAAAATAAAAACAGTCAAAAGCTGTGTACTTGTACCAGCATATAAACAGCAAGACAAATTTTGGTTTTTTACAATGTCTCTTTTAAAGCCAGAGGTTTGTACTGTGACTTGTAACAACTCTGATGTTATCTCAGCTAGAGTGCTTTATAGTCTAGCTCTTTGCCAGTTTGGGTATTGTTGTCCCTGTAGTAGAGCTGATCTAACAGATGACCTACTTCATTGCAAAGCCACCTGCCCTACCTTAAACCATCTCAGCTCTTTCTTCAGTGGTAAGCTGAGCATAAATTTGGTGGCATGTGTTATTCATAGAGTTCAGGATCACGATTCAAAAATTCCCAAGTTATACACTAATCTTTTAATGCTGTCATACTTTGTGTGGCATTGAACAAATGGCTTTGTCTGAATTAATAAATGATTTATAAATATCACTGTTCGTGACAAATGTAAAAATTATTGCTTGTCTTGAGCTTTGCAGTTATTGGACTGGTATCTTCATGAGATTTGTGGTTTTCTTGAGGTTGTCTGCCCCCCGTCTTTTTCTTTGTAGATAGTTTGCTTTTCACTTCCCAAGAGTTAAGCCCTTTCCAAGTTGTATCTGACTAAGTAATCAAAAGCCAAGGTACTCAAGTAATACCTTTTTCCATGCCAGTTATGAGAAGTCTTACTATTTTGCGTCTGATTTTCTGCAGTATTTTATTCGGGAAGTTGCTTCCAGACTAGTGTGCTATCAGATGTATGATCCACTTTTTTTTTTTTTTTTTTTTTTTTTGTTTTAAAGTGTGAAAAGTCTTACTTGCAGTAGAAACAACCAAGTTCAGTTGAAGTCATGGAAGAGTGCTGGTCTTCATTATATTTTTAGATTTGAAACTTACTGTTTTGCAAGTGTTTCTTGCTTAATTGAATGACTTTGGATTCACAAATAATAAAAGTTTCAGCCAAGCATTTTCAGGAATTTCATATCTAATCAACCTGAAAAAAACATGTACCACTTCAGAACAGAACAAATTCCAGTATTTGAATTTTTTTTTTTTTTTTACTATTTTGTTAAAAATAATGGTCTGGTATCAATCTCACTGTTTAGTTTTTGTTAGCTGGTGTTGACTAGCGCTTCTCTACATGGAGATTTGCAGTCATGCTCTTCATTTTAATAGAGCTTAATGATTCTAGGAACTTGGTGTTTTTTTCCTACCTGCATCTGAAACAATTTTGCATTATTATAGTGCCAACAATTTACACAAGCTAAATCATTGTGACAGTAATAGAATGAGACTATTGTCCTCCAGGGATCTGTGAAGGTTATAGCTGCAATCACAACAGGGTTGCTATTACAGGGTCAGCCAGTACAAGCAATTCCTGGTGGTACAAAAACTTGCCTGTTGACTATATGGTGCAAATGAGGTCTATCTATATATTCAGCATGTCTGCATAGGCATTTATTATTTATTTGAAAAGTATGAACTATTTTACTTTATAAACACTGGAATAAAAATTGTAATGAGTAAAATCTCTGCAGACAGATTATCTGCAGAACAGATAATCTAAGAGGAGTGTTTTAACTTGGCTGCAGGTAAATGGGGAATCAAGAGGTGAGTATCAATGGTGAGCAACAGCTTCTGCATTTCTGAAAGTATAAAATTGCTTACTGTATTTATTAGCTCCACCTTAGAAGTTGCTGCCCCCTTCAGGAATAATACAGCTCCATGTAAATAATTCTATATAATGCTGATGTTTGCTGAATTGGGTTTATTTAAAATATATAACTTTGGGTTCTCAGAACTTGTCAGACAGCTGTCATATTACAGCTTGGAGAGCCTTAAGGAAATGAATTGAAATATTTTAAAATGGAAAACATAAGGTATTGTAGATAAGAAGCCACAGGCAGAAAATAAGTCTTCCTCCTTTCCCTCCTCCTGCCTCTAATCTTACCTGATCCAGGATGTTACAGGCTTTTCCAGTGCATCACATATTGAATGGTTTTCTTTTATGCTGGGTTTTGCTTTTCCATAACTGTTCTGGGATGATAACAACACTTTGAGGTATTCTTCAGAAATGTTGAAGTTTTGCATCTTATAAAATTCTCTACAAAACTCTAGAGGTATTTGAACTGGATCAGACTCTTTGGAGAAGCCAGGAGTTGTTACGGGATATGCGAAGGCAGGAAACACAGTTTGATTTTACAGGCAGATTTCTCTAAAGCCATGTAGTCTCTGTATCGGCAGCAAAAGTGTCAGGGGGTCAGATTCTTATACAGCATGGACTGATCCATGTGCTGCTGTCATGACCATCCTGTGGCTTCTTCTGTGGACACTTTGACCCACTTGGAAGATTATGTTGTAGAAAAGGAAAGGGAGAGTAAAGCAATGACTGTTGAGTTATTAATGTGCTCTCATCTTCCTTGGATGGCAAAAGGTGATACCACTGCAATATCCAGTGTAAAACCTGAAGTGCTAAATGTGACTGTCAGTCAGGTTTTATCTTGGTTTTGGAGGACTTCAAGCTTCTTTAGATTTTACTCATTTATGCAGGGAGAAGCAGTAATATTCTCAGCACTGAGTACTAGTGGTACCACAGTAAGATGCAGCCATTTCATCATACATTTCCACAGGAGCTAAATTCTTTTTCTCACTTACAGATTCTTTTTCTCCTACTCACCCTTGAGTTTCAAGTACAAATTGGCAGTCTGGAGTTGATGTACACACATACTCTCACAGAACATCTGTATAATTCACATTCATTTCTAGGCCATCTTGCATGTATTGAAAATAGCTATAACCATCAATTCCCTAAAATGGAAACTGGGTTTTAGTGAATATTGAAAGAAAAGTCAATTATGTTGTTTCTTAAATATGAAAGCAGAAGTCTTGCTGGAAAGCATCTTGTAAAAACCACCCCAAATATTTGTATCTGCAGTATGGATGCAGGAGGAGACTGAGCGAATTAACAGAACTCTTACTGGAGCTAAAAGAAAGGCAGCACTTTGTGCACTGCTGGAAGAGGAGACAGAGCTCATTGCTTGCATTGGGATGCACAAACTAAATGCCAATATAGAGAATCAACAAAAAGCAATACTGCACTTTCTGAGTCAGGTCAGTAATTATGCTGATCATAAAGAATATCAAAGTACAGGAAAAGAAAATACACCTGCAAAATACAAAAAGTGCCTTTTGTAGTTTTTAGCAGTTAATCATGTGAATGCTAATGTTGCAAATATCCAAATTTTGTGGTTCTTCATGTCAATACAATTCAGTAAATTTCTTTTTTCCAATCTGAGAATTTCATAGCTGTCAGACCAGTTGAAGGTTGAACAGTGCATCGTTAAGGCTGTTAACTATAAAAAATATAAACAATACTTGTAATTAATTATAATAATATAAATATGTTATTCTTCAGGAAGTAAATTTGTCATTAATTTCCCAAATGAGTGTAGGCCTCTGGTCATCATATGTCTGTCTTTAAAGAAAGCATTTATTCTGTTTCCCTGTATAAAGAAGAATTTGAATCCGATGTTGATTTCAATTATTAAATCACTGACTTTAGTTCCATTAGAATTTTAACTTGAGATTTCATTCTTGTATAATCTCAGGGATGATATTTAAGGTAAGTGTTCTTCAGTCTTTATATAAAAATATGAGAATTCCTTCATTGACAAAGATGATTTAAAATGACATTAAATTCTGTGGTATCGTAATGTAAAATACAAAAAACACACTTGTCCTTTGAGGCAGATGTCCAGCCATTGGAAAAAAGTAATAGTTTCTTTTCAAAGTATGTGACATCATTATGAAAAGAAATACTGCAACAGAAATGGTTTTTAGCGTTCTAATTTTTTTTATTATTATTATTTTAAAATTTTGATTATTGAGTGCTCAAAAGTAAAAATGGTGGTTTTGTCTAAAAGAGACTTTTTTTCATTCTTTTTATTACTGATGCAGGGGAACTGTACTCTAAATGTGATTTGATAAAATGTATTGCATTTCTCATTATGAACAAGTTGCTTATCTGAAATGTTGGTGGAACTGTTACCACATTTATTGCTGTGCTATGACTGTTTTCTGTCTTACTGCTTTTAAGGATGAAAAAAACCAACAGAAAACCAAATAATTAGGAATATTTTCAGAGCCTTGAATCATTTCTGTGTTTAATGTTTGCTTCTACTGCTTGCAGTCTGTTCTGTTACCTTCTAAGAAAAAGGAAGCTGAAACAGTCAAAGCAAATATATTTCTCTTTTAACTGACTCTGTCGTTACTTTTCCCACAAGGACTGATTTCCAGTGTCCTACCTGTACAGATTGCTTCCAGCACATATTCTGACAAGCTGTACAGTTTTCTTACATCTAGAATCAGGAGCAAAACGTTCTTCAGCACAAGAACTCTCAGTGACAGTTGATGTTTGGAGAATGAGGAGACACATCAGAGACAACCGATATTTTGTCTTTCCAAACAGTGGAAAGACTAGTGGAAAGACTGCTTTTCCTGAAGCAGTTACTGATAATTTATTTATTCCTACTTTAAATGTATAAATTATGTTTTTCATTAAAGGGACTGTAATCTTTTTAGTTTTAAAATTTATTGAGCTTCTGAACTAGTGCAACGTTTCATGTTTTTTGTCATGTCAGCTGTAGGATTTTGAGTGTTGCTCTACACTGTTGACATAGATAGTTGTAACTCAGAGGGAGAAAAAATAACAATTTTTGCATTTTAAAAAAAGATAAATACAATTTTGTAAATCTCAAAATTAGATGGATGGTTTGCTGTGATTGTAGCAGCGCAAGTTAAGCACTTTAAGTTACAGTATGAAATTTATTTTTGAGTGTTTGATTAGGGATTATTTGTTTTTTTCTTGAACTTGGAGCTGGTAATGTTGTTCTGGACACTTGCCAGTAAAAGCTGCAATAATATCTTTCACATCTGAAGACTGCAAGCTGCAATAGCCAATGTGGCATGAAAGTTGCTTCTCCATGGAAACCTTTGTTCCCTTCTTTGCTACTTTAAGCATGTACCTCCACAGGCATGTGTGCTTTTATGAAGGTTGCTATTGGTTGTGTGTGCCCTGTGTTCTAGGGGGTTCTTTATGCTGAACTTGTTCTTCTTCAGCATTTGTACTTTGGAGAGGAAGTATTTGATTAAGCTTTTATACAGCAGTCATATTGACTTAAAGAAATTTGTGTAACTATTAACTGTTACTCAGCTCATGCCTTTCATGCTTTGTACTATTTCTGCACACATCTTATAGATTTTTTTTTAAATTATATTTACCTTTTTCTCTCTGTCTGTGGTGGTGTGTTTCTCTCCTCAGGCGCTTTTTCTGCTTTCATGCATTGGCAGCAGAGTGTACTTGTAGTAATATAAATAACAGGATTATTGTAAATTCCACAGCACTGCCAGCAGACTAAAAGACAAGAGAAAGCTGGCAGAAGATCTCAAAGTTTTAGTTTTTCTCCTGTCAGTCTGGAGAAAAATAGTCCTGAAATCAGGGAACTTGTGATTCCTTCTTTTTTCAGTGAAAAGCTGTATTTTTTTTAATGTAATACCCAGCTATGATAAGGTAGTAAGAAAAAATACAGAAGTTACAGATTTATTTTTGAAGAATGAATTACAATAACAGAATTGGTCTGTGTTGAGTCATTTGCAGAGCAGGGTACCAAGACGACTTGCGCATATTGGGTTTGCAAATTATCAGAAAAATCTAATTTTACTGACTATTTCTTAGGGTCTACTCTGGCCACTGATTCTTTCTAGCATTAGCAAATGATCTTTATCTGTTGTTGTAAGTGATTTCCTTGAAGAGGATCAAATGAGGGTACTGAATTAACTACTGTATGGAAAACAGTGATTTGTCCCAGTCTAACATACAAAGGATTGTCAGCATGATAGACCTTCTAAGTTGGTTTGAATTACATTGTTTGCAAAATGTGGGGTTTTGCTTTTGTTTTGGGTTTTTTGAAAAGAATTTCTGGTATTGTACAAAGATAGTGAAACAAAATGAACATACAATAGAATGCTCCCTATCTATGACAGAGAAAAAATTGCCTTGCTCAAGTTTTGCAGAAATTCAAAGATTTCACCAAGTAATTAAGAGTTGATTGTTTTGGGGATATTTTTTAGCTAATGTCTGGTTTTGCTATTGTATTTCTTAGTTTTGGCTCTGAAATGTGACCCCTGGTTAACAATATCTCCTTTAATTAGATTTCTACCACCACGGATAATGTAATTAAGTGTCATTAATTAGATGTTAAAACCTTTTTAAAATTATTTTGTCTTTCTTTTCCTTATCTAACTATTTATTTAAAAGTGAGGAAATTGATTGTGGTGATAACTAATCATATCTCTTCTAGCTGTCTAATATTCTTGATATTTTTATTACTTATCACCATATCAAGTCTATTTCATCAAAATAATGATTGTGTCAGTGCTGGGGTTATGTCCAGAAAACTGCTAGGTATGTGAATACTGCATGAAGTGTTCCTGTTGTTAGGTCACACTGAGACTTCAAGGTGAAGTTCGTGAGTGCTAGTGAACACAAATTCCAAATATAGTGAAAGAGAATAATTGATACATAGAAAGAGATTTCACGTACCTCTCCCCATTAAGAAAAGGAAATGGAGTTAAGTAATGATGAGAGAGGCTTTTGAAAACTCTTTTTCTATTGGAATTGGATGCCTGTCTCCTTAGGTAACAGTGTGATTTGTAATCAAAACCAATCTTCTGGAAAGAAGAAAATGGTTGTACTTTTCAGACCTTGTGGGGCAGATGACATCATGGAACTTCTTACTATCTATAAAAGTTAAAGATGTGCAAAGAGATAATTGAAGCATAAGGCATACAGCATGTGGTTAAGGTAGCAAAGAAGAAGCTAGGTGAAGTGTCTGGTAAACTGTAAACACATACCTTGCCCTAGCTCTAACAAACTATATTCCTTCTGTCCTTCTCTGCAACTAGTATAAATAGAACAGTTCCCTGGAGATATTTTTTACTGCAGTAGGCTTTAACGTCTTAAATTTTCAATCTTTACACAGTCAACAGACCTATTGATTTTTACTGATAGTTTGATGGGATTTATGACTGCAAAGTGAAATACAGAGCAAATGTATTCTAACACTACTGTCAGTAAATTCACTTTAAAGAAGTAGAGCATGTCCCTGTAGGAGAATATTATTTGCTTTTAATATCCTGTAAGTCGAAATTGTCATGACCTGCAGCTTATAAATAAAGTGTGCAACTGAATGCTTTCTTTGGTGGAAGAGGTGCTGTATCAATATCTGCAATAGAATTAGCCTTTTGCATTAGTCAGGCATTGACATTAAGTCCCTATTTGCTCTGTTAAAACTTGATGTAACATAATGCAATTGTTCAGCTGGTGGTCAGATTTTAATAGCTCAGAGTTCTACAAATTGTTTCTGAAGTGTGCACAACCTAGGAGGTGGAAAGCATTTGATGGAAAAATCACTGAAATGGATACACAGAACTCGCTCCGTGGCAAAGAACTACTTGAAATCTACCACAGCATTAACACAAAGGACATCCCAAAAGATGAGAGAACATCTGTGCTGTTAACACTCAAATGGACAGTGAAGGTAAGGTTTAGCTTTCTATTTCTATTTAGTTTGAAGCTGTACTTTCCAAAGGTGCTGTCACTTAATTATGTTGACACATTAGCAGTGCTGCTGCTGGCAGACAAGTGGCATGATGGTGAGCTAGAGACTCTCATGTACCCTCATGTGGTGTGTGAGTGTAATTTACATTCCAGATACACTCTAAATTCATATTTCACTTTATCGTGTGCATATTTGTCTTCAGGTTGTGTTAGAATTTCAACCCCATGGTTTTTTTAGACTTCTTTGTGTATTAATACATAATACAGTTTTAGTACAAAGTTTTGTTTCCTAGTTAATATCAACCTTATGAGAACTGTGGCAGGGATATATGTGGCAGCTACCATTTTTTTTCAGTTCTTTGAAATCCATTTAGAACCTTATCTATCTATTGGTTTGGATGACCAGTTTTAGGGGTAGCAAATACTGATTTTTTTAATCTCTTTGCCTCTCACTCCCTGCTGCCACTGTTGCTGCTAGTGTTTCCAATGAATTAGAAGCTGGTTGCATTTTTTTAGTCTTTCATATTGGTTTGATTTATTTATTCATGTACAAAAAGAATGAGTTTCAAGTTTCTTTTAGGATGATACTGTTGACATCAGCCTAGAATAGAATGCTGCTTCCTGGTCTTATTAAAACAAACAAGAATCTTGCTGATTGTTTTAGTAGTGCCAGCATTTGATTTAAAGTCACTATGGCATTGAGAGCACTTCTGGTTTATGAACTCTTGTCCATACAAGAGTTAACACATATTGCTGTAGTGAACAAGTGAATTTCTGTAAATTAGCACTCTCTTTTACCTGAGAAATCGCTGAACTCGTTCACCTCTTACGTCTCTCTTTCTGGAGAATCTCCTGCCAAGCATTGGAAATACTGAAGTGACTAATTTCCAAGCATACTGTCAAAGTCCCCCATGCCTCTTGTGTGGTTGATTTTTTTGGGTTTTCTTGTGTCATTTTTTTTAAACCCATCCATATTACACCTCCAATCTCATAGCCAAAGGAAGCTTCTTAGGGAAATATTTCTTTGGACTTTTGAAAACTTAAAATTTTGCACTTGTTGAGTACCTCTGCCAAGCATCTTTTAGTGCTTCCAGGCTTACAGTTCCTCACAGCTTTGGTATACAGGCCCTTTAAAACAGAGTCTGTTAGCATTCTCTCTTTTGTAGTTCTACAGTTGTTTCATGAGAGATTTTTTTCTCTGAGAGACTAACGAGTTCTTCTGTGAACATGTTCTTTTATGAACATACAGAGGTATGAATGGTAATGTTCATAGATTCCATAGATTGCTTTCATGTCTTGTTGAATGATTTTGTTTGCTTGCTTCTTCATTATTGTGCAGTTTATTTTCCTTTTTCTCTCTCTCCCGCCCCCCTTTTTTTTTTCCCCAGGAACATGAATGTAAATTAACACAGGAATTAGTGGCATTAATTGACAGAGAAATTGATCTTATGTCAAGAGATGTGAAAGAAAGCAACTTGGAAGGACTGAGGAAAAGAATTTGTACATTATTTCTCCAGTATATCAAAACTCCAGAGTTTAACCCTCAAGTTGCTGGGTTACTTAAGGTATTACTTTTATTTTGCAGCCTGACATAGTGGCCACTAAACTAAAGAGAAGGGATATGGAAAATATTGAAAGCTTTTTTATTTTACATTTTCCTGTAGAATTTGTGGAGGACTTCCTCAGGAAGTAAAATGTAGCAAGTACATAGGTTTCACACAAATAAATTTATAGTCCTGTCAGGAGGCATGGGGCATAGACATGGTCATAAGCACCTGACCTGTGGCTGGCAGCACTGAGAGAGCCCAGGAACTCTTGTGCCTGAAATAAAAAATCTGAAAGTTATAAATGGTAGCTCTCATGGGATGGTATCAGTAAAATGTAATAGCAAAGCAGTACCAATATACTGAGAGAGGGATTCGTGTTTTTTCTACTGGTCAAGAGGCAGCATGCCGTGCATCCAGAAAGGAAGAGCGTAGCCCATGTCAGTGTCTAGTGAGCTTGCACCTAAGCAAAATCTGTTCCAGGCTTCTGTTGCAGAATTAGTTGCTACTGTGTGTGAAGAAGATGTAGTTAGTTTTGTGTGAGTGCTTTTCTTTTCTGACTACATATTACAGATAAAAATATGATTCACTATCATATGTTGCTGCTCTAAGTAGAAAGATCTGTTTTGCATCTATCAGAAAAGCACTCCTCATACAGTGGTCAGTGTTATCTCAGGAGTAGAGAATCTGTCAGATTTAGATGCAGATGTTTGATTTAGAACCAACTAACAGTTAATGTTACACTAGGTTTATTAGCAGATGTACCACAGCAGAGACTGAGGATTATCAGACTACTCAAACTGTCCAGTTACAGACTTGGTCTGTCTGCACAGACTGCATTACATTCTTTTCAGAACCCATGAAGGAGTATGGGGATGAGGAGGTCGCTGTCAAGTTTAGTCTATTTTCTTCCCCTGTGTTGTGGACATGTGGGCCTCATGATTTTGTATTATTATGCCAAAACATTATTATGCCCATATCTCATCTTTGCCATAAAGGGCAGATCCTACATGAAAAATCAAATGTGGAGAATTTACTTTCTGTTTTTTCTGTGTTGTCATCTTTCCAGAATTACTGACAATCTGCATATATAAAAGTACCAGGAAGAACACTGGAACATAATTTTTAGGATCTTTATATAGCTTAAAAATGAATCAACGGATTTATATAACTGATTTTAGCAAATGCAGTAAGAAAATACAGTTACTCTTGGTATCCTATCCAAGAACAATCACAACACTTTATTGGGTATTTTAAAATAAATAATTTTAGCTTTTGCATATTAAAATACTTGGATGAATATATGGAAGACTTATCCTGACAGTGTTTGAGTAACATACAAGTAATACAAAGATACCCTGTAGTAAATTAACTTTTTTTTTTTTTAATTTTTAGGTTCCACAAGATCCCTTAAAGCTTTATAAAAATGTTTACTTCTGTCACAGCTGCGAAAAGTACTTAGCACCTACTGAGTTTCCCATTCCTGCAAGTTCCCACACCATTGGCAGATGTCGCTCGTGTTACCAGCTTGATAATGAGGCTCGGAAACGAGAAGCATATTTCAAGTACAGACTTATACTAGAAAATCTCAGGAAGTCTGAAGTTGATTATCAGGATGATAGTAAAATTGTTTTCTTAGTTCAGGTACTGTTGGAAAGAGCATTGCTACTCATAGTAAGCTATGTGACTTTGACTATGTGCCCTCTATTTTGTGTATGTTGTGGACAGGTTGAGAAATGGGCTAAAAGCTACAGCTTCTTCCTGTGATATGCAATGTTCCACACCATAAGGAAACAGCCCTTAAGCTCTTGAAGCATAGGTGTACTTTAAAAGGTGGTTTGCAAGCTGTACACTAAAAGAAGTCTTGCTGACAGGTCAAAGAATCGAATGTTCCAACAACTATGCAAAAAGTATATATGTGTATCAAGATGCTCTTTAAGCAAGTGATCATATGACATGTGCATAGAATTTTTTTTTTAACCCAAACCTTTATTTGAATTTTTACATGTGTGCAGGACTTGTAGGATTTCCTTTTTAACCCTGTTTTCTATTTCAGCTTCCAGATATGCAGTACCTGATTGAGCACATATGGAACTGCCAGTCAGCTCTCAGTGCCTGCAGCAACCTGTATGATTTGGTTATGGTCAGGTGGGATAAGCAACAAGAGTGGTCTCCATGGAACACTATTCTCCTCACTAAAGAAGAGGCAGATGCACATCTTAAGCTGTGTAACCTTCAGAAGGTAAATTTCAATGGGATTTATTTTTTACAGTATTTATGTTATGTTTTAATAGAATCCCGTGATTAATTATGTTGGGCCAAATTTAGTTGTTACACTTGTCCGTGTTTAAATTGGCTCATTGTGATTATTTAAATTATTGCATCTGTACTGTTAAACAGAATGGACAGTAATCCAGAAGGCATCTGGCATGTCCAGCTCATTCCATGTACCTGAACTCTGTCTTGCCCCAGTTCTCCCTCCTGAATTGCAAGAAGCAGAGTGGCCTCATCCATGCTGCCTGCTGAGAGCAGTGTCATGCATGCTCTCTTCCTTCAGATCAGATCAGATGAGAGCTAGGCTGGATGAAAAGCATGCTAAAGACTAACCATAAATACTGTGGCCATTGTGTGCCTGTGCTCTTGCACATGCTCTGGCCTCATTAGTTTCTGGTCTTCTACATTTCTCATCAAATAGAAGAACGGTTCCTTATCTATTTGTCATCATAAAATTTGCCACTACTTTCTTACATAAATATCAGCTAAGTATCCCTTACAGTAACCTTAATGTAACCTTACAGTTTGCATTTAAGCAATAGAAACTTCAGAAAAATAATTTCTCTTCTGAATTAAAACCACTTAGGACTGTGTTAAACTGATCATCAAAACACACAAATCCCCCCACCCCCAAATTCCATATCTAAACATGGTAGTCTATGAAATACCTCTCCACTAAACATAATATATTAAGAGTATTTAGTTTTGTAAGGCATAGGAGAATCCTGTGAGTTGTCTTTGTCCTGCACTTAATAATGGCTTATTAAGCCTTTCAGTTCCAGGTTATTGATTTATATAAGTAGTGATCTGCTGTCATTGTTGCCTAGTGTTCTTTTGTTTTGGGTGCTCTTAATTCAATTTTTAACATGACATATGTACATCAGAAATGGAGCTTCCGCTGTTACGTATTGCTCTTCTTTCCGGAAGTCCTAAGAGCAAACTAAACAGAACAAATTAATTCTCTCTTAAAAGTTTTGCTTTATGGATTAAATATATCAGGAAATTCTAAAGGCAAAAGGAATTCTGCAATCCATTATATTTTGTGTGTGAGTGCCCAGTTTGTGTCTTCAAGCAGAAACATTTATGAGAGCTTTAGCTTTGGAAGGTAAAATCGGTTTCAAGCTGGGAGTCCCTTTATTGGCTCCTCTCACTCACTGTGAGTCAAGAAGGCTGTTCAGACAATCTGAATCTAGTGATGCTCCTCAGCACCCATAAATTTCTGTTACCAGCATTATGGCAGGCAGAGATCCTAACTGAGCACTTCTCTGGTTTGATGACATGAGTCTGGATGCCACAGTCAAAGAAATGCCATTAACTTGATTAGGTCCAGGGCTTCAGTGGATGGGGGAGTTAGGTCAGGACAGGTAAGCTACACAAGCCTACATAAAAACCATGAGGTATTTTCATTAGCTCTTGCAACAAATATGGATGTGAATCAGTTGTAGTGAGGACTCAACTTTCTTCCTCAAAAAAATAAAATGAAGAGTGTGAAATAAAGAAAATGAGGTGAAGATAGAATGTTGTAAGTTGAATCATTGTTTTTCATTCACCAAAACAAAAAAGTCCTCTTAAGCCATTTGTTTAATAGCAGTTAATCATAGTGACTTTATTTAATAGCAATTATTCAAAGTGATGACTACAGCAATAGCAAAAGGTTTTTTCAATTAAATATTCTGGTTATTTATTCCATCATCCAAACTACTAATAATAACTAGGAATTTGGGAAAATGTCACCACTGCGTGCAAGTGATGACTGAAATGCTGCAAAATACTTGCTGCCATGATTAGTTGAAAATTACAACTCTGATTCTTATCAAGAAATGCCCCTACAGTCTTCACCTTGCAAATGTTGCTAAGTGTTGCCTTATTTAATTTTCAAATGTGAGTACAAATGTTCTCACCTGAAATAAATAAATAAATAAGTTTCATCTTGAATGGATAAAAAAGTTACTCTGGTTTTAAAACATGATTAATATTTCACAAGGAAAAATTTTCACTACTGGCCCATAAGATAGTACTATAGAACTACAAAATATTTCATTGTATATATATATACAAATAAATTATCTGCCTTCGTTTATTAAAAGGTCAATATTTATAATGTCTAAAATATGTAGAAATGTTTATAATGTCTAAATATGAAGCAACACATATATTTTTAGATATTTTAATTGTATTTCTGGTATTTGAATTTTTTTTCAGACTTATGAAGCTCCATTTATTTACAGAATAGAACAAAAGCATATCCGGGCAAAAAACTACTTTTCTCGGATTCCTGCGATGTCATCATTTTTGCATAGAAATAACAATGAGTCTAATGCAAATTCCGACAAAAAACATAGTTCTGTGAAGTTAAAGAAGTGAACTAAATTCTTAGGTTTTAAAGAAATACACTTTTGCATCAATACGCTAATTGTATTACACAGATCAAAATAAACTTCTGAGGATAAAATAATTTTATCTTAATCAGTTAATTTAACTGCATTTCAGGTTTTGTAACCTCATTCAAAAAAAATAAAATGTTGTTAAAGAGCTTTGTAAATTCTCAGTTTTCAGAGCTATGATTTTTTTTTTGTGTATTCCTGCATTGCTTGGAACATTCTGTCTGTAGTGTAATATTCCTGTTGGGCAAATCCTGTTAATTCTTTGTCACCCTTTAATTAGAAAATTAATAATATAGCACTGTATTAAATTTATTTTTCTTGTCTTAAGCACATAAGGCAGAAACCCCCTCAATCCCTGGATTCTTACAGAAGAACAGAATATATATAGCTTTTCAGATAAAGCCACTTTGCCCTGCAAACATTTGTGCAAAAGAACAACTTTACATTTTGTAGCTCATCTAGATGGCCATAGTGGAACTGCCAGTATGTAATTATTGTATCCAAGATGTTGAAATTATTGTAATTATTATAATTTGAGTATTATAATTTAAATATCATAATTTAAAATACACATTTCATACTGTTTGAAATATGTTTACTTTTGAGTTTGTATTATTTGAAGGAGTTTATATTATTTGAAGAAGTAAATTTTCCCCATAATTAAAAAAGTTTATGTTTGATCATAGTTACAGAGAAAAACATATGGTGTAAATTCAAAAATCCAACAGAAAGTTGCAAGGTTCTTCTTGAAATCTCTATTATAAGATGTGGTTTTGACCCAGCCTTTTGCTCTAACAGATGAAACTACCTAGGAAAAAGCAGTAGCATTTAAAAAGAGAAATGAGCACATACTTGGCAGCAAACAGCTGAAAACTGAATTGACTCCCTCAACAGAACATGAACTGTAGAATCGGTTTCTGGCTGACAAGTGCATTTTAACATCATTGGAACATTTCCACTGATTTTACCATTAAATTCAGAATTTTAGTTTAATTAAGTTCTGGATTGTAGTTCAGTACTGAACTAATTGTAGAATTGCAGCACACGAGCATTCCAGCTGGCTTATGTGCTTTCTGACATCTGAGCCTTAAGATAGGAATGGCTGCTAAGTCTGAATTTCCCCCAGAGTGATAAAAGGAGTTTTGAAGTAAATTATGGGTTGAATGGCAATGAGTCACATAGATAGGAATCTGCCTCTTTATACAATTTTTTCCTTCCTTCTTAAGCATGTTTTAAAATTATAATTTACAACTCCAGAAGGATGATTTAAAAAAAAAAAAGGTAAGAAAATAGTTCAAACAAATGTGAAAAGCCAGTAGTCCATTGATTTCAATGCGCTGTGGTGTTGGAGGTTTCTGGAATCCCAGAATCCTTTAGGTTGCAAGAACCTTTAAGATCAAGTCCAACTGTTGACACTGCCAACTCCACCACTAAACTCTGTCTCTAAGTTCTGTGTCTGCATGGCTTTTAAATACCTCCAGGTGTGGCGACTCCACCACTCCCCTGGGCAGCTTCTTCCAAAGCTTGACTACCCTTTCAGTGAAGAATTTTTTCCTATTATCCAACAAAAATCTCTTCTGGTGCAACTTGAGGCCATCTTCTCTTGTCTCTAGACTCTTCACTAGCTTCACTGTCCTTCTGTGGACTGCTCCAGCACACCAACCTCTTTCATCATCCTTAGGCAGCAGATCCCCCCATCCAGGTCATTGGTAAAGACATGAATCAGGACTGGTGCCAGTACTGAGCCCTGGGAACACCACTGGTGGCTGTGTGCCAGATCGATGTGAACTCCATTCACCACCACCGTCAGCTCTTTCCTGGCAGTGCCATTTAGTCACACCGTGAAAACTTTTGTATAAATAATTAAAAATTTGTGCTGGAAGTACAATGAGTTGGATGCTTGACTAATATTTGGAACATGCTTTTCCACAAAATAAGCATCTTCTAACTAATGTAGTCTTTCAAATCTGTGTCCAAAAAACCACTATTTTTAGGAGTGAAGAAGAAAGGAGAAAATATATGCAGATATATTTGTGAGCTAAATTTACTTAGTGAAGCAAATTAAAATCCCACTCAATAGGCTCTTCTTGTTCCTTTTTTCAAAGCTTTTTTTCACTTCAGTTGTTCCCAAACTGTGGTTTGTGGAGATATATTAAAAAGGAAAAGTCAGTTTGTTTTCAGTTAAAAGTTTGTTCATAAGTGATATGGTAATCTGAGAGAAAACAATCTGGTTATGTTTCAAGAAGTTTTAAGACTGTTTCTGTAAGGCAGAATACAGAGCATTCCCACCAACTGTGCATCTCGGTGTGCGTGTTGGAAGCACCCAGCAGTGAAGAGAAGGCAAAGCTCAGGATGTGACGACGGGACCGACGGCGATCGGAGCACTGCGGAACCCGGCCGGAGTCCTGTGGTTCGAGTTGCCACAGCCGTGGGGAGGAGCAGGAAGTGAGCGTAGAAACCATGTGGCTGTGTTCCGCTGGTTGCCCAGAAATGTTTTGTACAAACCAAGTGCACCTCCTACCAGCAAATATTCCAGACAATGCAGCTACGCAGAGTGGAAGGTTTGATCACAGTCCCACTGATAGCACTTTGCACAATAGTCGTTAATAAGGTATAAAATGTACCTCAATTTTGTACCTCAGTGGGGGATGAGAATTTGACACAAAATTTTAAGGGACAGATTGACAGGCTTGTCTTTCTCATCCTCCACAAAAAGGATGCCTTTTGGTGAGTCTTGGGTTGTCAGTTATGCTTAGTATTGACACAGGAAATTAAACAATATTATTGCAGTCTTATTGTTAATGCAGTATATTCTGCAGCAGCTGCTTTTGTCACCAGCAATCCCAAAGAAGCTACATTCAATAAACCACGGATTTGTGAACCCAGCTGGCTCTTCTGATGTGATCAGACCTGCAGACTATTTGTGCATCTGATGTAGGGCCTAGAGTGATGTTTTTGTAAGAGTGTGTGAATTGGTTAGTGTGTCAAATATTGTCCTTCTGCAAAATTGAGTTTTACTGGAAATTCTGCAATTCCTGTATTCTGTCTAGGTGCTTCTGTTTCTACCTCTGTCTTTGAGGTCTGGTTTGCTGTCTTACCTGTACACACCCTTAAACAGACAAACACACACACTGGCTTGTTAAAGGGAACAGATGGGATTTCTAATATATCTCTGAGGTTAAGAGGAAAAAGTACAGTTAATTTCTGTGTTATATAAAGGTAACATGGAGAAAAAAGGAACATGAAAATGTTTTATTGCTACCCTTAAAATTATTTTTTTTCTGAGAAATCAGATTTCAGATTGAGTTGATGAACAAATTGCCTTATATTAGGCAAGCACACTATAACAATATACTGTGATTCAAGGCAAATGGATTTAACTGATCTGACTACATGTGCTCAGATTTAAACAAGCATGTCTTCTGACCTCTATTTGTGTCATCTTTTTTAAAGGGAAAAATAAGGAAGCACAGTTTTCATTGTGCTTCCTTATTTTTCCCTTAACACAGTTCATTTTAACATAGCTCATAACTTTTGTGCATGATCTCTAACATCCTGTTCTGATGGTGAGGAGGCATTTGTGCCCAGAGCCAAACATGTGCCGAGGCTGCTGCTGCCTAATGTAGTCACAAGGTGCAGAAACTGCTCAGTGTTTGGCAGGCACAAAAAAGCGTCCCAGAGCAATTTGCTTCCGGGCATGAAGGAATTCTCTAAGACTGTTTTGTTCTTGCATGAGTCCTGTGAAATACTGAAGTCGTGTCACTTTCTGAAGTGACTATAATTTGCCCCTGACTTAAGAGATTTTTGATTTCCGGTGCAGCGTTGCTCCATGCAAAAGATAGCTTAACAATTCTGTGTTTCAGTGGCTCTGAACGTGCCATTTTCTGTCTCTCTTCCTTATTGCTGAAATCTGCGTTTTGTTGCAGATTTCAAACCTGTCAACACCCGAATGTGTGACGCCAGATCTCAATCATGTGAAAAAACTAAGCTGAGGAACATGATAATATGTAGCAGGGGAGGAAGATAGAAGTTCTGCAGAATATATTTTGTGCAGCACAGAAAACTTTTCTGTAAACTCCATTTTGAAGTTATATAACTGTTACCAGCCTGCATAGGACAGGAGTTTGGACTCCATGACTCTCATGCACCTGAAGGTTAGAGGAAACTGACAATGCTTTCACTGCAGAGTGTTTTACGAGCTGTTTAAATCACAAATCCGAAAGCATTAAAAATAGGAGTAACTCCCAAGTTCAGGCGAAGGAAGTTGGCGTTCTGAATTTCCCCCTGCTGTTGGGAGCGGCGTCAGGCGCAGCCCGGCCGGCTGCGGGCAGCTGCGCACACGCTCGGCTCCCCGCGCTGCCATGGCTGCAGCCGCGCTGCTCTGCTCCCTCGCCCTGCTGCTCCACACCTCCCTGTCCCTGCACCATGTGCCGATGCTGCTCTGGTCAACTGGGAGGTAAGAGATCGAATCGAAGTGTGTCCCTGCTTATGCTCCTGCTCTGTGTGTGTCTGCACAGAATGTGTTGTGCCATCGAATATGGTAAGTCAGCTATGGGCAGTGCAATTATCCAAGAAATAAATTTGCACCTCGGCCGTCAAACAAGCCAACAGATGATTTTAGCCTTTTTATTTATAATTTTAGTGCTCTAAGCTGAGCAAGAAGTAAAGAAATTCAGTAAACTAATCTGAAGTAGGTGTGCTTTATTCACCCTAAAGCATCTTTGAACTCTACTGTTAGAGATGTTAGGGCTTAAAGCCACAACATAAGGCAGTGACACAAAAAGGAGCTGACCAAACATTGAGTTGTAGTTTTTTAAACCTTGGATTTCCTAACTTCTGAACCCTGACTTTTCACTTTAATGTTCATTTAAATACAGGTTGTTAAGTACATTGCTGTATGTATATGCATCAGATGTTAGAAACAACTGCAGTCTTAACAGATCCAGAGACACTTGAAATTCAGGGTTTTGCATATTCTGATAAAATAGGACTTTGAAGCTGCTTTGAAAGAACCAGGTATAGACCTCTTTCTAACCAACCAGGAATTTTATTCATGATCACTTCAAGGATTTGTACCATTACTTGGGATTTCCAGAAATATGGCAGGTTGGGCAATGCAGTAGCTTCAGGTGAATACTGAATATTTTAAGTTGTCAGAAAAATATGGGCCACTTATTAACCACCTTTGCCATATGTTTACTCATCTTTTATGGATTTCCAAAACCTGAAACTCTGCATATGGAAATCTGCGTGTTTTGAAAATGTTTGAATTTTTAGCTTTCACTTTGTTTTCTTTGTTTTCTCCCCCTAAAAGAAAAAAAAAAAAATTTCAACATCAAGGCAATTTTATATTCAAAATACTTAGTAATTCACCATTATATAAGACAGGCACCTATATGAGCGTATTAACCCTGTGTAATACTCCTGTATTTAAAAGCAAAGTAAATGTTGGAAAGCACTGTTCTTAGGTTAAAAGTGATTCTAAGCATTTTCAAGAAAAGATCAGTGCTTCCTTTGTCCTACTTCCTGGTTTATATAAAAACATATCTGTGTATATATAAACAAGATCTTATCACTTAATCCCATGTGGACATAAAAGCAAACTTTCCATCAAGATGTAATTAGCAGCTTGTTCTACTGCAGATTTTTCTGGTTTATACAAATTTAGAGCAGAAAACCAGGATACTGGACTGGGTAGTCAGTTTCACGTCTCCAGGAATACAACCTTTTGTGGAAGAAGTGTTCCTCCAACCATGGTATTTACGTTTTGAAAAGTAAAGTTCTTGTAGGGCCAAAATTAGTTCTGGTCAAGGTCTGTGAAGCAGCTGAAAATAAGTTTTTCGTTATTTTATAAAACAATGTAACACTAACAGCAACTTCCTGTTGCTAACCCCTAACTGTGCTTTACATTTGGTACTTCACAGTGATGCAAGGTTTGCAGTGTGTCATCCTCAGGCCTATGAAATTTGGAAATTGCTATTAAGAGTCTTGGGAAAGTTAACTACAGAATTGCAGTAATTATCTATAATGTCTACATCTATAATCTAGAAATTATCTATAGTATCTATTATCTACAATATCTATGGATATCTGTTCACTCTGTGAAGAGGAATATGTCCCACCAGTATAAAAGTTTAGCAATTCATTAATCCACAGAAGCTGTGATTCACTGATCTATTCCATCACCCTTTCCCAGGTCATCTGTTAGGATTTGGTATTGAATAATTGAAGGATACTACATTTTGTTCTAATTTAGAAGTAGCCAGTGTTTGCCAAGCCATGTCTCAGGACAGCTGTATCAGAGAATGTAACAGTCTGTTTTATGCATTATTACTATACTGTATTCATACTGTTAAAGATAATGTTAGATGCCAGATAGAGGTGAAACCTGCAGCTGACAAACACATGCAGTGCACAAAACAACGGGAAGTATGATATCAGTTCTCACAGAGACATTAGGAAGTCAAATACCTCTTTCCTCTAGAAAGTAAAATGCAGATCCCTACTTGGAGAAAATGTTTTTGTTTTTTTTTTTTAAAAAAAAAACATTCTTTCTCAATTCAACTAGGGAATAACTTCCTCTAGAAAGTAAAATGCAGATCCCTACTTGGAGAAAATTGTTTTTTTTTTTAAAAAAACATTCTTTCTCAATTCAGCTAGGGAATAATTCAGTATGTCACACTGTCCTGTTTTTCACAAAAGAATATATCACTGGATGTTCTTCAAATAACTTTGGTGTGGAAAATTTGACCTTTATTTTAAATCAGCCTTTAAACTAATATTCCCTGGTTGGGTTTTTGAAGTAGGGAAGGTTGAGAGGCTCTTCTTGCATATGATACACAGAACAAATTTGATTTAGCCATTTTGAGCTAATATTCAGAAGGATTTCTTTCCCTCCACAGAAAAAGAGAAGGAGTTTGAGCAAATAAATTCGTTAAAAATAGCTTTTTGTGATTGCCCCCTCATGTGTTTGTTTTAGGAATGATTTTTGCCTACAGTCTTCTAAAATATATTACTTCCTTTTTTATGCTACGCTTATATAGGGAAAATAATCCCATTCTGGTAAACCCAGGTTATAAGTGACTTTGAGAAAGTGCTAATGCCAATTAGTAGATTTGCACTGTTTCCTAAACTACAGGGACTTTACTGATAAATCTACTGAAAGAAGGTGTAACATAGAAAGGACATTTTTTTTAGCTATAATTTTTTTGGATGCCAATGGAGGCACTGAGTGCCAGCATGAAAGCTATTTTACTTCTCCTGAGCAGGGGAAAGCATGATTTCTTACATGGTAATCACAGGGTGACTGATAGAGACAACTGACAAGAATAACTTGTGGGAAAGAGTTCTGAAGCCAGCTACAAAGCAAAAATGTAATCACGAGTTAGACTGCTAGAAGCCTTGTTGTCTTCCCATCAGCCCGTCTGGTGGGTCCAGGTACAGGAAATCTTGAAATCTTTCCTTCCATCAACCTAATTGCTCAAATTCCAGAAAGAATACTGTTCAGGAAAGAAGATCATGTTGTCATGTCAGAGCAGTGAGGTATAAGAAAGAAGCAAAATATCAAGCTAAGCTTGCTTTCCTCACTTTCTTTAGGGCATTGTTTGACTGTTGGAGGAAAGAGAGAGCAGTAGAGTTGTAAGTTTCCTCAAACATAAAGCTTCCCTAGGATTCCTTGAAGCTGTGTGCTCCTGCACACGTACGTTAGCAGAGATGCTTGTGGTCTGAGCCCCGCTGGTGCAGTGGCAGGGGGTTCTCTGTGCTTGGCACGTGGGTGGCTGTAGGAGGCTGCGTGTCTCTGGGCACAGGGCTTTGTGTGAGCAGCCAGTAAGAGCAATCTCTGTGTGTGTTGGCCTGCTGCCGGTCCCACACCGTTCATCCGTCCCTGAGGTGAGGAGTTCAGTGGGATGAGCTGCTTGGTTGTGGTCAGGGAAGCTCATCCTCGGTGTATCCACGAGCCCCTGGCATTCACAGATCTCCGTTTCACCCTGCAGCTCCCAGTAAAGCACCCAGTAAAAGGTCCTGACCAGGCAAGGAGGCGGGTGGGGGCTGGAGCACAGGTGAGGAGTGGTGAAGGACCTGGGGGTGTTTAGCCTGGAGAAAAGGGGGCTGAGGAGAGACCTTATTGCTCTCTACAGCTCTCCTAAATGAGGCTGTAGCCAGGTGGGATTTGGTCTCTTCTCCCAACTAGCAAGTGATTGGATAAAAGGAAACAGCCTCAAGTTGCACCAGGGGAAGTTTGGGTTGGATACTAGGAAAAATTTATTCACTGCAAGTGTGGTCAGGCATTGGAACAGGGAAGTGGTTGAGTCAGCTGGAAATGTTCTAAAAACACGTGGATGTTGCACTTAGGCACATGGTTCACTGGTGGACATGGCAGTGCTGGATTGGCAGTTGGAATTGATGATTTTAGAGGTCTTTTCCAGCCTAAATGTTTCTGTGGTTCTATTTCCTGTCTGAACCATGCTGGGAATGTTGTTGCACCAAGCAGACAACAACAGGTCCCTCAGTGAAGGATGTAGCCTTCCCTACTGCCATGCATAGTGCTCAGCAAACTGGTAAAAGGCAGCAAAATAAATGCATGCAAAATATTGTGAATATAAGTATTAGGCAAATGCTGCATTTTAATAGAATTATTAATCAACTGATGTAGATTTTCTTTATGATTATGAAGTTACTAAAGTTGACTGCTTGAAAGTTAAAAAGTGTCACAAAAGGTGTTTTCAAGGTTAGGTAACTAACAAGAACTGCTTCAAGGAACAGGGAATTTCTTAGAAGCAAGTATGTTTTAAAAGAGGATCATTAAACTTCTGAGGTTTTGAGTTCACAGCAAAAGCCTTTATCATTGTGCTGCTTCAAATAATTTCATTTTGTTTGATGTGCGTTTGTTACCTTTTTGTCTTAATTGCAAGTCCCCAAAGCTCTCAAAAGTTTCATTTCTTTTTTCTAAGTTTAGGTATGAAATGGACTTATTTACGTTTTGTTTTTTTAAATAAATATACCAAGATATTCAGTGTCATTTTCTTTCACACAAGCCATTTTTTATCATCTCTTAATTTGTTCTATCTGCTTTTTCTTTAATATCATTAATATTTTGATGTGGCCATGCAAGGCAAAAAGTCAGTATGAAAGTCAGTTTCTGAAGAGTCATTCAGAATCTTTTGGACTTTCTGTTTTTTCAAATATATTCATTTAAAATATTATACTTAATTTTTTTAAATTGCGAGGTTTGTCTTCTCTGAAAAGTTGAGGCATGCCTGTTGCAATTGCTCAGTTGTTTATGTTCATAAATATAAGTTAATATGGATTTCCAAGCACAAATTAACAAAGTGAAGATGCTGATTAAAACTAAGAAAATATCAGATAATTTCAACCAATAAAAAACCATTTCCTTCATCTCAGCAAGATTTAATTCTAAAGCTTGTAAAGTGACAGGCAAAAGTTCTACTAGAATTTAATTTTCACATCTCCAGCACATTGTCCTGAAGGAGTCTTTCACATCCAGAGTTTGCTGTAATGCTTTCCCAAAGCCCAGAGTCCGAAGTGAGATGGGGATCACCTGGTGCTGCAGGACTGTGCTGGTTTGGCCCCTGCCGTGGGTGCAATCTCACGCTTTCAATTCACTTTCAGCAATCTTCATTGGAATTGCAGGGAGGACTTGGAGTGCAATTTAGATTTTCTTTATCCAAAAAACAACATTGAACTCCACCTATATGTTCATTAACCCTGTTCCGCCTCCATCTTAAGATGGAGGTTGTTCTTATTCATGAAAGCTTGCTGTGCAATGGTCATTTGCAAATTGCTTTGGGTTAGAAAATTTAATTTTTATCTCAACTTGATCAAATTGTAATCAATAATAAATTATGTTAGAGCACACAACAATTGCCTGTATTTGACTTATTGTGATTAGATCCAGTTAGAGTGTCAACCTGTTTTCTCAGGTTTTAGCAATTGATGTGTACTTGGACAAAGATGGAAGATTATGCATCAAGTTCAGTTTGTTTTTCCAAAGACAATTTTCATTAGTCAAAACACCTAGGATGAAAACGCTCATAAAAAGTTTCACCCCTACAGACCCATGTTGCATACTGTTAAAATCCCAATGAGGCGCTGAAAGAAAAAGCCACCTCTTGTTTTGCCTGTTTCCTGTAGAAGCAGAACTAAATAGATGAGTTATTTCTCTGTCCAGTCCTCATAGTGACAGGCTGGCAAAAGAGTTGTAAGCTGGGTGCTTTGAGTCATTCCATTCAGAAAAGCTCCTGCTTCTGGAAAGGTGGCTTTTCTGAGTGGCTTCAGTAGAATGGTTCCTTCATCATGAAAACCTTAGGAGAGAACCTGTGTACAATGGCACTGTAAGACACTAGTACTAACAAAAGTTCTATTAAAAAATACTAGTTTAAGACAACTTGTGATCTAGTCTGAGTTCTACTCCTCCTGGCCTCCATCTGTCAGCACTGCAAAGTGTTTTGGGAGTTGGGATGCCATCTGGGAATTCTCTCTGAATGTTTTCAATGTATTCTTCTTCATTGCACTTAGAAAGTATGAAAATGCATCTTATGAAAAGATGCAACTCTGCTGTTGTACACAAACAAGAAAATAGAGAGAGACATGACCCCTCTGTAATACAGCCAATTTGATACAGGCATAAACAAGCAAATTCTTTTTCTCTTGAGTAGAATGAAAGTAAACTGAACTGCAAAGTTGATCTTAAAGGAAAGATGATTTCATTACCTGCTGCTGCATATTTAAAGAAAGGTGTCATCATTGGCAGAAAATTCTACAGAGAAAGGAATTATTCCTTTGTAGATCGCAGTGGAATCCAGCGACTGCAGTGCATGGAGGACAAGTTGTCTCAGCAGAGGAACTGACAGCACTCTTGCAACCTCTTTTTACCCAGAACTCCAGAAACCTCGTCTTGTTCCTGCAAGATAGGGTATGTAAACCATTTTTTTTCCTCACCAATACTGAGCACAAGTCTGTACCTAAATAAGATGCCATGGCTCCTTCTCACCAACCTACTCTCTTTGTTTTTCAGCTTAGCATAGATGACTTCACGTACTTCAGTGAATCCTATGGCAACAAGAATCCATTTCAAAATGTTCAGGCAAGCATTTATCTCATTTATTTCTTTATGTGCAGTATTTAAAAAGAAAAAGAAAGATGTAAGAAAGATGCACAGAGAAAATAACTTGGAAGAGGGCACTGAGTTGCAGAAGTTTTCCTGTTTAAATTATTGAGATTATTCCAGTTTAAGCAGATGTGTTAAAGGAAATAAAGTGAGTTTGCAGATACATGCTTTGTGGCTATTTTAGTTTTAAAGACTGAGTTTTCACAATTCATCATAACTGAAAAAATTGTTCTTAAATATGCTGCAGTTTTCTATTATAAAAAACAATATCAACTTCCCGACCAACACCCCAAAACTCTGTTTTGAAGCCATAGGAAGAAAAGAACTTATAGGAACCAATAATTTTTTTCTTATTTTCAGAATTTAATACCTATTTTGTTTTTACAGAAATTGAGGCTCATTCTGGGAGTTAACTGTTTTATATTTTTATTAAGTTGATATATCACTAGATGCCATATTGCCTTAATATTCATGAAAAAAATAATGCTAGTTGATTAACTTGAAGTAAGCTCTAGGCACAGAATTTAAGATGGAATCATCCTGACTCAGTCAACAGCTTCAAGTTTTGTCCTCACTGAGAAGGTTTATAGATTTTGTGCAGAGCATCTATGGTTGTACTTACATGACAGTTTATTGAAATGTGATTAGACAAAATGTTCGCTTGTGGAAGTCATGAAGATATTCCTGGAGGCAGTGCAGGATGAACAGAGCTATTAGTAATGTTAATGGTATTAGAGCACACAAGGGAGTGCAAATTCCCAAGCACCACACAGCAAGCACTATATGTAATTAAATACATAAATATTCACTTAATACCTGTCTCTACATCTAAGAACCTCACATCTTCCTTGTATAAGTGGAACTGGAGATATTAATCTCTTTGTCGTATAACAGAATTTTAATGCTGATGCTGGAAGAGAAACAATTATTCAGAGTATCTACATGGGTTTTCTGAGGAATGAATGGGAGTCATAATCATCTGTACTGTAAGGCTCAGTGGCTGTGTCTGCAGGCAGATGCACTGGTTCTTCTCTGCTATGTCTTACCTTCTCAGGGTTTAGGCTGTGTCCTGAGCAAATTTTGGTTGCTACCTGACTACAAAACTGGTTAAATTTCAGCTGTTTGACATGCATTGCAATGCATGACATTGCAAGTTCCTGATAATGTGGTGGGTCTTATTTAAGCAGGCCCTCCATGTTTAAGAGGCATATCAAAGTACTTAAAACATTCTTCTTTGCCTTGTAATCGGGACTCCATCAGCACTGTAGATAGAGATTAAAGGCTTTAAATCTAGAGATAAGGCCAGAGACTGATGGGTTTAGAAATCAGGTGTTATACAAGGGGATTGGGGATCTAGTGAGGGCTGGGAAGGAGGTCCTCAGCTAAACAAAAGGTCATGTTTAAGTAAATCTTTGTCTGTATCTGGCAGGTCAAACACCTACCCCAAGTATTTAACAATCTGAATAAATGTCACTAACTGGTCTTTTTCTGACTTTGCCTCTGTTCCCTCTCTGTCTTGAAGCTGGAAAGTTTTTTCCATATTGTGGCTTCTTTAAAACTGGAAAGTTTATTTTTACAAATTGCTCACCTTCACTCCAGCATTTCCTACATTCGTTCTATAGGATTTTACAATCTTAATGCTTTTCAGTGTAGTTTGATGGAGGTGAGTGAGTGAGTTTATACATCTCATTGTCATTCATGTGAGTGGAAGAAAATGAGATGTATAAACTGCATACTTCCTTTTCACCTGGTTGCCCATAGAGAGAGTTTTGCCAATATCTATTGCATAGGGTTTAGTTCTCAGGGCCAGTAAAGGAATTTTGTAGTCATCCATATTTGGCATAATAGAGTCTACAAAAATTTGCTGGGTTGCTTATGTATTACTTGAACTCCACTTGAGATATTTTGGGCAAGAAATCAATTCTTAATCATGCTGTGAAAGATTGCAGCAATACTCACACAACACAGGACAGAGTGAAAGTCAGGTCTGAATTTTCTCTCTGAGGAAATTAGAATCCTTGATGTTGCATAATCCGAAGGTTTTTACCTACACAGTCTATATTACACAAGTGATCAGTGAAGCTGTAATAAATATTCCATTGCTCTCAAGCATCCTCCTTTATGAACCTCAGAAATGCAAACTTATTCATAAACCTACGTTGGAGATTTCATTTGGAATGTATAAGACCATGTAACAGCATGTGTTCTACAAGAAGAAAATGTTATTTGAAAAAGAGTTATAGACTTGTAAACCCCAGAAACATTTTCAGATATTTGATTTGTTCAGCTGCATTAGCAGCTGTTCTGAGATTTTGTTATCAATGGGTTTGCATGCAATAAAAGAATCTTATTCCAGTAAATACAAAGGGAATCTTATAGGTAGATAATTTATCTTGAACTTTCAAGCAACTTCTAAATTAAATAATAAAATACAGAGATTAGCATTTGGGGAACTTCTTTCTCAAGAAGTCACCTACCCTACAGACTATTTTCCTTTAATATTAGCTTGGGCTTTCCCTAGACAATGCCCAGCTCCTTAGAACTGCAGTGTATATTAACACACTCCAAATAGTGACCAGCTGTGCATCTGCATAATAATGACTGTAAGTCATTGCCACTTGTAGTCTGATAACTCCATCCTGTCCTCACTGAGAGGTCATAGACTGAGCAATACTATTTAGTCACATGTGATACACAGGTTCTAATAAAATTTTCACTGTCTTTATTTTCTTTCTTTTAGTTTTATGATATTATATTAGTTTTTGACAAGGGAATCTGCACAGAACTGTATAATAATCAAGATAAAAGTTCATCATAGACTTATTCAGTGACATGATGATGTTTTGTTCTCTAGCCTTTTCTAAAATACTATTAATATTTCATTTTTTTCAATCCTGGTCACTATCAGACTCTGAATTACCATTTTCAAAGAGCTGCTGTAATTCTCAAGGTTTCATTACTGAAGGGTAATACTCAGTTTGAGTCTAATACCTATTGTTGTGTATGTAAAATTAGGTTTGTTTTTCTGTCACCCTGTACTGTGCTAAAATCAATTTATGTTGAATCTTATCAGTTAGTCAGTTGACCAAGAGGCTGTGCCAGGAGCTGCTTCTGTAGTTCATCAGTCAGACACTGCCTTTGCTAACCTGAAAAAAATCAGCATAATGAGCAAGTCCCATTAGGTCAATATTTATTTTTTTATCAGAGAGTTTAGGAGCATATAGAACAGAACAGACCCTAGTGCAGTAACAGATTTTTTTATACCCTTTGCTTGCTCAATCGTTGTCTATTCTTTAGCTACCTTCATGTGAAGACTACCTCTCTCTCCAAAGCAGCTCAGTTTCTTTAGTAGTGCTTGCTTCAAGACTCTGGCAAATGCCTTGTGTGGGTCCAAGGAGACTGTACCATCTAGAGCTTCCTAGAGTACATGGCTAGTACATTGACTCCTTCAGGTATCTTCAGCAGAACTGCTAGGCAAAACTTTTTTGTGAAGGCCACATCAATCTTTTCCCCATCCTTTGTTATTGTTATAATCTGTATTTTATTCTTTGAAATGCTTCCTCCCATTCTTGGACTTCAGGTTTTCTTCTTGACAGTCCCTTGGATCTGTCTGTAACCCTCAGAAAAAAAAAAAAAAAATTGGTGTCATGTTTCCCACTAAACAGTACAGCATGGGGGTTTTTTCAACAACACTTCCTGTAGCTGCAACACACTCTATCACATAAAGTACATCAGATCAATTTTCATTAAAATTATAGCTTACAGATTTATGCATACATTTGAAGGACATGGCTACAGTGTAAAAGTTTGTGGGATAGATAAAATTTGGAAAGTTAAAATTAAACCTTCCCCTTCTTCTTTTCTCCGTCCTCTCTCTCCTTGTCTCTCTCCTGTTCCTAACTACTGTGTGGTTTCCTTTAACAGAATGCAAAATCAGGTGTTTCTCAACATCTTCTTCATTCTCCACCCCCTTTTGGAGTTTTCATGTTTTCAACAAGCAAGGTAGCTGAAATCCTAAAGTGTGTAAAGCAACATATGGGTGTTGTAAAGAAAAGCGCACAGTTGCCAAATGGCAAGAAGGACAAAGAGGCATGGGGTCAGATTGCCTGCCTGAGGCTGTTGAGTTGATATCCAGCTGTGTCTACCCTTAGGATGAAAAGCAGCTGAATACCAGCGGCTGGAAGCTGAGACAGATGGCAGTGCAGCGCTGGTTAGGAGCAGAGGCACAATTAAGATATTACTAAGTAATAATACATTTTATATCTTACTCTACATTAAATGAGTAATCTGCTTAATATCCTTGGATGAAATGGCGGTTGCCATTCTGGCTCCTGCTATGGGATAAGGGATTAAAACATTGAGAATAAAACTAAATCATTGAATTGATCAGAATTTGAGGTCTAAATTCAAATCTGTAAACAAATTAAAATTAGATGTTTCATCTTTTTTTTTTCCAGGAGGTGCTAAAAACACTACTCAAAGACCTGTACACAAGATCAATGCTTTCTGCTCTATTTTAATTTCTGCAGTTACTTTTGTCTTAGTTTGGTAAATCAGACAATGCCATATAATCCTACCTTATGAGCATCTATAGAAATATGGAAGTACCTATAGCCTTTGCCTAGGAAGGAAGATGTGAGCAATTAGAAAGAATTAGAGAGCAGGTCAGAAAAGCAGTCATAGAACAGAAAAAAAGGAAAAAAAATAATAATAGGAGAAAAGTGTTAGGATCACCACAACACTTGCATGGGAGGGAGAGAGAGAGTCTGTAACAGCTTGAAGATCTCAGTGTTGGATCAAGTGACAGACTTAATCTGGACTTAAATGTAGAAAATACAAAAGCAAAGTTAACAAGCTCTAAACTAGGACTCAATGAAAAATATCTTCTAGTATTTATATTTGTATTGGGTTTCTGTGGCAAGACTTTGGTAGTGGGTGGGCTACAGGGGTGGCTTTTTTGAGAAGCTGCCAGAAGGTTCCCCTGTGTCCAAAAGTGTCAGTGCTCCAAGAGGGACCCGCCACTGGCCAGAGCTGAGCCCATCAGAGACAGTGGCAGCGTATTAAAAAGGTGAAGAAGTTACTGCACAGAAGCAATTGTGTTTCAAGAAGAGAGGAGTGAGAACTTACCAGAAACCAGCACCGAGGTCAGCACAGGAGGAGGGGAGGAGGTGCTGCAGGCAGCAGAGCAGGCAGAGGTTCCCTGCAGCCCGTGGTGCAGCCCATGGTGTGACAGCTGTGCCTCTGTAGCCCTGGAGGTACACGGGGGAGCAGAGATCACCTGCACCCCATGGAGACCCAGTGCCACGAGAGGTGGGTGCCTGAAGGAAGCTGTGACCCTGTGGGAAGGCTCCTGGCAGGACCTGTGGAGAGAGGAGCCCAGGCTGGAGCAGTCTGTTCCTGATGGACTGCACCCCATGGGAGGGACCCATGCTGGAACAGTTCGTGAAGAACTGCAGCCTGTGGGAAGGACTCTCCTTGGAGAAGTCCATGGAGGACTGATTCCCATGGGAGGGACCCCACGCAGGAGCAGGGGAAGAGTATGAGGAGTCCTCCTGCCAAGAGGCAGTAGAGACAATGTGTGATGAACTGACCACAGACCCCATTCTCTGTCCCCCTTCTCCACTGCAGGGCAGGAGGTAGAGAGTCATGGGTAATGTTGTGCCTGGAAGAGGGGTGGGTAGAAGGTCTTTTTGTGTTTTATTTCTATTGTCATGCTCTGATTTGATTATTAATAAGTTCAATTAATTTTTCCAAGTCAAGACTGTTTTTCTTGTGTAATTGGTTAGTGAACTCTCCCTGGCCCATGAACCTTTTATTTTCTCTCCTTTGTATAGCTGAAGAGGGAAAAGATAGAGCATCTTTGGTTGGTACCTGGCATCAGGCCAGGGTCAACCCACCACAACATTAAATATGCGCTACATTAATTTTGATAATTTTCAAATCTTCATCTTGCATTTTGTTTCCCCAGATATTTCAGGTTAATTTTATTATCAAGAAAAAAGCTTGGAAAGATGTTTTCTGATGATGCAGGTTCCAAATGTAAAGAATATTTTTCAATTAATTTCATTCAGGTGTCTATATCAGGAGCTCAGCTATCAGATTTGTAAATGAAGTGGATGATACCCTGATGCTTTATCTGAACCAATGCAGCCTGAGGTTTATAATGAGTACTTTGAGCAAAAAGGTGGAAAGCACGACATGAATTTTGTTTGTGTGTGTCTGGAAGCTCTGCAGAGCCTGAAATCTGCAGCTTTTAAAATTAATAATTACAAATCAGACATTTTTCTGTACCATGTGCTGTACCACCAGGATGTACACAAATGCAGGATGTTTTTTTATTCCAAGTATGACTTAACTGAATGGAGCTGCTGGAACGGGGGGTGTCTGGCACTGATCTTTCTCACATCCAAGGGCATTTAGTTAGAGTCATCTGAGCTTTGCTTCTGGCAGTGTTCATAACAATGACACTCTTAGCTTGAGAACTTCTACATCATCTAGCTCTCCTCTTCCACCATACATGTGGAAGACAGTAAAAATTTGGTGTTACTGAGTGCTTTAAGCTTGCTGCAAGAAATTTCAGGAGCAGCCTGCAAACCACAATCCATCAAACTGGTGAGAATTCACATTGCTGTTTACTGTGGAGGTCCCTCACCTTGAATGTTAAATTAAGGATACATTATAAAAAATGTTGATTATTAAGCAACTGAATATTAAGCAAGTAAAAAAAATCTTGTAAATTTTTTACAGGAAATTCTTCAGTCTTCTCCTTCATCTTTAGTTTTGCCAGCTGTTGACTGCAAGGCTACCAGCTCTCTCCTGAAGGTTCTTCAAGAATCAGGAGATTGGAAGTTAACAAATGTAACTAATCTCAATGTCTCTCAGCTGGAAGTGAATGCATCTCACCCAAATTTACTGGTGGTTCAGCTACAACCACTTACCAGGTAGGGGCTTATCACTAACAGAGCTGACCCACACATGTGCATGACTCAGCCAGCTTTTGAAAATGTCAGTTGTATTCAGGAAATTAAAATAAAAATTTAAAAAAAAAAACCAAAAAACAAACAGAGTGAAAGCTTGTAGGGCTATCAAAATTGTTTCTCTTATAAGGATAAATTCAGGGTTTCTCAAAGTCCCCTGATAAGCTTACCAGGTGTACTAGATGAATTATGTTGAGAAAGGCAGTCAGGCATTCCTATTTTGTCTGCCTCATTATATGAACAAAGGGGCAGCTAATAAAACTAAATGGCAATGCACTTTTTAGCAGAAAGGCTCAATTATTTTACTCGACACATGATTTACCTGCAGAATTAATTGCTAGAAGGCATTCCAGGGGTCAAAAATACTGGCAAGATAAATAAGCAAGCAAATAAACATACAGACAAACCTGAAGCAAGTAAACAGCCTAATTTTCCATTGCTATGGAAGGAAGAGGAGGACTAATTCTCCATGTTTCCAGCTCTATGAGGGCTGTGATCTAACAGAGAAAGGGAGAGACTGTTCTTTCAGGTGAATGTATATTTAGAAAATAAAAGGCATGGTTGCTGAGCTCCTTCTGCTTCCTCTTCTTCCCAGCTTGTTACTTGGGCATTTGTACATGTTGGTGTAAAGTGCAGATATCAACGTGTCCTAAACAAATGCAATTCTAGCTGTCACATCACTACACAAAAAGAGGCATGATAACAATTTTAAAGAGCTCCTGTACAAATGTTAAACAAGGGGCCAACACCAAATGAAAAAAAAAGGCTTCTCAGAGGCTGACCAAAATACTGTCAGTAGTATGGCTTCTCTGCTGCCTAGGAAATTTGAGGGGTTTAAGAATCAGCTGAAGATGTGGTCCTTACATTTTTAATGGCTTTGCAGAAGAAAAGGGTCATTAGGAGAAGATGAAAGAATGACTAGGGACTGACAGTAATCCTTTCATCAGTCAGTATCTTTATACATTTCTGATTCACATCATTCTTGCCTAGGAAAGATTTTAAATTATTTTTCTCCCTCTTTTTCTCTAGTGATTTAAAAGAGATTTCCACCCTGGAAGCAATTGCTGAAAATGGTAAGTAATAGTACCTAGACATAACTAACATTTCATCATTTGTGGTTTCACTTGAGCCGGTAGCGTTCTCTAGTCCCCAGGCTTTGCTTTGCTACTACCATTTAAAGGCTTTTATCCCACTCCCCTTCTATAAGCTCTGGTTGTCTTAGTTCTAATCAGACACTAAGTGTCTGGGACATGAAATGTAAGCTTGATAAATTCACGTCTCCTTCAGGCACGGGCCTTTGCTCATTCTCTGAGCACAACCCCTGCAAGCCTGTGCAACTTGAGCTGCCTCCTCCCATCTCACCTTGCACACTGGCAGCTGGAGGTGCCAGGCTCATCTGGCAATTCCAGGGCCTTTGTCTCAACAAAGGGTGTCTGCATGAATAGGAAATGTTTTTCTAATCTTTATAATACTGATGGCCTTCTGTGCCTTTGATATCAGTCTTTTATTGGTTTTGCAGTGTATTAAACATTACTTGTTAAAGTTGAATCTCTCAATATAATACTATAAAAAAAGTTTCTTGCCTAGCATCTGTTTGAAAAAGAGATGCCATACATGAAAATGGCACTGAGAGGCATCTCATTGCAGAGCTTTCACTTACTACTCTAAATTAGAAATCAAATTATAAAGCATGCAAATCACTGAAGTGGTAGCTTTGGAGGTTTACAGTGTAGTGGGCTGATAATTAAACAGTGTTCTTGGTGGCTATGACTGTTTCTGCTCAGAACTGGGGTTGTAAAATCAAAGCAGATTTGAAAATCGGAGGAAAATACCTTAGTTGTGTATCCTTTTCTGTTTGTTTTTGTTCTAGTCCAAAATGAGTGGGTTTTATACTAAAACAAGCAGTTGGGTTTTCATCTCTGAATTGCAGAGGAGTTATTTTTTTCTATTTTCTTGTCCCCAGAGCATACTGGGTAGCTGAGCCTTGGCTCAATGTTGGTCTTGGCCAAATAGCGGCTTTGTCTTTATGGGACATTTCTTTCATCAGCTGCATGGATTCAAGGATAAACTTCCCAAGCCCTAGAATTGTAGTATCATAGAATGTGCTGAGTTGGAAGGGACCAAATGGGATCAGAGTCCATCTTAGCCCTACACAGGACACCCCAAGAATCACATCATGTGCCTGACTGTATTCTCCAAATGCTTCTTGAACTATGTCAGGTTTGGTCCTCTGCCACTTCTCTAGGGTGCTCCATTGCAGTACTCTGGGTAGAAAACCTTTTCCTGATATCCAGCCTAAACCTCCACTGACTCAGGTTCATGCCATTTCCTTGATTCCTGTCACTGGTCACGAGTGGTGAGATCAGCAGTGTCTGCCCCTCTTCTTCCCCTCACGAGGAAGTTGTAGCTGCAATGAGATTTCCCCTCTCTCCTTTTCTCCAGGCTGAACAAGTGACCTCAGCCACTCCTCATAAGGCTCCTTTCCCCCTTTTGACCCTTCACCATCCTCATTTCCCTCCTTTGGACACTCTCCCATAGCTTTTTATCCTTCTTACCTGGAGGCAGCCAGAATTGCCCCAGCACTGAAGGTGAGGCTATCTCAGCTCAGAGTAGAGCTTGCCTCCCTTGCCTGGCTGGCAATGCTGTGCCTGATGCCCCCAGGACAGGGTTAACCCTCCTGGCTGCCAGGGCACACTGTAGACTCAAGCAACCGCTGTCCACTTTGTTTTGGGAAAGCAAAGTTAAGAGGTGATCTGTGGGAGGATGGAAGAAAAAGCTATGCCAACTTCTTGGCTAGCATCAACTAGGTTTTAATAGGGAAGAAGGTGTGTGGATTAGGGAAAATATGCTGCTTTGCTTGGCCAAGTATAGAATCTGCACTATTGCTCCCAGGTAGGCATCTAATTTAGGTGCTTTAAAACATGGTGGACAGTCTGAGCTCTTTTCTCTGGAGAATTTGAAAATACATCATAAGAAAGGTATAGTCTGATCACAGGCAAACAAGAGATCTATATCAACCCCATTGTCATAAGGATGTTCACAGAAGCTTCTTTGGACAAAGAAGTTACGTCTAGAATCTTCCTGAAGGCAGGAATTACAGATGTTACTGGTAACTATAGTTACATGTATCTCCCTTCTGAAGGGAAATGCAAATAACATGTTAACTTCAGAAAGCTGTTGGTTGCTTTAATGAAAGAAAACCCAGTCAATCTCTGCATTTTTATACATATTACTTTTTTTGTGCAATTTTTTGCTAAGGCTGAAGAGAATTTCCAAAATCTATGAATCCAGATTATAAAATCAACGTTATATAATGCCTTGGATCTCCACAACCAGTGTAATTATGGCAGTAGTTTTAGGCAGTTGTTTTTCTGAGTAAGTACATTTCTCACAGTAGATTCTCTTAGCAATAATTTTGAGAAGGAAAATTCACATAGCTATGATTCTTGACTGATATGAGGAAATCAGTTCAGCTGAAACCCTACAGAAAAAAGCAATACTTGAATTCTTACAAAAGCCAAATATTTTACTCAGCCATGACACCATAATTACAGTAAATAGAAGTGGTTAAAGAGGATAACAATATAAACTCTTAATTTCAGCAAATACAAATAAAACACAATTTCTAAAGTATAACCTCAAAATCTGAGAAGTTTGTATGTCCAGGTTACAAAATCTCCATCCACCAGACTGGTACATGAAGGAGAAGTGGGAAGGCACTGAAACAGTAAATATGACTCTGCTTGCTTGCTTCTCAAGCAGTCCCAATAACAACACTAATAATGGATCATGATTCACAACTATTGTGCTCCTTATTAGCAGATGTTCATGTTTCTGCACAAATATTGAAAACATTTATCAGTTGTAAGCATTTATTGCCGCTGCCTGTGGTTTCAGAACTAGAAGAGGATCTTTTGTAGAGGCATATTTGGACCTCTTTGAAAGGCCCTCTCTTCCTTTTTTGACTTCTTCTTCCTTGTTCAGAAATACTTCAACATATTTCTCCTTTGGCCTGAAAATGAAAATTTTCTGTGTCTTCTTGGGGGTGCATAAGCAGGCTTTAAATCCACAGAAGGCAAAAGAAATATTGCTACCAGTATTATACGTACCATGCCCCACACTAAACACCATGTTTTGAGTTTCTCAGTGATAGTTATGTGTATTTGTAATTCACAGAACACTGCTTAAATTTCATTATTTGTTTATTAAACACTTGACTAACAGTATATACTGTCTTAAAGAAAGAAAAGAAACCTCTGAAGTGATTTCTCCTGCTCCTGCTTTTAATCGTCCAAAGTTCAAACTTTTTGGGTATATTTTCCATGGTTTTACTTTTCAGCATCAAAATCACCCCTTTTTCTGAAGTGTTGTATTTTTTTAAAATCATCTCACTGAAATTGTGCATTTTTCAAGACACTGTCTTATCCCATTTGTACCTAGATAGAATGAGCACTTAAGTTGCTTAAACAAACTGAATAAGCTTAAACATCTAGCTCATTACTTCTCCAATTACTGTAGGATTTTAGCTTTCTCAGCATACCGAGTTTGTTGAATTATATGTTTATATTTACAGACAAAATAATTGGAAGAGTGACCATGGATCTGCAGGAACGAGGGATTAATTTTTCAGTCATTTATACTGCAGTGAGACCTTCAAGGGTGAGTAATGGTCAGTGCCTAGAACTGTCAGATTTTTATCATCCAATAGCTTAATGTTTACAGGAGAAGTCTGTAGATGATTTTCAAGATTATACAGACAAGCAATCTATATTTTATGAGGTTTTGACCTCATATGAAGTGATTGCATGCATTTTCATATATGATAGCTATATCACATAACTATTGAAGTTTTACTGTTCTGGAGACTATAAATTTACCTTTGTCCATAGAACTAATTATTATTTTTAAGAACTGTAAGTAATTTTTTTTTTCAGTTTAACTGTAGTGGTTTTGTAGTGAGTTCTGTGTGGAACATTATCAAACTTCCTAGTGTGGTTGGTTAGTATAGGCAGAGTGCTATTAATTAACTGAAGGCTAATAAAGTATCCACTTTAAAAATAATTGGTTTAATTTCTTTTAAGCAATACTTGGTATTTAGAGCTGCAAGGTTAAGTTTTCACCCTTGCTGATAGTCAGAATATAATTTGTAGATCACATCATATCACATTAAGTAACAATGCTGGATAGTTATTTATGCATAATTATCTTTTTGTGTGACATAGAGATTGCAATCAAAAATATTAAATTTTTAATTTTAATGTGAATAAATGGGAGACAGTCTTGCCTTGAGGAAAAAAAAAAAGAGTTCTCATTAAGAAGAGAAACATTTGAAGGATGGGCTGAATGCTAAAAATGCAGCTTTGAAAGAAAGATGTATATCTGTTTCAGAGGTAACACAATCTGAGCTCCTAATATGATAATGGACTCATAGAATCATTAAGATTGGAAGAGACCTCCAAGGGCATTGAATCCAGCCTTTGACTGATCACCATCATGTCAACTGAACCAGAGCACTAAGTGCCACATCCAGTAATTTCCTGAGCACTTCCAGGGATGGTGACTCCACCACCTTCCTGGACAGTCTGTTTCAGTACTTGACAGCCCTTTCAGGGAAGAAATTCATCCTGATGTCCCGCCTGAACCTCCCCTGGTGTAGCTTGAGGCCATTTCTGCTGGTCCTGTTGCTGGCTGCCTGGAAGAAGAGGCTGACCCCCACCTGGCTACAGCCTCCTTTCAGGCGCTTGGAAAATGATGAGGTCCCTGCGAGCTTCCTCCTGTCCTGGCTGAACACCCCAGCTCCCTCAGCCCCTCCTCGTGTGGCTCCTCAGACCCTTCCCCAGCTCTCTGGACACGCTCCAGCCCCTCAATGTCTGCCTTTTTGTTGTGAGGGGCCCAGAATTAGACACAGCCCTTGAGGTGTGGCCTCACCAGTGCCCAGTACCGGGGACAATCCCTGCCCTGGTCCTCTGGCCACATCATTGCTGCTCCAGGCCAGGATGGCAATGGCCTTCTTGGCCACCTGGGCACACCCTGGATCCTGTTCAGCTGCTGTCAGCAGCACAGCCATGTCCTTTGTACTCACATAGACTCGTGAGTGTCCAAGTAGCAGAATGGGTCACTAGCTGCTTCCTCTTGGATTGCAGGGGTTCTGATCTGCTCCCAGACCCTGTCTGACAGCTCAGCATATTGCCCTGAGGATAACCAGTCTTGCTGTTAAAGACTGAGGCAAAGAAAGTACAGATACCTCAGCCTTTTTCCTGGTACTTGGTTATAATGTTCCCCCCTTCCCCACATCCAAGGATAGAGAATTTACTTAGCTCTCCTTTTGTTGTTAATTTATTTATAAAAACACTTTTTATTACCTCCCACAGCAGTTGCCAGATTGAGCTCTAGCTGAGTTTTCAACTTTCTAATTTTCTCTTTACATGGCCTAACAACACCCTTCTACTCTCCCTGAGTTGCCTGCCCCTTCTTGGAAAGGTCATCAACTCCTTTTTTTTCTCTGATTTCCAGTGAGAACTCCCTGTTCACCCAGGCCGGTCTTCCTGCATCGGCTCATCTTCTGGCACATGGGGATGGCCAGCATCTGTGCTTTTAAGATGTCTTTCTTAAAGTGTGTCTAGCTCTCCTGGACTCCTTTGTTATTAAGGACTGTCCAAGGCAGAGGTTTTGTCGACCCCTTCCTCACTTCACCAAGAATTGTGAACTCTGTCATTTTGGGGTTGCTATGCCCAAGGCAGCCTCTGACCACTACACCTCCCAGCAGCCCTTCTCTGCTCATAAACAGCAGATCTAGCAGGGCACTGTCCCTGCTAGGCTCACTCACCAGGATGCGTCAGGAATTTATCTTCCTTACGCTCCAGGAACCTCCTAGACTGCCTCTTCACTGTGCTGAGTTTCCAGCAGACATCTGGCAAGTTAAAGTCTCCCACAAGAACAAGGGCTAGCGATCATGAAACATCAGCCAGTTGCTTATAGAATATTTCACCAGCCTTTCCTTGGTTTAGGCAACATGAAAGACCTTTGTGTGATTGTCTAGATCTAGCATGAGAAATGCCAACAGGATCTTGAGAGGCTGGAAGGTTTTCAGGAGGTAGCACAATGAAAAATGCACTGCTATTCTTATTACAAGAATAAAACCTAGAAAACCTATGTTCAGTGCATGCAGAGGGAAGTCCCTTTATCTTATCCAAGAGAAGAGTAAGAGGCCACTTAAATGGACTTCATAAATGTTCTTTAAGCCAGTAGTGGATGAGCCCCTCAGAAGTGTTCTGTGTTCATTCAAAATTAGTATTTTGCATGGAGGTAGGATCTTGAACCTCTGACTAAGCCAGCAAGGTGATCACAATACTCCCTTCAGGCTCTGAGGCAAAGGCAAATTCTACTGAAGAAACATGAAAACTTTCTTCAAAAATTCACCCTGTGAAATTAACTTCCAGAGACTGGATTTTGGAGCTCAAACTTAGAAAAAACCACAGTACCATGAGGAGGCAAGGCCACATTGATAGTCTGTGTACTGTGTGTACACAGAAGGAGAGAATATGGACTTGTGATCTGCCTTTTCTTCTATTTCTTTTTTAACAAAGATCCAAAATAAAAATAAAGTTTACGTTGTTGTTGTGGCTCTGTACTGTTTGAAATGAAAGGCACATGGGCATTCTTAGCTGAAAATTGCATTTAGAACAATTGGAATGAAAAATATTTTTAATTAATGAAAAATAGGAATTAAGGAATTTTTTCGATCAATTTAAAAAAGATTTTAAATCTATGCATATTTCAACAGGCTTTTCAAATTAAAGTAACTAAGTTTGAGCAGCTGAAGCACTTTTAAATAATTAAAGCAATGTATTTTAAGATGTTCTACATTTTTAAAATAAACAATTTAAAGCAATTTAAACTTTTCTCAATTGTATAAATTTAATACTTTATAAAACCATTTGAAGCATTTTTTGGCCCCTCACAGTAACTTTAAGTTATTTCAGTGCATTCAAGGTTATCAGCTTCTGTGCAGAGCTAGAAAAGCCAAAGCAGAATGTACTTTTGAGGGTTCATCACTCTGTGTGTTTGCATATAACCTCTCCATGGTATGTATTGCATATCTTTGGCTGTGCTTGAACTGCAGAAGGTATGAAGTGTTTGATAACTGTAAAGGAAAATACTAACTCCCTTTGCTTAGACTATAAAGACTATATTGCATGATCTAGAAGTTACAGGATCACTCCCCAGTGATAGCCAAGATCAATATATATAAGAAGTAAAAGGCTTTAATCACGTTGAGAGTGATTTTCAAATGCATTATATAAAATGTAGAGCTATCATTCACTATGGAAGAGTTTGCATTCACTAGTGGCCTTATTCTCAGTGATGAAGGAAATTAGCTTTAGGTATTACACTTAAAAAAAAAAAAGCTAATCTCCTTCTAGTTAGGTAAATCCAATTTATATGATAAAACTCCCAAAAAATGGTGGGTTTGGGATGCTTATTTTCTGAAAGGTCTGCCTCCTTGCTCTGGGGCTGTTTATGGCTTAATAACATCATTGTGTCATATTTGTTTGTTCTTCCATTGCCTCAAGCAGAAAAAAATAGATGTGAGACATGCATATATTAGAAAAGGTTCCAGACTGGTATTGGCTTCACAGAAAGTGAATGAGTGAGCAGAACTCACCTATGATTGAGCGTCTTTTCTGATTTGATGAGCAAGACCTATTTACTTTAGTCAGTGCAGACACAGATGCCTTTAGGCTGTTATGATTACCAGTTCATTACCCCAGTGCAGGATGGAGATTTGCTCCCACTGGTTCTATTCCAGTTTCAGCATGATTGGAGGGCTAGAGCACCTCTTCTATGAGGAAAGGCTAAGGGAATCAGGATTGTTCAGCCTGGGAAAGAGAAAGCTTCAGGGTGAACTAATTGCTGGCCTTCCAGTACCTGAAGGGAACCTACAGGAAAGCTGGAGAGAGGATTTCTTACAAGAGCGTGTAGTTATAGGAAAAAGGAGAATGGTTTTAAACTGAAAGAGAGTAGGTTTAGATTTGATATTAGGAAGAAATTCTTTACTGTGAGGATGATGAGGCCCTGAAACAGGCCAATGCCCCATCCCTGGAAGTGTTCAAGGCCAGGCTGGATGAGACCCTCAGCAGCCTGCTCTAGGGAAGGTGTCCCTGCAAGGGGCTTGGACCCAGAGGACCTTTAATGTGCCTTTTAATTCAAGGCATTCTATGACTGTATGATTTGAAGCTCAAAGACAGAATTAAGAGACACCACTTGGCGACCTATTTGAAATGGTATCACTAACCAGTTGATGATTCCTCCCACCATCTCCTAAAGGAGCTCCCTTCCTCCAAAAAGGCAGCAGCTGGGTCTTGTGGCTCATGTTTTGAAATGCTTTGCCTTGTAGGCCTGGCTGAGTTGGGATGAGTTGGGATCTCTCTGGCTGAGTGATTTGTATCACCTAATTCTGGGCAAGTGAGGTCTATATGTCTATATCTGACGTCATCAACCAGAGTTCTCTTTACAATTAAGGGTTTTTAGGTTATGATCCTTCTGACTGTTTTGTAGGAGATGGCTGCAGGATGAGATGAAACTCATCTTAAGGCAGTCATCATGCTTAGGTTAAATCTTGACATGTACATATAGTCAGACAACTCTCACTCAATATTTCTCATATTTTTTCCATTAAAAACCAGAAACATATCTCAAGATATGAGGAGTGTATGGCCAAGACTTTCCTTCCCTTTGAAAATCATTTGATAGCTTACTTTTCTTAATGAGAACCAAATCCCTCTGCAGTCCTTGTTCTACTCTTTCATCAGGAGTTCTCATGCATAAATGAATTTCTGTGTTCTTGAGGAGTTTGGTTATGGTCACCTCTCTATTCTGCTTTCTTCTGGTTAGCTTTTTGGCATGTGGTTGTAATGCATAATCTTACCTTGGTGTTGTAATTGGAGAGGTTAAAAAGGATGCAATGATTTAAAGACAGATATGCTTCAAATCATAAATCTTATCAAGTTCCCCCATCCTTCTGATACTCATAGGTGTCCCTGTAACATTTTACTAGTTTTCTTCTGAAACTGCAAGACAGTTTTATAGTTGGTATCTTTTCTCAGTGAGATTGAATGCTGAGGGACCACACACTGCTAAAAGGAGATTTATGGCTACATTCCAGCTGATACTCATTTTGTTGACTCCACTTTTTACAGATGCGTTGTGAAATGCTGTTTAAATTTTCTGCACTGCCTCCACCTTTTCAGAGAGCTCCAGTTACCATCAGCTTTGGACTCCGTTCTACAAGCTGTCTGCTCTAGTTGGTGTTTCTGTGTGTTGAGTCTTTGATACCACTCAGAGCCAAGCAAGAGTTACAGAAACTTTTTACAGTCAGAAGTAACATTGGAATCTGTCACACAAGTGATTAGTTTTGACACTTAAAAAGTGTCTCTTGCAGATATCTTCATGTGCTATTGTGGTGCACCGCAGCTGAAAGGAGTATGAAAAGTTTTCATCTGCTTTGACAAGTGCTTGTGGTTATGTTTTCTTTGTTTCTGCCTTCCATCTAACACGTTTTAAAATGCATCATATTTTTCTCTGCTGCATCTTCCACTTCCATCCAGCTCCCCCTGTTTTGTTGACTGTTCAGTTTACCACTCTGAGGAGACTAAATGCTGCAACAGCCGCCCCACTGACTTCACAGCTTCTGGCTGATGGAATGCTTTTGACCATTTAATATGCTCAAACATTACATAACATCAGCTCTCCCATGAATAAACATTAGAAAAATGTTATAATGCCATTTCAGGAGCTGGGGTGTAGATTAAATATCCTCACATGTCTTTGAATACAGGAATTGCCTTACTCATTTAGTCTTCTATTTTTATGTTTGAAGGAGCAACTGTAGTTTGGCACAGTATAATAAAGTATTGGTGTTTCCAGCCTAAAAGAAGAAAAAAGGAATTCCTTATCCTCTCCTCTCCCCACTTAATGAATGCCATTATAACAAAACATTAACTTGTACATGAAGAGTGTACATTTGATTATTTTCTAGCAAACTCAGTTTTGAGAATTTTTTTTTGACAGCGGTAGAGTATTTTTAAATACCTACAAAAGAACTGCTTGAGGCAGGTTGAAGCCAGTTAGTTGTCACTCTAGATGAACAAACATTTAGCCAAATTAGTTTCAAAATTGAGTGATGAAAATGTGAGAGATTCTTGTTAGCAATTCTGTATGATTCATTTGATGTGTTAGTGGGGAATTCAGAGAAATAACTAGTGTTTTACCTTTAACTCTAGACTTTGCACCAGAGTGAGTTGATTCACTTACTTTAAACATTTTTACAACTTTAGCTTACATTTTATGTTCTATTTATATATATATATATATGTGTGTGTGTGTGTGTGTGTTTATGCACTTTACTGCTAAATGAAGGACAGCATGGAACTAAGCTATTATTTTTATCTGATCAGAACAGTTTTGTTTTTTTCAGATGCTAAGTTTTTAAGGCATAGATGAAACCTGTAGAGATCTTCCATCAGAAGATCAAATCAGAAAGTTGTATTTATTTTGCTTTTAAAACTAAGGACCAAGAAAACTGGTGTGGAGGAGGTATGGTGGAGAAGGACACAGGCAGGATAAATTGTGTCTTAGGACTAAAATTTACCATAAATTGGTAAAATGCAGGCATAAAAATTGCAATGAGTATTATGAAAGGTACAGGCATATATAAGCAGAAGTCATAAACATAATAATGCAGAATGAAATTGAGGTATAAGGGTAAAGTAGGATAGATGAAATGGAATGTGTAACTGTAAAGAAGCATATTTATATGACATGTTGGTAGGCATACTAAACACTTTCTGGAAGGAGAATGCCTAGGTAAAAAAGTATTGGAGTGACAGAATAGAGCTGTAAATGACTGATGTTTTATTTATAGTAATTTTGGATTACAGGAGACAAAGACAAATATTCTGAGAATCCTGGAGACCTATTCTAAGAACAGCCTTTGAACTGAGGCTGAATGCAATATCCAAGATATGCCTTTAACATAAGGATTAAAATAATCTCTCTATCGGTGATTTGATAAATTGCCCAATAATCTCCACTAATTATGTTGATTGACACTGCTTATTTTGGAATACAAACTGCTTCAACACAACATATTAAAAGGTCAAATTATACGTCAAAATAGAATTTTTCCCCTCACCCTCCTCCCTACATGGAAACATCCCAAGCTGTCATAATTAACAAAGTGAAAGACGTGAGGATATTAAAAGTAATAGTCACACTTCAAAAAGCATAGTTATGTAAGATACAGAAAATTAAAAGAAATATAAATTCTTGCAAATTTAGTGCAGAATCATATGGCAGACCTAAAGAGATTCAGAGGAATAATGTGCACAAGAACCAAAAACTATTCATAAAAACACATTAGAAATTCTTTCAGAGAGTACTGGATCTAATAAAACAGAGGAGTGCAGAAAAATGAGTAACAATGCAGAGCCAAGTGGCCTTTGTGTTGATCATTGCTGTGGTAAAACATAAAGTTCTCACTTCAGACATTTTTTCAATAGTCATTGAGCCTCAAAACATTTTGCTGCTACTCCGTTAGCAATAGAAGAGATTTCAGAATAAATGAATTGTGTCATATCATCAAGGTCATATATTATTCACCTAAGTTTAAACTAAAATAAGAAACTGCCAAACTGTCACCATGATTTCTAATTTACAATTTTTGAATTACAATTTTTATAAAGTATATAAAAATGGAAAAATAGTTTAGCCTTCATCGCAAGTGCAACATGGCGCTTGAAAAGAGGCTCCATATGTCTGGAAAAATACTTCCAGGAAACCTACCTTCCATACTGACAAAATGGTTGAAACTGTAGTCATAAATATGTGGATCCATGAAGAAAGTACAATGTGGTTTCAGTGTTCTCTAAGAGGCATAGGATGTGCAAGTAAAAGTGACTGTGTTGCTAAAGTAAAAAGGGTAAAAAAGTAAAATCCTTAGAGATTAGAGAAGTAAAATCTTTAAAGGTAGGAAACATAGGATAAAAATAAAGGATTCATGTTCTCAGTGGGGAGTATTTGCCAGAGGAACTCTGTGGGGATTGATGTTGATGCCTGTGCTGTTCAGCGGAGTGATTAGTATGGAAAGGGGGCTGAAATCCAAAGGTGCCAAAGTTTGCTGATGTACTGACAGGTTGGAGAAACCACTCGCAGCACTGCATTACTGAGTGATGAAAAGACAGATACAATCCAGTCTGAAGAAAACCATGTAGGAAAACCTTAAATATGCATATTACACTGTAGTGAGCGACTGCTCAGAAGAGGAATTGCAGTACAAACGTGGGTAGATCTCTTGGAACATCCCAGCAGTCAGCAGTAGGATGAATAGCAAGCAGAGTGTTGGAAAGGAGGAGGGCAGAGCAGCGTCAGTTCACTAAGCCCTTACTGAGTACAAGTCTGCCAGTGGAATAGTGCATGTGGTTCTGGCCACCCCATCTCCAAAGGATGCAGTAAAACTGCAAGATTAAAATATTTCAGCTAGGGAAAGTGAGGGCAATTTAAGAGGGAAATAATAAATAAAACCACCAATTGCGTGGACAGGCTGAACAGGAAATATCACTCATCTCTGGAAAATATTCATGACAATCACCACTCAGATCATAATGTGGAATTCAGGGACATCAAAGCCCTTTAAAGAAAAAAAGTGAATGTTTTTTGGATGACAAAAGCACACAGATTTCAGTGATTACATAAACTAATGGAAGAAAGATAGGATGGATGGGTGGAAAGAAGGTCCTATTTACATGTGTTCATTTGAATGCAATCTTCATCCCTGAAGGTTTCTAACCTAAAGATTACAGAACTCAAAGAGGGCATCCTAGGACAAGTATTGTTTGTATTTACCCTTTCCTTATTTCAGCTGCCAGTTACTATCAGGAGCTCTGGCTGTGAGCTAGGTGGACCTTTGCCCTCACACAGTTTAGCTGGTCTCATGTCTTGGCAGTGGAAGCTTGGGATGTTGACATAGCATTTCTCTGGAACAGGAGTGTGAAAAGTAATATGTAACTTATTTAACTAAAGGCCAAGAGCCAGAAGAGGCAGCCAACAGAATAAGCAAAGCTCCACTATAAGAAGCTCACGGACTTTCCTCCTCATGCTCGCCTATTAGGTTGTTGTAGAACTGCCACTTCTGAAAATGAAAATAATTGCCACATCATAAAGCCTACTGCATGTAAATCATTGTTCTGCTGGCAACCAGGAAATCCATGAGGAGAAGTGACTGTGTCAGCTGAAAATTGGGTAGGTGGCAGCTCAAGCTTGGTGCAGACTTCCTACTTTCAGTAGAGTGAAATGGGCTGGATTCTCAAGATCCTTGTGATTAAGCATCTGCAAATTGCTTCTGGGAGCTCTGAATCCTTTCCCCATTCATTGCTACTGGTGAGCACGGAGACTTGTGTCTTCAATGACTTCTTCTGACACCAAAGCTCGTTGGAATGATCTTTTTTACAGGGAGATAAACATTCCTTTTTTTAGGGAAGCATGAGGTTAGAAGTGGGAAACAATTACATCTACCCAGGGGATGACCATTTATGTGAATCCCCACCATGAGATACCTGGGGCTGAAAAGCCAGGAGCTGAGAGATGTGTGGCTGTATGGTTGGGTGGTCTCTGCATGTGATCAGAGCAAGCCTTACCCTAAATATCTACCTGCAGTGTTTCTTGTCTTCCTTCCCTCCACAGGAAATTAAACTAAAGCTTGTAAGAGAAAAACCTGGTGCAATCATAGGGATGCCCTGTGCACTGAAAAAAACATTTGTATCCTGTATAATTTGTTTGGTACTGCAGCCTCTGTTGTCCGTGCTAGGGAAATAGCTGTTAGAGGAACAAAGACACACTTTACTAACACAGGACATAAAAATTTGCTCTTAATCAGTAAAATGCAGATCACATATTCTGGGAAATGTGAGATCTGATGGCAGAATAACAAAGCCATAAGTTTTAATGCATCCAGTCTGTAATACAGTTAGGACTAGTTAAAAGAAACCAGGATTATTTAATTTTAGTTTCAAGGGAAATTTCATATTCTGGCTTTCTTTTCACTTTATAAAAATTTCTGAAAAAAAAATCTATATGTAATGCCACAGAAAGTTTTGATTTTGGAAGTCAGTGTTTTGTGGTAGGAAGACATTTTGTTGTGAAGTTCTAGATCTGCTATATTTGTGCATATAGCAGCTGTGTTTTTCTCTAATGTTGAACTCTTACCCTGAATGTGATTCCCTGAAGTATTAGACTGTTCAAAGCCATCAACTAATGATTTCCTGCCGTTTGGAAAAATAAAGAGGGGACATCATTATTCATACATAGTCGCTGTGTATACAAAACCATAGAATCATTAAGGTTGGAAAAGACCTCTAAGATCACTGAGTCCAGCTGCCAAACTCTGCAGCCATTTAAACTCCTAAGTGCAGCATGCATGCCCCGGAAGTTAGGATAAAGAATGATAATTTCTTAACAGCATTTTCAAACATATTTATGATTTTAGAAGAGGAATATATCTTTCGTTTAGGGATGGGTGTTGAAATGTTCTCTCTAAAAGTTACTTTTATTAAATCCTAAAGGCTTTTCCATAAAAATCTCGAACCTGGAATTGCATGCAATTCTCTTTCAAAGTTTGTACATTACAGCACTAAGCATACACAGCTAAGAAATAGCCAGGGTGTCAATAAAAGGTTAACAGAATGTTAATGCAGTGTTTTGGTATTGAAACACAGAGCTTATTTCTTTCTGAGGACTGCATTACCCATTCCTGCTAGATGACAACTTTAAATTGAAACCGATTTCAGTCTACTAAAACATTGTATCTTTCTTTTTAGAAAGCTAACTAGAAAATAGACTGATTAAAGAAAGCTATGGTGCAAATATCCTTTTAGGAAATAGTCCTGTATGGTCAGACCCCTGTACAGTCCCCTGTGCTAGCAGCATTAAAAGTACAGCAGAGCTAGAGGCAGTGTCGGGAGAGCTCTGGGACTTGCCAATGTCCCCCTGGACTATTTACTGGGGATGCTGGAAGAGAAGAGGCAAATTTGCCCTGCATGAGCTTGACAAGTCACTGTTTCTTCTGGGATGCCACCAGTATCACAGCTCTGTTCTGACCATGCATGCCTGCAGCTCCCTCCAGCCTCGCACACGAGTCTCTGGTATTGAGTTGCTGCATTACATATGTCCTTAGTGTCACTGGTAGACCAGAAAAAAGGCAAGAAACTAGTCCCTTTCCTGACAAAATGTCACAGGCATATTTTTTAATTTGTTGATGGAAGAATTACTTTGAAAGCTGTACATAAAGTGATGCCTGACATCAAATTTGATATTACACGGCATATTTTGTTCTTGTTCTGTCTTTTCTGTTTTATGAAAACTTCAGTGTTTGCAATTTTATTGAAACACTGCAACTATTATTCTGTGATTTGATTTTTTTATTTAGACTAAATGATTGAGTGATTTCCTAGATTGATATTTATTGAATCAGAAAAAGCACATTCTACTTTTTAGTGCACTACAGTATGAAAATTAAACCTCAGTTATTTTTACAGCTAGATTTCTCTTCTTCTGGGACTTTCAGCCAAATCACTTGGAATCAGCCAAATCACTTGGAAAATTCTGCAACAGAACAGAGTGTTTCTTGCCTTATGTTGAGCAGAACTATTGGAAGGTCAATGTTGGATTCTGCTGTGCTTTATTGCTGTTAAAAACTCCTTCCTTCTCCCCAATACATTATTTCCTTATGGACCTAAAAATATTCCTTGCTCCTGATCCTTAGTTCTCAGGATCTGAACTTCCAGCAGGAGTAATTGACTGTGGTTGACCCAAATCCCGAGGCAGGCTTGCCATTACCTGGCATTGAATCCTGAATATGGTGTAAGAACAGCAACAGGCATCAAGCTGCTAAAGCAATCCCACAAGAATGGTGGAAGGAAATTGGTGTTTGTTTTCTAATAAGACTCACCTTATAAATTTCTATTTTCCAGGGTTTCATATCAAAGCATCCTGACAAGGATCCATAACTAGCAGGCACAGGGGTGGTAGCTCCATCTAACTGCTGTGAAAGATTGCATGCTTTGGTCTCATTTTGGTTTATTTGATGGGCTAGAGACTGGGTGATAAAGGAAATTATGGAATTATGGTCGATGACATTGGCTGAGGTATGTTAACTGGAAGATTTAACTAGGTTTTGGTGAAAACATGTCTGTTTTGAGAAAAACTTGGAAGAGGAAGGCTCTTCCTCTTGGAAGAAGCTTTAAAAAAACCAGGGATATTATTTCCAAGATTAGCTTTGTCTAGATGTCTAGACTTTCTGATGTGGATTTCATATATATATATATATAAATATATATATACACACCTTCTAGCTTCCATATCCTACTGTCAGGAAAATTATATGCATATTAAGTGCAAGAAAGCAGAGTAGAAATTGAAAACCTTTTAATAGATTTTCTGTGAAAAAATGCTTGTTTTAACTTCCCTGTAAAAAGATCCAATTTGCTAGATTTACTGGCCAGTTTTGCAAATTAGTCCTCCAAAGTTCTGCAGGATCTAAATATTAAATAGAGAAAAGGAAAATTTTAAGGGTCTTCAGATTTTTAATTTCCCTGTGACTAGCCTACATCTGGGACAAACAGTGCTGGCAAGTCTCCCAGCACTGTGAGTAACACACTTTGGCTCCTGTCTGCATTTTTCAATTAAGTAACCCATCAGACCCCTGTGTAACCTCTGTCCAACTCTCACTGCATATCTGCTCCATTTTGTTGCAGCAGACACTCCTCCATCCTTTTTCACATCTCCCATAGCAACTTGAATTTTACATATGGACATAAGAAAGGGGGGAAAGCATCCAGGTGGAAGTGGGTATTCCCCTAGCAGTCTAAAAATTATGCAAAATCTGTAGCTTCTTTTATCTCTATGGCAGAATTGCCTGAAACAGGGCCCAAAATCTAATGCTCAGCCTGGGGACATTGGCATCAGTAAATAGTTCTTGAATGATACATCTGGTAGATTTCTTTCAGGATTAATTTTGTTTTACAGGCAAGTTCTTAATATGTTTTTCTCTCTTTTGTATATTGCTTGCAAAATCTGATTTACTAAAACGGGGTAAGTAAATTCTAACACTTTTGAAGATGACCAATACATTGTTTTCATTGAAGTAATTGTGTTTGGGTTATTTGTCCTAACTGAAACTTAAGGTGGTGAATTAAGTATAGTAGCTCCTTCCAGCTGCTAGTCCACCTTATACATGTTCTGTTTTACTTTCTAAAATCAGGATTTTTTTTTTTTTTTGTAGAAAATTACTGCTCTTTCTTAGGGTAGATGAAAAAGTTTGGTATAAAAATCCATTGAAAATTGTATCAAGAAAATAACAAGAAATACACATTTCTTCAGAAAATGGGGACTGCATTTACAGATGTTCTTGTATGTGCCATACATTGTCTGATTTTAAAGCCTTTCAGTGGAATTGAAGTTTTCGCAAGTGCTGCATCACAACACCTTGCTCTGCTCTGTTGCTTGCATGGTCCCTGCTAACTCTTGTCTCTGCACAGTGTCAGTGGCACAGAGTAGCTCCATTCTCTGTAAATGACAACCAAGAGATCTTTTATCCATCCCAGTGCTGCTACAGGACAGGCCTGTGAAGAAGCAGATCTAGCCATGAGTATGTGAGCTGATCCTGCAGATCATGTTTATGCATGATGGATTTGGCCACTGAAATGAGCAGCGTAGTAAATACTGCAGTTTTGTTGTTTCTTCTAACAGAAGGTCTCGAAGTGCTTGCTCATGACTTGGGTAATCTCCACAAGTCACAGCAGTTCTATCAATTGTAAAAGAGAACGTTATGTTTTACAGTGAGATCATTATCTCTCACTGTAAGACCTGCATTTTGACTTTAACGTTCGTGTCCCAGCCTTGTTTTTGTGAAAACCTCTGAGTGATGCAGAACACCAGGTACAAACTGAGTGCCACAGTTGCCGGGCCATTTGTCTTGCTGCTAGAAGTGTGCATGGTTCAAGAGGGAAGCCATAAGATACTAATGTGAGACAGTAAGGTTGGTCATATATGCAAGGCACTACAATGATTGTAATCACTGTTAATAAATGAATGCACATCTCTGTGCATTCTTTTTTACCTGCTTCATCAGAGTAATAATAGAGATGGGAAATAGAGGTCAAGGACTCTTCTGGGAAAAAAAACATCAATATGCTATTAAAATTTATTCTGATGTCTTGCTTATGCTTACAGTTGTAGTACAAATACATAAAATAGGGTTGGAAGGGATCCTAAAGATCATCCAGCTCCAACCCCCATGCCATGAGCAGAGATGCCTTCAAGCAGACCAGGTTGCTCTAAGCCCCATCCAACCTGGCCTTAAACACTTCCAGGTCTGAAGCAGCCACAAGTCAGTCTAGAGGGGAATTAAAAAACAAAATCCCAAAATGTTAGAAATCATAAAAATGTAAACAGTTAAAACTTTTAGAAATAGAGATAATTGGTAACTGCTTAATGTTCTAGATTTTGACAGCTTAAAACACTGTTATGCTACAGTCTTCCACTGACAGGTGAAAGAATGCAGTCCAATCAAATACATTTCTGTTTGCTGCATGTGTGATTTTGTAAACTTGACACCATAAAGAACATTTTTACAGTTATACCAAATTCTAATGCTCGCCTTTGAAATTGTTGACCTTTAGCAGTGAGATTGCCTGCATCACAGATTCGTGATACACTATCCTTCAGGAAAATTGTGTATTCACGGAAGTGGTGCTGATGCTATCCATAGTGAAACCATGAGGCCTTATCAAATAGAAAGCATGGAGGAAAACTGATCTGTTTGTGTGGGAAGGAATATTGAAAAGATAATTTCAGAAAAAGCATTTGAAATGTGCTGATACTTGGCTGGGATGTGAATGCTGAGTGGCTTCTGATATGCCACAGCCAAACCCCAGAAAGAAGCATGATCTGCCATTTTGCAGTACCCCTCCACTGAGCCCATGGCAACCTCCTAGTGTCATTTTCTTAAAGGACATCTTGCAAAAAAAAAAAAAGATTTTGATGGTCCCTGTTAAAGCAAATTGAGAAAATGTAAGCATACAGTTATTTCAGTATCCTGTGAAAATAACTAGAGTTGGTACATGATATGTAGATACAGTTCTACCAAATCCAGTTCAGATAAAAGGTATTTGTCTTTGTGGTGTTATTGTAGCAGTTGCAGCACCTGCCCTCCCTTCCTTGGACCTTTCACTTCATTATTTAGGGCATCATATGTGATCTAAAAAAATTCTTTGTCCTCATTTTTACAATGTATTTTGAACTTGTCTTTACATGCATTCCCTAAATTATTTTTTTGTTTTTTTGGTTTTTTTTTTTTTTTTTTTTTTTTTTTTTTGTTTTTTAAAGTAGAAGCTAGGATCCTTATGTAGTTTTGCAATATTAACAACTGGCTTAATCAGGTTATGACTTACCTTGGAAAAATTGCTATTTGCCATCTAAGTCAGGTATATACAGAGAACACACTGTAGCGCACAGAGTAGTATGGATGTATGGTCTAAGCTAAGATACAGCCTAAAAAGAGAAAGGGAATGGACCCTTCTGACCACTCACCTCCCTCCTTGAAAGTACAGAAATACCTTTTCAATAAGAGCAGCAATCCCACAGAGAGGATGTGGTCATAAATCTATGTTGTTAGAAATGAAAAGGAGCAGGACAGTTTCTTATTCTTGATGTGCACACTTTAACACAGCAATAAGAAGTCAAAAAACAAATTATTGAAACAGAAGACACAATAATCTATTGAACTGATATTCAAAAATCCCATGTTGTAGCCAGTGTAAAATGTAATCTGTTTCTGTTGTTCATTGCCATTCATCATTTCAGCAAATGAAAGTTTCATTTTCACAGTATTTTGTATGGTTTTCGTATGTGTTTACAACTGTTTGATTTATATTTGTTTTCAACTATAATTTCAAATGTATAAAATGGCCCCAAATCTTTCTTCTTGTGTCTAGCCACTCTGTGTTGGAAGAGCCAACAAAATTGTGGCAACAACAACAAAACAAGTAATTTTGGATGTAAGATCTGCTTGCTTTGAAAAAGATTTCTATGTTGGTGTATCAAAATGTTCCCAGATCTGCTTCCTTTCTTGTTTTCAAGAGAAATGATTCTGAATTAGGAGACTTGAAAATCAGATCAAAGGGAAGAAGTTTGTTCAGACTACCTCTGTTGCAGGTTCAGTTAGTAATTACAACATCCCATTGTGGTCTAGGAAAATGTAAGTTCTTGGTTTCCTGTACATTATTTAATCAGGTCTTGCTGTTGTTCACTGCATGACTGAGATCCAAAATGCCATTGATAAATTCAGAGAATAAGACAGTGATTCACACATCCCTCAGTTCAGATTAGCTGAAGGAGAAGAGCACACTGAACGACAGAATTAAATATGGTGTAATGACTGGCAACACTTCCACGAGGTATTGTTCCTAAATAATCTAATTTGATTTACAGTAATTCAGTGTAAATATAATCCATTTGTCAAAGAAGTGTCTTGTAATTTATAGTTTAGCATGAAATATATGACATCGGAGAATGATTTTGATTCAGTAAACTCATGTTTGTGCAGCAACAAGAGAAAAATAAAATGTTCCTTAAACAAAGAAACAGGGACATAGTGTGGAAGCTCTCAGCTTCCCACTGGAGTTACCTGGAAGGAGCACCTGCTGTCCTCAGGTCTCCAATGGGTCCCAGGCTGGGCTGTTTCAGAGATCCTTCTTCCATCCTGAAGACTAAATTTTTAAATATCTCTCTCTGATTTCAAGAATGCTTAATTCACAGAATCACAGAATATCTGAGTTGGAAGAAGATTGAGGGATCCTGTTAATGCTCATTTCCCCAAGTTTTGGCACAGCATCTCATTGCTTACCATTGGACAGCCTGGTTTTGTTCCTTTCCCCCTTCCAAGCTCATTTAAGGCTTTGTCATCAAGCCCCAGTGGCTCCTGGGCTAGAGCTCTTCTTCCCCTCTGGGCTGTTGCATCCTGTCAGGTGTCACTGGACCACATGTTGAATAGATTATCCCATGGTCAACAAACAAAATTTTTCCACTGACACCAACCTTGGAGCCATGCATTGACCTGATGGATCTGCCTATTCCTGTCAAACGAGTGGATTTCTTTGCCTCTGAAAGCCCTTCTTTCCAGGTTTACACTCTTTTGGTTCATATGCTTTCTGAGAGAGACAGGGAATCTGTATGTAAGAGCCTCATGGCAAAGTACTGCTCAGAGAACAATAGAAATAAAGCTGTAGTCTTATGATTATATTTTAATAGCTTTCTTTTTATTTTAAGGTACTTCGACCTAATCCCCAAAGTTATCCCAGTCACAGTATCCAATGTAGCATTGTTTTCAACTCTTAGCAGGTGGTTTTTAAAGCCCTCTTTAAATACATGGGCCCCACAAAGTAAAGTCAATAGTTAGACAGGATATAATTTAGACTTCAGCTTGTCCTCTCAGTTTGAAACAAAATGATTACATTTCAGGAAAGTCTAAGGAAAGATTTAAAGTTTTATATCAAAAGTTGAATATTTTCTTTTGTTGTACCCTCTTCTTTTAAAGAACATGGTATTCATTTAAAATAAAGCTTGTTCTGATGTATTTGAAAAGGCCCTACTCTGAATTAAAAAGAAATTCATAAAGTATGCATATATGGGAGGGGAAGACTGCATTCTTCACTGGAGCATTTACTCAAAGGGTTTTAATGCAGCCCATTCTGCCTAATTGATAGAATGAGGTACCTGCAAAGACAAGCTGTAAATAACAGATGGCCAATGGTGTTTACAGAGCAGCCGTTCAGGTGACAAAATCTTCTGGGGCTCCTCTCCACAGACAGGTGATAAAGCGATATTATAGTCTCTGTTTTTTAGAGTCTCAGTCAAGGAAAATGATCCTTGACTGTCTTTAAACCCATGAAAAGTAGTTGCAGGCAATAGCTCCACATAATTACAGTTCTGATAATCCTTGTAACCTTTGTGATGCCTTTCATTTCTTGTGCCTTAAAGTTATACAAGGGTAAAGGCCACTTGTAGCATACAAAGTGGTAAAGCTGACATGGGACTCAAAAGTAGGTGGAATATTCCAGATACGAACAGGGTAAGAAGTGAGGAATAAGATAAGAACAGAATAAATTTGTTGTGTGGTAAGGTAAGGTTGCTTTAACTGTTGATATCTGTGGGACTGCTTTACCAAGGATGCTCTGGGCACATTTTTTAAAAGCATTGCCTGCCAAGTGGAATTCCTGGAAATAGCCAAAATATTAATGCAGATATCCTAAATTCTTGGAAATATCCTAAAAGCAGATGTGTCTCTTGTAGGCTGATGTTCACTACATCAGCCAAATGCGTGAAAGTCTTCTTTTTCCAGAAGCCATCAGAAGAGTCTAAAAATAAGCTTGCTGTAGCTAAGTAGACTGCTCTCGTGCTTGTTAAAATGAAGACTGCAAAAACTGTTACTGTTACTTAAGGGTCAGTATTTTCTTCTGGGAAAAAAAATTCTTCTACCTGTTAGCACAAATGAATTCTAGTATCTTAAGGCAACACTACTAACATTGTTTTACATTCATTTGCCAAGTATCAGTGGTGCTTATTTTCACATGTGGACACCTTGCCTTGGGAACCTCATTAGCCTCCACTCCAGCAGTTAAATAGACAGACAGTAACAACTGTTGAGGTTGATTGAGGATTTGAGAAGAACAGGTTCTCATGGTACAGAATGGTGAAGGTCTGTTTTCTACTGAAATTATTCTTACAATGGGATGAATTGTTAATGTGTTGTTATTCCAGATTTCCAGAAGAACTGATGTGGTGGCAAAAGTAAGGCGACAATTAATGGCTACTGAGGAAGATGAAAGTTTATCATATCCTCCTCTGAATGTAACCACTGGAAATGATACATGCATCCTTTTTTATGCTAGTAATTTCAGCCTCAAAGCCAACAGTTCTGTTTTAGTAGATTTGACAAATGCAACATTTTTAACACAGAATGTGGATATTTCTGCCTCTGAGTGCTCAGACAGCAACACAACGTGAGTAGCATAAGAAATTTCGTATCATAATACATGTAATTCTGAAAAATTTCAGAAATATAATGTAAAATCAGTGCTATTTCCATTGTCTTCTTCTAAAGCATCCAAAACTTTAAAAAAATATATTCTTAGAAGAAAGAAATTAAGTCAAGACCACAAAAATTGTTCAGATGAGGCCTGTTATTTTCATGATTTTTTTCTTCTTATGTTCTCCACTTCCTTGTTGGTTTGTATTTGGTCCAAACAAGTTTCCGTGTGCCTGATCTCACAAAAATCTCCACTGGCATTAATGAGACCATAATTTCATTCCCTTGAGGGGGAGTATTGCCAGTTACGAGGTAGTAACTCAGCTAGAAGTACATTAATGAAACATGATCTCTGTTTTCCTTTACTTTGAAGGCACCTGCTCTTGGGTGAATAAAACCCTAGAAATATTTAGTCATATTTTTTAATGTACTGAACCTTTGCTATATGACTTTTGTAATTGCCTACTGATTTACAATATATCCCTCAAATTGAAATGTCACAATGATCTAATTAAAGCTGACTACTCTAACATTAAAAATCTGTTTCTTATTCTTAGACTGTCATTAAAATACACAAAACCAGTGAATGGAATCAGCAGCCTAGAGATAAGGTAACTTATGATTTATTTTATATAGATATTTTGTGGTTTACAATGCCTGTTAATGAACTAGGAGCAAAAATAGGGGAGAAGTTAAATGAGAATATTTTTTAATTTATTAATTGCTTTCTCTTCTGAGGAGTCACGAAGCAGGAAAACAATACAGTCTTTACACAGGAGATATATTATTATTCTCAGGTAAAGTTCTGAAAAAATATTGTAGGCAAATATCCATACTGTAAGGTACTGGTATATGCAGCTTCCTGTTTTACTAATGGGATTGTTCTACAGTCCTCTCAGGTAAATCTGACTGTGATTTGTAAAAACTTTGAGGCGTTGAAGTCTACCTGCATGGCCAGGGCTGTATTGAGTCCTAATGTAGATTGTCAGTGCACTCTGCTAGTGCTTGCTTGTGGTTAATGAGGGGTGCAAAAAGTTTTAAAGTCTTTGCTGCTCCATGCATGGTGACAAGACCATATTTCTCCTACTATGGCAAGAGGGAAGAAAAGCTAGGGAATTGGAAGACCTGGGAAGAAAAATCAAAGGAAAAATCAAAAGAAAAATATCTCTGTGATCATTGAATCCAGTCTTTAACCCAGAACTGCCAAGTCTACCATTTAACCATGTCCTGAGTACAACATCTTCTAAATATCTTCAAGGATGGAGATCCAGCCTCTTGCCTGGGAAACCTCTTCCAAGGCCTGGCAACCCTTTAACTAAAGAAATTTCTCCTAATAGCCAACTTAAACCTCTCCAGTGCAATTTGAGTCCATTTCCTCCTGTTCTTTCTTCTTACTTGGAAGAGGAAACTAAACCCACCTCACTAAAATCTCCTGTCACGTTGTTGTAGAGAGGGATAAGATCCCCCCTGAGCTTCCTCACCTCCAGCTCCCTCAGCCACTCCTTGTGCCACAGGACTTGTGCTCCAGCCCCTTCAACAACTTTGCTGCCCTTCCCTGGACATGCTCTGGTACCTCAATGTCCTTGTGTTGTTGAGGGGCCCAGAACCTGAGCACCAGATTCAAGGTGTGGCCTCACCAGTGCTGAGTGCAGGGGGACAATCCCTGCTCTGCTCTGCTGGCCACGCTATTGCTGACACTAGCCAGGATGGCATCAGCCTTCCTGGCCACCTGGGCACAGGCAGGCTCATGTTCAGCTGCTGTTGGCCAGCACCCCAGGTCCTTTTCCACCAGGCATCTTTGCAGCCACTCTGTCCCCAGCCTGTGGTGCTGCCTGGGGTTGTTATGACCCAAGTGCAGGACTTGGCGTTGGTGAACCTTATACCATTGGCCCTGGCACATCAATCCAGCCTGTCCAGATGCTCAAATGAATAAATACCATTGTTTACACTGAGACAGAAAGACATTCCATGTTAAGGTAAAAGAATCCCAGAAGAACTTGAGGTGAGTCAGTGATGTGTTTGGAATGGTATCCAGAGTGCATAGAGACACTTGTAGTCAGTATCAGAGATCATGACAGGTGGCAAAAAACCAGACATACATCTCCCTTCTCCCTCAACCAGCTAGAGCCTTGTAAGAGAACATACTGTACAGATAAGATTGCTGTTAGTACAGTATTTTTACTTTTTTGACTATTGAAGTTAGCTGTTTATAGGATTCCTGGGACTTGTCCTTGGTCATGCCTTGGTCTCAGTAATATAAATTATCAAAGAGACACCTATTTCCCTAAACACCATGGGGAATTAAGAAAATATTTTCCTTGGATCCCATTTAAAAGACACTGATCTCAAACCAAGACTCTACCCAAGTTGTATTTTTCCTTTTACTACAAGTCCCAAAATATCACTTTCTCTGGTGCTGCCCTGATGCTCTTCTGACTGCTCTTTGCTCCTATCCTACTCTGCTAGAGACAGGCCCTCCAAAACACTGCTCTGATTCTCATTCTTCATCTTTGCACATCCTAGCACAAGTCTTAGCTGGTGTGCTGTAATCTCTTTCTGTATGAATGAATGTGGTTGTTTCCTACATTTGTCCTGAATATGGCTATCCTCAGCATAATATAATCTTTTTTAGTAAAATCACAGTTCCAAAAAAGATAGTACAAATCACAAAGCATCCTATGGAGCATGACACTCTGCTTCAAAACTAGTTCACAGCTAGATCTTAAAGGTGTTATTTCCTTCAGTAGTCAACAGGCTTCACTTAACTGTGCAATGGCAAATTGCAAACCTTGAGACAGTACTATAGAAACAAAATCCTTTTTCAGTTGAAACATTTATCTTAGATTTTGTTTTCTGCAGCTGGCAGAAGATCAGATGTGATGTTAGTGCACACATGGATTTAGTGAAGATTATTTAGAATTATTTTTAGTAATCTGTTTGTTAAAAAGTTATAAGTTTAATTAATTATTGGATGAAAAAATTAGTGTGGTCATGAATCTGAGTTGCATCTGGAGAGAAGAAATTTGAAGCAACTCTGCAGAAAAACTGTAATTTAAACGAAAATGCCAGTACAAAAGGTGAATGGTTCATGTTTTCTTTCTTTTTCAGGAAAAAAATTTATATCCTTTGAGCCTGTTGTAGTAGAGGCAGAAATATTCACAAAGTCTTTCTTGACCTGTGTCTCTGCTTGAACACATTATAGCTAAATACAAAATGCATAAACAGCCCTTGAAGCTGGAATAAGAAACTCAGGCTCCACAATAGGTGAGGACTTGAAAAGAGAGCTCAGGTAAGGTCCTGGATGTTTTCATGCCAAGCAAATAAGACTAGCATAGGCTGGCTGTGTTTTGCAGGAGAATTTGATTTATTCCATTGGGCCATGTGTGATCCAGGTTTTTAATAGACCTTCAGGACAAATAAACACAAATATGCCTAAATTGATCAATTTTTATTTATGACACAGGTGCTTAGAAATATAAAATGGAATAGAGAAAGAATGCAGGGAGCAGCTTCCAGGGCAACCGTTTCTTGGACCTCCACTATGCCTTGGCCTGTATGTGGGAGATAGGGACTGACTGCCTCTGTATGGCTTTTTTCCCCTCTCCCCTTAACTTATTAAGCTGTCTTCATCTTGACCCACAAGTTTCCTCATTTTTGCTCTTTCTGTCCTCCCTCCTGTCCTGTTGAACATGCGGAGTGAGCAAACAGTTAAATGTGTGCTTGGCTGCTGGCTGGTATCAACCCATAACACCTCAGAGCCTTTATAAATTAACAATAGTTCTAAAGACTCACTTGATTATTTTTACTTTTCTGTTGGATAGTCACTTGATGGAACAATGGTGTCATTTTAGGCCTCTGTTAGCCACCATAATCAGCAGTGCATGCTATGTAATGCAAATAATAAGATACGTGGAACAGAACCAGAGCAAGCCATTGACTTTTTTCATGATTTGCTAACACTGTATTCACCTTGTGTATCTCAGCATGTCTCGTCAGAGCTTCTAAAATCTACAGAGATATGTTGCAACCTCTGTTTTCCCCTCTGGTTCATCTTGATTTGATTTCTTTTTCAAGATTACAGCTTGCTAAGATAATGGTCTGCCTTAACAAACAGGACACAAGCTTGGCAGAGAGGTGGAAGGAACAGAGCTGAGAGCCATGACTGCACTTCTTGCCTCTGTAAAGGATAGCATATCTTGAAAGTGACTCCAGAGAGGACCATGTTCAAGTAGCTCAGTTTATTCTTCAATAAAATAGGTTCTAACTTCAGCAGCATGAGCTGAGCAGGATCCAGAGGCTGCCCCCCGTACCAACACCAGTCCATGCCCACGTACCGAGCAGCTGGTCACATCCCACCTCCCACTGACAGCTGCAAGTGCTGCTCCATCCTGCACACGCACAGCTGGCACCTCCCTCTCGCTCTCTCCAGCAGCAGCTACAGCCTCACTCATCCTCCTGCACTTGCTCTGGGGGCTGAGCTGTAAGGGGGTGGTTGTAGTGTTGTGATAGTGTTAGGAACATAAGCTACAGCTGCAGCAGGAGTGGGAGCACTGGGCAGTAGTCCTTTGCTGGAAGGAGCACCATCTCAGTTCTCTCATAAACCGATCCAACTGTTCAAGCACTTGTCTGTCATTTTCTCTGGGAAAAAGTGTCAAAGTGAATGGGAGTGCACAACATTAGTGTTCCAAAATTACATTGATACATACTTGACTGCTGTTGCTGCTCAATGTATAGAAGAGAGCAGAGCTGACCCAAAAGACGTGTTTTAAAGTCTTTTGCTTAACAGTTGTGTTTCTCTTTGAATATTTGAAACAGTAATTCTAGCTATCTTCCACTTCAGAAATACCTCTGCTTGTAATGATTAGCCACGTGAGACACAATCAGTGGTGATGGCATTCAGAGTTCATACGGTTATCTGGCACAAAGGGAGCCTGGCCCATGACCAGGAATTTTTTGTGCCACCATACGTAAAGTACATAATGTCTCTAATGTACATAATTGTCTCTAATGTTTAACATGAACGTAACATTTCCTTAAGAAGCCAAGGTACTTTCAGTTCTGCAGATAAAACCTTTGTTCTCTCTCTGCTCTGTATGATTAATTTGCTATAATGTGCTCTATTTGCTATCTACTCATTTGAGAAAATGTTGAACTAAATTAAGTAATTCAATAGATTTTTGTTGTTTGAATGCCTTTTTTTCTTGTAGTTTAATGAACTATATTTACATCTGTTATCAGTTAAGTGTGTGCTTGCTGGAGGCTATTCACTGTTAGTTGTTTGGAAAAATGCTAAGAATAACAGCCTTCATTACTAAGTTAACTGTGATCAACTAGTTAACCAACTAGAATGGCAATTCTCATAAGTCTGCAGGTAACACAGTATTTTAGTCTTTGGCGTAATACGAAGAGACAGCATTCCCTTCAAAGTCATTTTAGACTGTATTCACATACATGGCCTTACAAAACTTTTTGTTCATATGGTCAGTTTAAAAGAAGCTTCCTTCTTTACCATTTTTCTCATCTTATCAGCAAAAGCACAGACCACACCCAGCCTCTGTGGTTGTCATAAACATTTAAGTAATCTTCTCAGTGTTTATAACTGGCTTTCAGCTAGTGCTGATAGCATTGCTACTGGGGCACCATGGAAATTCTGTTCAGATTGTACTGTACATCAGAAAAGGTTCCTTTCTTCTAGCAATAATATCAAGGTTTTAGTTTTGTAACTGTATAAGAATAGAGTATTTTCTATATATATTTGTAAATTTGGACTGGATGGAATTCTTTTTTTTTTTCTTTTTCACTGATGCTTGCAGCTCAATGTTTTTTGGGTAGAACTGTTCAGGCTTAAAGCATAAAGCATGCCACAAGAACAAGCATCCTTTTTTCACTTCAATGACACTGTGTTCTGGAATTCCTTCTGAGCATTTGAAACCCTTGAGGTTTCTGAACTTACCTGAATCAAAAGCCACTGATTATTAATAAATATTTTTTTAAAGCATCATTTGTGGTTAGATTCTATGCTGTGTGGATGACACAATATTGAAAGTAAATAATTTGAACAAACAAGCAATATTCTACAGAGAGAATATTTTCTCTATGTACATATACCCTAGAAAACATAAAATAGTTTATATTGTGCCTCATTTAAGATGACTATACTTTTTTTCTAACCAATCATAATTGCATCTAAGTTATTACTTCAAATTTTAAAGTGATCATACAGTGTCACCCATCATGGATAGACACATTAGAATATTTCATTTTGTATCAAGTATTATTTATTGATAAATATATTTATCTTCTAAATATTTTGTGGTTACCAATAATCAAAATAAAAGATCAGCAAACTATTTAGATATACACATGCATAGCCCAAGTAGGGTTAAAACATCAAACAATGTACACTATGGGGAAAAGGCTTTCAATTTCCTTATGAAATAGCGTGAACACCTGAAAGTAACTGTATAAAAACTGGTAAAGAGTAGCACATAGTCCTGATCTGTAAAGGATCAGAATGTACTTCTGGATGTCTGGATGTTCTCACTCATGTCTGTTGGGAGCTGTTCAGACTGCATTGGTAGTAACATAAATTCCATGATTATAAACTGCTGCAATACTACACATACACAGATGCTTTCAAAATTATAAAATAATTTTTTGTGCCTAGCCTACTTCAAATTGTGAAACTGTAGCTGGCAATTCCTCCTGACCCACCAGTGAGAGAAAGCTCTGTCTTCTGTGCCAAATTCAGACCTTTGCAAAGAAAATTGCCATTTAGGCATTTGAGCCAAGAAAGAATTGCAATGATAAATTAGAATGCCTATCATGCCTATACCTATTAGAAAAGCAATTTTCCAAAAATCCCATAAAATGTTTATTCAGAGCCACTGCAGTCTTACTGACAATTTCTCAGCTTTGCCTCCATTTATTATAAACTGTTGGTAACTGATGAAATACAGCACTGGCAGAAGCCCTTGAAGAATGAAACTGCATTTGCTTCTTGTCTGCCACCATTATAGAAAGCTGTGCTTGTGAGGTGAAACTCTAAGTAGTAAACACATTCACTGAACCTCTTCCCTTGAAATAATCTTAATGACATGGGAGGCCATGTCATCATCAGCCATGATGTTTGCAGCCAGCAATGGTGAGCCTTTATCTGTTACTTTATCAAATGTATATTAATTTTTTCCTTCTAACCTGTTGACTTTTTTTTTTGTCCTCTCTTGTGTTCCTAGGTTTTTAATGACCAACAAGTTCTATGAAGTCTCGGCTAGAAGATGGTCCACTTTAGATTTAGTTGAGATTGTACAAGATGGAGAAAAGTTAGCTAACTTTAGTGTTTCTGGCATCTCTGCCCCTGCAGAGTATTCATTTCATTGTCAGCTGGTGGGAACAAGCAATCTCTATCCTGTAAGGCTGGTTCCATCCAACGATGAGGCAAAAAATTGGGATATTTTCATTTCCAAGTTGCAAGTGAGTATGTGTTGCCATTTGAGAAATAACTCCAAGAACTATTACTTGCTATTGTAGGTGGTGAATGACACACATTCATAATGCCCTAACTTTCATTCCAGCCTGAGGGAAAACATAAAACAAAAGCTGTTCCCCTAGGTGAGCTATTCAGTAGAGGGGTAAAAAAGAGGCCAGTTGCTGAACAAGGAAAACATGAAAGCACAGCTTTGAAAAACAAAACTGTGAAGTTGTCTACAGAAAGAAAACTCAATTAAACCAAATGTGCTTAATCAGGCAAAGAATGGCTAAGTCCTCATGCCTGTTTAATGAATTGGGCTGCTCTTGGAAACAGGGGCCTCTTAGGTGGGTGGCTTTATGCTGCTTACTTTGTTTTCATTTGATTTCTTTGTGCTTTGTTTACCTAGGAAAGTACAGCTTAGTGTGGCTGCTGTTTTCAGTGACATGGACTGTCTGTACTCCTGCAGACAGAAACAAAGCCCAGTGCAACTAGATTTAATGGGAGGCTTGCCATGGACTTCCATCAGGAATGGTACTAGTTCCTGCATGACCCAGAAGCAAAGCAGATGGCTTTTTTTGAATGACACGTAGCTTTTTTTGCTTATTTAGTAGTAGTTGAGACTACATAAGTGAATTGTAGATAATTACACCTTTACTCCTTTGAGCTTTGCTCTTGACTTAAGAGAGGATAACATTTATGTCTTAAAATAATATTTCACTAAGGGATCTCTTTGATGGAAGAGATGATGAAAATAATAGGAATAATTCCAAACTGTACTCTATTTGTCAAACATGAGCTAACCCCATGATAACTGGATACAAATGCTGTATTTATAATTTTGATAACAAACCAAATCTCAATAATCTGACTCCAGACTTGACACTTCAGCTTAAGCAATGGCAATCTCAAAGAAAGATCATTGGTGCTTAGATTTATTTTCCACAAATTCCAATATCATGTCTCACCATTTTTTGAGAAACAATGTTGCAATACATACCAATGTTGTGAAGGTCCTTTATTATGTTATTTATTTGTAAAGGCCTGAAAATACCATAGCTCATGCAACTGTACTTTGCCTAGTAAACTCTTTGGAGTTAGGGTTTCACATCACTAAGATATGAAAGGACATGACCTATGAAATTACAAAGTGTATACTTACCACCTCTCTTTCCTGTCAGTTGCTATATGCACTGATATTACTGCCTTCAAGCTTAAATAGGCCTTGCTCCAACCTTAGTAGGCATCCTTTCACTGTGGTCTTAACCAAGAGTAGAAGTAGTGGTTTCCCACCTTCCTTATTGATTTGGAACAGCAGCCACTTCCACTGTTGAGGCAACAGAATCTCCAGTTCCTCTTGAGAAAGGGCTTTTTCTCTGATCAAATCCTAAACATAGAACACAACCTGAAAACTCCTAGTCTGATATTCTTCCGTGGTGTGAGAAAACAGAAGGTCACCATTCTGGGCTCATTTCCAAGTTCTGTCTGACCTAGATCATACTTTTCCAGGTATCTTCCACTGATACATACTGAAAGGTGATCTCAGTATCAGTCTTTGTTATTGCATAGGATTTACAAACCCCCAAACTCTATTGCATGGTGAAAGAAGCATGTGGGATGTGCTCAGTAGTTGCAGCCAGCACAAAATCTTGTTCCTGAAACTGAGAAACATGATTTTCATGTCAATGTTACGCAGTGAGTTAGAAACCAGGATCCAGTGCCAATCAAACTGGCACAATTGCACTTTGCAAGGCTGGGTCCTGGAAGCTGAATCACAGTAATAGAGGAGCAATGGCAGCTGCACAAGGAAGCCTTGCACAGCTTCTTCCTAGGCAAGGTTGAACTGGTGTAGCCTTTAACTTCAGTTCTGGAGCTGCCTCACTCACTGCCATCTAAAAGAAGCTCTGTGGGATGCTGGCTAGGCTTGGTCACAGCCTGGGATGTCACCAGACCTCTGCAGAGCACCAAAACTGCTCTGGGTTTGGTGGGGGTTTGGTTGCTGTTGCTACAGGAATGGCTGTTCTACCATGATACCTTCTGTGCTTTTGAGAATCTCATATTTGTCAATGAAGTTAAAGACAAGGCTGCCAGCAAAAACACTGATTTTCTTTAGTATGTGCAGTTCAGAAGTACTTTGAAACCCACGAAAAACTGCCAAAAACTTAAAAATCAAGAATATTCTTATTCTTTGTAGCTAAAATATTTCAAAGTTCAAAAATTGGAAATTTGGTGTGCACTTAAGAGCCATAAACCCAGCATATTTTACTTGAAGTTTTTGTAAAGGCCATATGATGAGAAATTTACATTCAAAAATATTTAAAAATTTACAGTAAATACAGACTTGTATAATCAAGACAAATGACTGGTCTAAACACCAAAATCAAAATTTCCACTGGACAAAGGCGTGTATACAAAAGACTTCATAAATATTAGAAAACTACATGTAAGTATTTTTAACTTTTCTGTATATGCTGCTAAGATTCTCATTTTTGCCTGGTATTTAACACCTCCAGAGAAATTATATAGCTTCAGAAAAACAATAAAATAACCCAGCATATTCTTTATCTCCTTCCTAAAAGAAGACATAGCATTTTAGGAATGTACAATTGAATCTTTCACCTAGATGGTTCAAAAAGCATAATTCTGATTTAAAAATATATAAGACCACTAGAATTGAAATAATAAATTTCAGTATTTCTGGCTCTAAATCAGGAGTGGCAAAGCCCTTCTAAACTGAATATACGTGTTAAGTACTTCAGAGAGTCCTTGTAAATGTGGTAGGAAATTCGTATTGTTTTCCAGAATTTCAATCCATTTTTTTGAACACAAATGAAATAAATAATTACCTTCTGTCTGTTTTTATTGTCAATAAGTCTTTCAGGTTACATTTTAAGATTCCTATTCACATTCTTGCTTGTGGTCAAAGCAGTGGCTTAACAAGCAAAGACTTTTGCAGTCATGTATTCTCTAAGCTGTGCAAATAAGCTGTCCAGCCCTGCAGCTTATGTTCACTAATCCTGCTTTAATCAGAAGTCTGAGCACCTTTGGTGAAAGCAGACAGTCTTTGCGAGTTAGCCACCATGATTTGACTTGGAAAGATTCTTCTAAAAGGTTGAATTGCTGAAATTGTCTTCATCTCCACGTTATCTAAAGAGCCTTTTGTTCCTCACATCAGTTTTATTAATCACCATTCTGGAAGGTCATTGCTCATAGCACACATATTACATGAACATTAACTTTAGGGACGTGAGACATGCCTGACTACAAACCCAGAGTGTTTACTGGTGTGTTTGTTGCATGGTAGATTTGTTCGGTTTGTCCCAACACCTTTCCTAGGAGGTACAAACTCTTTTATTACCACAAATATACTCAAGCTTTCCATTTTTTTAATTGTAAATCATAGAATAATTATGGTTTGGGAAGACATAAAAGTAGAAACCCATGATCTTCTGCTTTTTGCTTATTGCTGGGTAAGAGAAGTGAATTAAATAAATAATCCTTTTGAAATTTGATTTGATAATATTTTATGGAAAATAGTAATTTTTAACATGTCGTTTCTTTAGCAGTGGGTTTATGATATTTGGTGCTTTCCGTACACATCCATTTCAAAGATTCTGTAAATGAATAAGAATCCCAGTCTTAATTTTTCTTTATAAAATTATTTAAGAATGAATCAAAATGAATCAGAATAATTATTTTCTTCCTCTTCTTCCACCAGTTTTGTTCCTTCCTTCTAAAGGAATCAGTGCTTATGCCATTATGTGCATGTTTGTAGAGGAGGGATTGTCTTCCCTTTCTTCATAGTTTTCTAATCCTTTGATTGGTTTAAACAAAATTTCTAGGACGTCAGCGGTCTCAAAGGCATTCAGTTTGTTGATGTTTTGGTACAATTGGGATCCAGACAGAGAATATATCTCCACATTGGTTGATTTTTCTGAGGAAAATAATATGGTCGGACGACAGTCAGTGGTAGACATTGTGAATTCAGTCAAATCAGAGATATTGCAAACATTTCTAACTGCTGGAAAAGCTTATATAGGTTTTATAAGTTAATAGACAACACATGCCCCATACCTCAATAAAGCAAGCCCTTCCTTTTGTTTTGAGTCTTTGAATTCCAAGGAGGGAGGAAGAAAAATTTCACAACTTTTTTTTCCTTGAACTCTCACTAAACTCAGCCAAAAAAGGTCACCTTCATTAGACGTGTTTTAAAGTAGGTTCTAGGAATTTTGTCTGTCAAGGACAAAAAAAACCCAAAACTGTCAGACTATTTCAACAAATCTTATGATCTAAGGAGTCTTAACTCTCATTCCTTTGAGTGCTTTGAGTTTCCTGGTTCTGAAGTGGTCATAGAGCTGGTGATCTATGTATACTGTATATTATCAGTATACTGATAATACTGATTATGTGAATACGGAATACTGATCAGAATACAATGAATGCAGAATATTGACCACGTGTCCCCTCTGGGACTTTACTTCTATAAGTAATACAAATTTCTGAAATGGCAAACCTACTGCTGACCAAAGAAATGGATTCTACATCTTTACTTTCCTGGGTGAAAAGGAGATCTGGAAAATTGTTTTGCAGAAATTCTTTTTTCTCACTCTTTTTTTTAATGGGCAGAGAGTGTGATTGACAGTTAAAAGCTGTGGGTTTTTATAATTACTACATATGTCCTAAAAGTAAGGACTATGCTTAATTGCACTCTTCTATCTACTTTTCTTCATTTTCAGATTCAAGGCTTCAACGTTACAAACAACCAGTTTTCCTATGCAAGTGACTGCACAGGTTTCTTCACTCCTGGAATTTGGATGGGCTTGTTGACATCTATAATTTTACTGTGGATCCTGACCTATGGAATCCATATGATCATGCAGCTCACAACAAACAGCAGATTTGATGATCCCAAAGGTCCAGCTCTGTCAGTTCCTCAGACAGAATAGCCATGGATTGACTTCATGCCGCTGTGGCTTTCCCCAATCTGGTGTTTATGATTTTTATAACCTTTTTACTTCAAAATATGTTTAACTTAAAAAGATATCATAGGAAAACCAGATAATGAAACTACATATAAAAATGATCCTTGTGCTTAGCAACAATAATAATTCTATCTGTTATTATGATCATTTGTTAACAGCTTTTTTTGTGTTAAGTTTCTGAAGTGAGACTGTAGATGACTCTCTCTGGCTATTAGAAAGACCATTAAAAACTTCCTTCAGATTGACTTCTCTTGGCAAAGAAAACATGCCAAGACACAGATAATAGGGAGGGATAAAATATTTGATGAGAAATTATATATTAAAAATACTGGTCTCTCTAAAGGCTCTTTAGTGTCATGATGATGCTACGCCTTAAGAAATTTTAACTGTGTTTTGAAATTTTTTTCTTGAGTAAAATGTTCAGAAATGTACGGAACTAATAAAGTATAAGTCACTAAATCAATGGTCCTGAGGAGTTTTTTCAAAATATATCACTTTGTTCAGATGTGGTATCGCAAAGGAGAGTGGGTAGATTAAGGTTTAGCTTCCATCTGCTCTTATCTTGCACTTGTGAGAATTATGTTGAGTAACTCTGGCTTGTGTTTGCTTTAGCAATGGACAGCTGATGGGAGGTAAGGCAGTGGCAGATAGGTCCTTGTTCAAACTGATCACAAAATCAGATTTGGTGTCGTGGCAATGAATGCAAATTTTCAAGTTGAGAACTTATTATGATTCAATGGGCTGGTTCAGACAGCATCTTAACAGAGATAAGGTAGTTTTCTTAGCCTCCTCCATTTTCCAGGCATCTTTGGAAAAGTTATGAAGCTCACAAAAAAAAAAAGAAAAATAATATTATATAAAATTATTAGAAGCACTGTGTCAATGCACTGTTTAAGTCTGAGCATTTAGTGGTAATCTCAGTACTTCTAGAAGCCTGAAAACATTCACAGTGTTCTGTATTCTTCTGCAACTAATAGAAACACTACATCTAATTGGGTAAGCTGATTACTGAGTGAATTACTGAATTTTAGGTAGAACTAGGAAATAGTAAAAGAGCAATGGTAAAATGGTAAAAATTGGTAAAAATAAGACTTTTATTCTTTCCTCTGGCATGTTTTTATGACTGTGCCTGTTCAATTAATAGTTAAAATCCCCAAAAATATCATTTTGACAAAATTACATTCATGAGATGAGAAAAATTTCTAACTTTTCTGATCTTGATCCATGTCATAGTACAATGATACAGAGGAAAGACAGTTAGAATCAACTATTTAACTAGACAGACAGTAGTTTCTATCCATAATTTCTGGGTGCCACACTTCTATTATGCAGTCCAAAAAGTAGATTAAATGTTGTCTGAAGCTATTCCTTCTGAATCATTCAATCCTGACCTGTAAAACAAAAGGAAAGTGTCATATAACTAGCAGAAGTGTCTCCTGTGCTGTAGTATTTTTCCCAAATGTTTTTCAGAACCTCAAAAAATGCATTTGATCTACACAGAACCTCTGTGTTAGAAAGGCATGTTTTCTTTGCACAAATTAGTTGCCAGGAGACAACTGGACTAGTTCTATTAATTCTCCCATCAAAGCAAATTGTATGAATGTGACTATGGAAAGTTGACGTAATGGTCATGTAACTATCGCTAGAAGAGGGAAAGGCTATGCCAAGGACTTGATTCATAGAAAACAGCTTTCTTAGGACTTTTATCTAGCTAGCTTCAGTAAAATTTGGAAAAGATTTTGTTCAACAGTGGCCATAAAAAGAACTGAGGAAGAGCTTTACCAGGCCACCTAGCTTAGGAGTCTGTCTCCAGCAGTGGTATGAGTATGGAGAGCATCTCTTGGTGCTCCCTGCAGGTGTTCTCCATTCTCCACCATCTAGCTCAGGCACTTCCACAGCCAGAAGTGTTGCCTTTGCATTTAATAACTCTGGATATAGCTATAGCCCATAAATCTGTCCAGCCTGCTCTTGAGCTTGTGGGCTCTCATGCAGCTCACATTGTCCTGATGATATTATGGCACTGGGAATGCTTATATCCTCTCTTGCTTGCCTAGGATGGACTCTGGAGAAGAGAGCGAGGAAACAGTCTCATATTGACTGTACCATGAGGAAAAGATTAGCCTCTTTCAGAAGAGCTGTTTGATGTGTTTGGTATTACAAATTGCAAGGTGAAGGTGAAGGCATTTTTAAAGGAGAAAAGCTTTTTCTTCCCACCTTCTCTCACACCAAGGGTACCATGCTTGGCAAGTAGGGCCTGTGCAGGCATATAGTCTGTTTCTATAGTGACTTGGGATGTCTTTGTCATGGAAAGATCAAACCACAGGCTTATCCTTGTGATGTCTGTGCTGGAAAACACGTCAGGAAAACAGGAAAAGAAAGGAACTATCTACAGCTCTAGCTCTCCTGTGGGCCAGGTGGACTGGGCTCTGGGGACAATGTCCTGAAAGTGGAAAGGAACTGCTCTCTGCCCACATGGAATGGGTTCACCTGGGCTGGCTGGCAAGTGCCCACCCTGCTGCTCAGGCCTCTTCTCACAGGGGCCACCCCTGCTGACACCACCTGGACACAGACATCCAAAACCCCGCCTCAGAGGACTTTGCAGGCTGCTGGAGCCCCCATGCCCTCTGCAACCCCTGTGGCTGCCCATCACACTCCCTGGGGCTGGAGACAAGGACAACTGATCACTTCGTTCAGCAGGGCTGGCTTCCTCCTTTGGAAACAGGACTGCTCCTCAGGAAATTCTAGGAGGATTTTGCACCTGTCTGTGTTTGTTTCCCTTTCTGAATAAAGTTGAAACCCTGTATTTCTAGTACCCTGCGTACTTCTGATTTCACAATTCAACTTAATCATAAATGTACTTGTTAAAACATGCCTGTTTTGGGAGCTGTTCCAGACAGAATATTAGCTCTGTCTGGAAAAGTGTGAGCCTTTAGGACTTCTACCAGACTTCGCTGAATTTATCAGAAGTACTGATTTCTCTATGTGCTAGCTCATTTCTCTACCAATTAAAAAAATATACAGTAAAGATGAAGGCAATAATGGATAAGAGTATGACTTAGGAAAGTAAAAGCTTTTTTTTTTTTTTTTTCCTTTACATATATAAAAATTATATTTTATGGAAAAAAAATCAGGAACTTTACAAAACTATGGCAAAACTCAAAAAAAATCACTTTAACTCTGAAGAATCAGGAGTTAAACCAGAGAAACCACAAAACTAAACACAGAAGTCCTGAAGAAATATGGTATTTCATCACAAAATACAGCAATAATCATTTGTTCAAAGGGATAGCTGAGATGGAGCTAGAATCTGAATCTCCTGATTTGTGTCCTGGTCTGTAGGTTTCTCTGTGTGTGAAATTACTAATTTCCCAAATCCTACAGAAACCCATCAATGACTTAAAATAATACAGAATTATGATAGAAATAGTCCAAGAATAGTATTTTTATGGAGGCAATAAAGGAAGACCGGTTATTCCATCTGCAGGGGAAAACTCAATGAAGTAATTAGCTCCACCTTTCTTTCTGTGTGACTAATAAATTATATGCTAATCTAAATCAGCAGAATTATTAGGCAGTGCCCTAATTATTTTTTTAATTAGGCATTAAAGAGTTTTGTAATTATTTCAGCATAAACTGAAGTCAAACAGGAGAAGCAATAGAGGCTGAAAACAAGGAATGGCCTTGAAAAGCCAATTCCTAAGATAATCAGAGACACAAGAAGAAGTCTGAATGTTGGATACTGGTCACTGCTGGCAAAAAACATAGCAGTGGTGGTGATGATTTTTTTTCAGGGCAGGTAGTGACAATCTTATCATTACACTGAACAAGAGGAAGAGACAATGCACACAAGGGGGGCAGGGGAGTCCTTTTCATGAAGGCTGTGTTTTAATCTTGCCTTCTGTGATGGGCTGACCTTGCTTGGCTGCCAGATGCACACTTGGCTCCTCTCTCCCTCCTCCTCCTCAACAGGATAAGGGAAGAAAATAGGATGGAGAATCTTGTGGGTCAAGACAAAGACAGTGATACCATTGAGCAGTTACCACTATGGGCTAAAAACATTTATGGAACATTAATTTATTGCCAATTAAAATAGGTTGGGAAGTAAGAAACCAAAGGAACACTAAAGCAATGTCTTCAGTCTGCACAAATGCCAAAAATTCCCATGGCTTCCAATACCTTCAGTAAAAACCCTTGATCTTCAGTTTGCTAATAAAGGTACTGTTCTTAGGTTAGTTAATTATCTATTAAAAATAAAATAAAGGAGAAAAGAACAGTTTCTTCAGAACTCAGATTTCTAAAGGCTTAAAAATGCTTGAAGTACAGGGGGGTGGGGCAAGGAAAAAAAAAGAGATCTTACCAAGGGGTGGTTCCTTAAACAAGTAGTCTCTCCTCGTCAGAATGCGGGCCCGTGTCTTTCTTAATCTTCTTGCTTGTGTAGGTGGAAAGGAGACTTACAACAGTGACTGAGCCCCAGAGCAAATCAGCTGCTATTGATGTCCCACAAATGAAGTGGCTTCCTTCTCTCCACCACAACTTTTTGTATACCTCCTGTGGAAACACAGGTTCCCTGTTCCAGATTATCTGGATTTCTGTATTACCCCTGCAGCTGGTATGTTCTTGCATTATTATTGTTTGGCTTCATTTTAGACTGTCTTTTATGTCATTCATTATTGCCATAATAGAAGATTGTTTACTGAGTGATTGTATGCTTTCTGCTTTGCAGAGAGAAATGTAAGTGTCCAGTAGAAGACTGAGAAACCCATTTTTAGTCTTTCTTAGTATTTCTTTAGCTAATTGTGTAAAAGTAATGAATATAAATATAAAATGAATGGTGTACAATCAGCATGATATTATATGCAACTAACTTTCTTTAATGAAAACTGAAAAAATTATGTTTGTAATGTAAAAAAAAACCCTAACAAACGCTTTCATAAAAGTAATTTAGGAAGGTGGATAAGTTAAGGACTTTCTGATGTAATGTTTTAATTATAATTTTGTGTATCCTATTTACTTTGGGTAAATGTGAATGCACATGGATAGCAGAGTGATTAATTTAGTTATTTAACAGGTATCTTTCACTGAAGTGTACTGGCGTGATTTAAGATATTGCTGTCCCTTTCTACCCTGCCTTTCATTCATGTATATCTGTGCCTCAGCTGCCTGATAAGACCACACTGCTGTGCTCTCTTGTGGCACCAATGATACAATGTACCAGACTGTACACTAGAGTAGCAGAGATGCAGGTTCTTGTCTGGGTCTGCCATTCCTGGCAGAGGAGCAAAGCAGATAGCTGCAAACACTGACGTGTAGCAATACTGAGGAAAGATCTCTGCTATAGTTGTCAAAAGGGGAAATATAAAGGATGTAAATAGCCAAGTGCCTTGGCGGGATCAACGTTACTGACAGCCTGAGAGGCAGGACCAGCTCCAGCTCAGGGAATGTGTTTTCTGTCTCCACATGCCTCAACACACTTCAGCTTCAGGTCTGGAGTGCTCTGTTTCATGTCCTGCTATGGAGACCCCTGAAGGCTGTCTATGGAAGAAGATAGTTAGAGAGCATCAAGATCCAGCTGTGGACACCTTCTCTCATTCTGTATCTTCAGACTGAAACTGAACAGGGATGGCCCAGGCCCCCAGCAAGTCTCAACTCTTCTCTTTAGTGAAGAAGAAGAAAAACAAATGTGGAAGAGGAAGGGCAGGACAGATCATCATCTCTTCCTCCACAGTGAGAATCCTTGCCCTTCTGGGTGGTTTCCCGAGTCCTTGCCTGGAAAAGCAAGACTGAAAACAAAGGACCCAACCACTTTCAGTAGAAGTATGCACATCTGTGTGGTGCTGGGCTGTCTTGGAACATTATTCAAATCTTCAGCTTTCTCTCCCAGAGCCACTCTTTGGGGCTGTCTGCAAGCTAAGGCAGAAGTCACTGCTTTGGCTACCATTCAGAAATTCTGAGGTAGCTGAAAGGGAGTGTAAGGAGGGTACTGTGCAGCTATATCACATTTATCTTACCAACTGCATGAAACATCAGAATTAGACCCCGGAGTGCTTGAAACAGAAAGTTGACTTCTGAGTAGAAAAATCTGAGTTTCATCTATCTTTTTATAACTAATTAATATTACCATACCAAAACAGACAGTCTGCTTTTTGGGTATGTACTTATACTATAAAGGTGGACTGGTTCCATCAGTTTTTATTGATTTAGATTTTCACTTAAGTTTTTGCCAGTGTACTCATTTGTTTTGACATCAGAATTTACACCTTAATGTCTTACTGCTACCAATTTCTGTGGTCTAACTGTGATTAATAGATACCTAAATGGAGATAAATTAGTATGGTGGGGTTTTCACCTGGGCTTTGATATGGTTTGGTTCCTTTTTTTTTTTCCTTAAATAGCACAAACAATTATTTACAGGGTAGATCAGGGAATTTATAGTCTCTTGGGGTTTTCTCTCTGGTTGAGATGATCCTGAGGTGTGTTAAAAAGTCTCTTTTCCCCAACAATACCTATCATCTATGTTAGACAGTGACTTTCTACTCTAAACAAATCCCAAGGTGCCACCATCACCAAGAAGATGGAGGCTAGGAAGGAGAAGGAAGAAGGACAGGACAATGCCCAAATCCCCCCGTCTTGTCCCTAGACCCCCATAGTAAATTTCTTCAAAATTTCACCCCTCACCCTGTGACAACTACTGTTATGCTGTCTAAACTTTTGTGACCTTTAATTCTTCATACAAAGGTGGTAATTTGTTCCATGGGTCGAATTCAAAGTCGCAGGGGTCTTTGGCTGCATGTCAGGGTCTCCGACCCCCCTGCCAGGGCTTCAAAGCCCCCTGGCTGGGGCTCAGATTATCCAGGACCATCCGGGGGATGTCCTGGGTTCTGAAAATTGTCCACTCATGTTTTGACATAATTTGAACTCATTTCTGCTGTAATTGCTTTTATAGCAATTATGAAGTTTAAGGGGGAAGAAAGAGTTTATTGGGCTAAGCATGCTTCTGCCAATGGGTAAATGAGCTACAGATTAATGATGACTTTTCTGAGTTGTAGTACCTGAAACGCTCTATAAAACCGCTGTCTAATATAGATTTTTGCCTAATGAATTACTATTTTCTGTTTCTTATGAAACTCTTGGTTGACGCTTGATCTAGTTACTTTCACCAACTTTATCAGAAAGGTGAGGGCCTCCTTCAGCAGAGTCACTGTTTTCATGTGGATAGCTGGTGGTTTCACTTCAAAGGTTCAGTAAGATTGCATGGTACTTCTGAAGTAAATCTGCCTGTTGTCTAATCAGAAGTGTATGCATCTTCTGCAAATCCAGGGTCGGATTCAGGCACTCTGCAATGGGACTCTCACTCCAGAAGCTCTTTATGTTGTATCTGGACAGTGTAATATACAGGGCCTCGTGTGCCAAAGTGTCAGCACGGTTCAACTGCAATAGAATCTGTGCTCTAGCACTCTGCACCTTGAAGGGCACTTGCAACAGGGGAGTAATGCCTGCCATTTGTGTTTAAAGTCAAATAATTTCATTATTGTCACTATATATTATTGTTTTACTGTATTTGGGAGGAGGATGATCTTTCCCGTTTAAATACTAAGGGCAATGTTAAACAATTTTATATTGGATACTTCTTTTAAGGAGCCTTGTATCTTCACTCTACTGGTGGTGCGGTGGCGGCAGTCATTCCATACCAGATAGTAATACAAGTTTCTGATACGGAATACACCAAATCTTGGTGTATTAATGGAAATCAGTTCATGTATACATTAAACCTGAAGATTTTTGTCAGCATACAGCCTCTTTTTTTCTGGCATGCTACAGTATATTGCCATGAATATAAGCATGAATAAGCTACAGCTAATACCTGAGATAACCTGGTTGTGTAGGCCATGTGGTTTGTTCAGGAGCATAAAATTAGCAGTTCTCCCCCAAAACCTGAGGGATTAATGTGAAGATTATACAGATTTACCTCTTCCTCCTCTGCAGTATGGTGGTCCTGCCCTGTCTTCTCCAAACAGACAAAGTATCATCATGCTCCCATCACACAGGCAAAAATGGTTTGGCATTTGAATATTGCACCTGCTTTTGCTTCAGCATTTTTGTTCATGGGACTGTGCCATCCATCTGGACTTCTGGCTTTTAGCTTGGCCTGAGTTGAAACTTACATTGTTACTCCACTTCTCAATGTTTGCAATGAACCTTCTTAGCCAGTAAGCAGCAGAAGTGAGGGTTGACCTGATCTGATTTGGAAATACTGTCAGGTGAAACCTGAGGTCCCTTCTGCCCACACAAGGCAACACCTTCTAGCTGGTCCTTCCTGTTAGGTAACCTGCTTGCTTAGAGATCAGCTCTGTGCTTAAAAGCATTTGACAAGTGCAATGCACACCTGAGAGTAGCACAAGGTCCACTTACAGCTCTCTGCAGAAGGAAGCTGCTTATTTGTTTTGAAAATAGAGACTATTGCTTAACTAATGATATTTCAGTCACTTCCATGGCAACAGGCTCTGAGAGACAAAGCAGGTCTTCACCAGAACACACAGCAACTTGGTAAGAGAATGGAGATAATTTTACATAGCGACAATATGAATTTTCTAATAATTTTTGAATTTTACCTGTTAGTTAGCAGATGATTTAGTCAGTGAAGTAATGGCTATTCTGCTAACCATTTATGAGCAAATTGGCATTGATTTCTTTCAGCTGTCAGGCATCCCTTGTTTTTGTAATGACTGGGGATCTGCCAGCACAGCGTGGTACCCCTTCCCTCCTCTGCCCACACAATCTGCCAGGTGCCTTGCAATGATAACTGTCTTTAAGGGGAAGTAACATTTGGAAATTATGGCTTTGTTCAATGGTACTGGAATTTTTCTATGGAGAAGTCAAAGGAATCTTTAGCAAGTTACATACATGTTTGTGGTTGAATATGAAAGAATATGAAAGTAGTTGGAAGTGAGGAAACACGGTTGATGCCATGGTAGGTTTTCCTATCCTCTCCCCCAGGTTTTTTTAACTAGTTCTTGAGAAACAGAGCAAGCCTTGATAGATCTTCACAAAATTATAGTTCTTTCTGCTTTTGTTTGTGGGTGTTTGAATCCAGTATTCCTAAAAAACATCTGAGAAGGACAAGTGTCCTGATATTCAAATAATGGGCAAATACTGAAATTTTATCCTCTTATTTTATCATTGCATCCTATTTTGCTTAATGGTTGAATCGAGATTATAAGAACATAAAGTACCAAATTCATAATATCCTGTTGTTCATGCTTTCAGGTGATGTGATATTTCTTTAATGCAGGTAATTTCGAGCTAAAAAGGAATCCAGTTTTAGAGCAGAAATGCCACAGTACTGTTGCAGGCCTATTAAGAACTACTTAGCCATAAAGTAGCTGCATAAAATCTTTGATTTTGGACTGAAAACAAGGTCTTGAAAACTGCTTCCTCCATTATATTCTTTCAGTTAAATATGTAGACCACATAAAAATTTTTGGCAAAACCAAGGCTGCTGTAGAAGCCACTGTCTCAGCAAACAACAGGAAATATTCTAGCTAGTTAGCTAATTAGCTATGCATCTATGCATCTATATATCTCACAGAATCACAGAATGGCTCGGGTGGAAGGGACCCCCGTGGGTCATCTGGTCCCATCTCCCTGCTCAGGCAGGGTCATTCCAGAGCACGTGGCACAGGACTGCATCCAGACAGCTCTGGAATATTTCCAGGGAGGGAGAATCCACAGCCTCTCTGGGCAACCTGTTCCAGTGCTCAGTCACTGCAGGGTAAAGTTCTTCCTCATATTTCAGGTGGAGCTTCCACCCACACGCCTTGTTGTTGCTCAGACAGACAAACAGCACCTCTGCTTTGCCATTGCTGCACCTAGACACACACAGAGGCACAGCAGAAGCTCCAGGTGTCATCATCGCTTGAAAGGGGTCTTATCACCACTTAGTCTGCCCTCAGACCTTGCTTCCATGTAGCACTCCCCTGAACTTCCCTGAATATTTGCTCTGGTATCTCATTAGTTTTGGTGTTAGGAACAATTTTCATAATTCCACGCTTTCAGAACATTTTGTTTTCTTCAATTCTTTCACTGGAGTTTTTCTTGGCTGTAAGAAAATCAGATCCTTAGATGCCTAATACATATTCTTCCCTTATACAATTTGCTGAGATTAAAAATTCTAGCTTTTTAATTATATACGAACTGAAAAAAAAAATGAGGAGAATCTCTGTAAACAGTCCTGTATTCAAAATATTTTTTTGAATGTTCAAAGTGGAAAAGGTCACACATATTTAATTTAATATTGCTCTTCCTGCAGGACAAGTTTGTCCTTCTCCTTCACCCATTAAACAAGTAATCCCTCAAGCCTGGTCAACTTTAGAATCTCAGGACCACAATATTAATTGTTATATTTCATTATCTGAAGAATGAATTAAAGTTATTAACATTTTTGTAGCTAGATTAGAGACAAATGACAGAGCATTCAATTTTTGTGAAGCCTGGATATTTTCAACAAGTTAGTGAAAACAGAGTCCCTTGAAAAGTCAGAGTTGAAAACCTTTCCATTTCTCCTGAAGTAATACTCTTTGCCTGAATGTGACAAAATTCTTACCGTGGTTAAATGAGTTGTGAGGATTCTGTCCTGTTAAGCAGGGAAAGGAACCATTTTTAATTAAAATTTTTTGTAGTTTAGTCTGCCAGAACTTTTTTCTGTAGTTTAGCCTGCCAGCAGGTCCACTGAGGAGCAGAGAAAAGAAAGAGAGCAGAGAGACAGAAATGACAGGGCATACTGAAAATGAGATGAAAAAGGAAACACTGGAACACTTCATTCTTCCTGTGAAAAAGTTGCTTCTGGTACTGCAAAAAAGGCTCAGCTCCACTGTCCAGAGACAGGAAAGCTGAATATATGTAATAATTACAGCTGGATGAATACCATGAATAGTCATTGACATTCTAACTGGATTTGCTTTGATTGTATTTGTGTCATCTTTCTTGTTTGGTTGTGGTAGATATTCTAGTGAGCTTGTGGTAAACGGTGGCTAACAGCTGATTAATGTAAACTCCTTGGATACACATATGAGCTTTAACAATATAGTATGAATAATTCAGAATCTTTAGCAAAGGAGACGTAAACAAACATAAAATACTTCCCCTGCCCACCTTTCCCCCCTCTCAAAAAAAAAAAAAAAATTCTTCTTCTTTCTTTCTTTTGGGGTGTGATAAGACACACAAAAATATATGTTAGTGGGGATCACTGGGAATTTTTAACAAAGAAGTCTTTCCTTTTATGTACTAACAGTGCACTGTGCAGCCTCTGAATAATCCTAGCAAATCCTCCCCAAGTGATCTATACTTATAAAGGTTTGAAAGTTTACTACCTTTAGAATTCTAGTGACCATTGCAACAGCAGAGCTTATGAGAAACTCTAAGTATTAAAAATAGTTGCTCTTGTTGCTTTGCTGTGAGTTTGAATTTGGCACACTCATGTTACAAATGCTTCATGTGCTTTCTATGAAATACAGTTCTACTGCGATGCTTTAATAGCCTGCTTTCTGCTGTTTTCTGTGAGAAACTTGTCAAATCATACTACAGCAAACCATGGAGAACCACTGCAAAAAGAAACCTTGCCAAAAATAATGTAAAAGCATAGTTAGTTAGAATTAAATGAATTAGTAGGAAATCAGGGAATCTTGTATACAGACTTCAAAACTCAGAAGAGTGCAATGTGTGTCTTGGGTTATACTCAGCTATAACTCACCCCACTGCCAGAATTTGACATAGCCACAGTTGCAACACACCAGTCACTAGCTGCAAACCAAGTATGTTCAGCTATAAAGATTAGTCAATGTTAAATTACATTAGGTAAGAAGTTTCCTCACTAATTGTTGTATTTATAGTCCCATTGCCTGCAGTATCGATAACAGTGGGCATGGACTTAACAAGAAAGTTGTTTTGCAGCTTAGTCTATTCTGAGTGTGACTTTTAATTGGGTTGTTGTTTTGGTTTTGTTTTTTTGGCTTTTTTCTTTTTAATAAGAGATGGGCCTTAATTGCAATGGCCCTTTCCACAATACATCTGACTTGCTGCACAAGTCTGCATGTGCCTCTCAAACTTTGATGATGCCATTCAGATTCAGGGGATGCCACCAGCTCAGCTGCAGTCTGTTTTCGGGGAGCAGGGCAGACAGGAGTCACCTGTGTCTTGGAGAAGGCAGCCAGGGTGCAAAGAGACTGCTGAGGAGACCCAGCTGTGGCAGTAACAGCACAGCCCTGGTGTGCCAGCTCTGATTGTGCGAGTGTGAGTTTGCTGAATTGGCTGTGTGGTCTGTCAAGAGACAAGACAGGTAAGGAAGATATTAAGAGTTAATGGCTTTTAATAAGGCTGTGGGCAGCACGGTTCCCTTTGCCTCCAAGGCTGAGCAGCAGGGCCAAACTAATCTTACCCCTAGTGCTGACCACTAAAAAGCCAGTTGGTCTACACAACTGAGAAATTTTGAGCCAGGCAGTTTTAACACTTGATTTGTTGCTACAGATGTACTCATGCTGATCACTTAAATAGAACCTTAATTGGCTCAGCTATCTGGAAAGAAGGCAGGATGAGAGAACTTGCTCTTGAGGGAGAGTGCTGAGGGACTGGGCAGGCTCAGGAGCTGTCAGGGAGGGGTAGCAAAGGATCAGGGCACAGAGATGGGAACCTTTAGCTCAGAGATGGGGACTGCTGCAAGGAGCACAGAGCAGCTGGCCAGCCCTGACAGGGACAGAGGGAAAACTGTCCATGTCAGAGGGCTGTGCAGAATTTGCTCTGGTCAGGAAGCCACAAAACTAGCTAAACCAACACCAGAATAAAGGACTGTTTTGGAGATGAAGTGGTCCGTGTAAAAAAGGTAATATTTATTTATTTCATTTTCCTAGCATATCAAGTAGTTTATTATTTTCTATTTAAAATGTTAGCTGATTTACTTTCTATTATAATAAATTATATTCCCTATTTATTTTAGGGAATAGTTTGTTTGTTTGTTTTTTAAAGCTTTCAAGCCCCTCACTTGCCTTTGAGTAGTCCTATAAGAAAGTGGATTACAGAGGACACTCGAACACTGTGGGAAGCTTGCAGTCTCATCACCCAGCTGTGATCAGCTATTGCCTGGCCCCACCAATACTAACTTGAGCCTGGTTGAGGACCAAATTGTTATAATACAGTTTATTTGTCTCCTTGGTTGCTCTGCAACCAGCAACAGCAGGTTTCCTGTTGTTAGATCACCCTGACACTCTGCAAAGGAATGTGGAGGCATTGAACCTTGTGACAGAGGAATTTGCAGACTGCTTGAGTAGCCAGGAGAGTTTTCAGAATCTGACAGAAACTCCCATTAACCTCCCACTGTCATAGTTCAGAATACCTGGGGAAAGTGGTGTTTATCTGCATAGCCACATGACATATTTATCTTTTAAAAGACATCATGACCACCCTGCATGTTTGGCTGCAGTAGATTCACAGCAGTCACTGTCTGAACATAGCTAGTGCACAAGGACCCAAAGTGAAATGGGAGCCCCTTGATGGGGCTGTTAACACAGCAGAAATCTCTATTCCAAACTGCCTTGACCTCAGCAGCCAGAAGAGACTGGTTTTGAAGGTCAAGCTATCAGCCCTGCTCTGGACCAGGGCTGCAGAGCTGGCCTCTGCTCCCCACTGGCACCTCTGGGCAGGCAGGAGGAATGTGCCTGCTTGCCAATGATTGCTGTTAGCTGGCGGCTGCCTCTTCTCAAGCAACGAGCCTGGAGAGGCTGTCCCATAGGAAAAGCTGATTGGGATGAGCCAGCATTGAGTTGTGCCTGTCTTATTACTGGAGACAGAAAAAGGGAGTTGTATTGCCCTCACCAGGGGTTAAAACAGAGAAAGCCCAAGTAGTTGGCTCTGTATCATTTGGCCCTGAGTACCATAGCTGGGAATGTAAGTTGTTTCCAAGAAGTATTTTCTTTGTATTGACAAATAATCGTGTTCTACAGAGATCTTAAACTGCTAAATCCAGTTGAAAACAGTTTTCATAGCATAAGGGAAGTTGACCAAGAGTATTATGGATGTTTTTTGGACATGAAAGTTACTGTGTCACACATCAGGAAAGTAGAGGAAAGGATAATTTTGTTGAAATGCAGGCAATTTGTTTAAAGTGTATCCAAGAGTTGGCTGAGAAGGTAATTTGAGCTACTGCTGTTCGGTTTGCTCTGTTAAGAATCCAACCCTTGAGAGCCCAGTGCTGCTGTGCCCTGCTACCCAGCAGTACACAAAAACACCTCTTACCCTGAACTATATTTTCTGTCTTCTTCATAAGTAAAGTTATAATCATGCAGGATATGTTTTAGAAAAAACTGACCCTGTTCTGAAAAAAGTCAGAATAAAATACAATTTTTTGGTGGTATTTTTAGGTATTGTTCCACTATTGTTGGGTGAATTTATTTTTATTTTGGGAAAGAGGGGTGGTGGGAAAGAGAACATACACTGGAATTTAATTTGGAAGAACCGTGAAGATAGGAAGCTTGAGTCTTGAAACTCATTCCTACGTGTTGAACCTGTAAATCTTTTACAGACCTACATATATGTAAATTGGCTGATTGTTAATGTTTGCAAAGATTAAGAATAGAGGTAGTGACCTGAAGCTCGGTTAGAGGGGACAGTGATTGATGTCTCTCCATAACTAATTCCAGTAAGGAATTCCAGATTGCCATGCTTTACATACTTGTGCTGTTGTATCTCTCTCCTCCTTGTCCTTAATGATTTTTTTTGGAAATATACAACTAAGGAAGCCTTTCATATAATTTAAAAACAAATACTGTTAGTTTGTAAGACATAAAAGGTGTTTCAGGTTGTTTTGACCCATAAAATATGTTCTTGCCCCTTTCTTCTTGATTTACACCCAGTAGATCTGGAGATTTGTCTTCCCAGATGTAAGCAGAAACTTCAGGCAAGTGGGTCAGTAGGGCTGGCAAAGGCTGTGTGTTTCCAGGCCACAGGAGCTGTTAATATACAAACTAGATCGTTTAATCTAGTTTCAGGTCAAAACTAGATCAAAAGCAAAAAAATCCTCTTCCATGTTAGAAAATTAAGAGAGGGGGAACACTTATTTCTAAGGCATAAGGCATTCCAAAATTAAATTGTTCAGCTGATATTGGCTTTGGAAGCAGCTGCTGGGAATGTAGCCTGCCCATCTGAGCACGTTTCTATGCATTGCTCTCACTGACATGAAATAATCTGTGGTCATTTATTCCTGCTTCATATCTGCCACACGAGGCTAATAGCTGGCGTGCTGCAAATCCATCTCCTCAATTTCTCTTGAAAGCACTTGTTGAAGAGGCCTTGCTCACCACTGATGTAAACTTGTGTGAGCCCATCAACCCTGGAGGCTGGGGGCTCAGCCTCACGAGACTGAGCTGGCTGGCTTGGAACCAGGGTGCTCCAGGGATACGTAGGAGGCTCAGAATTACATCTAATAATAAAGTAATAGCATCTTTATGCATTTTTTTTATATAGCCTTAAGTTCATTTAAGATTTCTGATTCTTTCCACAAAAATGGCAGGGCCATACAATATTAATTTAGAGCTTGCTTTGAACCTGAAAAAGATAACTATTTCAGAATAAAGGAGAAAGGGATGGTGCAGGTCAAACCTCATGGTCAGTGCTCCCTGATCTTTCATGCTGTTAGAATTTAATACTGAATCAAATTCAAATGAAACAAATTAGAAGAGCCCTAAAATATTGTTCAGTGCAACTCTGGACCTGATTTCTGAGCTTGGTCTATTTTTAAAAAAAATATTAATGGTTAAGCAATTACTGATTAATATTTTTCTCTTCTGTATTACTTTAATAAACACACTACAGAAATCAAAGTGGGATTTTTAGTGTGATTTCACATCTGAATTTTATGGAATTATGGAATATGTTTTTCTTGAAATACATGCTTTCCTTTACTTTTGATTAAATGACAGATACAAATATGCTTTCTTGTTAAGAGGCTGATCTTGCATCCCACAAGAAATAAATTTTTTGCAAGGAAAAAAACATTGGCAACATGGCATATAAGTCTCACTGTTGCCCCAATCATGAGATATTATGATTTAGCCAACTCACTGAAAGCTCCTTATTCAAATTAAGAAGTTTGCATACTAATTCCTGCAGATTAATTCTGTGGATATGAGAGAATTTGCACTTGGTCAGTTTTCATCTCATGACCTTTTCAAAAATAATTTTTCAGGTGATTTTTCTTCCTGATTCCCCATTATTCCATCAGAGAATTCCTGTGATAGTAAAAGAAGTAATCTATGAAAATACATTATTATCAAGCAGAATTTACTCTTCAGAGTTGAGCTTTCTTTAACATGACAGCCATAGGCCTTTGGCATGGGCACTGTGAACAGTGGGAAAATGCAGATGAAGATAGAAGTATCCCAGCACTGCTTCTGAATTTTCAGCTTCTCTTAGGACATGCTATTAATGATATAGCTACCCTAATATTCTGTGATTAATTTCTGTAGGTAGTAAAATATGTACACATGGATATAGGCATGAAGAGGGAGCAGAGACTGTGTTCAGCACTTCTCCTCCACGCTGGTGGAGGTTATTTGGCTGCAGACTCCTCTCGTTGCTGCAGTTTCAGCCTGAATTTTAACTTTGTTAACAGGAAATTTCCTCAGCCATGCTGAATGGCTGGAGATGTGAAATGTGTGCGAGCACCTCACCTTCTTATTCCAGCAGAAGCTTGAGCCTGGCCGTTTTCCTTGCACTGCTTGGCTTGGGGCACGTTAGGAGCCACACTCACTGCCAGTGAAGGGCTCGGTGTCCTGGCAATGTAGGAGACGCTCTGCCAGCCCAAATTTGGAGAGAGTTTATGAGGTCTTGACAGAATAAGGAAAAAGAGGAATATGTGCAGTTAACTCCAAGGCTTCACAAGTCAGTTTTATTGCAATTTGAGTTTGTTTGCAGCAGCAAAGGGCAATGGGAGTACTTGTGTGGTTTGTTTTGATGGTAGACATAATAGAAAATTTTTATGAGAAAGTTAAGATTACAAAGAATCTGAGTAAATACAATTGTGCCCTTATTATCCAAAATTAGTGTAAAATTAGGAAATAATGTTTTGAATAAGACATTAGCTCAGCTTTGATCTGGTTATGAATTATTCTCAGGACCTTACAGAAATAAATTACTGAAACACTTATTGTTGATGATAAACTGATCACTGCAAGTTCCAAGAGAAACAAAGAATGACTGAAAATTTAAGAAAGGAACAAGGAAAACAGAACTGAAGGTTGGCTAAATATATTACTGTCAATGAAAAAAATGTGGATGTGGTCATCTAGCAGTTTGATGAACTTTATAAAAGAAAGAGTACATAAGAAGACTGAGAGAAAAGATTTTCCCTTGAACTCAAAAGTATTATGAAGTCAAACATGTACACATTATAAGATGCAATTATTCATGTGGGGTTTTTTCCATGTGGACATTTATGACAAACAGATATTATTCAGAAAAACAAAGTTTTAATGTAAAATTTTGGGTCAAGGCAGGAGAAGACCTAATAAAGAATTCTAAAAATCTCCAAAAGATAGAATAAAATTATGCAGAAACCTTATTAATAAAATATCACCAGGGGGAAAAATGTGAGAACTTAAAAAATGTATTAATAAAATGGAAATATAAATGTCTTTTTCTGAAAGGAAGAAAACTGTTAAAATCATCAGTAATTAAAAAAAAAAAAAAAAGTAACATTAAATCTAGGAACGATCTGTTTAGAATAATTATGCCACAGAGAAATTTCATATAGTTACATCTATCAATTAGAAGTTCCTACATAATTTTGACAAACTACCTTTATTCAATTTCTTGTTTCACCAGAATAAATTTATTCAAGGAAATGAATTTGAACTTTGCTCTAAGTCAAACATAATAGTTACTGGTTTTGGCTGATTAACATCTTTCCTCAACAATAACACAACTGATCAAACATCTGAGATAAAGACCATCATGGTTGATGACATTAGCATGTCATCATCACACAGACAACACCAATTATGAGAGGCATAACTCTAGCACTTCCAATTATCTGTCATCACCTGGAATAATTAAAAATGAAAAAAAACTAGCAAATGCTTGGGGAAAGGATTTAAATATTTTTCTTTCTCATGTTGCATCTCAACAGACATCATTATGGTATTACTGACTCAGATTTTATTTGATAAAAGTCCACATAAAAGATTTTGCTGTCATGAACGGAAATCCCCTGCAAACAGACACCTTTTATAGTGCCATTGTAGGCAGAGTTTTTTCCTGCTGCTTTTGCATTCTGTATAAAAGCAAACATAGAATAGTTTGGGTTGGAAAGGACCTTTAAAGAACATCAAGTTCATCTCCTGCAGTGGGCAGGGACATCTTTTACTAGACCAGGTTGTTCAAAGTTCATCCAAGCTGGCCCTGAATGTATAGACTTAGGAAAATTAAAACTCTTACCTGGGAGTTATATCATGCAACTTATTTTAAAACAAAATTTCTCATCCAAAATGATAAAAATCAAAAGTATAGGATGGTGTTCTGTCAGAGCACACCTAGTTTATTTGCAGCTCAGATAATTTGCTGACAGTTGTGGACTATTTTCAGACATATATTTGAAATTCATTACCAAGCCAGTGTTTTGTAAGTTTGAGGAATATTATTAGCACTTCATGAAATGAAGTCTTACAAATCTGTGTTAACTCTACCACAATCTCTATCCTTTCATGAGGAATGTGCACATTTCAGTGGGAAGAGGTCTGAAAACTCCATGCCATAGAGAATTAGATCATGGTGTGAGACAAACAGCTCTGCCTTTATAGCTGCTCCAACATGCACATGAATTCTCCCAGGCTGTGAGAGTGTCTCTTCTGGAAAGAAGGCTTGTCCATGCAGATCCACTGCAGGTTAAACTTTGGGTTCACACAGCACCAACTACATGTCATTCAACAAGAATAAACATGGAGCCATATTTTAAGGAGGCAAAAAATTGCTAATGATAAATTAGGCTTATAAATTCTTCAAGGTTTGTGTTCTGATTTTGTACCAGGGGCACATGACAGCAGCCCAGAGGCCATGTCTCTTGCAGAATGGTATTATTGCCTGTTCAGTTGATGAGCAGAATATGCAGGAAGATTAAAAGCTTATGAAGGCTTCAGGTTTTTCCCAGCCCATGCTGGTCATTGGCAAGGAAAATTTGCCAGAATATGACAGGTGTAGTTTCCAAAAGGCATGTGTCTGTTGTCCTTAAAAGGATCACATTGGACACCATGTACAGGAGTGTGAGGCGTTCAGTGAAACCTCTGGAATGAGGGTGGAGAAAATCATTGGGCAAACTGGAAGCATGGCAGCTCCTTCGTCAAGAGGACTGTATTTACAGAGAGGTCCTGGCCAAGAAGAGAACATGCTGTGGAAGGTGAATTACAGGCTTGCCTGGCAAGTGTCCAGGATGGGTTCTGAATATGTGAAATTCAACTCACCTGGTTAATGTCATGCTCCATCCAGGAAAAAACTCTCAGCAGAACTTGTTTGTTGTAGATATCTCATTGATGAAGACAAACTGCTTTCAGCTCTGAAGTTAAACTGCTTACAGCTGCTTCAGAGGTGCAGAGAAGCATTGTCAAGGAGCTGTTTGAGAGGAGCAGATTGATGCAGAGACAGAGTTTGTGTAATGAATCTCACATAACTAAGACTTCTTAAGCTCTCAAGTATATGCTTCAAATATAGGAGAACCATATATAGGCCCTTTAATGTTTTAAAATCCCATTATTTCTTTGTCTTTTATTTTTTTCATGAACAGGAAGTTTACATGTAGTTTATGTCTTGGAAATTCTCCTTTGTGTCACTGGGCAGTGATTCCAGTGGGAAGTATCACAGGAATGGAGTACCCAGAATAAATGAGAATATTGGAGACCCTCTGTCCTATCTAGCATCATTGGAAGAGGGTAATTTGCTTCAGAAACTTGGAAGACCATACAGTGATATCTGAAGCCCTTGAACTGATTCAAGGAAAATGGCTCTAAGTACAGGTCATCTTGAAAAATCAGCACACTAAAGTACTTTAGATACACTGGGTTTCTTTCCAAAGTGAAAAGAAGCATGTTTACAAGGAATAGTGAGCTTCTTGCTTATTAAAATTTTCAGTGTTGATAATTGGATTTTGTTTCTTTTCAGTTTGTTTGCTTTTATGCAGTAAGGAGTGTGGAAGTGTATTCAACCTGTCAAATTCTTTCCATTCAGAAACACAGACTGAATGTAGGTATAAAATTAGTTTCTCCTCTCATAATATGATGAAAATTGATTTAATCTGGTTTTTGTGAACTGCTTCTACAAAAAGTGACAATGATCTCTTTCAAAGAGAACTTTCTCAGCTGTTCTGTAGTGTATAAAGAGAAATGCAAGGAATATTATGAAAATAAATGTGGTTTAGTGTTCTTTTACTATTGCTGTTTAGTATGTCAGGCCAAGAATATAGGAATACAACACCCAAATTATTTCAGAAGCCTCCAAAATCTCCATCTTCAATCTGCAGATAAATATCACATATAATTCAGAACTTTATGCTACTGAAATTCCCAAAAGGTACTTTTGTTTTGATTCTTTACCTCCTTTTCCATACAAATCTCATTGTCCCTGGTAGCATCCTGCTAAGCTTAGAAGAGTCTGTTCCTTAGGAGATTCTTTAAAAAAAGAAAACACACAGTTTAAAATACAATTACAGTTCCACACAGATTTACTAACCTGGTTTTTAGAACATTTAGAGTTGTTGGAGCAGTTGTCTGTTGTCATCTTGGATATGTACTTAGAAATTGGAAAACTTCAGGATGGGACACACATGACCACACATCCAATTCCACCACTGTGGAACTGCACTCAGTGCAGCTCTGATTTCACTTCTGTAATAAGAAAAAAGGAAAGAGAAGGAACATTTAATTTTCTCTATATGCTACATGGGGATGTTAATAGAATTTTCAGTTCCAAAAGCTTTTATGTTTTTGAAGAAAAATAATGAGCAACAAGAATGGGAAACAGCCAGGCAAAATTTCCTGTGCCTGTTAAAAGCTTTACAGAACATGCAAGTTCTTCAGGAATTAGTGGTTTTGAATTAATTTTCATGCTTTCTAATTAGTGAAAATTTATTCTTAATGGCATCTTTCTAAGGTGGAGATCAGTGTTGGGCACTAAAGACATTTAATTTTTCTCTGGCAATAATGAAATACTTTGATCCCGGCTACTGGCAAGTTAATACACAAATAAAATTAGAGATGGTTTCCAAAGTTTTTTTCAGTGATAAGGATTGAGAGTTAATTCTTCAACAAAAATAATGAAGTTGAAAATACTGATAAAATCTTGTTTAATGATGGGTACATGCTATATCCATTTGCTTAAAATCTAAGACCAAAGGAAGGAAGATTGTTTCTTTGCTCAGTGCTCCAGGTCTTTTGCAGCTATTCTTGACTCCAGAGAGCTTCTTAAGATTTTTTCCCAAACCAGCAGAGGGTAAAACAAGTCTGTCCTACCACAGACATCTAAAAGTTTGATGCCTTGAATAAGACTTTGTAGCCAGTCTACAGAAACACCCATAATTCACCTCAGCCTGCTTAAAGAACTTCAGCTGAGCATGGAGGGAGTATTCCATCTATCTAGAGATTGTGAAACAAAGGTTATGGTGACCAATTTAGATATGCAAGTGTAAAATCAGAAGTAAATCCCACCACAGTGCCTACCCACGCCATTTCTGGAGCTTTCTTCTCTTTCCCCTACAGTGTAGAACATAATAAATTCAGAACTCAAGTTTTTCTATTTAAAAAACTTTTTTCTTAATGCTTCTCATTTTTGTTATGAATAATTATAATTTTGAAAATCATTAATATAATTTTGTAGAAGCTTAAATGCTTCAAATGTCTTTGAGAAGATTCTTTTATTACATTCCTTTGCCCTGTTTTTCCACAGATTTCTTCCTGTTGAGTAATATCTTATTCATCTTACAGTTCTTGTTGTGCTATGTAGTATTTCTGTTACTATAATTAGTCATATATTGGTGTAAAAAAACTTTCCCTCTAGATTAGCATGCTGCTCTAATATAGTACTTATCTCATTCTATAAACCTATCCTGCTAATCCTGAATCATCAACCTTTGACAAGGAAATATTGATTTTTCTTTTCCCCCTTCACACTTCTATGGAACCTGCCTCACTGCACATTGTACTAAATTACGCATGCTTTGAAATTTTCAGGAAGTATTGCTTAACTGAAATGTTCTTCTTGGTCTGGTAATATTACCATTCTGTCTGTGATGATCCAAAGGTTTTTAACTTAATGTTAAGATGGAGAGTGCTACTGTAAGTTGCAAGGCCATTGACAAGGTGTGGTGGGTTGACTCAGTTCACCAGCTAAGCTCCACGTAGCTACTCAGCTGTTCTGACTCCAGTGGGACAGGGGAGAAAATAGGAAGAGCAAAGGTGAGAAAACCTGTGGGTTAAAAACAATAAGTAAAATAGAGAGGAATAATGAAATGGAATAAAACCTTAATAAAAAAATTAACATTGACCACCTCCCACAAAACCACCTCCCTCAGTTTTTATTGCTAAACCTGCTTTTATACAGCAGAAAATATCCCGTTTAATCAGTTTGTGTCAGTTACCTTTGTTATGTCCCCTCCTAACTTCTTGCACACCTTCAGCCTACTCACTGGTAGGCAGAGTGGGAATATCTTGATGCCATGGAAGGACTTCTCAGCAATAACCAAAACACAAGTGTGTTATCCACCTTTTTAGCCACATTTTCAAATCATCACATGGTCCAAACCAGCACCATGACAGACTGACATGAGCAAAATCCATCCATCCCAGCTCAATCTCTAGCCCTTAGTCCATACAATGTATGCCATGTTAAGTCTTACACTATCCAATACAACCTTACTGAGCACTAGTCTCTTTCCTGTCATGTGATATCAATATATACAGATATCATTCTCATAGTCTATGGATCACTCCTGTAAAACATTAAAAAAAAGTCCATTGAGTTGCGTGATGCATGACTTGGCCTTCACGTGTTGTGGTGGTTGCTCAGGACAGGAGGAGAGATTGTGTTAAATTGTTGGCTCGTGTTGGATCATCACAGTGCTTGCCTGACTTCTTGCAAGGCTCATTCCCCATTCCTTCAGGTGATTCTTCACATACTACTTTCTATAATATGGAAATCAAATCAAATAATTTTATTTTCCCCCCGGGGTTTAATGTCCTTGGGACATATACAACACATATCCCCATTCTTCCACATTGCCCATGAGTTGTATCCAGGTCTTAGAGCAAATTGCCCTATAGCCCTGGCTCCTTGGCACTGCTGACCTTGGGTGTCTGCAGGTGCCTTCTGCCAGAGACTCCAATGGAGTCATGCTCCTGGCAGTAGCACAGAGAGCATTTCTCTCATCTGGTCCTGCCTGGAGTGGCCCATGGGGACTGCATGAAGTATATGCTGCTTGATCTGTGCAACAGTTTGTTGCTCAGGGCTTCAGTCAAAACAGTTCTGAGATCACTCAAGAGAAAGAACTCACAATCAGACTGTGAATATGCATTCTACAGAAGCTCATAGTGCCTAGGAAAGTTTATTTTTTTAATCTGCTAACCAGTGGGGACATGACTTCTGTGTCATTGTATCTGTCAGGGTGCGATGATGCACCTCTTGCCATCTCATGGCCCATAACTGGATCTCTCCTCTTCCTTTGTTGTATTGAAAAATCAGCTTTTGGAACAATGAGAATTTTTCTTTCCTCTTTCTCAAACACTTCCGCTTTATTGTCCTACACAACTATGTTTTGGAGCATACAAGCTTTTCTTTGAGTATGAAAGAGAAATAGCAGTCCTCAACCAAGCTGTAAATACAGCTATCTACACAAAACTTCAACATAAAAGGACCATTCCTACAGGCTTTTCTGAGGTCTGAAAAATGAACCAGAAAATTCAACTACTGAGAAAACACACAAGGGATGTCCACAGTTAACTCAAGACATAACAAAAATAAATTAAGCTTTCCAAGAAGGCTAGGGATTGAGGGATCAATACTGACCCAGATCAGCTAACACTGGGTAGCACAACTAGAAATATTTTTTATCCTTAGAAACTCTGCTTCTTTTAATTTTTTCCAGTGTTGTAAATACATCCTTATTTATTTTTCACATTGAATTAATATAATCATTCAGTAACGCCTCAAATCACATTAAGACCACTTTTGTCTTTGCATGCAGAACTGTATGTTTAAAATTCTTTAAACAGGATTGCATATCTTGTTCATTCTTCCTGCCTGTAAGGAAAGTTTTGTCCCAGATTTCATTCTTTCAGACAGTCTCCAGCTCTCCACCATTAAACTTAGTCCACTGCACATTCATTCTCTCCCTAAGCATCTGCCAGTCTATTCTCAGGTTACCTGTAGAAGCTTGACTGTCCAGAAACATCCCAGCATAAGTTTGGAAGGAAACCTCCTCCGGGTAACACCTTGCTCTCTCCTGACCATCTCTGATATCTGGCCAGAGACCTGCAGACTGGTTTGAGAATTTCAATGTTAATTATGCAGGACAATTTCTACTCTTCATCAGCAATATTTTATTTGAATTGGTATTGGAAGTCTCTTTTCTCCTTTGTTCTGGACTTCTGTCTCCACGCAGCATTTTGCTATAGCAGTGATTATCTAAGAATGCTGAAAAAGCAGATTTTATGGTCTGGTATCAGCTAGAAGGTCTTATCTTTGTCCTGCTGATTACTAGTTTATGATTCAAAAACATTAACAAAAATATGGGCTAGAAAACTAAGCAGAATAGACCTCTTAAGGATGCCATTTGAAATATTTTCAAAGTATGAATGTATAACAATTGCAGCTGCTCTTCAGGAAGAACTTTTTAAAAATAATTGGTACACACAGGCATAATTTCCCCTAGAGCATTTCTTCTATGCTTACCTCTGACTTGCTCTTAGTTTATCTAAAACATTTATTGGAGTGAAATAAAATGCATATAATTTACATCTTTGGTCACTAAGTGAATTGCTCAAAGAAAAAAGAAAACTAAATTGAGTTCATGTGACATATTTAATTTCCATTTCTGTCTGACCAGTTTTCTACAAATTTATAAACTCCAAGGTTTTTCAAGTATTTAGTATAACAAAATATATTTAAATATATTCTAAAATAGTTCTCAGATTACTATATGAATTATCACCCATTAATTGTGTGTGAATGTCCTCTGGAACTAGTGGCTTGAGTACATATATTAAATCTAAATAGTCACTACTCCCATCATCACTCTCCCATAGTGTGCTCCATTTTTCATAATAAAATTAATTTGACTTCCATTTACCTTTGTAAAGACTCAAGCAAAGAAAATGTTGAATACACCAGCACTGTCTGCAGTTTGTCTTCCCTTTTGTTTCCTAAATCACTCTCCTGTAATTTCCTTTTAATTCTGATGCTTTAGTAGAACTTTTCTGCAACTTCTCCAACTGAAATATATTTCATAATACAATCCTTCAGAATTTATCAGTCTAAATGCTTGTTATTCCTTTATAGCACAGATTTTTCCAGGTCTCACAAAATTCTCTTTGGATTTTTGGATATTTGAAGATTTCCTAATTCTGTCTCAGAATTCTTTAAACAAGTTTATCTTTACATATTTAGAGCACCCCCTTTCAAAAGTCACCAGTTCACTTGAACATCTTTAATCCCTTACATCATCTTCCCACAAAGTCTCAGTCCCACCTCCCTAGGTTGTGTCAAAGCTGTTTTCCCAATTCCCCAGTAGCAAGGCTGTTATTTCATTTGAGTTTCTACAGTTTATTTCCCACCTTTGGGTTTTCAGTCAATTGCTTTCTGACAGTTAGATATGAGATATGGCTTTCCCATAGCCAAAGTCCTACCTTCCTGAAACCAGAAGCATGTACTCAACACCGACAATTTGATCACTTGCTTTGCCTGCACCTTGATACATGGCATTCTTATAATCAAAAGGTTATATGGATAGCAAAAAACTACCTTTATTACCTGTCCTTTGGATGGTTCTGATGGCTCAACTCTTCATCTTCTCCTCTTCTGATTTTCTGCTTCATGTAAGATTCTGAGCACAAAACAATGTGCTCTTCCCCCTTTTAATCTTCACCCACAGTGTACAAGCTCCTTTCCTATCTTTTCCTGTTCTTTATGTGATGCTATTTTGTTGTATTACAAAGACAGTACCAAGTGTTCTTTTTAATGAAAAAGGGGGAAATTCAGGCAAAAGGATTTCTTTATTTTTGACTTTTGTCTCAAAAATTTTCCTACTCTTAGACTTCCTCAAAACTTTATAGGATGTACATAAAAAAGAACTTACCCTTTTTCTGCATGAGAAGAGAAAATGAGCTATTCTCTGCCTGGCAAGACAGAAAAAAGGTCTTGTTTTGCTCATATACTTTAGATTCTAGACAGATAAAAGCAACAGAAAGGCTGACACTGGAAGGGACTTCTGCAAGTCATCTAGTCCAACCTTTTACTCAAAGCAGAACAAAGTTCAGGTCAGGTTGCCCAGGAACTTATCCTATAAAGTTTTGAATATCTCCACAGATGGAGAAGATGATGAAGAATTTTTTAATTCTGTTCAATAAAATTTTCTTGCTTATGATTTCATATAGATGCTCGGAATGGTTTTGAACACATATTTTATGTATGTTTTATGTTTTGACTTCCTACGGAAGTCAGCAGTGACTGGGAGAGCACCGGAAGGTTTTATTTTTCTGACTGTCTAGAGCCTGTTGTAATTACATAAACTTGTTATGAGGAAGAGCAGGGAGAGAAAGTCCTGAGAGGGCTGACATCTAGCCTTGGTTTAAGGCGGACACTTATCTTATCAACCTACTGTTAATAAACTTGCTAAAACAGTAAAGACCCAGATTTAATTTTAACTTGCTTTACTGGCCTGCTTTAGCAATGGCTAAAGGTGATAGCTTGGAAAAATATTAATCAGAGTCAGCTATTTAAAGTCAGACATGTTTTTTGGCAGTTTCTTCAGGAAAGTTCATCTAACAGCCATCAACCATGAAGATTCTTAGCTACCTCCTGGTTTACCGAAGGTTCCTGCTCATTGTCCTCACCCCACTGCTTTTACTTCCACTTCCACTTATCATCAAAACCAAAGTAAGTGACCTGCCTGGAGAGATAATTATTTTGCATCTCTATGTAAAGATTGAGATTCCCAGACCTTTTCAGATTAACAGACTCCCAAATAATTTGAGTTGGAAGTGACCTTGAATGAATAATGATATTTGCATTGTGATTATTTTTCTGCCAATTCAGTGTATTTTCATGGAAATGTAGAGAAGAGAGCTTCAAAAGAAAATTCTGTACTGGATGCATGAAGCTCAGAATCACATACTTGTTTTCTAATGTCTGGACTACATTGAAAATATTATTATTATTATTATTGGACTCGTTTAAACAGCTCTGTATGATTGACAATGGAGATGAATTGTCAGGAAAAGAGCTGCAATTACTTTTTGTTTAATAAAGGATTTTAAGTTCATCACATTTTGTCTGATAGGAAATGACTGAATTCAGTGATCTGACAAATTCCCTCTGGTTCCTAAATATAGCAAAATTTATATTTTTATTTTGCTTGAAATAAATTCTGGTATTCACTAACTCTTGCAACAACTCCAAGCTGATGAAACAGCTATCTAACCATGTCATTAATGACTCTATTTGGTCCAGCTCTGATGCCAGCAGATAGAAATGCAATTCTGTGATGTGTTATCATGTGTGTGTTATGTATAAAAATACATGAAAATTTGGTTCAGAAGTCTTTGCATCACAGTTAGATGGTGGCTACAGAGCAATGTGCTTCACACTCTCACATCACAGTTCCAATGTTTCAGTTTCCTTTCTGAGAGGAAACTCATGGGAAATTCTTAATGTGGTAGGACTTAAGTGAGATGAACATTTGCTAGGTGAATGGATATTTTCAGATTGTTTCATACATAACAAAATTTCTTCCCCAAAATAATGCTGAATGACTTAGGTTTAATATTGTTGTTTTCCAGACAGAGGTTCCCAGAGCTACATCACTGGGCTGCTCATTTCCCAGTACAAAACATCTCTGCTGTTATTGAGTATTTTCATACCCTAACCAGGGGCACTAAGTGTTCCAAACTATTTTCCTTAAAAGCAGAAATATAAATTAAAAACTACACAAAAGATATTTCTAATACTTAGGAAAAACTAGGTTTCACCTCATTATATTTGTGTGGGGCTGCATTTTACAGATGGCATTGAAAATTACTCTCCTGGCAGCAGAAAAAAAAAAAAAAAAAAAAAAAAAAAAAAGATGAAAAAAGGAAAAAAAAAACCGTCCTGGTTTTAAGGAGTTGAAGCAAAAGACACTCGCTAAAATTACGAGCCTGAAAAACAACAACTGTGTTTCTTGTCAGTATTGCATGATACCTTTTTTGTTAGATGATATCCTTGCCCTATTGCTACTGATGACAAAACTTCAGGAGAGAAAACATTTGACCAATTATTGACTGCGAGTACTCCTGGAGTCTTAAAGCTTTGCTTACAGAGGCAAAATGCTTTTGATTTATAGGAATTCATGGCCTGAGAATGCTCCAGAATGACCTAGAAGATGATTAATTGCCCTTGAAGGAATAGGCAGCTGACTTTTTTCCCACTGTTCCTGAGTGACAGAATTGAAATAATTTTACTATCTCTTAGAAAAAAATTCTCTACACCCATTTTACTGACTGTGTTTCATATCTCATCGGGATTGTCAATAGCACATAATAACTACCCTAAATGCAGCTCCTTTGACTCCTACCTTTTTCAGGCGTTGGGAATCTCTGTACTGATGGAGTTGTACTTTTTGAATTGTGATTCTTTTTTTCCCCTTGATGATCAACTCATGTTGTTATTGGTGCCTTTTGTATCCTAGGAAGCAGAATGTGCATACACGTTGTTTGTAGTTGCCATCTTTTGGCTCACAGAAGCTTTGCCACTGGCTGTTTCAGCTTTGCTCCCTGCCTTTATGTTTCCGTTGTTTGGTATAATGGGATCCAAGCAGGTAATCTTTATTTTCCTCTGTTTTATACTGTGCATATGAGGAATCAAAACTCCAAAGAATGAAACACATAATGTTGAAACCTGTCACGCAATTGCATGGATTTGCTGAGTGCTAGTCACAGTAGCTCTGCCTCAACACTTGCTTACATGCTTTGTCCTCAGGACTTGTTTACTTTTTAAAAATAATTTATTAAATAATTTCTTCTAGATAGTGGCTCAGTGTTTAAATGCCAGTTGATGGGAAAATGTTAGGTAGTTATGAAATATCCTTAATATTACAGAGGCAACATGTCACAATAATGACACCATGTGCAAACTGCTGACTATACACCTTTGTGCCAAAGAGATGAAATCACAGCTAATCATAATCTAAGTCTACGCTTAAAGTTGTTATTTTGCCTGTTGGATAGATAAAAAGTAACAAAGACAACATGTAATTGCTGATTTAGTATGTATGTAAGAAGTGACTGACGATTTTGGGCTGTTCTATCCAAAGCTTTATTTTTTATTTTGTTTTAACCATATGCACTTTAATGCATTTCTTCTTGAGTCATTTGCTTAAATGTATTTAATAGTTCCAATGACCTAATTTTGAGAAAAAAGAGTCTCTTTATTTCATAATATAATCTTACTGATTTTTTTTATTAAATTGGTAGCACCAAAGGCTAAAAGAAATTCACTGTTTAATTTTTAAAAATGGGTTTATTTTACTTTTTGGTTTTTGGTACTTTTGTTTCAGGTAGCATCTGCTTATTTTAAAGACTTTCATCTGCTGTTGACTGGAGTAATTTGTTTGGCAACGTCAATAGAAAAATGGAATCTTCACAAAAGAGTGGCTTTAAAAATGGTGATGCTAGTGGGTGTCAACCCTGCATGGTATGTGCTAAATAGTGTCTTGAAGGATAATAATACTTGTGGAAAGCTATGTATTCCAGAAATAATTGCCTACTCCTTTTTCTACAGTAGAAATCCAGCCTTTCTTTTTTACTCAAACAAAGCAGATATTTTAATTTATATGAATGGTATGTAGGTGACACTTTAATATTTTGCTGAACTCCTAATTGAAAATTCCCTGTGGTGCTTCTATTCCTAATAAGGATCCTTCTGAACAAAAAGTAGGATTAGATTGTAAATAATATAGGGGTCCCGGTTCTTGATGGTCGTTGGAACATTCCTACCCAATGCCTACAATATAAAATTTGTTCTATGCTGATTTTATTTCAATAGTGTTTTCAAAATTCTGGACATTCCCAAAAATACAAAAATAGTTCAAGTAGATAGTGAGGGAAAAAACATCATACAACTAAGCAGGTGGTGGGGATCAAAGGATAGGCACTTCTCAGCTGGATGAGGTGATAAGGTAAAAGAAATCACACTCTCTGCTTACTCACTATCAACATATATTTTTGGAAGTGAAAACTCTTGCTTTGCTTGCTTTACAAACTTGCAGAAAGGGTTTAGGCTGACAGAGGAATCTGCCAGCATTCAAGTAAGGCTGCTCATAAGATCCACAGGGCAAGTTTATCTTCCCAGAATACATCATGCTCGTGACACGTTGCCAGGAAGCAGAAAGGAAGCAAATGTTCAGAAAACCAGAAACCCAGGCCTAAAAAATAAGATGCCTCTTAAACGATTTAAATAATGACACTTCATAAAAATGCTGGATTATTTCTATTCATCAGTAATTTGACTGACCTAATTTTAAATATCACCTGTATTTTGATACCTCTTTGATAGCTGGTAGCTTTCTGTTTGGAAAAAATTCTCCTTACATTCTTGTTCTACTGCCTCCTGTTATCTTAAGCTGTATTCTTGTTCTATGCAGGTTTAGTTATTTTGACTTCTCTTTTGAGCACTCCTAAATTCTCATCTTTTAGCTGAAATGTTGAAAGGGAGAACACAAGAGGATGGTGTGCTGTGCTAAGATGAACATTGCTGGGGAACTTGCTCTGAATAGTCAAACCTGAAGCCAGCATCTGAGGATGCCCAGAGCAACTCCAGAGTTGTAACCCTGAGGAAGCATCCTTCATATCGATCACATTTCCTGGTCATGACAAAGGGATGATAAGATTATGATGAAATGATCTGTGAAGGATGAGGTGATCTGTGAAGGTAGATCTGTGATCTACCCCCCTCTCAGCATCTGCTGCTCACTAGCTGTGCCCACGGCAGGCACGGTGCTGCTCTCTGCACCCTCCTCAGCTGCTCACAGCAGAGCCCGGGCAGCCCGGGCACGCTGCAGCCTCATGCAGCCCAGGGCAGAGATATCACTGCACGAGACCTCTGCATTACAAGTCATAAGGGGTGCAGCAGTGAAAGAAAAATAGCAAGAGACTTTGGAGTTTCCGTTATATATTCTTTTGAAGAAACCGATGTGTATCAGAAATATGCGGCCAGCAGGATCAGGACAGGGTTGGTCTCCCAGTACTCAACACCAGCGAGGCTGTATCTCAAATCCTGTGTTCAGTTCTGGGCCTTTCACTACAAGAAAGACATTGAGGTGCTGGTGCAAGTCCAGAGAAGGACAATGAAGGGTCTGAAGCACGAGTCTTATGAGGAGCAGCTGAGGGAGGTAGGGTTGTTTAGTCTAAAGAAAAACTTCTCAGGGGAGACCTTATCACTGTCTACAACTCCCTTGAAAGGAGGCTGTAGCCAAGGAAGGTCAGCCTCTTCTCCCATGTGAAAAGTGAAAGGACAAGAGGAAATAGCATCAAGTTGGGCCAGAGGAGGATTAGATTGGATAATAGGAAAATTTTCTTCTGTGAATGGTTGGTCAGGCGTTGAAACTGGATGCCAAGGGAAGTGATTGAGTCATCATCCCTGGAGGTATTTGAAGATGTGTAGATGTGGCACTTCAGAAGATAGTTTAGTGGTGGACTTGGCAGTGCTATGTCTCTGGTTGGACTTGATGATCGTAAGGGGTTTTCACAGCCCAGATTTTTCTGTGATCCTGTAAAGGCTTTCTTCATTTGAGCTATGCAGTAAAGTCTGCACACTAGCAGAGAAAGGTGAATATGTCTATACAAGCTGCAAGGGTAATAAAATACTGATTTTTTGCACTACAAAGCAAAGAGTGACTTTGTAGTTGGGTATAATGAAATAATTATCCAAGATTTCATGTATAATATTTTTATAACAATTGCCACAGAGAAAATAATGCAGAAAAACTGGGGCTGAACAGAATAGGATATATTTTATTATTTCGCAATCATTTTTAGAGTCCCTCAGTAGAGCCCACCACATTGTACTAAATGGTCACCCGACCATCCATTATACCTGACCATCAATCCATCTAATGCTGGAAATTTATGATGAATCATTTTGGAATATATTAGTGAATGCCTTAACTTGCTTCTGTTTTTTAATGCTCTTGCAAGTTCTACTAAAATGGCATTTTCCTGCAGTGTGAAAATTCGTATTTAGTGTGCTTATTCTGACCTGTATTTTCCGTATAAGAAACAATTCCTCCTCAACTTCTGTCTGCAGACCTAATCCAAAATGCCTAAATTAATGGGTTTTATACTACTGATGACAATTTGTGTTGAATCAGGTCTGTGACTTGCTGGTCTACAGATCATTTCATCATTGCAGTTAAAAGTGCACAGGGAAAGACTAGGTTCCCCTACTGAGAAAAAAATCCAGTTTGAAATGTTGTTGACGTTTAAATAAAAGGCTATAAGAGACATTTTGATGGTATTTTGACATCATCAAGTAATGTTTACGTGATTTTTATATAATATCTATATTGGCTTCATGTACTAAGTAAAATTGACTTTTTTGTGAAGCTTCTGATCAAGGATATGCAAAGAACTTTACAAATTGCACAGAAGTCTTCTGATGGAAAGATGCAAAACCACCATCCCTCCACTAAGTTCTCTTGCTGTGATGATGTATGGCAGGTGTTTAATGTCAGTGACAGCACCTTGGAACAGGGATTTAAGAGGACTGTTCGCATTTCCAACTCCAAGAAATGCATTAAAAACAACATTGTAACCTGTATTCTAAATTTACAATCCAACTTCACCAGATATGACATGGAATGTTTGATTTTTCAGTTGTTGATTCAATTCAGTGCATTGCATTACTATTTGTAGTAAACTTACAAAAAGTTGAGCCAAGTGCAGATTAAGGAGTTGTAATGACCTTCCCTTTCCCATTTAATAACAAAGGTGACATTTATTGAAGCCCAAATAATGGCTATACTTGTCTTGGTGCTCTGAATAAGAACTAAGTTTTGTACCTCTTTCTGAATTTTTAATATTTCTTCCTATAACAATTGAACTGGTATATCTAGAGAACTTAACTGTCTAAGTGATATCTCCAGGGTTTTGACCTAGACCGTACAATATGAGATTAATAGCATCAGCAGCATAGCCATTTTAACTTTCATTTGAATTTCTTACTCTTTCTTCAAAGATGGTTCAAATGCAGTGTAATTCAGTAAATAAATATTATTGCTTCTGCTTCACTTTAAAACATATTTCAACCTCTAAAATATGATAATTTCAGTGTCTTTTAGATCAAGACAATTACAATTCAAAAATGTTCTCAGAATTACAAGCTTAAAATTTTCAGTGTTTCAACTTTTCTGTTGACAAAGTTCTCGTTTATATTAAATAGACTGATGATAGGAGGTGTTACTGTAGCAGTCACAGACTCTTCTCTCCTATTCCAGGCTTATGCTGGGTTTCATGGTTAGCTGTGCTTTCTTGTCAATGTGGCTCAGCAACACCTCTGCTGCTGCCATGGTGATGCCAATCGTAGAAGCTGTATCTCAGCAGATCATCAGAGCTGAAGCAGAAGCTGATGAGCTGGAGATGTCCTGCTCTAACGGCTCCATCAACCCAGCCCTGGAGCTGCACGGTAGGCGCAGTTCTGGCTTTGCCACCCTCACTGGGCAGGCAGGAACGCAGCAAGGACAGTTAAATGCCGGAGGAGCGCTGGCATCGTCTAGTGCTTCACTGTGAGACTTCTCTTGGATTACTGTGTGCGAGCTCTCTCATGACCACAAAGATGAATTAAAACTGAATAGGTGCAGGAGCTGGCAGCTGGATGAGAGGAGGGGAGAGGGGAAGGGGCTGGCTTATCAGCCTCATAAGATGGCTGGAAGGAAATATGACTCCAGGCTATAGATACGCTAAGGATGAAATGTTAGCACATTTAAAGAGCTCTTTAAGCTATGAGATAATGCTGGAAGAACAACTGAATCTAAACTGATTACCTACACAGTTGGATTGTAAATTAGGAATATTTCTCCTCATGAGAAGATTCAGATTCTGAGGAACAGGAGTCATGAAGGAGTAGGGCCCAAATCAACTGTTTCTGAGATTGGTGCCTGCAAATGTATTGATGGGATAATGTGAAGTAAGTGCATGGGATGAGACATTGATGGAGCCTTTCCAGTTTTACTCCCTCGAATGCTTTTCTGTCTTTGCATCACTGTCTTACAGAAAATATAGGAGAATGTGAAAACCCAGATTGGAAAGAGAAAGAAAAACCAGTTAATGGGTAATTGTTATTAATTCAGTAAATTCTCTTCTAAGAATTAATCTAAACAGAATATCTGTTTGCTACAATACCTGCCTTTGTTTTTCCAGATATAGCAACAATGTGGGTAATACTGTATGCACAGTTGAAAAGGAAAATGAAAAAGGAAATGAACAGGTACTTAAAGTGTCTTTTTATTATGCAGTGAAACTTAGTTTTAACCTAAATTGCACTTCTATGCCACACCTAAAATGGCACAGGTTGTAATGAAGATGGTTACATGTGAATAAGAAATATACCTGTAGTCAGACACATGTATGAACTTTGCTTGCATAGCTACTTCATTACTGGCTTTGTCCTCCCATTTTACACAAGTTAAAGCAACCTCACCTGAGTACAAACTCTACATATCCGGTGTGTGTATATGTATCAATCTATACAGAGGCAGTTCTGTAAAGACTGAGACAAAACAGGAATGGGAGTTCAGGATTTCACTCTGCCTCCTTTTCCTTTACATGAATAATTGCATTACCAGTGTAACTGTGAACCAAGCCACACTGCAAACAACTATATTGCCTGTAAATTGTCTGGCTCTTCTGAGATATCCTCAAATTCTATTTTTGTGCCTGATGATGAGCCCTTCTTATACATTAATCAGTGTACATATTTTCTAAGCAGAACCTACCACCTGCTGAAGCAGAGAGAAAAAGCAGAAATGACAAATACAGTGGGATTTTCAAAGTGATGTGTTTATGTGTGGCTTATTCTGCTACCATTGGAGGACTGACCACTATCACAGGAACATCGACTAATCTGATTTTTGCTGAGCACTTCAATTCGTAAGAGACTATATTATATTATTTGTATTCGTCTTAGTCCAGAAGTTTAACATTCTTTTTTGAGCTCTCACATGGCTCCCCTAAAACACATTAGAAACCTTGCCCTTTGATTTGATATTATTTGATTCTAATACTTTTTAATTTTTTTTTTTCTGAGATAAAATGAAATTGCCTGTTTTTATTTACCTTACACAGGGAAAGTCTGTAAGTGATCTGCCAACACATGCAACAAGATGACCATTGTTTGGTTAAGTAGTACTTTAGTGTTTCAGTAGCTGTATGGAAAAAGATAGATTTTTCTTAGAAGGAAAGCAATACTTGGTATGAATAGAACAAGCACTATCTAAAGATCTGTTATTAATTTTTAAGTACAGCCGGAAATAAGTTCAGTCTGCTTAGTAAAGAGCATCAGGAGACTTTCAAGAGGCTAAGCACTGTTGAAATGAGAAATCTGGGTCTATTAATCAACAAAAAAGCAAATAATTTCAAGGCAGTCTGAAACTTTGCACTCAATGGAACAATGTTTTAAGTTTTCCAAAGCATTTTCTAATATTCATTTTCTTTCTTAAGTAGAAATGCGCTGAAAAGAAAATCGGCAAATTTTGTTCCAAACCCCTTGAAATCCAATCGTTCTTGCTGATATTTTTTTTTCTTCTGCAAACTACCATTGTCAGTAATAGTCCTACTGAAATTCTGAATAAAAATAATAAAGAAAAATCCTTTTTTTACTCCATCCACTGTTTTGTATTGCACATGACAAAATTGTTGAAGACCAGTTATGGGTAGCATTTGTAGAGTTTGCCTGTGAAGAGTTTACTGTTATTGGCACTAACTCACTGTAGGAAGAGGATTGTTAAAATCAATGACACTTGTATGTTTTCCAGAGGAAATAGGTCTAGAAAATAAATCAATATGTCCTGTCCATCCTTGCTTCAGGCAAGACCTGTAGTAGATAATCCAACAATAGCAGATAATCCAACCAGAACTACGTAAAAGATTATTTTAAAAAAACATTTAACTGATCATCCATTCTACCTAGGAATATTTGCTCTGGGGATGAAGAATACCTAACTTCAATATTCAGATTACTAGAAATACTTACACCAATATCCATCCCTGGACAAACTTAAACAGTAGAAGTACAAAACTAAATAATAGAAGTTTGAGGTTTGCTTCCACTGTTGTCTTCTACATTCATTGGAGCTTTTTCATTTGAGTATATTTTCTTGTGCTAAATTCTCATCTCAAAAAAATTCCTTTCTTTCAAGTTCTGTTTCTTTATAGTCCTAACAGAACTTAGGCTATGCATGGCCCTCCCTCCCCTACTGAACTCATTTCAGACACACCTCAGTCAGTGTCAGATCTCCAGACCTGTTGCTGATCCATTGCTCAGATAACTGGCACAGCTGGTTCCTGTAGTGGTCATGATGACAGGAAGAGGATGGGAGGGTGAGGCAAGAGGATACCACAGACCACCTCGTGCTGAATTCTGCTGCCAGTCAGAAATATTCTCCCTCAGAAGCTCTTTCTGGTAATTCTCACAAGTCTTCATTCCTTTGCAAAGGTGAACTAAACTTTTTTTTTTTGCTTTCATCCAGACGCTACCCAAACTGCCAGTGCATCAATTTTGGATCCTGGTTTATCCTTTCCTTCCCCATTGCAGTTGTTATTCTGCTGCTCTCCTGGGTCTGGCTCCAGTGGCTTTTCCTTGGGTTTGAGTAAGTGAATATAATCAATAAAACTAAAGGTTATTGATATAAAACATCATTTGTACCCAGAATAAATATTGCATCTTAGTTTAATAGGCTCAATAGGAAGAAAATGCAGCAACAGTGATTTTGTGACCTTGATTAGTATGGCTCAATCTCTGGATGGACAAGAATTTTCTAAAATAAGAATGCTGGACTATTCAGCCCAGTGTGAAAAGTCCATACCACAAATGGGTGTACTCACTCCTTTATAATATACACACATCATCATTAATCAGTGCATGTGTGCAAGACAAAAGAATACTGAAATAATATACTTTTTTTTTTTACTGGAAGAGTCATAGGAATACATCCTTTATTGGAGTGAGGCATTGGTTTGAATATTTGAACAATGTCTGTTATAAACTAGATGTATTTGTAAATGCGAGATAAGAAACTTCTGCTTTTCCTAAATTTGTATGTGGTGGTGTGGTAGGGTTTCTGTGTCTCCACACAGCTTGGGCTTTTATGGTTTTGGAGAGAACAATACGTCTTTTGGGGTGATTCTTCAAAGCCTTTTTCTCCATGAGTTCACTAACATCTGGAGAGCTAGGTGGGACACCAGTCTTCCAAAATTACATGGCTGCTTGTGGTGCAAGACAAGAAAAGTGAGACTAGTTTTAAGCAGACAGAATCATCCCATGCCTACCACTCTATAGGTGAACATTTATAGTTTCATTTTTCTTGACTGTTGATAATGTTCTTTTTAACATTGTATAAGAGACTTATCTAAGAATGAAAACCTGGCTTGTAGCAAATATCCTGCTGATCAGTATGTAAACTACTTGTGTGAGAAAAACTTTTTTCATTCAAAAACAAAGTAAAGCAAGGCCATAGATTTAAAGACACTCTCATTAAAGAGAGTTATATATTTGATTCTTTCAATTAGTTCACATGGTTAAAGTTTTATTCTTCCTGGCCAAATGAGCTGGTCAATAACAGGACACATTTTGTTGCTGCCTCTGTCAGTTTCTACTAGGCATTGTCAATTAATTCCAAGATGCTCAGTTTGGTGTGTGATAACTAAATGGGAGATACTGCATTGTAGAGTGACAAAGTTACATTTGTCAAGTGCTATTGGAAAGGTTGGACACTTTTTTCTGTATACATTAGTATCTCATAATTCAATATTGCTGCTTTACATTCTAGTTTTAAAAACATGTTCAAGTGTGGCAAGAAGAAAACAGCTAGAGAGGAGGCCTCATCACAGGTGATTCAGGAGGAGTACAAGAAACTTGGACCAATTAGGTATTTCAAACTATAAATCTGCAAACAAGAGCAGGTAAATCTAAATGTCAATTCAGGAAAATTTATAATTCATTCTACTTCTGCTATAGCTACCCAGAAACTGTTACACTTGTCCTGTTCATTCTAATGACCCTCCTGTGGTTCACCAGAGATCCTGGCTTCATCCCAGGATGGTCTTCACTTTTCCCAAAGTAAGTGATCTCTTTTGATAAACCAAAAAGAACTGTACTGTGCCTTAACTACATACCTTTTCTTACCAATTTTCAGAAATTAAAATACTTTCAATGTTTCAGAAATATGCCAGACCAAACTTGTTGCAAACCTTTGTAGTGTATACAGAAGATAAACCAGCGACTTCACATATATTTGTGAGCAATAGGTGAAATGTGTAAAACCCGTTATAGGATAAAGTAAAGTGCCTCCTAAGAGGGATTGTTACTAGATTTTTGGCTTAATATGGTGAGGGAGAATGCATTACTATTGATGCCAAAGTACCCCACTTCCTCATCAAGTGTGAAATTCAAAGAATAAATCTGGTTAGGATTTTTCAATCTGCTGCCCTTAATGACAGCACACTTATAGCATAGAGGCCAGCATCCCCTGCTTTGACAGCTGAAATTAATGATATAAATCACTGTCCATTCATACATAACTCCCTTAAAGTCATAGTTTAACTGAACACCAAAAAGTCAAGAACTATTGTAGGGGTTTTTTGCCTTCTGCTGCAACTTTTCCAGGATCACCTGGATTTCTTTCCCTAAGTAATCAGTCAGTCTTACAGGAACTTATATTATTGTGATATCTCCTTTTCTCTTGCTGCAATTACTGTAATTTCAGTTCTGTTTTTCTGTGATAAAGTTTTGACTTTTGCTCTGGAATGATGGGAGTGGTGGGAGTTGCAGGATTGGGACAAATGGGATTTAATGCTGTTTAGGTCCTTATGGGTATAATATTTATTACAGGCTATCCCAGTTCTAGACTAGAAGGGTAATTTTACATTTTGTTTTCCTGTGTGTTTGTGATAAATGACATATGAACACACATACCTCATGCCTTCTCTCTTTAAGTACGTTTCCACCACTTACACACCTTCTCAGTGCTCTTCCAGAAAGTCTGGGAGAGAGTTTCACAAGGAATAATTGTAGCAGTTCCGAGATTTAAAGCGTAACACAAAATTATTTTGCACAAAAAATACCATTAAAAAGTGTATTAAAAACTAACTGTTTTAAAATTATTTACTTTTAATCATCAGGAAAAAATTGAAAAAGAACTCTTGTTTTTCCCTTATAACAACAGCAGAGCTGATGATCAATGACTCATATGAAACACTATACTCTTGAAGGGGTTTTGGAGTGGTGACCTAATTAAACAATCAGCTAGCTAAGCAATCAGGCTGGGTTGGCTTCACTTCCTGCTCCTATTAACACCCAGCATTGTTTAAAGGGCTACATATTAAACTGAAATACAGGCACTGTAAAAAACCTTTCAAATATGGGACTTAGGGTTCAAGTTATTTTTTATTTTCATCCAGAGAGCTAAATATTCCTATTTGAAGCTGGTTATCATTGTCTGAGGATGATTTTGTTCACTAGCAGACAAAAACAGAACATTCTCAAAAATGAGCAGGGTTACAGGCTCTGCACAGGGATGTTACTTTGTGGATGCCCTCTAATGTTGCCCTTGGAAGGAACTGCAAGCATATCTGTGTCATATCACATTAGTCGAATTATGTTGCAATTTGGGTGAGGTAACCTCACCCTTTGAGAAACAAAGCTTTCCTTACACACTTTAAGAGGAAATGAAGCATTTCTTACTATTCATACCCTGACTATTTCTAGATAGATTTAATTTATCAATGAATTATATTAATAAGCATAAAACCAGTAAATTAGGTTAATACTTTCTGAGCAACAAAAACTTCTCAGGGAAAATAAACGAGTGGGGCATAGGGTCAGCACAGGTACAGCTGCGAGCAAGGCATATTCTTAGAAATAAAACCCAAACCAAACAAGAGCAGCAACAAAGAAATCTGAGGGAAAAAACCCTCAGATCTTAGGAACTGTATTTCTGACACTGTGATGTCCAAGAGGCTTGTAGCAGTGCACTGAACTGCAGATGACATCTCTTACACACTTGTTCCCTAAGGCCTCTGCATATAAAATTGCTCAGCATTTTGGACCTAAGTACAGAGATAGGGATGTGCACAACTTCTTTAAGTTTATGGTACAGGAAACGCCTATAAGGAAATATTCTCCACCCTTACAGAAATCTGATAGCAGATTCCCACAGGGTTTTGTCCCACAGTCTCAGAAGGCCTAAGGGAAGTTCTGCCACCTGAAAAGAGCTTTTACCTTATGAAAAGTCACAACGTTGCTCCGAGACTAGTGAGTGCGTCCTATTAGGTGGGAATTGCACCACCCTCAGGGCCTTAAACCAGAAAGGGCTGTCTGATCCTTTATTCTAGCATGCTGAAGATCAAAAGAGTCACAATGTTCTGTGTGTTAAACCTAGTAGGAATTTACTTTATCAGAACCTGAATTTCCAGAAAGAAACCAGGCTTGATGTTAGGGTGGCACAGCCCAGGTTCCTTATATTTTGAAATTTGCTAATTTCCTTGATAGTCATATCTGTTGTCAAAATGAAAAAAAACCAAACTAACATATTGCTTTCTGTCAGAATATGCTTCCAGATATCTATTTTCGTCTCTGTTGGATTAAAAAGCTCTTCTGTGCTTTAAAAGTATATGTATCTTGTGATTATATCACCTTATAAGCTTCACTTGAAGAACTAAATTAAATGCTTAAATGTTTGTTTCAAACAAAATTTCCCATCCCTGTCGCCACCCACGTTCATGTTCTCAGACCCTTGTGTGCAGTGTCACGTTACTGAGTACCCCCTTAACATGCAAACACTGATCTTTTTGAAACCCCAGCAGAAATACCACTATTTATTTATGCTACCTTCATGCTTCTTAAGAGCTACTTTTTGTATTGTCAGCAAGTTTTTAATCCACATTTCTGATGTAGCAGTGTTGAGTAGAGCCCATTATTTCCAGCTTTATCAGATGCCTTTCAAAAATACATTACCTCTAGTTAATTTTTCTTAAGAAAAAATCTTATACTTATTAAAGACTAACCCTTCTTTTGCTGTCCTGCCCTGCACCCGTCACCTCCTTCTGTGAGCAGACGGCAGGATGTTTTAATAAATATTGTACAACACTACAGAGAGCAGCACAGGGTAAAAATGCCTGTTTCCTCCCCATCTGTTGATAGCACATGATCACACATCATTTCTGCTACAGCAGTTTCCTTCCACGTCCTGGTCTGATTCCAGGCTGTCGGATATTAGCTTCAATTAGAGGAGTTCCAGGTTGGCCTTTGGCCTTTGGGTTCATGAGCCTCATAAGAAACAGAAAGTTCAACACTGAGCTGCAGCTGATTACAGCTGATGTAGGCAAGGTAGGCTTCCCTCACTCTTCTACAGATTATTGCCTGGATGTACTGTATTTTTTTTCATGATTTATTGCTTTCTTTACTTCTAATACAAGACCACTATGTATTTTTGTCCACAGCCATGTTCTCTACAGTGATCTCAGTTGGAGTCTTTGTGAGATCTCTTGAATCAACAGGTTTTCTGCTTCCTTATAGCACAATCCAATTTGCAGTCTTATAAGCAGGTAGATGTTGTATATGCAGTCATATTGTAACTTGGATAAATAGGCTTTAAAAAACGTTTATCTCAAAATTTGATAACGATTGAAAAACTTCTGTTTGGAATGGCATCTTGTGTGTGTCCTCATAATAGTTTGACTGGTGATAGGATGTTATGTGTGTCCCAATCAGGTTTTTTGAGAATGGTGTTTTGCATCAGGAATACTAAATTTATGAGCGAAAAGTTGTACTCCATTGTTCAACTAGAGTGCAAAGTCCTGCACCTGGGGAGGAACAATCCCTGCAGGAAGGGGGCTGCAGGGTCACCTTGACAATGTTTAAAACTACATGGGAGGGAGCAAAGAGGAAAGAGTCAGGCTCTTAGTGGGGCTCAGTGACAGGATGAGAGACAATGGGCACAAAATTAAACTTACAGGTTGCCTCCTGAACATCAAGAGACGTTTTTTACCTGTGATGGTGACCCGGAAAGGTTTTTGATTTTCCATCCTTGGAGATATTAGGTCTGAACCTAGTCCTGGGCAGCTGGCTCTGAGTGACTCTGCCAGAGCAGAGGGGGTTGGACCAGACAAATTCCTGAGGCTCTTTTCAAACTCAAACATTATATGAAAATGGAGCTGCCTAGAGGAAAGTGACAGCATGGATTGTTTCTGTATCTAGATCTCGCTTTCCTTCAAAACTTCCAGCAAGCCTTAAAAGAATGTAGGGTAGGAAACAAGAGGAAGAGATTTTGTATCTCCAGACCTGGTGTATCTGGTCCTAGGCTAAAGATGATATACAGGCAGAACGTCCTGCCTTAAGATACCAGAAAAATATAGTAACTTTTTTTTTTTTTTTTCAAAATGTATTTTCTATGCAGGCAGAGACTAGGAAGCAGGAGACAGAAAATATTACAGAATCACTTCAACTTCTAGGGCATCTTCATTTTGTGACAGTGTTAGCTAAAATTATGCTGGTTTTGGTGTAAGTCAGGTATGCCTATTAAGGTTTTGTTTGAATTGCACCTAACAAAGCAAAGGATTAGATAATTGTAGCACATAACTGAGAGAATTGTTTTTTGCTTTCAGTGAAAAGCTCTGTTTCAGTACAAAATATTAAACTGCTGGGAAGATCTGATGGGAAGTTATTATTGGTCCTACTGTAGCTGAATATTTAGAAAGCATATGGTCTGAGGCTGAGAGAACAAATATATTGGTGTGTTGGTTCAGAAAATCTTACAGAAGAACTTGCAGAAAATAGAAAAAAATAACAAGGTTAAGAAAATGTTTGCATAGCTTTCTTCAGTAAAATTTATTTTCATTTTAATGACCATCTTAACTGAAATAAGACAGACTGGGATATGTCATCAGCTAACATTGAGTAACAGACTTGGATGTGTTAAAATGGCCTTACAGCTCAGCTTGGCACCTTGCCTGATCTTGGGGCTACTCTTTACAAGTTGGAAGGATATTGAAGCAGTTTAAGAAACAGTAGTTCAAGCAGTTCTTAGGTACTGGAAATGACCAAAACAAACATGACTCTTGTGACTGTGACCCTAATAACAGCCATAGGCAGATGACAATAAAGTTCTGCTGCTTTTCCTCAGCTAGAAAATGCCCTTTGTGGGTATGCACTGTGCGCTTTAAGGCCTCTTAAACTGACTCTATTGCAGAGCATATTAAAATTATTAAATTTATCATTAAACTGTGAAAACTAGTTATTTAAGCATCAGCTACTTCGGAATATCCCCCATCAGCTTATTTCTGTGTGGCAAAATGACACACGTTTACTCAAGATGTTTATTTATGAATTTATAGGACCTGCACCAAAAATTTCTATAGATCTGAGGAGCTGACCATGATTGTCTGCCAGGTGCCCACCCAGCCACTTTGTCACTGCCTCTCCTCAACAGGACAGGGCAGAAAATAAGGTCAAAAAGCTTCTGGGTCAGGATAAAGACAAGGATAACTGATTGCCTATCAGTTACCATTATGGGCAGACTTGATATGGGAAAAATTAGTTTAACTGCAAATTAAAAATAGAGTTGGATGGTGAGAAACAAAGACGAATACTAAAGCACTTTCCCCTCGTTCTCTTTTTTCCAGACTCGACCTGACTCCATTCCTTACTCCTCTACCTCTTTTCTTCACACCTAATGGTGCAAGGGATGAGGAAGAGAGGATTATGGTCAGTCCACAGCAGACTGTGGACTTTCCTGCCACCCTATCCTCTTCCTCTCTCCTCCCCTCCTTCTCCTGAGTATATATATTTATGTGGTTTTTTTCTTGTTGACTTCTCCTTAGATATAAAAGCTATATTACGGATTCAACAGCTGCCTTAGTGATAGGCCTCCTGTTCTTTATTATTCCAGCAAAAACATTGCCTAGGACATCGAATCGAGAAAACAGTTGAGTATATTTTGATGTCGATTTTACTACAATAAGGTATCTAAGTTGTTACTGTAAATGTAACTTATTGCACTGGTTAGAGGAATGTTGTTAAATACTAATGTTGAAGACTTAATAGAGGGTATAAAGCACTGGGGTGTAAAGCATCCCTGGTCTGGAAGTCAGTGCCAACAATTATACAATGTGAGCAGCAGGAGCTAGTGCTGTGCAGGAAGCTGCTGCCTGCAGCCCACAGACAGTACTGGAAATCACCTGCCCATTGACTTCAATGGGCTTTGAAATGGGCTGCATGGAGCCCAGCTAGGCTTATGTTTTGAAAATGTTACTGCTTAATTAGGCTACCCTGTAAAACCCAAAACTGTACATTAATTCATTATCATGTAATTTTTCTTCTGCAAAATGGATTTTTTGTTTAAAGTACACCTCTGGCTTATCCTCTTTATGAATTCAGTTGTGCTGGTGAAAACAATGGGATCTAGGAGTTCACAGAGAATGGAAGGTCAGAACCTAAATGAGTCTAAGTGAAACAGCATTTTCTCAGCAATCTGCCTGAATAATGCCGTTTTACTGAGTAAATAAAACTCACTGGTACCCTACAGCTGTCTTCCACATAGGGAAGGAGAGGAAAGGGGCCAGTGCTCCACTGGTGGAAACATCATTGCTCCAAGCAGTGACAGTTTTCCCCAGTTAAAGATCTGTCCCAGAAAGCGCAGGTTGTTTCTGTCAGAGACCTTGTTCATGTTACAATGATAAGGTTTTTGTCTTTGAATACTTTCCAAGTACTTCATCAGGGTGATTACTTCAAGAGCTTGTCAATATGTTTTTAAATGTTGGTTGGGGGGGGTCTATATTTTTTTTATTTTTTTTTCTCTAGCTGTTTCTGGCTACATTCCACTGATTACTTGGAAGGAATTTCAGTCATGCATGCCCTGGGAAATAGCTATTCTTGTTGGTGGCGGGTTTGCACTGGCAGACGGCTGCGAGGTAACGCAATTTATAGAAGATACTGAACAAATAACGTGACCCAGTCAAGAGCAATTCAGACATGCAGTGAATTCACAGTTATTCTCTTGTTTTAGCAAGTTATTCTGAAGTGATATTGAACAGCATAAATGTGATGAATATTCAAGATGTTCAGAAAGAAGGTTTAGAGAAAAAGAAGTCTCCTATGGCTTCCAAGACCATGCACAGTGATGACTACTGTTTCTTGTTTAATTTAGATCTGATGGGGGCAGGGGTTGTGATGACACACTGTGTCCAAAGCCTTAATGTCACTGAGATAATTCCCATGTGGAGCCTGATGGCAACTCCAGTAAATCAAGCAGCTTTGGACCTAGACTCTGGTTATGAAGCCTAATATACTCATATTACCATTTTCTGATTAAGACTCCTCTAACCATCTCAGAGATGCAAATATAAATAAATGGAATATAGTTTGCATGGGGTCCTATAGGGCACCACTGAATTAGAAAAATGGTCTTAAAAACATGTGGTAGAAATATGGAAAATATTTCAGATTTTTCTCTTTTACCTAAATACTTCAGTATTAGCAGATAAGTTCTGTTTATATACGATTTAAAATTTTTTCCTTTCAGTGACTTGCTAAACATAATCATGTTCTCATGTTCCTTATGCAGGTTTCAAAACTTTCTGAGTGGGTAGCAAGTAAATTGACCCCTCTAGGATCATTACCCTTGTGGCTGATTATCCTGATATCCTGCCTTATTGTCACTTCAGTAACAGAAGTAGCCAGCAATCCAGCTACCATTACGATCTTTTTGCCCATACTATCTCCTTTGGTGAGTATAACAAGCTTATTTTTAATCAGAATCTACTCTATCATCTATGTAATAATGTAGCTGCTCAAAGAAGCAGTTTAAAAAAGTCTCAATAAAATACGTCATGCTGGTTTTTTGCTGTCCTGTATTGTGCATTGGATATTTGATTGCTTTAGGTGTTTCTAACAAGAGATGCTGAAAAATTAGTAAAATTAGATAAAAGTTCATTTTATGATTTAAACCCAGATGGCAATCAAGCTACAGGCAGCTGCTCACTCACTCCCACACCAGAGGAGTCCTGGACAGAATTAGAAGGGGAAAAGCTCCAAAACTCATGGGTTCAGATGCAGACAATTTAACAGGGAAAGCAAAAGTCCCACATGTAAGCAAAGCAAAACAAGTAATTAATTCACTGCTTCCCCTGGGCAGGCTGCTGTTCAGCCATCTCCAGGAGAGCAGGGCCCCATCACACGTGACAGTTAAGAAATGCCACCACACCGAACTCCCCCTGCTTTATATGAGCACAATGCCATATGGTATGGAATATCCCTTGGTCACTTGGGGTCAGCCGTCCTGACTATGTCTCCTGCCAATTCCACCCCAGCCTCTCATCATTGCGGCAGTGAAAAAAATAGGAAAGGCCTTTGTTCTGTGTAAGTACTGCTCAGCCAGAAGAAAACAACCCTATATTATCAACACTGTGTTCAGCAAAAATCCAAAACATACAAGCCACTGTGAAGAAAATTACCTCAGAAAACTCCAGTGCAGTTTAACATATGAAAATTTTTGCTATCATTACTGTTTGTGAATATTTGAAGCTCTTAAAAGGACAGTTTTCTTAGGGTTTCTTCCAGACTGCATCTTCAACAAAAATGGTTAACACTCCAGGTTGTCACAAAGAGAATAGAGGGTTAATAGATGTGTTTTGTATGTAATTCACATTTCTTCTGTCCTTAGATCAATTCTGTTCTTTCTTCTCATCATCTTTATCAAAACATCTGATCCTATCTTCTTCAAAACTTCTTGATTGTCTTCTCGTCTGCAGCTTTTCCTCCTGACCAGCCTTGACTCATGCTAATGCCTTTTCTCTTTCTTCCAAAGAAATATTACTTCTCTTTTCACAGAATTACAGAATCAGTTAGGTTGGAAAAGATTTGTGAGATCATCATGTCCAATCCTTGACTGATAACCACTTTGCCAAATAACCATGACACTAAGTACTCTGTCCAATTGGTTTTTTCCACAGATGATGACTCCACCACCTCCATGGGGAGCTCATTCCAATGTTTAACAACCCTTTCACTAAATAAATTCTTCCTGATGTCCAACCTGAACCTCCCTTGGTGCAGTTTGAGGCCTCTTGTCCTATCACTAGTTGTCTGGGAGAAGAGACTGACACCCACCACCCTCCTTTCAGGGAGTCGTAGAGAGTGATAAGGTCTATCCTGGGATGCCTTTTCCCAGGCTGACCACCCCCAGCCCCTTCAGTTGTTCTTTATAAGGACTTGTGCTCCCAACCCTTCCCCAGTTCTGTTGCCTTCCTCTGGATATGCTCCAGCCCCTCGATGTCTTTCTTGTGGTGAGGGGTCCAGAGCTGGACAAAGCACTCAGTGTGGCCACAACGGTGCTGAGTACAGGGCCAAAAATGCTGCCTGGTCGTGCTGGCCTGTTGATCCAGGATGGCAATGGCCTTCTTGGCCGCCTGGGCACATGCTGGATCATGTTCAGGTCCCGTCAACCAACACAGCCAGGTCCTTTTCCACCAGGCATCTTTGTAGCCTGTCTGCCCCCAGCCTGTGACACTGCCTGCAATTGTTGTGACCCTAGGGCAGGACCTAGCATTTAGTTCTTGTTAAACCTTATCCATCCAGCCTGTCCAGATCCCTCTGCAGAGCCTTCCTACTCTCCAGCAGATCAACACTCCCCAACAGAGTGTCGTTCACAACTTTACTGAGAGTACACGCAATCCCTTCATCCGGATCATCAGTGATATACTGTATACAAATTCAGCTTTATCATCTTTCTTGCAATGTTTTTGCTTTTTGTGCTTGTGTAATGTTCTTAAAAATTGTTTACCAAAAAAGGTGTTTTCTCATTGTTTCAACTGGCAGTTCCATTCATATTTCATTTATGTTAATATAGGAAGTTTGTATTTCTGTATTTAATTTGGCAAATGCATCCCTTGACAGCTGTACTCTCTTTCATTTTTTGGTAGGCTGAAGCCATTCATGTGAACCCACTTTTCATTTTGATACCTGCTACCTTGTGTACTTCCTTTGCATTCCTGCTTCCTGTAGCAAACCCAGCCAATGCCATTGTGTTTTCATATGGTCATTTAAATATTATGGACATGGTGAGTTTTAAGCCAAAGTACTAAAGGGGATTTTTGGCATTTAAAAATTTTTTCTTCATTGTCTTGATGCATGTTTCTGCTTTCTTTTTCCTCTTTTTTAGGTGAAAGCTGGCTTGGGCATTAACATCATCGGAGTTGCTGTAGTTATGCTTGGGATTATGACATGGATAGTGCCTATATTTGATCTCTATACTTACCCAAGTTGGGTACCCAACATCCCATCTATAAATGGCACTGGGCTGTAAAAAAAAAAAAAAAAAGTTTCCTTTTTATTTCTCATATGTGGTGAGTCACTTAAAATGCTTTCTATCACCACAATGATAAGGATCTACATTACTATAAATGCTGTATTTCACAGTCCTAGAGACTGATGATCCAGTCTGAGAGTCTAATCAGGAAGAGTGCTAGACTTTCTAAAGAGCATAGTTAGATCAGGTTTCTAATCTAGTTCAGCTAGTCTGAATTTTTATATCTTCATGTTATGAAGGAAAAAATAAATGTGCATAGCCATTATCACGGGCAATTTGCCCCCATTCTCAGGGTAGCAGTATAATTAAATTTAGATTTTATTATTTCAAATACAAATCCTTGCTATTACTTATTTGGGGGTTGTCAGAGAGCATGTTGGTTTTCTGTTTTCTAGATTCAAGCTCTGTTTGAAACAGTGTTGATCACAAACAAAAGATCAGGGAGGGGACTGTCTTAATCCCACAGTTTACAGACCAGTCAAAAATGCACAAATAATGGAGAAGAGCGGCATGACCACTTACACAGCACTTTATCTATTAAGCACCTTCTAACCTGGAAGGAGAATGCATACTTAAGCATATGTTTATGCTACGTCCTCCCAGAACCTCACTAAAATATGTTGTTGCTCTCGTAAAAGAAAAAAAGTATATATTTCTCTGGATAGACATATGTTGATTGATCTGAGCTGATCTGTACAAATGGAGACTAAATTTTCATCATACCACTCTGCCAAAAGTAGGTATATCTGCTTGAGGAATGAAACCATAAGACAGTGTTGAAGATTTAACAGTCAATCTATCAAGCAAGTGAGGCCCATGATATCTGCAGGACAGGTGGCACTTTAAGGTTACTAGACTGTGTTAACATTGTAATGTTCTAAACAAAATAGTGTAATGTGGTCAGAATGTAAGTTGGACTTCAAAGATATCGACAAGTAGCTATATTCTATTTGGTTGTTACACATTTTTCACCCCACAGACTATAGCTTTACTTGTTGTGAAGATCTGTGATAATTTGTAAAGAGCATGTAGTCTGAATGTAGTCTGAATGAAAGCTGCATGTATTTAGATTGGATAATGCCTTGGGACATCCATATGATAGTTGTAAACATCAATCTGTCTTTTAAAGATAGTGTCCATTTTTCCTAGGAACAACAACCAAAAAATGCTGCTGGTTTTTGATTAATGGTCTAGATTTATTTTTGGTACTGCATCTTTAGAGATGTCAGTCATGACTTCTGTAATGCCAGAATGCAGTGTATAACGTTGTATATGTAGCTTGTTACCTGTAGCTATTAGTTGCAGGTTCAGCTGCAACGAATTATTAAAGAAGCACTTTTCTTAATGAATGATTCTGTGTAAGTATTGAAGTAAGTATTGGTGCATGACACCATGCTTTTAAGATTGAGGCTGCTATCACAATTTTTTTATACAGTGGCAAAATAGGGCTATGACAATCACTGGGGCAATCAGGAGCTGCCACTACACAAATAATGCTTATTGATCCCCTGTAGTAATGATCATCAGTACAGATATACAACACTTGGCTAAATGAAGTCAGGTACCCGAGGGAAATGCTGATACAAGTAACTAATCCAAGATTCAAATCCTGGGTTATATCATATGGTATTTTCCCATAAGCATGTGCAGTGCAGGTGCTCGTGGCTTGTTCAGGCCTTTGGTCCTAAAGGCATAGAGAGGAAGACCAGCAAAGAGTGCTCTTACTTACTTAAAGGTATCACTTTCCAATGTTGTCAGTGATTTCCCTATTATTCAAGAGCAGTGGAAACAGTGAATCACAATATTTCAAGTGGAAGGGATCTCAGAAGCATCCACTCTTTCTCAAAGCAAGGTTATTAGGCAAGGTTCAGATCAGGCTGCTCAGGGATTTGTTTAGTCATCTTGAAACTCTTCAACATGAAACCCAACATGCACAATTTCCCTGACCAATGTTCTCAAGTGCTTTGCTGGCCGAGTGGTGAAATATTTTATCTTTAAACAAATGAGCAAACATATTAATTTCAGGTTAACAGACTCATTATTCTCCCTTTTATTTGGGATAGATTCTTTTCTGTTTGTAAGACTGGTTTGTTTTTTTTTTTTTAACTTTTTCATGAACCATGAAAAAGGGAAGACAGTCCTCTTTATGGCCTTATGTTCACCACTCCCACTGGATGTGGTATTTTTAATCTCCACAGGTCTGATCTGCAAAGCCTTACAATCATGTCACAACTGTTGTTTAGCCAAAGGAAAGCTGATAACTGCTCCTGAGCTGCCCTCGACTTTTATGAATTTTCCTAAAACAGAATTGGCTATAATTGGTTATAACCTTGGCCCTGAACGCGACAATGAGGTTTACAGGTCCATGAATGCACTTTTCCTTTAAATTAGGCTTTGACACCAGTATTCTCTCAGGTTGCATACCTTCATGGAAGAAAATAACAATTTTGCACCAATTAAGAGAACTCTTAAAAGCTGTTGACCATAACAAGTGGATACAGTTTTCAGTAAAGCTGAAGCTGTTTGTGCTGGTTGATTTTCAGCTGTTTATTTTCTTTACTTTCTGTCTTATTCATAAAATTAGTATGACAACAAAACCCTGTCATGTCTGAACTCTCATGTAATTCAGACCACAGAATTTCCCAAAATTGTTTTTTCAGGGAAGAAATTATGGTTAAGTATCTTAGTTAACAAGCAAAAATAGTAAAATTGTTTCATGAAGGATGCATTTTCAAAAACTATTTTCACTAAAATTGGTGTATGCAGTGGATAATACACAAAGAGACAATGGAGAGATTTGTAAAGTTGGTCATGACTTGAACCTCATGTTTTTGTAATTTGTTGAAATGAAACACAGAATTATATATAAACCGACTTTCAGCAACCAACATCTTAATTGTGTCATAATGTACTAAATTCGTGACAGAAGTAAATGATTAAGCATGATGTTTTTGGAGACTGTATCTTGCAAGTAAGGCAGTTATGAACAATTAGGTTGGTAGTACTGGGAAAGTAGGCTCTCAGCAGGATTATTAACTTGTTTTGCCAGAAGTTTAGGGAACGGGTCAGACTCAACGTTTGAGATTATTTGTTATTATTACTAACTTATTTTTAAAGCTTTTAGGAATGTTTTAAGTAAAAAATTAACAACCCTGCAGTGCAGGGATTAATATTGTTATTATATTCCCCACCTGAGATCATTGAAATGGAGGAAAAAGAATTTCAGAGTGTGGTGATCTGTGTACCCAAGGAGAGGATCTAGCTTGGACTGCAGGCACAGATCACTGTGCTGATCTCCAGCAGAAATACACTCTTCACGAATTGCTATTATATTCCTTGTTTTGACCAGAATTTGTATTAGGACAAATGGTGGGAATGCACCTATAATTATTTTAAGAGTTGATTAATATATGATGGCATTAACTATTTGTAAATTGCTTTGTTCCTAATTTCCATATAAAAGGTGGAGGGTTTTTTTTTTTTTTTTAAATCAGATGAGTCTAATTAGCTGACAGTAATAGTACATAAGTAATATTTGTGACTTACTATTTATTTGTGATCTCATTCCTGATGAATTAGAAGGAGCTTTTGCCATGTTCTTCACTGGGGATATGTGCCTGGTCTTTGTTCTCATTTTCTATGGCTATGCTATTTTTAGTTTATTTTCACTTTATTTTGGAAGATGTGCATTTACATTAGCAGAAACCACAAACCATGAGTACCCTGGAAATACCTTCTTGACTTTTCAATTTTGCAATCAGGCAATCAGGTCAGTCTTGCAGCATAAATCCCTTTATGTACATTTAAAATTAAATTACTGTGTTTGTTTACTGCCAGGGTCTAGCTTGTTTAAAATCAGCCAGCCTATAGCTCAAGGGCTCACTGAAGAGCAGTGCAGCACAGCAGCTCAGGAAGAGTGTAGCAAAAAAAAACCCTGGATCATACAACTCTTTGATTAGGTGCAGATAATAAACCACCTTGCATGTGAGTAACAACAACAAAAATACTCTTGCATGTTATGTGCAGCTGCTGGCAGGACTGGAAGGCTTCTAGTGACCCCTTAGATGTCCAGAAGTCTAGTCCTGCCCTCTCTCCTGCCCTGCCCTTGGCAGCCTACAGCAGGATGCCACTTTCTCTGATGGTGACACCCTGCTGCCCCAGAGCACCTGAGGGCATCCCCCAGTGGTCAGGCCTGCACGTACATCAGATCACTTTGCAGCAATTAGTCAGAAATTATAACTTCTGTTATCAGCTTAGTTCTTTGTCTCTGCAAACCTAATTTGATGGTTTATGGTTTTAACAATCACTTGAATTCTTGTCAGTGTTATTTCCTAATACTTTCGCCTTTTGTGTTTGGAAGCTTATGTTATGTTATTTTACCTGCACAATGTTCAATTTCTGCAAAATTTTCCTTTACAATACAAATCTACTATTTTAAAAATAAATATTTTCTGAATGCTGTACAGTCCAACATGTTTATCATTAAAAAGAGCTGAAGTTATGATCTGCAAAGAAAAGCAATTTGTCAATAAAAGTGCATGAGATTTCTTAAAACTTTTTTAATTCTTACAGCTCAACTCTTCATATATATATATATATATATATGGCAGAGGAAAATACTTGCTGAGAATAATTTAAATTTTCCAGATATTGAAAAAGTCCACTTTTAAAATAATTTTAAAAAGAGAAAGATCTTTCAGCTTTGAAAAGCAGTTGTAGTAAAAAAAATCTGTTCTCTGCCATGTTCCTCTACAAACACAGATTAAATATATCACAACCTCAACTGTCTCAAGATTAATCAGAAATTAGAAGGTCAGGAAGCATGGCATATGCCTATGAAAAATAACTCTTTAGCACCTGGTTTCTGATTCAGGAATAACTATTTTAGGTCATGATGTTGGAGCAGACCAACAAAGATAGCTGGAAGAGTCACTTCCAAGCATTTCATTCGGGCATCTTTCAGTGGAGGGCCTCAGATTCTGCCATCTTCAGTTGTGGCAAATGTGGAAACTTGGGTGAAAATTTCAGATTGCTGTTTATTTTCTTTACTGTCTGTCTTATTCATAAAATTAGTATGACAACAAAACCCTGTCATGTCTGAACTCTCATGATATTTGCATCTGTACAAGATGTAGGATAAAAGGTACCACAAGAAGTCTAAAGAACCAGCAAGCTGATACACCCAGCATCTTGCTTCCTTCCTATAGAGATTTCCATTTTCATCTTCCAACATCCTCTAACAACACAGGAAGCATGAAAACTTTTTGTGACTCTTCCTCAAATGCTGACAAATTTGAACCCCCATCTTTTACATCTCAAGAGAGACCAGTGTTACCAGGATCAGCCTTCTTCTGACAGACCTTAGAGCCAGCAGAGAAAAATTCTTGAGCCCCAAAAATAGAGCTTTAAGTAAATAACCTAGGCAATGAGCTGGGAGGAGAAGCTCTGGGTCTGGTGGCTGGGACCACACTCTGGTGCCCCCTCCAAGGCACAGGGAGAGACTTTCACCCTGGGAAGCTGAGGATAAGAATGTTTTGCTGTAGCTGGATTCTGGTCTCATACCCCAAAGAGATACAGGCACAGTGACATTCATAGATGTGTAAATTAGGAATAAATTTGGAAAACCTAAGAGAGTAGTTTAATATTTCCAGGACTAAGCAGGTAGGCAGATTCACAGATTTTTCTTTGAATGTAACTCTTTAGGTAAGTAATCATGCAAAAAAATTTTCAAAGCCTATCCTAAAATAAAGACAGCTGGTTTTCCAGGCCAGGTGTTTACTTTAAAAATGAAAGTCTTTTTATTATAAGTGGGATCTAAAACAATATCATTCAACAGGCTAAGAGACAAGACTTTTGTGGTACACAGAGCATCACTGAGGTAAAGTTTTCTTCATCCTGAACATTTTAATTTATGCTATATGATGTCCACCTTCACCGGTGCTTATCATGAGTGTAGATAGCAAAGCAAGCCTATGTACTAAAGCTAAAAAACATTAGCATCCTAGGCTAAGTCCAGAATAACTAAGCCATAAGCATTTGGTAGTTTTTACTTCTTGTCTCAACAGAAGTAAAAAATGTTTAAATCTCTTGTATTTTGTAGCACTTTCTTGAATACATAACAAATTGGAAAAGCATTTTCTGCTCTCCTAGATGATTTCTCTGAACAATTTCCCCCTTAAGTTATCTTGGAAAGCTCTGTCTCTTATTTCAAAGAAATAAAAGGAAGAAATCAAGAAAAGAAAATAAATGTGAAGAGCATGGGAGCAATGAAGAAGAAGAGGAAGGAAGAGAGAGGGAGTGTGTGTGAGAGAGAAAAGCTAACCTACAATCTGCAGTTCTGAGTCTCACCTTTCAAAACTGGTAATGATCCATGTACAAGACTGACAACTTCTCCTGACATTCTTCATGGATTTGAAAAGTTCAGTTTGCATAATATAGAAAACCATGTGGTGGCTAGCTCTTTCTTTATAATGTTATTATAGTGCATCAGAGGAGAAGGAAATGGATGGCATAGATAGTACTGTAATTTTTCCTGTTCTCACTGTGAAAGCAGATGGAGTTTTGCACCCATTAAGAACAATCCTTCAATTTCAATAAGCCTTTAACCCTTTCCTAATTACACTGCATATTTTCAGTGTAGCAACTATTGAATAAATGGCTTCGGCAGTATCTCATGGGTGACATTTTTGAACTCCACTCTTGAAATTCTTAGGTGTGGAATACTCTTTATGTAACAGTGAAGTATGACTAAAGCCTTATAACAAAGCTGAACTTCCAGTGCCCTCTTGCAGCCACTTACCTCCTTATTCTCAAGTCGTGTTGCAGTTACTGTATGATATGAAAGAGAAAATAGGTTGTGTTGTACATGATCTTGACACAGTCAATGAAGGTTATTATATGAAGCTGCCAGGATCTTAGGAGTTTTCTGCTTCTGCTATACAGCTGTGATTGGACTAAATCACAGGAAATCTAAATCTCCTCCTAGCTCATCCAAAATGGAAACTTCCATCTGCTCTTATACCCCTTCAAAGGCAGAAAAGTACAGCAGTAGACAGCTGAACTTGGTCCAGCCAAACAGGTTTTGTTTCTATAATGCTCCCTCAAACTGTGTAACAACCAAAGGTAGCTAAATGTTAGTTGGGCCCTAATCCAACCTTTTCCCATGGATTTTACCTTGCACTGTCACCTGGGAGCACAGCTCCTGGGATTGTTGTCAAAGTTGTCTTCTGACAGTAGATACCCACACAAGAATCTTACAGTCCCAGGAGGCATCCTCAACTTGGTTCAGTTTCTACAACAACCTGTGGAATGCATATCCCCTCAGCACATCTTGGGTCTTCTTCCTTGTCCACACCTGGGAAATGTGAAGCCATCTCTGATTTGAAGCTGTTGAGCTGTTTTCCTGAAAAGTAAGCAGAGTTAGTAGAAAAGCAAAAAAATACTAAAAGAAATCAATAGTACTAATTACTGCTAGCTACTGTATTGTGTAGGGCCCTAGCAAAATTGTGAGTGTTCTTTTAGGCTAACAAAGCAAATGAAAGTAAAAAACATTTTCAGAGACTGGTGACAGACAACATTAATGAAAGGTTTGAGCTATGTAGCAGTGGATCAGAACTATAGAAAATCCCACACATTTTACTTTTAAGAATAGCTGTAAGCCCTTGCAGTGTGATTACCCAAGGCTGGGAGCCAAATCCTGCTGAAATCCATTTGTAAATAAAATTCATACATAAATAAAATCACATCACTTGATTATGGTTTCAAATTAAATAGAACTGTTTCCCAAGATATGTGGTCCCCTAGGATAAAATAATGACTTTCAGCAGGACCAAGCAATAAATTGCTAGCATTCTATTGGCTTCTATCTTAATTGTGAAAGTAACTAAATATCAATTGGAATGTGAAACTGGTTTGGGCATTTTTCCATATTTTCCCGTGTCTACTAATACCTCAAAGCATAGCAATAACAAAATGTTTTTGCAGGTACTTATTACTACAATAAATAGTCTTTGCATTTTGATTATAGCCAAGATACTTGCATTGTTAATACGAGAAAGGAGCTTGTATTAACAATACTTGTAAATGCAAAAAGCATGGCAAAATAATTAAACACTTTTAATTTGGTTAACATATTAGTATTTGGAGGAGATAATGTTGCTATTAACTTCAGGAGGTACTGCTCCAGCTGGAAAAAAAACCCAAAAAAAAGCTAGTGAGAAAAGAGGACTCCATGCAGATGAATGCCAAGTTCATCTACCACAGTTTCAAGAAAGAAGATGCTGGTAGCACAGGAAGTTGTACAATACGGATTCCTATCCATGACATGTAATTTAAATTTTTCTCACATAAATTAGCCATGTCTCAGCTGGAACCAGAGGATGTGGTGACCAATTGATCAATGCTCCCTGTAATTTTGTGTCTGTGTTTAACACTTTAGCTGCCATCCTGTCACTTACTCAGACTTCAGCTCTAGACTGAAAGAATGAAGATGTTTCTGTAAGTTCCCGAGCATGATGCCAGTGGCCAGTCACAGGTAGATCAGCACAGAGACAACTTATACTTTACCTGGTAGATGAGTCTGATCAGTCTTACTGCTCATGTAATTATCTCTATATAGAAGCAGCATTTCCTTTGTGAAGTTCAGTATCCTAAGTTCCCAGATGCCCAGAAATATTGACAAAATTAGGTATGGAAAAAGCCTTATGTTCAAAAAGTTATGTATGTTTTAAGCAAAGTGTAAGTATTTATCTGACAGAGGAAAGTTTCCAAGGGGATATCTGCCTAGTGGGTTCTTCATGATTAGACTGTTTTCAATTTCTAAATCACTTGACTATTTTATATAATTATTTTTAAATTTTTATTCATTTGTTTATGCTTTTCTGGACAGTTTGCACTATTTTCACATCCCTTCTAAACCCAGGCACCACAGAGCTGGGGACCTTTTAGGGTTCAATTGTGTATAGGCAGGCATTCCTGACAAATCTAGATGAAGCCCCATCAGCTCTGAGTTTGGCAACCCACACTCCTTTTCTACATCCCAAAATGCAGTTCATGCCATTTTTTAATTCCTGTTGGAGAAGCATATTTCTCTGCTTATGAACCACTGCAGACCCTGGACTTTTTCAATCCTACTTTTGTCCAGGTAAGAAGTCCTTAACTTCATTAAGTTAATTTCATTGGAATCTTTCATGAGGAACCTTCAGGAAATCTTTATCCTCACCAAGTTCAACAAGGCCAAAAGCAAGGCGCTGCACCTGGATTAGAGCAAATCCCAATATCAATACAAACTGGGCGATAATGGATTTAGAACAACCTTACTGACAAAGGGAAATTATTTCAACTGAGGGAGGGAAGACTTATATTGGATATAAGGAAGGAAGTCTTTATGAAAAGGGTGGTGGGGCACTGAAACTGGTCATCCAGAGAAGCTGTGGATGTCTCATTCCTGGAAATTGTCAAGACCAAATTGGCTGGGGCTTTGATTGTACTTCAAAATATTTACTCAATTTAGCTACACAGTTTTGAATTCTAAATCTGTCTCCAAAGAGTACAACCCACAGAACATTTCTGTTACCTGTAGGTTTTATTATATCACTCCCTTATATGTTAAATCACTGATTAAAGTAATGCTACAGGAACCCAGAGCCAAAATTTTCTCAAAGACATATATACTAGATATATGCCTCCGCTGTTTTTGGCAAATGACCCTTGTTTTTCAAGCACAGATTTTGAACACACTATATATGTGTTATACCTACACTATATAACTTTCTTGTAGGTCATATCACTCTAAATTAATTAGGAGAATGCAGCGAAACAAAACCCTTACTAAACATATACATTACTTTTATTGCTTTTTAATTTACTAGACCAGTCTTGCTGCATAGTCAGAGAAGATGTTGCTTTTTCTGGCATGACTGGCTTTTGACAAACTAATGTTGGCTGTTTCTTACCAACTTATTATCCTCAAAATATTTAAAATTGGTTATTTGATTGCTAAAATAGCATTCTGTGTATCCAAGTGAGCCTGACACATTTGGTTGCTCATTATTTTCTCATGTCAGACCTTAGTGTGTGCTGTCTTCTCACAAAGAAGTGATTATTCAGAAATTGTTTCATGCAAATTCTTGAAATATTGAAGAGGAAAAATTCAATAAATTATCCCTGGTCTGAGTACATCATATCTATTTAAATGTCCTTCACCTGTTGTTTTTCTATTTTGGATTTCTTCCCATACCCTTTATAATTTCCATTTATTGAGCATTTGGTTACAACCGACTTTTGTATGAAAATTGAAACAGAAGTAAAAGGTCAGAAGATTTTCTCTTCTTGGTGACACAATGTCTACACCTCTTACCCCATAAACTATGGCCTAGACTTTACACTCCTTCAAATGTGTTTGTTAAACAATATTCTGTTGCATCTTTTATGTTCTTTGCTACTAGAAATGCATTTTGAATACTGGCTGTGGAGGGTTCTGGAAAGACAAGAACCAATAAGCAGCTACCAGTAAGCAGTCCTAGTTCATGGCTTCTGCTCAGCTTGGTGTCCTTGTGCGTGCCAGGCAGCAGAAGTGTGCACATTATCAGACAACTAAACGTTGGCACACTGTAATTGCAAAAGTCATGGGAGCTCAGATGTTGTACCCTTTATGAGTCTGTTCCACAAAGGTGCACAGAAGTGGCATGGATGTGATTTATCACTAATTTTGTAAGGCAGACAGAAGGTACTTACATACAGTTCAGCTGAGAAAATAGAACTCATTCACAGGATTACTTAATATTTTACATTAACTTCAATGCTTTTCACAGAATCACAGAATAATGAGGTTGGAAGAGACCTCTAAGGTCATCGAGTCCAACCCATGGCCTAACACCTCAACTCAGAATCTAGACTATAGCACCAAGGACCATGTCCAGCCTTTTTTTAAACACATCCAGAGATGGTGATTCTACTGCCTCTCTGGGAAGAGCATTCCAGTACTTTATTGTAGTTTTGGTGAAAAATTTTTTCCTAATATCCAACCCATACCTTCCCTGATGTAGCATGAGACTGTGTCCTCTGGTTCTGTCAGTTGCTGCCTGGTGGAAGAGACTGACCCCCACCTGCCTACAACCTTCCTTCAGGGAGTTGTAGAGTGATAAGGTCACCCCTGAGTCTCCTTTTCTCCAGGCTAAACACCCCCAGCTCCTTCAGCCGTTCCTCACAGGGTTTGTGTTCCCAGCCCCTCTCCAGCCTCGTTGCCTCCTCTGGATGCTCAAGCATCTCAAAGTCCTGCCCAAAGTGAGGGGCCAGAACTGGACACAGCACTCAAGGTGCTGCCTCACCAGAGCTGAGTACAGGGGAAGAATGACATCTCTGCTTCTGCTGGCCACACAATTCCTAATGCAGGCCGGGATGCCATTGGCCTTCTTGGTCACCAAGGCTGGCTCATGTTCAACCAGCTGTCGACCAGCAACCCTGGTTTGTTTTTACTTCAAATATGGCAGCCACATGGTATAAGCTATGGCTTTTCTTTACCTGATTTCTTTCTTATTGGGCCTCCCATGATAAAGAAATCTTGCTAAAAAGGAAATAGAAGAAACCTTCTCAGTGTAAAGAGATACATAATTGGGATTTCTGGCACTTCATGTGTTTGTGCTTCAGGATGTACAACATTACTGAACTAAATATTCAGGAGCATGTTGGAAGTTCTTTAAACATCTGAGCATAAAATTAAAGGCATATAAGGATATAATGGAGTAGCAGTTTTGTTTTTTATTTCTGAGAAGCATCTGTATGTATCCAGGTTTTTCTGACTTCACAGAACCTTGCTGAAATGCCTCCAAGAAGCAAACAATGGCATCTAAAATATTTAAGGAAACAACCACAGCACCACAATGAATACTAATCTATCTCAAGGATAAAGGTCACTAAATCTATTAGTTTCCTTGAGCTTTGCCTGCTGATATTTCCAATTCCTCTAACTGATTTCCTTATTATTTTTAAGATAGGTAACATAATTTGGTCTTGAATTTATTACTGACCTATGCCACTAATTAGACTACAGGTAGCAGTTAAAAAAACACAAGATAGATAATACTAAATAATCACACAAAGACTTTCTGTAGTTTCAGTTTTAATTGGCATTGCCTCAGCTAATTACAGCTAAGTGAAGCTAATATGCAACATTACATATTCAGCTATAAATATATTTGCATCAGAGGTTTTCCATGGATCTATGAAAAAATAATAGCTGCTATTCTTGCAGCAACATAAGAATCACCACTCAGGTCTCACTAGGAAAGAGTTTGTGTATAGAATTTCAGTGTAGTGTCTAAGAGAGGACCATGAGAGGGGTCAAGGCCTTCTCTTCACTGTTTTTTTGCTGCTTCATTCTAACCAGGAGCTCAACATTCATGTGCTTTTTTTTAACCAATACTATTGAAAATATGGAATAAAAACATCCTCACAATCTTCTAGGAGATTGCTGACATTCAAAAGAAGTTGCTCAATATTATCCAAGATAGATAGAATTAATAGTTTTATTGGAACAAGGTGAAAAAACAGAGAAAATGTGCTGAAATTTTCACCATATTCTTTTGTTAAAACTATGCATACTCAAGTTGAAGATGATGTCATACTAACATCTATTTCCCAGAGTACCAATAGCAAAGTCAAATAAGGTTAATTGTTTCCCAGACTGAGAAATAGCTGTAGGTGAAGGAGCCTCTTCCTGAGACAGTAGAGCGCAGTGAAAATAAACATGATCCCTAGACCTCATGGTTTAAAGCTACAGAAGTTAAAGAAAACCTAAAACAGTTACAGAAAACATCAAATCCTTTTTAGCATCTAAAGCAAGGAATCCTGTAAGCTCCCCTAATGGGTGGCTTTCTTCCCTTGCTCATTCAGTTTCCAGATACTTTTTACAAAAATAGTCTTCTCCTGTTTTTCACTCTCCTTTTATCCAGAAGGAAACGTTCAGGCACATGCACAAAGAGGTGGCAATTGTCTGGAGAGCCCTCAGGAGACTAAATTAGGTTTTTGCTGACCTTGTACAGATGTCCACAAAATAATAGAAATGTTCTATTGTACCAAATTGCTACATAGTGAATAAATCCCAAATTTCCAATAACCCTAAAAACTGCTTGGTCAATAGTGCTTTTCCTTTGACAGTTGGCATCAGGTATTTAAGCACTCCCCCATACACAGGAGTGCTAGCATGCAGAGATCAAAAGAAAGAGTTATGACTTATTTAAGGCGCTCTCTTCTTGAAACATCCCTTGAAGATACAGCATTGAGAGAACCTGGCCATTGTAAAAATAAACATCTAATAGGGTCACATGCAGCAAACTAAGACAGATGTCTGTAAATAAATGCAGTTTATTCACAGAATATAGTTTAATTTAATAGTCCTGTTTTTTTGACAAATCTGTGTATTTTTACCAAAGGAAGAATTACTGCTCCCTGGGAATTTAAGACTGTGCTATTTGTTAGTCACTAAATACAAGACCTATTAATGTGACTTCTAGAACTTAAAACCTAATGGTGACTTCAACAATCTGATATAACAATATGTTTTGTTGGCTCTTAAAGATTCTAGTCATATGAATTTGCCCTTTGATACATTTAACACCAATAACCCTTACCATCACTGGGCTGTATGCTGGTTGGAAAGATCGTGGCTCTTTCCTTGTCCTCTGTTCACCCAAAGGAAGATACTCTAAAATGTGAGTTTTGCTGGGAATGAATTAAAATGTTGTGGAAGGGTGCATTCTTGTTGTTATCCTTGTTGTTTGAGCTGAAGCTGGATGGGAAAAGTATCCTTTAATGTCATAAAAGGTAAAGGAAAAAAAAGAGTAGCTGCCGGCATTTATGGTAAGCAAATGACAGATGTGAAAATCTAATAATGCGTTCCTAACAAGATGGAAGAAGTAAAGATTTATTCACAGACGGCATCTCCAGGAATCCTATTCTGTAAAATTATGGCAATGAAAAATTGCCATGACAGAAATGCACATTAGCACTCTCTTTTGTTCTGTTCTCTTTATCAAATGCATATTCAGAAGTGAATTATTATTTATCCAGCTGTTAGACTGTAGGGAGTAAAACAATTTTGCTATTTGTTTAGCACTGGAAAAAATGGGAAAAAAGGTATAATCTATGTGTATCTTCAATACATATTGGTAAAATAATATGTTGGAATCAACTGCGTACAGGTGCTGTCTTTGGGAAGCAGCAGGATAGTATTGTCAAACTGCTTATCACTGTCTTGTTCCACTGTGCTGCTGGGTATTCTGGCTTGAGACCAGGACACCCTGTCCTTAAAATCACCAATGTGTAAGTGCTTTGCTGGGAGGTGGCCAATGATACCAGGCAAGATGAAGTCCATTGAGCTTTTAATATTGCATTTGTATAGATAAAATTTACAGATAGCATCTGTTGGATATACCAAAGAGTATCTTAATTTGTTCATCATATTTGGGAACCAACCCATGTTGGTTTCTTTCTCTCTGTCATAGATTTACTCTGAACACCATGACATTTATTTATTTATTTAAATTCCACCTGTCCTGTAGGGGATCCAGCTGCCTGACAGGACCAGTGCTTTAAAAATTACAAGCCTAAATATCTGTAAAAAGATACATTCTCTTTCAGTAGTAGTGATGGTATTTTTATGTTCCAAGACCATCTAACTTAGGGGGTTTTGCGGTTGCCTTCTGCTTTTCTTCATGATCATGGAGAGTGCAGTTACATAAATGAAAGCAAAAATGAGGTAATACTTTTTCAAAACTTATCTTAAAACTGTAAAATTATGCCAGAGGCAATTATTCTCCTGCTTTCCCTTTTCTTTGACTCCTATCCCTCATGTCTCTTTAGACATTTTTTTTGGCTTGGCCAACCTCTGAGCTGCTTACACACAGCTTGTTTGTCACGCAAACAATTCATGAAACCAAAATTAGCCTGAACTGATATTTAAATATTTAATGACTTGGATCCAGAGGCACACATGGATTTCTGCTACATAACCCCCAAAACAATGCATTTCATGGTAGGGATCTTGAGAGACAAATTTTAAATAAACAGGGAAGTCTGTATAATATCACGGAATATCCTTGAAAAGGATGTTGTGGCAGAGCCAAACTGGAGGTAAGGATGATACCAGAATTGCAATAGAAACCAATAGCTCTTGCACACTTAATTTAAATTTTCTAAATTTAAAAGCCAAGATTGCTTTTCCATTAGAAAAGTCCAAAAGACCATTAATGCTTGCCAAGGAATATTTTCCTTACAATTTCATTAATACTTGTGATATGCCTTAAAGAAAAAAACAAAGCACACAAGTAACTTGGAAATCATCTCCAAGTCCTGATGAATGTCCATCAGCAGTGATGCATTTGGTGGGACAGCCTTCCTGCTCCCAGGCTTCCCCAGACTCCTAACGTGGCCTTGGAGAGATCACTCAGCTTTTGCATGGGCAGGAGGAAATATTCTCCATGAGCTGCTACCAATTAAACATAATAAATGAATGGATATGTGAGTACCTGTTTAGACCATTGCAGTGACCACACTGATGTTACAGAGGTCCACCTGAGCTTTCTATCACAAATAAATTAATCAAGAACAGCTCATCTATATAAAAATGCTATCCCTGCTGTGCAGCCAGGAGCCATGCTGTCTGCATTATAGTGATTAGTCAAATCAGTTCTGTTGAAAATTAAAACTGCCTGAAGGCAGCTTTATTTCATCTAAATAACTTTTTCACATCTTCATAAAAAATGATAGAGAGAGACTCTAGGCATGCTACTGCTTTTAACTGATTTTATTTAAAGCAGATTTGTAACATCATTTGGACATTGGCCCCTTCTTTACATACACAAAGTAAATAATTCATTTTTAAATCCAGAGTTGCTGCTCAAACTAAATTAAAATCTGAGTTTCACCAAGTTAAAGTACAGGCTTAAGTAGTAGCTGAGACATTTAAAATCCTGATATTGAAATAGAAAGATATTAGAGAAATACTTTCCTCTGCATGAAACTCTTTGCCCTACATTTTAGCCAACTACAGTAGAGGTCTTTCAATTAATCCTCTTTCCTGGAGCTCCTTTCTAGTTGCAAGGGAGAGAGAGAGATGCCCCTAGAAGGAAGATTCATTTGACTTAACAGCTATCCTACAAAGCACAGCTTCTGCCCTCTGAAATGACCACTTCTAGAGGCAAGGGAGAGACACCCACTAGAGGATGCTTCGGACAAGATGTTTAACAGTAAAACAGCTAAATGTCTAGCCTACTCCCAGCTGTTGCCTCAGGATATTTATCACAAACATCCAAAAAACATCAGCTGATTAAACCTGGTGGCAAATGTCCGGGTGCTCCACAGCTGCTGGCAGGTGCAGAGGACGTCTGTGAATTAAAATCTGAGTTTCACCAAGTTAAAGTACAGGCTTAAGTAGTAGCTGAGACATTTAAAATCCTGATATTGAAATAGAAAGATATTAGAGAAATACTTTCCTCTGCATGAAACTCTTTGCCCTACATTTTAGCCAACTACAGTAGAGGTCTTTCAATTAATCCTCTTTCCTGGAGCTCCTTTCTAGTTGCAAGGGAGAGAGAGAGATGCCCCTAGAAGGAAGATTCATTTGACTTAACAGCTATCCTACAAAGCACAGCTTCTGCCCTCTGAAATGACCACTTCTAGAGGCAAGGGAGAGACACCCACTAGAGGATGCTTCGGACAAGATGTTTAACAGTAAAACAGCTAAATGTCTAGCCTACTCCCAGCTGTTGCCTCAGGATATTTATCACAAACATCCTGCAGATGTTTGACCTCTCAGTGCAGACCCTGACCTCTCAGTACTATCAAATATGGCTGTGGTCTGGGAGCAAAATTAGTAGCTGTAGACCTACTGGCTTCTCCATTTTATTGCTCTAAATTGCTCTAAGTACTCTGCTTGGAATGCCACAGTAATACAGATCTTATTACTGGGGCTTTATTAATCCCTTTTGGCAATTCCTTTAGTGCATTTTCTACCTTAAGACAGGTAGAAGCAACTGACAGTTGGCAGTTTTCAGGGAGTCTGTGACTCCTGAAGTGATCATTGTCAGTTGGTTCAAATTACAGAAATCCTTAGGCTATACTGCCAGTATCTGGATTTCTCAGGTAATGAGAAAAAAAAAAAAAAATCAAGGCTATTTTCTACTTTTCTCAGCAAAAGAAAAGGAAAATTTATCCCTGTAGGTTAGATTAAGAAAAAAAAAAAAAGAAAAAAAAAAAAAAAAAAAAAAAAAAAAAAAAAAAAAAAAAACAATAAAACAAAACCAAATTTCTCATTAATTTGTTTCATATGAGAAAGACATAAAAATCATAATTAATTATGTTGAATCTTTTAGATATGGTCTCCAGGACTGTGGAGAAATCACCAAGGTCTCAGCTTGCTCCAAACACTATCCCATCAACCCTGATTCACAAAGGCAGTCCAACAGAAGGAGTCCTAAAGTCATTACTGATTGTTCAGTTTTTCATGTCAAGTTACATTCTCTGAGAAATAAGTTTTAAACCCATAGCAGGGCTATAACATCACCATGAAGATATGCTGGCATGATTCCTATGACTGTAGTGTTGGAATGGAAGGATACAGCTCTTTAGGAAGGACAGGTGGGGGTAATAAGTGGATGGAGCTGCCTTTCTACATCAATGAGCAGCTGGTGCGCCTTGGGCTCCACATGGGAATGGAAGAGAGGACTGTGAGTTTCTGAGTGAGGATTAAAGGGAGAGCAGGGACAAGTGGTATTGTGGGTGAGTCTGCTACAGGCTGTAGTCTTCCTGACCAGGAAGGCTGAGCGGATGACGACCTCTATGGACAGGTAGGAGTGGCCCCACATTCACAAGCCCTGGTCCCCATGGGGACTTTAACAACAGTTCTTGAAGGGACAACACAGTGGGACATAACCTATCCTTTTCCAAGTGCTAGAGAAGCCTACAAGGAGAGGTGCTATGCTGGACCATTTTCTCACCAGCATGGAGGGAGGGGTTGGTGGAGAATGTGAAGATCAAGGGCAGCCTGGGCTGCAGAGACTGAAATAGCAAAGTCCATCCTAAGATACTCAGGAGAGCAGGGAGTTTGCACACCAAGCTCCCTAGCCTGGACTTTCATGGATGGCAAGAGCAACAAGAAAAGCTTCTATAGGCACAGTGGTGACTAAGTGAAGACTAGCGAAAATAAAGGTCCTGTCCAGAAGGAAATGGGAAACTGATTTACCTGGGATATAGAAAAGGCTGAAGTACTCAAAGTTTTTGCTTCAATCTTCACTGGCAAATGCTCCAGCCATGCTGCCCAAGCCACAGAAGGTCAAAGAAGGGACTGGGAAAATTAAGAACTTTCTACTGTATAAGATCAGATCTGAAACCATCTAATGAATCTGAAGGCATGCAAGTCCATGAGACCTTATGAGATGCATCCATGAGTTCTGAGGGAAGAGGCAGAGAAGGTGGCTAAGATACCACCCATTATACTTGAGAAGTTGTGGCATTTCAGTAGAGAAAGAGGGCTTATGTGAAAGATGGAGAGAAACTTTTTACCAAAGTCTGTAGTGACAGGACAAGGGGCAACAGTTTTATCCTAAAGAAGGTAGATTTGGATTGAACATAAGGAAGAAATTGTTCACTGTGAAGGTGATGAGACACTGTACCAGGCTGCCAGGAGAAGCTGTGCATGTCCCACCCCTGGAAGCATCCAAAAACAGTTTGGATGGGGACCAGGCCAACCTGATCTAGTGGGTGGCATCCCTGCCCACAGCAGGGGGATTGGAACTATTGGAACTACATGACCTTTAATTTGCATTCTAATTCAAACCATTCTATGATTCTAGGATAATAAGCCCATCAAATGACATTTATAAAAATTAAAAATAAATGTTTGAAACCTTTTTTGATTCTGTCATCTGACTTAATTATATTCTGTAATACTCTTCCAGCAATTTATTTAGCTACAAGCATAAACTATGAACCTGCTCACTGAAGAGCTCTTAATAAGTGCAAGCGACAGAAAGATAGAAAGACTGAGATTACCTGACCAGTTCTTTTCTCTGCAGAACACATAATTCTAATTTTAAGTCATAAGCGGTTTGTTTTTCCTTCACAATTTATTTTTAATCCCAGCTCTTTCAGCTTGATCTGTACAGATATAAAACAAGGCAGATGCATGAACTTCCTCCTTATTATTCCTTAGCATTCCATTTGAATATTTACTAGTAGAGAAAGTAAGAGCCAAGAATGAAATTTCAATGCAGGATTTCACAGCACTCCTTTGGAAAGATGATTAATAATAGTTGTCAAAAGTACAGGATATGAATCAGCCTCTATGTCCTAATGATTGGCTCTGTGAGAAAAAGAAAACATCACCATACCAGGGGAGAAAAGGTATTTATAAAGTGATTTAAAGCAATCTACTTGCTGATTTACTTAGCTAGGTAATCATTACAGTTTTGGTCTAGGGAAAGAAAGATTTCTGTCCCAGTTTAAAAATCTGAATTGGTATCTCAGAACACAACTTCTGAACAGGAAAAAAGATTTTGTCTTTGATTTATCTTAGGTCAATAGTGAATCTCTAATGAAACACTGCAAAATAGGTATTACTGTGCATACTGTGATACTGCAATTTGTGCTTGCTTTTCCTTTGGTAATAGGTCTTATCTAGAAAAAAAGTAAGGATGAACATATTCAATTAGTTTTCTATAATACAGTGTCGTTATTTAATTCTCCTACCTTTTTATCCATGTACGTTTTCCCAGTCATTTTTAGTTACTGCCTCCTGTGGGCTTGTGTAGCAGACATGCTGACTCCTTAATTAAAATTGCGTGCCAGGAAGTAAGTAACTGCCAGCTGAATGCTTGCCTCCTACTGCTGCATTCTGTCAGCTCAGGGATGGTTTTCTTTCTCCTCCCTTCTTATTATTTTTTTTAAGGAAATGCCAGTTTCTGTTTCTGAAATTAAATTTGGGGAAGTCTCTGAAATGCACTTAACCTGGTGTTCAAATCTAGAAAATGTTTTTTTTTGTATTGAAGAAAAACACAAGCACATTAGAAGGATGAAGTCAGTTTGATAAGTCTGAATAACCTAAGGAGCATGCAATTAGTACTGGTTTAAAAACACTGATGGACAAATCAGAGTGGTTTATGCTGTTCCCATCTGAGGACATATCTGCAGAACACGCCTGGAATTAAGCAAGAACTTTCCTCAGACATTTCTCTGTTATCCTGGTGGTAAAGTCCCATTCATGGAGGAATGAGAAGACTGGACACCTGCCTGAAGTTCCCCAGGCTTTGAGAAGAGATGCAAGACAGCAGTTGGTCTTCAAGAGCACACAGGTGGGGCATGCATGTCTCTGCAAAGCCAAGAGGCTCCCACACCATCCATGCTGCTGCCTAGGGCCAAAGGGCTGTGCCAGCACTCTTCTGGAGACTGGTGCTGCTTCTTCTCTGCTTGTGCATGAGCTCTGTCTAGAACCTTTCTCTCTGGAGACCAATCACACTACCTTTGCTCTCAGACAAGTCAGAGCAGAGAGTTGAAGGCAATTTCTCGGGTTGAAATGTTGAAGTCAGAATCATTAGGGCCCACACAAACATTTGTTGATTTTCACCATTGCTTCCCATGACATCAGCCTCAGGTAGTTTCTGATTTTGCTCCTAGGTGATTAAGTACAGAAGCCTTCTCTTAAAGAGGGGGAAATTTAAAAGCTTTGGCAAAAGTTCCTCCTATCCTTCTAGTTGTACCTTTTGTACATTCCTCACCCTGTCAATATAAACTCGCAGTTCCAAAGCATTCCACATATCTGCAGAGAGTTGAAACAGTCTGGTTTGTTTGCCCTGATAACTGGAATCCACATTTATGTTGGATGCCAGAGACCTCCAGGTAACTTCTGCTCTACCAGCTCCCAAGAATGGAGCTCCTGAGCAGCCAGAGGCCTCAGCAATTCAGTTCACATTCATGCTCTGCTCCACAGCTCCCAGGGAGAAACAAGAGCTTAGCAGCTGTGAGAGCTGGCTGCTGTAGCATTTCATGTCTTTAGGCTATGATTTTTTTTTTATTTATTTTTTTTTACAATTTTCTTTCTTTTTTCACTTACAGAGTGAAATTTTGACCCTAGAAAACCCAACAGGAAAGTTCCCCTTGATTTCAGCTAAGCTAGGATGTCAACTTAATATGACAAAATGGGGAAGCAAAGCAAAGGTTTTAGAGACAAGTAACATCTTTTATTGCAATAACTGACATACTTGGAAAAAAAACAGGTAAGCCTTTGGGCTTACAAGTTTTGTATTCATATTTCACTGGCTTAAATATTCATTTGAAGTTAAAATGTACATTAATATAATCTAAATATAGCAGGGCTTGTATTTTAACTCATACTCAAACTATTCACACTTTTCAGAACTAAATTTAGGCTTCCATTTTTGGGTTGAAACTGATAAACACAAAGCTCCACCACAACCAAAACACTGAAAAGGAAAATAAATTTTAAAAGCCCTCAAAGTGCAAATTGGAAGCCAGCTAAGGTCCTCATGTAGATTGGAGAGAAATGGCTCTCTTGTTCTGGTTTGCATTTTTCGTGTTTATTGCATGCAGGTAGGAGCAAAGATTGTGAGTCTTGCTGCATTTAAACCTTCTTGAGTTTGAATTACAGGGAGGAGAAAAGGAGCAGACAAAAACATAGATAAATACAAGATAAATTTTGAAAGAAAACTTCTAAAAACCAATCATGGTTGCTAAGTAACAAAAGCATACTTAACCTTTGCTAATGATTAACAAACCACAAAATTCACACAAGCCAGGAAACAAGTAGCAAAGGAGTTTTGTTTTGGGAGTTTTACAGGTTTTTTACAGTTTTTGCCCTTCTAAAATTTGCAAGGCAATAGGAGGGTGGAAATTACCAAATTACTGAGCTAAAGAAGACTTTGTTCCCCTGTGAAATACTAGCAAGAGATGTTTGTGTTCAGAAGATTTTTCCCCGAATGATACTCACCCTGAAATGAGATCTGAGCCTGAATGTACCAAGCTCACTTTGGGTAGGTGCCTGGTTTCCCAAGATTTATATCACCTACCCATCACTGCAAAGACATGGGGCATGACCTTCACTTTGACTGTTCAGAGGCAATTATGGTAAGAGTCTTTACAGGATATTTTCCCTGCTATGTCTTGATCCTTTTTATCCCAGCATGGGTGATCACAGATACTGCTTAACAAATATTATTTCAGTCCTTGAAAATCTTTTATTGCATCAGCTAAAGTTAAATCAGTCCATCTAATCTACATATCTCTAAATTCCTTTATAAGGCCTTTATCACTATGTTTTGCTAAATTTCTTACAAACTTCCCCCAAAGTAGTATATAAGGGATCAAATTAATTTCTCTTTAAGGGTTGGGCTGTTAGATAACTGAAGGTTGTACAGTGAGGTACAAGAGCCAGGCCATGACAATGCATTCTAGATATCCATGAGACTACAATTTAGTCTACAGCTACCAATGCTATGAGTGCAAGTTACTGCCCAAGTAGCTTTTGCTGCTAAAAATCTTGGGAAAACCAAGACTTTAAGAATATCTGTGTATGAATTACACACAATTAAGCCTAGCTAGATTTGTTTAGATTTATCCTTTATGTGTTACTCCTCCAAATCTCTTTTACATATCTGCCTGTTTGATTATGGGAGAAGCAATAACCTGTAGTTATGAAAGCAAAGTTTTCTGTCTATGTGATTGTAAGATCCTTGATCTTGGCACATTTCTGCTCTGTGATTCCATTTCTGCATCCAGTGAAAACTTTTACTGCTGCTGTTCTCTTGCCTATTTTTCCTTTCTGCCCTCATTACCAGGCAGTACATCCTCACAGGGTACATTATGTCACAAAAATAGATGATGTCTGTTCCTGTCAAACAGCCTTTGTTTGGAATGTCAAAGACAGGGCAGTAGGACAGAGCTTTCTTATTATCCCTGGCTCAGAAATTGATGCCACACACCTGTGTACTGGAAAACAAGATATTCAGTGAAACTGATTGGGTATTTTGGGAATTATGTCTTTTATTCACCAAAAAAATAACAATTTATTGAAATTGTATTCACCATTTTTGATCCAATTTCTTATATAAAACCAGAAATTACAGTTTCCCAAATTGAAATTATATTTAGCATCATAATTTAAGATCATGAGACAGATGTTAAAAATTATCTAATATGTAAAACCATTCAAAGTCAATTGGAACAGTATATCTTGATTGATGCAGACAAACTAACAAATACAAATATGATCAGTATTGTGCCAAAAACATTCAAAAAGACAAATGTTTACCCTAAGCTTGGAAAAGAAATTATTTTAATTGAATAAAAACATTTTTGGATGAAAAAGCTTACTTCTCAGAAAATTTGCAAGAAAATCCTGGCAGTACTTTTTCTCAAAAATGAGACAAACAGACTAGGAATAGGAATGCCAGACAAAGCACTAATGACTTTACAATTTAAGACTTCATTGGTTCTAAATTTAAAAGCGTATACTCTGGTAGATGGTGATTTAAAGCACCCATAGACTAAGATACTAAAGAGAATTTCCTCACTGATCTTCAGAAGATCCTTAGAAGATCTAGATTTGGAGGACGTACTGCATATCAGAGACCTAGATGGAAAAAGCAGTTTCCATAAATCTGTTCAATAGGACTAAAGTTTATTTCATGTATTTGTGACATATTCACATTAGATGCCTAGGCCTTTACCAATGTTGTGCTCTGTTTCTAACTAAGGGATTAAAAGACACATATCCTGTTGATGATTTATCAGGTTTATGCTAGAGATGTATCTCAGAATACACTGAATTCCCTGGTTGCATGTTTGCCATGTAGATTATTAAGGCAGGGTAGGATATCCAGTTTAGAATTAGAAGTGTACTCTTTGGTCACTTAAGTAAAACCAGATAATTTCTCAAGTGTGTTTGTTTTATTTTGAGAATAGATATGACCAAGATGACAATATCTTTCTCCAGTTGTTATGATGGTTCAAAGTGTCCCTCTTGCTTAACCCATGGTGCTGGTTAAACACAGCTGTGTATACTACTTACTCATCTCTGCAGAAATTATTAGATCTTCATGTAGCTCTAGTTATGACTATTCATAAATGAAAGAGTTTTATTACAACTTCCAATGTACTAAAATGCTTCCAATATAGGCAAAATGAAATTGCCCCAGGATTATGGATGCTGTCATAATAGCTTTGAAGCCATTGCCTTGCTTCATAATAATGTTCTTTTTGAAAGCAATCCTGCTCTTTTTAAGAGCATTAAACATCAAATTGATTCTAAATGCCAAGATCTGAAATCAAGAGGAGACTTGTAACAGATTAACTTTAGATAAACATTTTTGGGGTTCAAAAACTTCAGAGCCAACTAAATACACTCTCCTTAATAATATTTACAATTAAGAGGAGGAAACAGGAAAGAGAAGAAAAAAAAATGGCCACATCCTGATGGGGTTAATATGGTAGGCAGGATTAACAAGGCTGATGAAATTAGGTAAAAGAGTCTGCTACAAGCAATAAAAACATTTTTAATGGGTTTTCCTTTTACTGGGAAACATTATGTGAAACTAGCCAATGCACTGAAAAATGAAAGCACTGGTGGACTGGAGGAAGCATGATGCACCAGAAATGAATAATCCAGACATAATACTTTGTATGTTTGCAAAGTACAAGGAGACACAACTGAACAGAAATTTCAAGTGTCTGAAAATTCATGCAAAATAAGTCATCAGGTCAAAAGACTCTGCAGAAATTTTCTGTAGAAAATTATCAGTGCCATGGCTGAGATTAATCCTATAAACTTCTAAATAAAGCGTGGCTTTTTGTAGATGTTGATCTTCAGGATGTTAACCTACAGGAACTGTATAGAAATGCTTACTGATCTATACTTTAACACAGACCTTTTTCAAATGCCCCTCATATTTAAACTGTAGTTCCTCGTGTTTCTGACAGATATATACCAAGCACACAGAGATGCTGGGAGGCATGACACTGGAAGCCTACTTGAGCTTCCCTGCGCTCTTTCCTTGACACAGTCAAAATTTTGATATTTTTTATCTTTTATACTAGAAGCCTTAAATTTTTTAATAGAGTTTAAGATTTGTGTGTGTGTGTGTGTGTGCTTGCTCTTAGTAAGATGAAGTAAAAAAGGTGGAGGACAGTCAGACTCAGTATGATTGCCCCCCCCGTCCAGACCTACATTTCTGAGTGTGAATTACACCTCATTTCCCCCTTTCTGCCTGCCTCCTACACATACACACTGAGACACACACGTCTTGTTGTTGATCATTTCTAAACTCATAGCAACTATCTTAAATTAATTTACATTTTCAAGGGGCAGTTACTCTTATTATTGAAAGACACTTAGTTTTTCAAGTAAGTTCCGTCTTTACCCTTGCAGTGTCTCCACAGAAAGGGGAATTCTCTCCTCTGGCATAATTCAAAGTCCAGTGCTGCATCTAAGCTCAGAATTTAAATTGTCTTACATGACATTCCCTGGGTGAAACTCATTCATATTCTTATGAACAGTTTATTTTTCGATATTCTGTTTGAAATCTGGCATCAACTACCTACGTTCCTCATAAAAAAATAAAGAATTTGTTTTCAAGAACTGCTGCCAAAACTTTGAGCATTATGCAAAAGCAAGGAAAGTCTCTTAGAAAGCAGTAGAAAAGTTTCAGTATCTTGAGCAAATATCACCTGTGAGCCAAGATGCTGGGTCAGAGTGGACATCCGATGTACACTGGGAAATACATATTCACAGACCTGATAAAGAAAAGACAGAGTGATACTTTCATGCCTGACAGAAAATAAACAATATTTTATTTACAGAAGTTTAACTCTTTTATCACAAAAGAATTAATCAGCCTCTTTGCTACATGCAGTACTCAGAACCAATTTTTTTTTTGCTATGTGAAGATTCACATGTATGTCTGCACACAGTAAAACTCCCCCAAGATCAGATGTCTCTCCAAAATCATATTTCATTGCCAAAGCATCATGGCTACCGAACAGCTCAAACAGAGGCTGAAGAGGGGTAGACAGATTTATTCATTTGCCTATCAGAAGAGAAAATGAATTCTCAGTTCTATTGCCATTAGAAGTTCAAAGAGATTGTGACAGGTATATGCAGTTTTGAAAAAATAATAAATCTATTTCTTCCCAGATGCAGAATCCAGCTTTTTGAAGCTAGGACCAAAAAAACCCAGAGTGTACTGCATATAATCCAAATGGCCTGACACCCCTGATCTCTACTGAAAGACTGGATATGAAAAAAATGTTTGAAATTTTATTTGGCCTCTCTAGCTATTAATCATTTCAACAACTATAACACCTCAAGAGAATTTGACAAAGCAGTTACAAAACCACAGAGGTTAAGTATGAGATAAAAACCCCACACCTCTGTGGGACAGTGCTTAAAATGACCTTAAAGCACAATCCGGTACTTAAGATCAAATGATCCAAAGTGAGCTGCTACTGAATTTAAAATTCACTATAACCTTCTCTTTTGGCTCTGAAAGTTCTCCTGCCTGTGGAACCTGCCCCTTATCTCAGGGAGTGCTTGCATGGGGTGACTCTGCTGAGGGACTCTGAGGCACCCACCTGCAGTCAGGAGAGGTCTGCTGCCTTCCCAGAGCTGAGCTCCAGGAGGGTGCCTCAGCTTGTCAGGAGCACAAATTACTGTCCACTGTTAGTCTTTCAAGTAGGCATGACTCCAGCAGAAAAAGGTCTCCCTCTTAACCTGAATGCACAAAAAAACAGTTCCTTCACTAACTAAACGGCTGCTTACTGCGGGATTTAAGCTTGTTGTTTACTTCTGTAATTGCCATATCATTAATTGCTATCACATCCTATGTCATATCTGTGAATGCTTGGTGAGTACCCTTAATATTTATGCATATACACATATTCTTTCATCTTAGAAGGAGGACTGTTGACAGTCTTACATTGAACAACATTTTCCTTCACAGAAATAATTTCTTACACAGCTTAAGTGCACTTACTATGGGTTTAGAAAAAAAATGCCTATGCACTGCTGGTATTTTCAGAAATTGGATATAGATCAAATTCCTGGCAAATAAATTCCAAGCCACACATTAGTGTTCCATTTATTTTTGGCAATTGCAGTATATGATCTCCAGTATTCACTAAGGCTGGCATCTATTTTTTCGTGCTGGTGAGACTTTTGCTTCACATCAACATGTAGGACAACTGACATTTAGCAAGACTGGCCAGCTTTCTACAGATCTCTTCTTGCACAGACTAACTCAGTGTGTTCCTGTTATCTTGTCACTTTTCTACTGAAAACTTTTTCCTCATTTATACCAAAAAGACCCCAAGTAAATAGACTTTATTATTTTTATGGGAGAGCAGAATATTATTCTAAATCTTCATGGTGTATTTAGGAGTTACTACCCAAAATAATGTTGGAAAGCTTCATGTTTGAATTTTATAGCATGTCTTCTTTTTGTCATGTACAGAGTGAAAGATTCAAGCTATATCTTCATGCTATTAATGGTGTGACTGAAGCAGGCTAGAGACATCAAACTAGCCCAAATATAACTGTATAGGGGAGATATAACAAGCAAAAAAAGTCATAGAAGTAGAAAGTCAAGTCTTTAGCTTAGGTAAGAAATCAGAGCAGTTTCCCAGACTTTGGCTACACTAGAGCTGGTAGTTCAGAGGTGTATAACACATCTCCAATTGCACACACATAGCCAAAAAGCAAGGCTGAGTATGTCATCTTTCTGACGGGAAATCATGTCACATCTCAAAAAAATTTTACCTCAAAAAGCTCTTTGCAAGCACTTTAGGTATTTCTATTAATTCATCTCTGATTAACCTATTTCTGCATTGTGACTTTGGAGAACCGATCTTTGCTTCCCTGGTTATGTCTTTCCTGTCCTGTAAAGTGGAATAATAAGAACTATATAAAGCATTCCAAAACCTAAGAGTGAAGGAAGTACAGAAAGAAAAATACTGTTATTTCTTCGCCTTATCTACACTATATCTCTTCCTCCAAACAGCATTTTGTTCTAAACAAAAGAAATTCATCAGAAGTTCAACATCATCCTTGGCCCATCATGTTTCTATGGTTACAGAGCCAGTGTTTTTCATCTGTAGAAACTAGCAAGAATTTTCCATTTTACAAGACTGTTGTGCCCTATCTCTCTGACCCTCCCTTATCAAGGACAGGTTATTCTCATTTTGCCAGCCTTGTCAAGCCCTGCACTGAAAGCATCTCCCAATCAGACTGCAGGAGAAAGCTTTTAAATACACAGTAGGCATTATTTGCAATAACACCAAGAAATATCATCACTAAGAAATGGAAATGTAAGAAGGAACGTTAAACTTTATCCCTGAAGGCTTATCCAATCTCTACTTTTCTACAGATCAGACAGGCCTTGGCATGATGGCAGGGACATGATCCTCTGCCTGCCAACACTGCATGCCTTGGCCTCTCTCTCAAGCCTGTTGCATGGCTCACGTCAAGACAAGCCACCAGGCTTCACCTCCGATCCAGTCCAGCTTGGATATTTCCTCATGGCATTTGATTTTGTATATTAAGCCCAATACAATGCATACACAAGCATATATATCTCTATACATGCATATGCTGTCACAGTAGATAAGCAATATATGTAAAGATACAAACATACACACACCTCTACTGCACAAACTACCATGAGGCAGTACAGATCCCTTTTCTCACCCCAACTTTTCTACAGTAATAGCACATGCTTATAGATTAAGCTTAAGCTTCCCTTAAGCACAAGTTTACAACTCCCTACAATTCCCTTAACATCCTCTTGAAATATTAATTTTTTTTCTCTTCTCTATGCCTCTATGAAGAAAAACAACCCTCCCTTCTCAGAAAAGAAGCAAAGCCCACCCCTTCTCAGAATAACATTAGAATATGGCTGATTCTGAGTCAGTTTCCTCTTTATTCCCCTGTCCTGACCAGTCTATTCCTCATTTGCATTCCTCTCCTTCAGTCATGTGTGGGATTTTATCTGTTGCTGTAACATTAGTGAAAATAACCACATAAAACTTCAAAGTTAGTTTGGTGCATGACTTCTTGTAAAAAAACCCTTTAACAGAATACTGATTCCCTGATCATTCCCAGTCTTCTTCCTTATTTTCTTCTGGACTCTTTCTAACTCCACAGGGAATGACTAGGGCTTGAGGAACCTGGAAGAGCTCCTGAAAGAAAAAGCCTAGGAAAAGTATATAGCAGAATATCCTGCCAAATTTCATGAGAGAGAATGGAAATTTTCTGAGGTTCATTAAAGGCAACTTCCCAATGTCAAATAGCTCTTGCTTTGCTTTTCTACCGTGGATCAGCACACACTCATTTTGAACCTTTTTCATACGTGCACAGTATTGCAGAGTAAGGAGTTCTGATCTGGTTATTTATGGCATGAAGCACCCTGTACTTTTGTTTGACCTCATACTTAGCTCTATCACACGATTTCTGAGTGCACAGTTTTTGGACTATATGTTCAGTGCTACCATGTGTGAATTCACAGTGAAGAAAAGAGAAGGATTAAATCATAGCCAGCGTGCAGCTCCAAATGATTGGCACAAAGGTTCAACTGGGCAGAGGCTGGCACAATCAAGATGTCATTAATTTAAGTGATAGATCAACTAAAATTCACAGGAGACTGAAGTGTTATTCATGTTTTTCCTCTAGACTACAGAGTTTAGAAGTAGGATAAATATTTGATTGTGACAGAAGGTTTACCAGGGTGACATATGCCAGAAAGGGGATAAGAGGTTGACAGCAGGAGTTCCTCTCCATGGCCTGCCTCTCAAAAGCTGTTGATTCAGCACAATAACTAAATCCAAGTCTTCCACTCTAGGTCTGGTTATGGTTAAGTCGTATTTTTGTGCCTCATTTAAAGCTTAACTGCAGTTTTAATTAAAAAAAAAAGTTTGACAATTAAGTGGTTGCCAATTTCTTCTTAATCATTACATTCACCAAGTACTAGAGCTTGCTTGCCAGCATTTTGAATTTTCTAAGTGGAAAGAAGTAGAGAAAATAGATAAGATGTCAATTACAGTGAATTGCAATTAAGATTATTGGCAGACAAAGACCCTCAGGGATCTAGAGTCCCACATAGCAGTAAGCTTGATAATCAGATGGTCTAACCTTGCACTAAAAAAGAGAATGTGTCATGTTATGCAATATAAATTAATCATTTAAAAACAAAGTTTAAAAGAAAAAATGGATAGAGAAATACGCACTCAAAATCCTCTCAGTTTTCCTTGTCTTTGAAGAGACAATCACTCCTCTGATCACAGGATTCTTGACTACATCCAGAGCAGAGAGCCCAGGAGCTCCTGGCACACACAAACTATGTCCCAGCTCTGTGACGGGGTGCTCCTGCCTGTAAAACAGGCTCAGACTTCCCTACTGGATGTTTTTCAGACTCCTCAGGTTGGTTGGACAGGATTTGCTGGGCAGCCGTGTGGGGTTGCTGACAGGATCTGCATGTCAAGAGACACAACAGCACATCCCCAGCAGAAAACAGATGCTGCTTTTTCCTTCTGTCATTAAACCACAGCAAAAGCAGCTAGCTGGTCTAATACATAGATTATCATAGCAAAAGACATATCTAAGGAATGATCCTGAAGATGATATCAGAAGGTAGGGAGGCTCCCTGGATTGCTAACTTCTGTGGCAAATCAATTCAGAAATTACTGATGACAGAGAATGAGAGAGAGAAAAACCCTGCCCTCTGATATTAGAGGTAAGAACTGCCATTTAAAGACAATGACAATCTTTCCACCAGCCAGATATTGTGGAACAGCACTCATGTCAAGTTAGAAGCATGAAAACAAGATTTCTCTGTTCTCATTTCTTCCCACCACATCTCTCAAACAATAATGAGGCTGAGGGGAATGGGAGTCACTGTAGTTTTACCAGCTGTAAAACAGTCACACCAGCAGATACCATGAGGTTAGACTAGATAAGCCAGTCCTGGAAACAGGATTTCTATCCTTAACTCTGTAACCACCACTGAGGCTTTGTCATGGTTATGCTGAACTGCCTTTGCATTTCTTATTCTGGAAGGGGTGAAAAAAAAGAGAGCTGTACCCATTTTCCTACTGCCTAAGGGGCAGTACAGGTCAGAAATACTCATAAGACAACCATATTCTCCCTTCCCTTTAGCATGGAGCTGTATCAAGCTGTGCAGTAATACCTTCTTATTCGCTATAGTCTCCTTTAAATTTAAAAAATTAATTTCTTTCAGTATTCAGAGTCCCATCTGCTTACTCACGGGACAGGAGAAAACTGACATTCTTTAGGCAGCAATAAACCACCAGCACATTTCAGAGAACAGCCATAAGGTTTTATTGTGACTTCTGAATTATACTATATTATACTTCCCAATAGTAAAAGAAATTCTGCCTGCAATTTTTTTCTGCTGACATTGTGTGACAGGGACCATACAAGCAAATAGCTTTTATAGACAGCCTGATAGATGATATAGATAAAATAGTAGAGATGTAAGTTCACTTTAGCTTGTGCATCAATAAAATCCACCACTGGATTCAACTAGCAGAAAATGTATTTTTAGTGAAACATAAAGTGGAAACAATAGACCTTGAGATCCAAAACTAAGATGCATTGCAATAGAAAGTGCTGTTTTGGTTCACAAAGACACTGCCCCTTTGTCATTGCTTCAGTGGTTATTTGAAAGAATAGAGTTCAGCACCCTCAGAATAGAAAGAACGAGAAAACCTGGCAATTATACCTAATAATCTTCAAGGATGACAGCTGCTTTGGCATACCTGGCACATTGTGACTGCCAGCATCAGCTGCAGAAAATGGAATTGTGGAGGTGACATCTGCATCCCAGTGGCTGGTCCTGGGCCGCATGCTCAGGGGGTAACTGAGAGCCACGGTGCCTCAGGTGTAGCTGGCACTAACCCTGTACTTTCATACTCTCTGAAAAACCCCAGCCCACAGTGCAGGGACACCCTTCCTCAGCCCAGGCACAGTGATGGGTGCTGCCCAGTGCAGTCAACATCTACTACTTTGAATGAGATTTTAACTTTCAAAGACTCATTATAGATTTAGACAGCTAATTCCTGTTGTCCCCAAACTACCAAGTAACTTTAATTTTTTTACTGAAATTTATGACACTGCTCTGCCTTGGGAAGTGATATGACTGTCAGACTTATGCTGGTGGTCTCTTACAATAATACCATGTAGGAGTGACAGGTTCACTTAAATAGTATTAGAATAAACTAGAACAGCAATGTTGGGAATTGGTTGGAATTATACATTATGTAAGTGTGGTTATTTAAGTAAACTTAAATAATATTTAAGTAAACTTGGAAATAAAGCATATAACTTAACTTTGGAAATAAAGCATATACAATTACCTGAAAGCAAATGCAAGTTTTCCCAGTAATCACTAAATTATACTTTCAGAGGGACAAGACAAATTCAATTTTAGAAAATCACTGTGGTAAGAAAAAAGAAATTATGCAGCCCATGAAGTTATTGTAGTGGATTTTCCATTATTTGATCTCTTTACATTCAAATTATCATTCAAAAAGAGACACTGTAGCTTAAAGAGAAAATAACTGATTAGGTGCCAAAATTAGTTCCTGAATTTTTAAATTCTTATGTGCTCTAGTAAGTCAAGTGGTTAAATTAATTGATCACCATGTCTCTCTACAACTGAAAATCTATAAATTGCCAAGCAAGCTTAGTGATGTTAGTGATATACATAGACTACAGACAAAAGGGTTGCAAATTATTAAGACAATTATTTCAATAATAATCAATTCTACTTTGAAAGTACTCTGATACTGAAGTTGAGATCTCATCTTTCCATTAAATAATAATGTAGGAACTTAGAAAATAGAAAACTATTTTGCTGTAAGTAAAGTGGATAAAATAATGCAGACAACAGAAAATTAAGTAACAGCAATATTTAAAGACTTTACTCATTTTAGTTCTGATCAAAAGGTTTTAAGTCCTAAATTGCATAATGCTCCCAGTTATTTTTTCATCTAACTCCTATTGTGCACAGGATGTGAATAAAAACCTGCCTGTAAACTTTAAACCACAAGCATCAAAAGGGATACTGTAGTTGAAAGTTTGCTCCATAAGTATTCATAAAATTCTTTAATCATCCAGAAGTCAGGGAGTCACCAGGGTAGAGCACTTACAGAACCAACTCAGAGTTAGGCTAACTAATTAGGTCAACCAACTAATTTACAGCATTATTTAGAGAACTGCATTATTGTCTGGAGTTCTCTGCTCTTTTCTCTTGGTGAGACACCTAGAGTACCAGCTTTTAATTTAGATCCCCAAATGAAGTTTTGTATTCCTGTCATGTTAAGAAGATGAAAAAAATACCTTTTGAAAGGGATTTGAGAAAGAAGTGGGGAGAGGGAGATTAAAGAAGTTTTGAGGCAAGCCAGGAAAGCGATTTTCTGAAGCTTTTCAGACAAGCAGGATCTAGTCTTGTACTTAACCTCAAAGAGAGAAAAAAGCAAATTTTGAAGACCATAGATGTGTTTGAATGGAGCTATAGAGGACTTGATTGCAAAAGACCTTTAAAAGGTGTGTGTGTACACATATATATATATACACATATATATATATATGTATATGCAATTATTTATCTAACAATCTAACAAAATCTCAGGAATGTGTGTGGAATGTAGATAGCCTCTCCAAAGTTAACACTGAATATAGAATATTATTATTCAATACCAGAATATGCTTCGAGTATTGAATACAGCTTTCAACTTCAGCCCTTTTCTTCCAAATTCTATCAAAAGAGAGAAAATATAATGCAATTTTCATAAAATAGCTCATCCCAGACTAGCCAGGTTTTGAAAAGTTTTTAAAATAAACATTTTAAACTTTGTTTTATATTTTTCTGAAAATTACAGTAAGAAATGGCATGATAGTGGAAATTTATTTAAATGCTTTAGCTAGCTGAACATAATTCATAATGACCTGTACATTTTTCTGAAATTATATGATAAATATCTTCTTGGAAATGATATTAGGAAAGCAGGGACCTATGAGATCCAAACTAGGAGCTAGTTATTACACTGAAAGCAGGTCAAAGTCAAAGCCATCTTCTGGCTGTAATGAATAGTAGTTGATGACTTCAACACAGGAACCAACCACACCTGTCACTGGCTTACCTTCTTTGGTCACCCAAAAAAAGTCCAAAGTAGGTACCTGTTCTCCTCTAAAACAGGACTGTCCTCTCAATGATCTGCGGAGGTCCAGACAGTGGGCAGCAGGCACAACAAAACAACAAAAGCTGCAGGCACAACATATGAGCCTTGCTATTACCTCCTTCAATTTCTCAAAAATTGGGTTTTTTCTTTGCCACCAGCTATCACCCCTGAAAGCTCCTTCATCTGGGAGTTTATCCCTCTCTTGAGTCCCTCAAGATACATTTGTCCAACTGAGAGCTAGACAGTATCAAAAACATCCTGTCTGTCCTTCTGATAGGTGAGAGAGAGAGAAGAGCACCCTCCTTATTATGCAGTGCCTTTTTGCTAATCCTTGCTAGCCCACCTTGACCAGATGTGCCAACAAAAAATACCTCTACTCATCCTTGTATTAGTCCACTTAAAGCTTCTGACTCTCTGAGGCAAGAGACAATCTCTTCTCCCTGGCTGGAGAGACAGAGCCCAGAAATCGTGTGTGGCAGGTTCCCCGCTGTGTGTCTATCCCACGTGCAAGGGCAGACTGTGGGACTGGCAGCCTCCCCTGTGCTTTTTCTTCAATGGCTGCAGCCTCCAAACAGCTCCTGAGATTTGTGCTGAGAGCTTTTGCTGCCCCAGGACTTGACCAAGACTTTCCACAGGGCTGCCAAGGTTTTCAAACAGCCACGACTCACAGTCACGACGGTAGAAAGGTGGTTTTCCTGCTGAATGCAGTATGGGCGCAGCCTCTAGTGCTGCTGTTGAATTGCTCTCTTCTATGGAGTGTACTCCATTCACATCCTTATCTCAATGGACCTCAGAGAAAATTAAATGCCTCTCAAACTAGCTCTTTCCATCCCTCTCTCTCCATGTTCACGCTTTCTCCTTTGGTCGAGCTTGTCAGATCCATGTAAAGTGGATAGTCACAGTTTATAGTTTACAGCATGGTTTTTTCTTCTACTCCCTGCCCTACCCCAAAAAAATGCAATGACCCCTTAATTGGTCTGTCTTATGTGTACAGCTGTATATTATACAGCTTTACAATTTTATTCATAGATGAATTTGTTGTCCTGCATCTGCCATTAAAGTATTATGCAATTCTGTTACCTCCAACATAAATATAAAAGAATTTATTTGAGTGGTTTTGCACTATTTAGTGCATGTCCTAGAAATCATTTGTTTCTATTTGAGAAATAATGAAAGTACATAGCAGATATTATCTTGAAAAAAGGGATAAACATGTACTTAAATTATAGTACTTTTTAAGATAGTAGTTATTAATAAATTAAACAGTCTGATTATAATAAATACCTTAGAGATAATTCAATAATAGTTATTGATAATCATTACACAATTAAAGGTTTTTGTTGTTTATGCATATACTTATATATTCATCAGTGACCACTGGGTTTAAATTACTTCACTGCTAATTGCATTCACCCTTCAAGCAACTTTGTCTTCCTTTTTCTACCATTATTTATGCAATATATACTTTCTACCATTTATTCAATTTCCACAACACTTTTCAGCTACTTTCTGCACTTTTCAAATATTTTTCAATTGATTCCCTCTAGGTCAGACATTTAAAGACCTCATCCTGAAAAACTAAAGCCAAGCTGAATATAATTAATTTACCCCAAAAAGGCCAGCAGAATCCCATTCACATAAAAATTATTTCCTTCTGGCTCCTGTTTGAATCTTGGTATTTCTGAAAATCACTCACAAATACAGAAAGGGGAGACACAGAGAGGAGCAATACCAAGAATGGAGAATTTTTGCAAAAGCCCCACCCACTGGCACAACCTGTGGTTGTGCAGGAAAGCAGGGCTGGCAAAATGCCATGCTGGAAAGCATGCCTGGGAGGGCTGGTGTGACCTGCTGCTGCTGGGAGGCATCCATCAAGCTTTCACACAAGCCACACATCCGCTTAAGACACCCTCACCACCACTGGAGAAGCAGGGCTTAATTCAATCCCTTATCTATCCTCAGTAATGCAACTGGAAATGTTGCTTTTCTTCATGTTTTCCCTCTGACATTTAGCACTATGATTTATGTTTGGCCTTCAGCTTGTATCATCTCTTTTCAGCAAATCCATCCTCTACTTTCCTTTCTCTCTTTTTTTTTTTTTTTTTTAAGCTTTTCACTTCAGATCTTAGTAGTTAAACAGAAACCATACCTAGCAATTCCTCTTTGGATTCTTCTTTCAAGGAGGACTTGCAAAGCCCCATGCTTGCCTGCAAGTGCTTATGCCACCCCAACAAAGTCCCTCCTGAGCAGCACTGCTTACTGCTGACAGCACTGTTCTTGCATGAATCAGAGACATGTGGAAAGAAGCAGGGTGCTAGGATTTGTATGAATATTCAGCTTAAATATATGTCTGAAGCCCTCATTTCTATAAATAGAAAAGACTACCAAATATCCTAATAAAAAATAAAGGTATGCGTGTGGTTTTCTGTGAATTGTTTGGCAATCTCACTTCAAGTACTTACACTTGGCGATGTTGTTGCTGCTGACTGCAGCAGATGGCTGGGTTAAATCTTTTGCCCTTTGCACAGCAATGTTTTTGCTATTGTTGTTTGATGAAATAACTGGCTTTCAAAAGCAATTTTAATTTAACTAATGTACTCTTTGGGAGACAGGTGAAATTTATAAAAGTTTGTTGAAGCAAAGTGTCTGGTCACAGACACGCATATTTAAAATGAGGGACATGTACAAGGCAATTTGGGTAGGATGTTCAGAACAATGGCTTGAAAAAAGCTGCTGTTTATAAATGGCTATTTACATAATCTGCCATTTCTATTATCTGCAACATTCTGCACAACAAAATTACTGCAAGCAAATGAAATTTAAATGTCACTAGATGAACTAATCTTAGCTAAAGCATAAGAAATTTAAATTAGCCCATCGTTAAAGCAGCTTGCATGACACCCTTAGAGGATGAAGTAATCTTTTCAGCTGGACAAGGATGGTGGCTCAGCCCTTATTTTTGCTAAACTGGTAATTTGGCTGCAATCTGAAGATGAGAAGTCTCATTCTTGGAAGGCATCACTGTCCTGCCAAAATGACACACTTCTCACATGGGTGATCCACCTGCAGGTCACCTTATGTTTCAGTTTGAACTGTTGAACAACAAGGCTGTTCCTGTTTAACCGTGCAATGTCTGATATTGTCACTTGTGGGACAGCTAACCAGGAATGGGCATTATGGATTCAGTCCCTATGAGTGTCTTCTGATCCTGATTCAGCAAAACATTTAAAGCTAAGTTAAATGGGAACCATATGAGTAGTCTGACAGAAACTCAAGAGTACTTTATGCTCTTCAAAATAAGCACATGCTTACAGTCTTTGCTGAATTAAAGCAAGAATGAGCACAACTTTGTGGGAATAAGCCTTTGGTTTGCCCTGTTAATAACAAGACCCTTGTTTATCACTTTGGGTCCCAGGATGCTTTCTGAATGAGCTCACACAGTACCTGTACCAGTAACAGCAGTGTTTGGGGACCTGGAATAGACAAGACAACTCAAAGTAAGGTATGTGCTCTGATTAGCCATCAGCAGTCTTTGCAGTGGAAGTGATTTTTACTGAAACGTAGTGAGAAGTCCTCTCATGAATAAACAATAACACATATCTGTGAAGGTTGTGTGGGGCAGAAAGAAATAGGATGATGCTGGGCCCTTCTCCCCGCCTTATCAATGCACATGTTCTAGCTGCCAAGGGCACTCAACTGCATCAGCCGATGTCCCTAGCACAATATGTGCACCCTTCAAGATCTCCTCTTCCTGTCTTTCTTCATCTCCAGTATCATGAGCCACATGAAGACCCTGTGAAACCTTGCTCCTGCACCACTCCAGAGATGGGCACTTGCCCACAAATCCATGAGGTTGCTATAGGTAATAAAATCTCTTCCTTACATCCACTGTGGCCTTATTGCTGAGGAAGTTGAGAGGAAGATCTGGCTCTCAGGCTGCAGTGCCTGCTTGTGTACACTCGGCACTCATTGCAGAAGCACATGGACCACAGGAGGCTCAAGCACAGCCTTTCTCTCAAAGATCTCGCACAGATCAGCACAGCCCAGCAGCTGGGTTCAGCTGCAGCCAAGAATCACACCTGTGTGCGTGTGCCCCCAGCTCTTTATCTTTGCACCCACACTGCAGTGCAATTTGCCCAAACCCAACTCAACCCAGGTGACACAGTGCAACTTCACATTAGGACAGGGGAAAGGCACAAGAGAGAGATCTTTCCATTTCCCAGGTCCAGCAAGTATGAACTCCATTTCTGCAGACGTTGACCACAGTTCTTTTTGCCTCCTATAGAGATCCTTCAATATGCATGTGTTATATCACCCCATACAAGTCTTTTTGTAATGGGATCTATATTTGACAATGATAAGTGTGGCAATAACGATGATACAAAAGATTACACAGAAAACTACTATTGTAAAGAGATGCACAAACACCTTATGGTCTAGGATGAGAAAAATGACAGAGGAAATTCAGTGTAGGTAAATTAAGAGATGTGATGCAAATAAGCACTCCTTATATTATATGTCTAAAAAATATGAGCTTCAAAAACACTATTTTCAAGCAACAAAATTTGGTGTTATACTAGCTAGCCCTGTGATTTCTCTGTCTTTAGAGGACCAGTTCCCTAGGGAGGAATAATATTTTTGTTATTACATATAGTTTTAAGGAGCACATTCTAAAATAATTTGTTGTAAGAGCATTACAATTATATTCAAGAGGTTTGTATTTAAATTTATATAGTGAGATAAAACAGATGCAATATTTTTACTGGATTTTTTTCCTGCCATTTTTTACTTCTTGTCAGGTTGTTTGTAAAGATGATGGAAAATTCCTGAGGGTACCATAATTGTGTTTCATAATATAATAATTAAATGTGCATGACTTTAAAAATGGAGAAATCTTTGGGGATATCTTCCTTTTATAGACTGTGCTATTATCACAAAAACCAACAGTCATGTATAAAATTAAATAATTAAATGTCAAAAATTGCTCCTGTTGTTAATTTCTTCCACTAACCATGTCACCATGATTTGTTGGTACATATTTTTACAACAAACACAGAGCATACAGAGAAAATGTACTTACAAATTATTAGTATTTTAGCCTAAAAATACAGAAATCATTCCTTTTAGATAAAAACTTCTAAATGTTTTTTTTTAATTTTTTTTTCCTTGTATTGACTCAGGCAGCAGTACTAAAGCAGCATAACTGAATTGTGCTTTGTTTTTCTGCAACTGTACTGTAGGACTAGATGACCTCCCAAGTCCCTGCCAAGCTGAATTACTCAATGGCTCTGTGATCATTGCCCAAGAATAAGGTTGTGGCCAATTTTAAGCTGCTCTGCCACTATTCCCCAAGTGGTTAAATACACACTTTTCAAGAGAGAATAAAAGGACTTGGCCAATATTTTAATTCCAGCCCCAGCACTATAACAGAAGCCTGAAACCAATCTGAGTCTTACACCACTCTATCTCCACTTACTGTGTCTGCCTTTTACAGTGGCATTAGTGTGAAGTTAATCATGCCCTCTATTTTAAATTGTCATGCCTACAGCCAAGGCCCAGGGATACAGATCAGCCAAGAGGGAGAGGGACAGCATCTTCTAAAGCAAACTGAGAAGTTTCTTCCATACCCTGTTCCTAAGCTGGAAACTGAACTTTCCAAGACTGAGATAAATAAAACAAGGAATGTGAGAACCATAAGGACTCTGGCAGAGGAGGTCCCCTGAATGATGCATTGTTGTCTGGTCTCTGTGTCTTGTCCAGTCCTGCACTAGAAAAATTGTCATGTTACAGAAAAGAGTGGTAAAAACCAGTGTCAGAGGAACTATAGCCTTCCTTTAGTTGAACTATACCACAAAACCAAAATAATACAGCTATTAGCCAGCTAAATGATCAAAGACTCTATTTATGTATAATGTTTATAAGGCTTTAGTGTGACAAAACTCAGTCCACACAGTTTGTCCGGCTTAACATAAAGTCTATTAGGAAACACTTATCTACATCCTCATTCATTTGACCTGCTTGACCATGGTAAATGGACACCTCTGCCTGTCCACATGTAATGCACCTCTGCAGCAAAGGTCTTTTCATACAATGAAAACATTTAATAATAAGTGCATTAAAAAGTATTAAAAACTAAGGGAGGAAAGAAGTCTTAGAAGAATACATGGGGACTGTTTACAGACTCACACTAGAGTAGCAAGTTTCAACATGTGAGCCCATACAAGCATAAGGAGTTAGAATACATAAAATACATATGTCTCAGAATACCATATTAATGGGTAAGTAAAGCCTAAACATTTAATTCCAGCAAAGTAAATCAAAGGACGGCAGAAGATAAAGCTCTGTCTCTTCAAAAAGAACCTGATTCATTAAGAAATGAAATGTGAGCTAAACAGAAAGCTTTCTGATGAAGAAGAAGGGAACAGGCATCCATTTACCAGACTATTAAAAAAAATTTAGAAACTGATGGCTAATTTCTTTCTTCACTTTTGTCTCTGTAAACTCAAAGAAATGCCCTAAATTTCAGTGGAGCTGCTCCAAATTTCTAGCATTTTTAATGATGTCTGTCCTTTGTCAGAAAGATCAATCTTTTTCCTAAACTCTGAGTGCTATTGTCTGCTTTTCAGTGCTATGGGAGTTTTTAATAAGATTAGTATTTTATCTCTTGATGTTCTTTTTAATATTCCAGGCAACTAGCTAGTTTCTGTAATGTTCTGTGTGGCTGCCTCCATAAACTGTCCTTATTCTGAATTCACTGAACAGGTGTTACTTTTATACACCTGCAGATGGTAAGGCTACCAGAAAGCACATCACAGCAAAGCTAAATAGCATTTCTGACAATACAAAGCCAATTTCTCATCCAGCATACATCTATCATGAGCAACTTCAAAATGAGCAGGCTCCAAATACCAAAGTGGACTTAGATGGAGCAGTGGAGACACAGAGTTCTGAGGGGTAGTCCAGAAGTCTCACACTTTCTGCAGAAAGACATGCTTTTGCTGTGTACACAGGAAGGAATAATACAAGACCCTCATGAAAAAAAAAAACCACCAAAAAAAATCCCAAAACCAAAACCAAAACTAACCCCGCAAAACTACCAAACAACTTCCCAAGAAAATACTCTCATTAAAAAAGCTGGGTTTAATTTTGGTAAAAGGGCTTCTTGGGGATTTCCTAAATTATTTCATTGCTGTATTTTGGGTATATTGAGTTGTAAAATTAAATAAAAAAGTTTTTAATGTGGTTTTACGAGAGACAAGACGAGGCTGTGACATAAGAGGAAAAGAATTTTTTTGTTATTTTGATGTATTGTCTGTCTCTTCTGGTTCCCACCAAGCATCTAATAATCATCAGTTTTCATTACCCAATATCTTAACTGCTGGCCCTCATAAGCAGTTTCACAGAGTCAGCCCAATCCAAAAGCTGCTATGGCATAAACTCATTCCCTTGGTTTTGTGCATTTTTGCATTGAGGGATGACCGATTGTAGTGTCTTAGAGATGTGCCCTTTGCCTCCTCCCCACCACAGTTCTGCTCTTAGAGGCACCTGAGTTCAGGCAGGTTACCTGCACTACAGAAAACTGAAAACAACAGTATCTAAACCTTTACTGGCAGCTTTCATGGACTAAGATTCTAAATGTGATGAAGAACAGGACACAGAGATTATGGCGTTCACAACAAAATACAATAAAGCTATGTCAGTCTGAAGCAAATCAAATTGCAGCACTATTGCATGTAAAACCACAAGAATTGCACTTTGGACTTAGGAATTTTTAATAATACCTACAGCACAGGGTAATAATTTTGAACTAAGCTTAACTAGTAGCCTCCATGACTCTAGTTTCTACTTGATATCTGCCAAGAAAAAAAAAAGCAGATAGGTATTAACAAAACCTTAAAACATCTAAGCAAATAAAATTATAAAAATTGAATATAGAAACCTTAAAAGCAAGATATACAGAAGATAAACAGCTACTGATTTAATTACTTAGGTTCAAGAGCCAAGAAATTTAGACATTTTTATTTTTAGAATATGCCACCAACAGATCAGGCCTGTGCTTAATAAAATTACAGCATACTGCATTTTTTATAGACCAATATGTCCTCATTCTTAACCATAGGAAAAATTTTCATTGTTTTAATGATCAGAGACAAGAAGCACCTTTTTGTTCCAAAATAAAACTACAGTGGGATTGCACAACCCTGTTTCTCTCATGCTCTTTGACACAAGCTGATAGTTTGTCATTGACACAGCTAATAGGTATGATTTGCCCTAATGGCAACACTTTGCATCAGAGATCAATCCTTCTATCTACAGCTGAGTTCTAAGATACAGCATGGTTTAGTACAAATTAACATCTACATGGCTGTTCAGGATTAAAGCACACAAAGAATAAAGTCATAGCCACTGAGACTGCAGGAAGACTTTGGGGAGAGAATAAATGTATTTACTCAAGTTTGGATTAAACAGGATACATGATAAAGATCTTCATTTCTGTTGTTTTTTTCAAAAGAGATGTAAATGACATTACTTCATTTCTTCATTATCAGCCTTAGATTCAAATGTATTTTTATTCATCAACTGACAATGATATTTGTTTTGAGTTTTCTACTAACACAGGCCATAAATCTTTTATTCAGCATTCTAAGGCTGTAAGAGAATTGAGAAAAATAATAAAGGGCAGCCTGGCCATTCACAGCTGGTATAGTTTGTCATGAAAGTACCAGTTAAGAATTCCAAGTGGATTGTCAGTTACATTAAAAATTTATTAACTAAAAGTTCCTAGGAAAGAAAGGAGAGAGGAATAACCTCTTGATTTACAAAGGTACTGAATCTCCAGTATAATGCACTAGAAATCTGGAAGAAATAGATTCTAAGTATTCCAACCAAATAACCTTAGTAATGGAAGTATATGGCAAAATGAACCTTCCTCATTACTTGATAATAAACACTATACAAAGAAAAAACCTAGCTTAATTCTGATTGGACTCTTAGGTCCTGAAAACTGATACATTATTCATCAAGTCCAGTTGGAAACTACTCTGGATCAGTACACAGACTTGAATGTACAAGGCAGACTGTGCAAGTACTTACATTCAAGACAAATTTGCATTTATAAGCAAGTCCTGAATATGCATAGATATGAAAAAAGGGAGTTCCATGTTCATGTACTATTTACTTAACAGACAAATGCAACACTATTAAGGTGTTTATCCGACAAAGGTTAGTTTTGCCACTCTGTTAGGGGGCGCATTCCTACACAACACCAGCTACATTCAGTAAGAAGATGTATTATATAATAACTACTTTATTAGGTAAGAATAAGAGCATATAAAGGGAAAGGAAGCATTAGTATCCCAGTTTTACAGAGCATGAAATAATGAACAAAGAGCTTAGTGGCTTATCTTGAGTTACATAGGAAGTCTGAGGCACAGGCGGGAAATGAAACCAGGATGGCCTGCTTTTCCCCCAGTTCTTAGCACAAGAGCAACCCTCACATTTAAGTCTACATATCTGAGATCAAAGGCATACAGATGCTTTCAGACTAAATCAGAAAAGGTTTGTACAGCTCTGCTCTTGTAAGCAGTAAACCTTCAACTTAATCTATAATTGAAGAGGCAGCTTTTCCAGGAGGCAAGCCCATGACAGGGCACTGGTTCAGTACAGAATATGGCTACTCATGAAATTTTTAGTACTTTTTCCTCTATCAAATCTGTGGTCCTTAAATTTTTCCATTTGAATTTACTGTATCTCGTAAGATCATGACCATAAATAATACAGCAGCAAGAAAACAAATCAATAAAATATCTCACAGATATAGTCTGACTAAGAGACCACTTGCTTTTACAGGGCAGAGCAAGAAGCACTACCTAATTAGACTGATGGCCACAGTTTGTGAGAGGAAGGAATATTGATGGGTTACTGGTGAACTCAATCTCTTGCTGGACATATGAACTCTCCAATGAACTCTCCACACAGGTCCTTGTTACACAGCTACCTAGAAGATAAGAAGCCTCTGGAGACTGGAGGGCTCTGACTGGTCACTCCCATTCCTTTCCAAGGAAACCAGAATGCACTGAAGAGTGACGTGTATGAGGTTTGCCCTTATATAAAACCTGCAGGTGGTCAGAGTAGGCATAGCTACCACACTACAGCCTTACAGTAACACATGGCTGCAAAGCCTCAGATCACCATATCTCCTGACTTTTTATTATGCTTGGTCCATCTCAGAACTATGAATGTACTTAATTTCTTTGTGTTACTAAATCTTTGTGAGAAATATTTTCACCATCTGCAAAAGAACATGCTAGAAGAAAATAACTATCTGCCTGAAAATAGAATTCCACCCCCCCCCCCCCCCCCCCACAGTGTAAGGCACCCAAGGTGAAATAAATGAACTTCTGATTGAATGCAAAACAGAATTATGAATGTAACATATTTATGTTGTTATGGCTTAGAACAATCATGTGAAAAACTGTTTGTTCCAAAAGATTCTTTGAGAGCACACAATGTAAAGAACCACAAAACAAATACTACTGAGTTAAAGAGTGGAAGTGTTTTATGAACGGTGAATCAACACAGGCAGATTCCAATAAAACTAGTGACTTATCTGTACCTTTCTTTACTTGTTTCCCTGAATGAAATGATAGTCCTTGCTAAAAAGAATAGATTCCTCACCTCAAAATGAGCAACAAAAATCTAGAACAAGATACATACAGTCTGCATGTAATTATATGTTTCTTGATGGATATTAATTGAGTTGCACTAGCTGATGATTTAGTCCCTTATAAGCACAGGATTGCATAATCTCAGATATAATTCTGTGATATAATATCACAGAATATGGAGAATTGGAAGGCACCCCCAAGGATTATCAAGTCTGACTCCTGGCCCTGCTGTCCAAGTGCTTCTTGAACTCTGTCAGGCTGGTGCTGTGACCACTGCCCTGGGGAGCCTGTTCCAGTGCCCAACCACCCTCTGCGTGAAGAACCTTTTTCTAATATCCAACCTAAACCTCCCTGACAGGATTTCAGGCTGCTCACTTGGGCCCTGTCACTGGTCACCACAGAGAATACATCAGTGCCTGCCTCTCCTCTTCCCCTCATAAGGAAGTTTTAAACTGTGATGAGGTTTCCCCTCAGTCTCCTCCAGGCTGATCAGACCAAGTGACCTCAGCAGTTCTTCACAGGGTTTCCCCTCAAGGCCCTTCACCATCTTTGTTGTCTTCATTGGGATGTTCTCTAATAATTTAATTTCTTTCTTATATTGTGACACCCAAACCAGCCCCCAGCACTGGAGGTGAAGCCACCCCAGTGCAGAGCAGAGCGGGACAATCCCCTCCCTTGCCTGGCTGGCCACGCTGAGCCTGATGCACCCCAGGACACTCTTGGCCCTCCTGGCTGCCAGGGCACTGCTGACTCATGTTTAACTTGCCATTGACCAGAACCCCAGATCCCTTTCCATGGCACAGCTTTCCAGTATCTCATTCCCCAGTCTGTACATCCAGGGTTGCCCCATCCCAGGTGCAGAATCCGGCACTTTGCAATGTTGAACTTCATACGGCTGGTGATTGCCCTGTTCTCTCATTTGTCAAGGTCTCTCTGCAGGGCCTCCCTGCCTTTGAGGGAGCCAACAGCTCCTCTCAGTTTTCTTTTTTGGAAATTTCTGCAAATTTGCTCAGTATCCCTTCCTGTCCTGCATCCACCTCATTTATGAAGATGTTGAAGAGCACAAGACCAAGGATGCCACCCTGCAGAACCCCATTAGTGGCAGGTCACCAGTCTGATGTCACCCTACTCACTCTAACTCTTTGTGCCCAAATTATAGATAGATATATGTGTAGAACTGTCCCACTCAGCTCATGGCTTTGATTACAACTTCCCCAGCTGCAATGGAAGCCACACATCTGCCCTTATTCTCAGGGCATGACCCCCTCATGTCCAGATTCTTCTCCATCACCAACATCAACTCAGTGCCACTGCCCTGTCCTGGGCTTACCAACTTTTTCTACCTTTAAATCTGTGAGCCTGACTTCCCCTCAGTTCTCGATTCCCTCCTGCTCTGCCTGCCCTTTAGTTTGCTTGTGTGCCGTTGCTCCTGTCTGTGTTTATGTCTCCTGCACCTTTGGTCATGACCATGGAAACTGCCTCCATCCAGCCTGTCAGTCAAGTCTGCAGCACAGCTGGCACCTTTGGCAACAACTCCAAATCACCAACAGTTTTTCTAAATAACATTTCTAAATTATGATATTTCTTACTATCTTAAAGCTAAATATTTGTCCAGATTTTTATGATTCAGCGTGTGATTGATATTAATTTTTTTTTTGCTGTTTTTGACATGTGTCCTCTTGCCCAATTGTGCCTATCAAAATTTTTATTCAAGGAGCACCTTCTTGGCTTGTGCCTATAGCAGTTCTCTCTGTCTCTCCATAGACTCTCCTGTTTTTGCTCTCCTGCCACACACTGTTTATTTTGGATTCCTCACAGCCTCTGTCTATCCCACCTGAACCTCTTATTCAGTGTCCAGATTTACCTCCTTTACCACCTTCCACTCTGTACTTTCTAATTTCAAGGATGCCTTTGGGTTGCCTCCCCACAAGACCAGCTCTCACTGGACATCTCCAGCAGTGGCACTCAGCACTGCCCTACCGTGTGTCAAATCTGCTGTTTCTTATGTAATGTTTGCTGGGATAAACAAGCCTGAACCAGGGCTTCAGGCTCCTGGGCACCATGATGATGGAAGCAATATAAATGCTTCTGGATCTGAGTCCTAACTCCATTGTTGCTGAATTTGATGGCCCCAGTAGACTCTCTGAACTTAAACCAGATGAAAGGAGAGCAGAAATCACTTTGTGCATTGTAGGTTTTATATTCATCTCTACAGAGAGCTCCAGTCTGAATATTGTTTTGCAGCATGCATGGACCATTTATTTCCTACCATGTCCATCTCTAATTGACCAAAAAAAAAAAAAAACAAAGTGTTGCCACTTAATCACAGCATACCTTCCTTACTACAAACTATACATAAAATTTTGTTACAATGTATTGCACCTTCCAAAATGAAAAATAAATATCTGTACTCACATCAACAGGAGTGATTCCAGCTTTTGGGCTTTGTCACAGAAACTTCTACTCCAGCGTTTTATAGTCACCAATTAGGTTCACTTAGTGCACTATACTTCTCTAAGTAATGTATTCCTAATTTCTGTACTAGGATAATAAGTTGTTCTGTAGAGGACTGCTAACTAAAGGAATGTAATTTGCCCAATAAGGTGAAAAAAAATTAGATTTTATATAAGCTCATAGGAGCAAATCTAGTTTGTGTTATCAGGTGGCAGGGCCACAGTGATACTTAATTATAACTCTAATCACCTATTTAAAACTGTAAACTATTTTTAGCTTTATTTACTTTGTGCTCAGGGTATTCCATAAACAGTAAAAAAAAAAAAAAAAAAAAAAAAAAAAAAAAAAAAAAGAGTTAGTCCTAAACAACCTCATTGCTGCTGATATAGGAGCAGTTTAGGGAAAGTCCTCCTTAAAACCAAGTCATAACAGCAATGAGCTGACCTGTTGGAGAAGTGCAGCCCACACTTGGGCAGGTCACAGCAGGGCGCTGGGAATCACCTCCTCGCAGACGACTAGATGGCACTGTTCTGCTTGGCACAGCTGTAAACAGAAACTTGTTTGCTTGGCTACTGAAACACCCAAAGACCTGACTGATGTAGCTTTTGTAATCAGTATGAACAGAAGAGAAAGAAAAGGCAATCTTAGTATCTTTTTTGCATGAACGAAATATTTTTATTCTTTTCTTCTTATTTATTGTAAGGGTACTTAAAAAAACCCCTAAGTATTAAAAATACATAAGCAGGCATTTCATATTACATTACTCTGGTAATTTCCGATGTGGTCTCATTAGCTAAATGCTTTAATCATTATAGACCCCAAGTTAAAATCAAGCTGCAGTGAGCAATGACAGTTATATTAAAAACATATTTTTCATGTGAGTTTCAACGGTTTTAAGGCGAGCTAATTTTAGTATAACTGATGGTCTAAGAGGAAAGCAATATTCAATGTCATTTGAGGAGGTTCAAAACCAATTATATACATGGGAAGTAATTGCATGTGTGAAAGAGAGGAACTCAAGGGACAGACCCAAAGGACAAAACTGCTAACAGTTAAATGATGATCTTTTTTTTCATTGCAGTGTTTGAACCAAGATAATGATCTCTGATTAACAAAATCAGGGTTTTATTCTGATTTGCTAATGACCTAGGGTGAATCTGTGAACTGTACTTCAGAACTCAGAGCTGACCTGCCCCTGCAGAGCCAGCTGGAGCCTCAGGCCTGCACGGATGCAACAGCTGGAGCTGAGAGGTTTTTCAGCTCCGGTGGAACAAGAGGTGAATTTTTCATCATCCTATTCAGGCAAAATCAGGCAAATTTACTCAGATCACCTCTTTAAATGCTCCAAAGAGAATGCTTCTATGATCCCATCTGTTCAGCAGAAGAGCTTGGGAAGCCAATATCCCCAGCAGAAAGGTTCCAAGAAACATCTCTGGGTTAAGAACTTCCTAAATCATAGAAGCTTTTTTGCAAAGTTAAGGTCTGTGCTTGACATCTTTATTCCATTATAGAGTTTATCTGCCCAAGGGCTGGAGAAGACCTAATGTAATTTAGATTGCAAAGGGGAAGTACTGAAGATCTTGATAAGTAGCACAACCTTTCCTGATTTGCTTCTGTTACTCTATGAAATAATCTCATGTATCTCTCACCTCAAAGACTCAGCTTTTCTTTACTGCCAAGCCGTGATGAAGCCTTTGCAGAGATTTTTTATGTATTTATGTTTGGCAAAGGGATAATCTGCCACATGCCAAACAGAAAACTTTTATGTGATCATTCCAACACTTCAATCTTTTAATCTGGAATAGAAAAGCCAAAACTGTGGGAGAGGGTTTCGTATCTTGTATTTACCCAGATTTCTGAAGATTTTTTTCTACTACATGAAAGAATGCTGCAGACTGCTAAGTGATAAAGGATTTGTCTAGTTCACCACATCTTTTGCTTTGGGACTTCTTTTGCCTACAGCATTTACAATAAGGCACCTTCAATTTCTAGTAGCTACATTGTTCTTTGACAAACCTTTGCCCTAATATTGCCACAGGCCTAATGTAAACTATTCAGCTGTGCTAACAATCAACCACAGAACGAATTGCCTTGCAGAAAAGAGAGAGAAATTATGTCTCAAAGACCTTTAAAATAAATTCAGTAAAATTGATAGAATCCTTCCAGGGCTTTGCCTGAGAGCAAAGCATTTCTCAGCAGGCCCATCAGGTCTGGCACGGGTAAACCAGGCGACCCATTCCCACTGCCTCCCGGCTGCTGCACACACCATTTGTGCAGAGCAACCTCTTTTTCAATCTCTGATCCCACATGTCAGACCCAGTTAGATGATGGGTCACTCCTGGGTGTTCCAAGGAACATTCAGATATTGATTTTTTTTTTCTTTCATTGCAAGTCTGTTATACATAGCTTCAGTTAAGACAAGTCATTATTGTTATCACTGTTTAAGAAGTTTTTGAGGACGATTTTTAAAATCCATAAGGTTTCTGGAAATATTCAACTGTTTTAAATTAATTTATCTTCTTTTAAATGATGATTTTTTTTGTCTCTCTTTTTTTTCCCCCCAAGTGTGATGTGTTCTAACCCACTTCAGATCTTAAATCCTTTGTTGTACAGCTAACAGGAGGTTGACTTAGTACAAGGGAACTAATGATGTGAGGATAAGAAGCAGCAGGCATGAGAAACAGTGCAAGGATAGCTTTTCCTATGGCAATGAAAAAATTGTATATTTTCACTGATATTTTAGAAAAACTTGATATGGTGGAAAAACACAGCCTTTGACTTACTCAGCACGGAGAGCCTGTTGCCCAGGGTCCCCCTGAAGCACAGGAGGGTCAGGTGTTTCACTCCTGGCAGAGGTGGGGTTCTGAGGCCAGAAGTACAACTGCCACAATGGGGTGAGCTCCGTGGAGCTGCGTCTCATCACAAGGGTACTGCTGTGGAGTGCTCCATTTCTGCCCAGGTATTCAAAGATTGCAAGCCAAACATCAAGAATGTGAGAGTATTTAAAAGAGCAACACAGGAAGGCATTTACAATCTTACCATGTACACATGGGATATCTTTCAAATCTATTTTTCTATCTAGAATCTCCTTAATTAAATGTAAACCTATTTTTCCTTAGTAGCTTAGAAAATCAGGAGGCAATACAAATTCCACTACCAGAAGCTTTAGGGTAAAATTCTGTATACTGGCAATGCTGACTGTATGAGATTCTACCTCTTCAATTACCAATTCATTTTGTGTTATTTTTTCTGCTTTATTTCCAAGTAAATCCATCTTGCTGCCTTACCAGCCCCACTCTGCTTTGCTTAGGAGCTCTAACAAGATCACAGCACGAGGTAGCATGATTGCCATCAATAGACAGAACAGGGTTGTGATCATGGTGATTTGCTGAGACATCCAGGCCTGTAATTGCTTAATAATATCATATCTGGTCTTTTTTTTGCACAGCAATTCTGTGTTAAAGTTGTCTCTGACTCTTAGATAACTCAAGTCGTGGTGCAAACAGTACAGCTGCGTGCAAATGGTGTGACAAATATAGAAACCATCAGATATGTAAAATGCTGCAATACAGGAGTAAGAGCAGATAGAAGAAGCTAGCAGAAAAATCCCTGCTTGGAAAAATCAGGCTTGAGAAGCTCTTGGTTTCCTGAAATAAAATAGTATGCAGTCATACTTTGGAAATACATTTCTATATCTCAAATTATAGTTCTGTAGGACATCCTGTGTGCTTGTGGTCACTTTTCAATTTTTTATAATTGTTTTTTCTGATCTGCCAGTGAATATTCATTCCTGAACATGATTACTTAATTCCCTCAAAGCTACTCCTTAAGGAATGCCATTTGGGTGAGGGTTAGAAAACAGTCTTGGACAAAAGACTTTTTGTTAAATGCCTTCTGTATTAAAGTATTTTAAAAACCATGATTGATTAGCATGATTTCTCCGGACCAACCACTATAAACATTAATCTTTGCAAGAGCAAGTGCTGAGGATATTCAGGTGGCAGGTTTTTGGGTTTTTTTTTTTTTTTGTTTTTTTTTTTGGTTTTGTTTTTTTTGTTTTTTTTTTTTTTTTTTTTTTTTTTTTTGTTTTTTTTTTGTTTTTTTTTTTTTTTAATGCAGAAGGAAATTAATGTCTGGGACAAGTTGTCAAGTAGCAGTTGTACCTGTCAACATTACTTTGTGCCGGTGTAATACATGAATTGTATCACAAATGTATAGAAAAAAATGACAGTCCAGATGAGAAAGTTAGACAGAAGGATACACAGCCTTAGATAAGACACCTGTCTGCCTTTTCTGATTAAATTGTACCATTTTGAGTACCATCCCTAGGTAATAAGCATGGGAATTATATGAATAAAAATGCAGTCTATCTATTTTATTTAATATTTTTCAATATTTGAATGATGAGTTTCTCCATATATGCTTTTTTTCAGCACTGAGGAGTATCAGTACAGTGTAGAAAATGCTACTGAGGAGAAACAAAGGAGAATAACAAGGAGAGCAGCAGCAATCAATACAAGGATAGGAAATCTGGTAAAAACTAAACAATTTAGTTAAAAGTCATGACATAGGTTTATACAACTAGTCAAAACTTATAAATGAAATGTCCTGACAGCTCATCATTTGAGTCAGTTTGTTGCTCAAAGGTACTTAAGGAAAAAAAGAAGCTTGCATCAAAACTGAGTGAGTTCAATTCTGGTTGCAGAGAGAGAAGATTATACTCCTTACATGTAAATCAAAATAGTTACATGCTATATACTATGGCATAAACGTGAACTAAAACAACCCTGTTCTGGTGATGATGAGATGATACAAGCAGTGTCTGAAATCACAAGACTTTGGGACAGATTGGGCAGATGCTGAAGCAAAGGACTGGACTATACAGAAAGCAGGTTATACCTGGCAGCAGATTTTCCAAGTACTTTTCTGCTTCTGTGATGATACAAGCTGTGCAAAATGAAGATAATGTGCCTAAATCAAAGTCTTCTATTAATTTATACTTTTGCCCATGGTATGTTGCTATGTACTTAAATAACTGTGCAAAGTTGGGTGTTAGAAGAATCCAGAGACTCACAGCTAGAGGAGAGAAAGGAGGAATAAATCAAGGCAAACTAGCTGGCTTGACAGTGCATATATAGCTGTTAGACTTCATGGTGTTCTCAAACAGACTTTCAAGCTGTAAATTTCTCAGTCTGCTTAACAGTATTATATTTTACAAACTTGCTACTAGATTAGTCTAAGGAAAACAGCCATAAATTTGTAGCATTCAATTTAATTCACCTGAGAAAGCTTTCTGATCCTCAGTCTAGTCTTTAAAGACTTTTTGGCAATTGTAACATAAAAAAATAAATCCCCCCAAAAATTTCAAGTAGGAGCACAAAAAATAATTGCAAGTTTGATCAGTCTTACACTGCATGAACTTTCCACAGGTAATTTTTACCCATCAGATCAAAAGACTAACTTCTTCCAGGTTGCACTGAACTTTTTTAAATTCTTGAAAATAAAAAAGCAGTAATATCACAGAAGAACCATTTTGTTATTATCTGAATAGATTTTCTGACTCATGTAATTACATTTTTAAAAAATTTAAAATATGGATTCCCCATGTAGAGAAAAAATTTATCAACCCTTCAACAGTTTTACCTATAGAAAAGCATCTTCTGCATTTCAAACTGTAAAACCTAAATGTTAAATTGTATGTAAACAAATAAATTCCTATCTTTTTTTAAACTAAAAGCATGTTCATGGTGGAAACTCTGAGGATTCTGCAGTTTTAAAGTCATGCCACATTTCAAGGAGTTTGCAAACCTAATTAAATGGCAGACTCAAATTGTTAAAGGGATTACTGGGCCTTCCAAGCCTAGGTGTCTAACAGTGGTGCAGCTGATGGACTCCAGAGGGAATAAATCTAAGGACATGACTGGAAAATATACACACCTAAACATCATTTTTCTGCAATGCCAAGATATAGACACATACATCTCCTCAGGGCAGTGTCTTTTAACTAGATAGACCTTTCTCAGTTGTCTTTCCTAGGAATACTTTCCCAAATCAAACCCTAAAATAATATACCTGCTGCAGAATGTGTAAGCATATCTGGTGGGGTTAGAGGATGCTTTTGTGTCCTTTGACTCCTGGCATTTTGCTACATGATCAAACTGCCACAGATGATATTTTCAAGGACAGCTAATCACACTGCACTTAAACAAACAACAATATTCAGCTGCACAGTGTCAGAAAGTCCAAGGCTGTTGAAACAACATTATACTTTAAAGGAACATCCTAGAAAATTTATAGATTCCACCACACTGACAAAATTTGGGGTCTTAAAACTTAGAGGCCCTGGCAACTTCTGACCCAAATACCTCTCTCACACAAACATATATTAAAAGAACAAGGAAAAAACAAAAAAACTCAACGCAAAAATGGCTGTATATGAGTTATTATTGTGTGGCAGAGCATGTTCTTATCTTTGCAATATACATAATGAAATACAATCATGAGTTCATAATTCAAAAAAGCTAAATCTGATTTTACAGTGAAAATGCAATTTTGTCTCATCAGGTTCCATAGTGCTGAAATGCTAAACTTAACAATAGAAACTGATGTGATATGTTTGAAATTAAATTGAATCACTGCAAACAATGGGTCTCTTCAGGGGCCAGCCTTGATTGAATATGTTTTTCCACTTCATTTTCCAAAGAAATCATCAAGTGTAATGGCTTCGAGCAATCTAAGTGACATGTAGGTTGAGAAAATAGAAAAGCATCACTGAAAAAATGCCACACACAAAGAAGGAGAAATTATCACACGCGGCACTGAAGACCTTATCACTCCTACATTTCATCTAAATTCCTTTTAAGCAAAGCAAGGAGCCCACCCTTAAACCAGTGAAGTCAGTGAAAAGATTCAGGCTTCTTCAATCCCTGAATAAGGCCAGTGTCTGAAGCCCACTGTGAGAACCCAGCGTACGATCGTAAAAGGTGGATAAAGAGCCATGAGTTTGGATTTTTTATCAAATGCCAGATTTGTCAAGAACCATCAATGAGAAAACAAAAGAACAAGTTCTCAGCCCACAGACAACACACCTCAGAGCCAGCCTGATGGGCACCAGTGGCCAAGGCCAGCTACCCAATGGACAGTACAGACCACGGGCTGAGTGGAGATGCTACTCCACACAGAAAAACTGGGACTTTTCCTCTAGAAGAGGAGAATCTTACAGTGATTTTCATCCACTTTCCTGGGAGGAAAGGGACAGTACAGGCATGAGAGCTGTCACAGATATGTAAGAGAAAGAGGCTTGTTTAGTTCAAAAACAATAATTTAAAAAATTACAAATAAAATAGGGTGGATCTCAGCCTGAATTTAGTCTTTTTTGTGGTCACTTGTTTCCTTGAAATACTGTGAGAGACAGATTTCTTCAATATAGTCACAATATACTAATTGTTTTTTTCTCTGTCTACAAATAAAAACTAAAAGGTCAGGGAGAACTACTCAGTGTTGTTCATTTGTTTCAGAGCTGAACTACCAGCCAATTCCTCCTTTCAGAGCCAGATGGCTGTTAGGTAATTCCAGTATCAACTGTCCAATTCCTTGATGCCTGTTTAACAATATTGTTAATTTTATTTGTTTACTTTAAGGATAGATCTGCAGGGAGGTTTACAGTCTCTATTCTTACTTAGGGGAAAGCATATATGAATAAAGAAGGGGTTAGAAAAACAAAACCTGTGAGGTTTCCTGGGGAAGACTTTTTCCTAATCCTTCCAGGAAAATAATGAACTGAGTGATTTATTGAAAGAAAAAGCACTCAGTTGAATGCCTGCTGGACTGCTCCAGTCCTGAGACAATATGGACATCTGAGCCTTCCCTGCAGGACAGCAAATGTGTCCATAGCAGTGTTTTCTTTTCAGAACTGAGCTCCACTGCCTTCTGTTACCCTCCAAAGTCCTCTTGCTCAGTGACATGCTGCTGAGGGCTCACTCAGAAGCTACAGAGATTCCGGGAGAATTTCTAGGGAAAATATACAAATTCACAGAAACCAGCGCAGTGTCTCATGTGGAAAGCCTGCAACACTCTCACTGGGCTAACGCCACTGCTGCAGCTGGTCCAATAGCAATCCAGGATTTACTTAAAACAACAGTTTCCAGGTTCACCTTTTCAAAGAACAGAGGCTGTGAAAGCTCTAGTCTTCCCTCCGTGGCTCACAGCTACTGTTTGGCTCATAAGTTAACAGATATATCAAAACAGTAGTAATAACAATAATAATAACAACAACAATAGTAATAAATTAGTAGTAGTAATAATAATAATAATAAAAATTAAAAAATTGTCTTTCTTCTACATTCATGTTCTTCCTCTGGGTAAGTAATACAGCTGAGGTGAAAAAATGCCAACCTGCCAGAGTCAGTGATCTTAATTAATATCTACCAGTGGAGAATATGACATGATATATCAAGAATACCGTATGTGTCAAACTAAGACATTTTTACATTTACAAATATAAAGAAACTTTAACAAATAAAAATTCTCACCATTTCCTTCCTGTATTATTAAAATTTAAACTACGTTTTATTTTTCTTTCCATGTGTAAAACTTCTGAAAAGCTGGCAAATCTTTTATTAGCCCTGGAAGCACAGAATTTTCACAATTTTTTAAAAATATTATTATCTTAATAGTAGAGTCTACTGAAGTTATGATGACATAGTTTTCATGATAGCCTTTTTATTCCTAGGAAATGAAAGAAGTCTAATGCAGTCTGTAAGAATCCAGTCAAATCAAATGGGTAAAGTCAGACCAAATGAATAAAGATTAGGTATGGAAAGCTCACAGCTTCTTTTTATACATCATTTTAAGCTGGTGAAAATAATTTAGCAATATAACAGCATCTCAGTATCTTCTACATTACATATTCTTTTACAGACTGCCCCTGGAAAATCAAGAGTAAACTGGGAATCACACCATGATCCCTTTTATTTCTTCCAGCCATTTTTCTCGGTGGCAATGTTTCTGCAGGTCAGATTCTGCTTTACTTATGCCTGTGCAGCTGCAGTGTTTTCTTAGAAGAGTGTCAGGAGCAGAAAAGCAAGAGATAACTGACAGCATATGCAATAGCTTTGGCTATCTTGGGACAAAATTTGTGTAGGGGTCCAAATGAAAAGGTTCAGCTTTGTATAATAAGAGAAAATATAGTAATTTAGGACTAGAGATCCATGTGACTAGAGAAACTGATGATAAAGACTGATTTTGGAGTAGCCTTTTGGTTATGTTGATGTGGACAGACAGAGCAAGGGTTCGCAACTAACTTGCCTTGGGCAGGAACTTTAATGGTGAAGGAGAGAAGAATTTGGAATGTGAATCAGGAAAAAGAAATTTAAAAGCACGTTGATCTTGGGGAAGTGCAGAAAGACATTAGGGAATATAACCCAAATTAAATATATTACCTTAAGAATATTTGTACTTAACTCAGACATTACATTTTGAATGTGGGACTCTTTGTCAGCCCTCCCTAGGGCTAGACAAATAGTGTCTGGAAGTTAACATGATAACTCCTTTCTTCCTTTTTTTTTTTTTTTTTTTTTTTTTTTTTTTTTTTTTTTTTTTTGTGGCAAATACCTTCTGAAGCCTGATGAACAGAAGTTATTGGCTTTCACAAAGTACTAGGGTTTCATCTTGACTTAATAGAGGATTAAACTTAAACTTGAGTGTTCAATGCCTTCTTTCTTAAAATGATACAAATACAAACATTTTCTCCATTCTTATGCTCATGTAATCTACTTAAAAAAGGTAAAAGCATTAAGCTTTTCTTAGAAGTTGATAAATGTGAGGTTAATGAGCAGTGGAAGGAGCAATTTGAACCAGCCGCACTACTTGGTTCTAAATTAACTTTAGCCACTCAGAAAATGGACTTAGGTATCATCAAATCTCTGATCTCTCTGTGAAAGTAGTTAAGAAGGAAGCAAATTGCTAGAATTTAAAAGGAGCAGGTGGGAAAGTAATAGCAAAAGTATAATAGTGCCATTCTCTGAATTGACAGAATGATGCATCTGGCTCTAGACTCCCTATCCCCACAAAATACAGTGTAGAAAAATAAGAGCTCAGAGACAGATGAAGAGAATAATTTAGATGAAGAGAATAATTAAATACAGGAAAGAGAGAATGGTACTATTTTCAGAAAATAATTGGAACAGATACGCACAAGACTGAATAAAAATCTATTTTTTTTTTAAAGTTGTCCCTCTTTCTAAAGCATCTGTACTTTGTTGCAAACAGTCCTGATGGTGTTGGTACTACACATACTACAAATAAGTCTTATCTAATTTCTAGATGATAACACTACTGTAAAGAACTCCATAGTAAAGATTTTCTGGAAGCCAGTCCTGTGAACATCTTCCTATTTAATCTGTCTTCTACATTTTCCTGTGACCTGTTTCCTATCCCCAGTGAGGCCTATTGATGCAGTTGAAAATGATGCTTACTGAGAATGCAATTGAGCTCCTCCATGCCAGCAGCAGGTCAGCGATGGCACAGGCATGCATGGCACTGCTATGCAGATCACACACAACTCTGGCTGTCCTTCAAAATGTTTGATCATGTCAGTGTCAGTAAATTGCCTCATCCTCAGGTGTATTCTCTCCCACATAAGGACCAGGAGGTTGGCTCTGAGTCCAGGTAAGGGAGGGCAATGTTAGCAGGTAGATGAAATTACTCTGAAGGATTTTCAGCACAGTCATCTGTGGTTAGAGGCACATATTCATTACAGCCAACTGAGCCTGTTGCTAAGGCCTGCTCTCTCATCTCTCCATGCCACTAAACTCTCACAGCCAGCATCTCCAAGCGGTTTCAGTTGCCTGGGAGACCCCGCTCCATCCTGGCGAGCAGCAGCTGCCTCCCTTTTGCACACCTTCCCAGGGTCTCTGCTGAGCTGCACTATTCTGCCCCAGCACAAAGCACTCAGGTGAGCGACAGAAAGTGCCCTTGCCCATCCCTCCAGTAACCTGGGTTGCTGTGGAACACCATTGCATACACACAGATTTCCCACAGAGCACCATTCAGGTCCACAGGTGCTAAGCTTTTCTTAAAGGTGCCCCATGGTACAGGCCAAAACCAGCTGGAAAATTCAGGATGAATATCACAGTTTATACATCAGGAACAAAATAATTTTATTTCTAAATTATAACAGAGAACTCCAATTTTTCAGGCATACGAAAATGTGATATGAATTTGCATAGGCAGTAAGCTCAGCTGCAAACTTCACCCTCTTGCACCAACTTAAAAGAAAACAGCTTCAAATTTACTTTCTTTTAAAATAAAAACAGTTAACATAATAAAAATGGAATAAAAATATGTACTCTTAGACAATAAGTCTATCAAAGCCAAGGACTACCCTTCATACAATTCTCCTCCTTGGAGAACAGATGAAGAGAATGAACCATATATAATTTTGGCCATTTGGGTCATTTAAAGAATTACTGCCAAAATAACTGGGAGAGCTTGGCTGTGACTCACATTTTTCTGTTAAAATCCCATAATGAAAAAACACACATTTGTGACAGACCTTGGCTCCTAAGTAACAGCGCATCACATAATTGCTTGAATCTTTGTGCCTTGTCTATTTCTAAACCAAATTTCCTCAAGCTCACAGCTTTCCAGGAAGATTATGACTATATATTTTTGAAGAACCTAATTTGCACGAGTGTTTTTCAAGAAAAAAACCAAGCCCCCCAAAAATATACAAAGAATATCTCTTGCTATCAAAAGTAAAAATCTTCAAATAACCTAGATCACTGTTCTTTACATGCCCAATACAGTTATCAGATACACTGTGGAGCATTCCTTAAACTTGTTTAGTATTGTTGAACATTAGATATGTATGACATAGAAATTAAATACTGGTTTATTTACACCTTCACTTCAACAAAATTTATTGAAATCTAGTTAGGTTTTTAAGTTACCCATACAAATAGATTTCCTTCAAAGGAGCATTTTTTTAAAGTGGCCCTTTAAACCCTAATTGTAATCAGGCTTCAGACAAAACTTCCAGATGGTAGCTTCATTCCAGACAATCTGCTCTTTAGAGTGCCTCTCTCTGTAAAGCCCAATGAGCATCAAGTGCATTTATCACATTCTGATGCAGTTCCTGGCACAAGATAAATTTACTTTTCATCTAATAGCATATCAAATATTTTACATTGTAATAATTGATGCAGCGATTGCAAAATTGCTGTTCAGCAGTGGAAAAAAATGCCATTACAGAACACATCCAAGCACCCTGACAGTCTGATGCGAACCCTAATGAATTAGCTGACAAACGAGCCCAGTAAGTTATGCTCAAGTATGCTCTCTAAGCAGCAATTCACAAAATCTGCTTTTCACTGTATTTTTCCCTTGTAAGGCTAAAATCCATGCAAATTAGTTCTCATCTGGGGTCAACATATTAAAAATATTGAAAACATTTGAAGAGAAGCTTCCAGACTTGTTCCCAGCCCAGCGCTGTCCTCAGCACTTCCCTTCTGCACACTAAACCCCTCTGAGCCTCTCAGCACTAGCCATGCTTTAACACTTATTGGCTGTGACACTGAAACAGATGGAACAAGAACATTTTGACCACTGCCCAAACCAGAATTTTCTCCTTGGAGATGTGTCTCCCTTGGCCTGTTGTACCCTTGCCTCAGAAGATTCCTTCTGTAGCGTCCCAGGTCCACACTGAATCTCACAGAACCTTCACAGCACTCAATCTGCTGAAGAGATTTTGAGATTCTGTACTGCAATCATAGTGCAAAGCCTGCCCACCACGTGTTCTGTAAATCTTGTTCTGTCAGATTTTGATTTAGAAATAGCATATAGGCCTTATCTCAGCTGAGGATTGCATAGAATCATTTAGGCTGGAAAATGCCTTTAAAATCTGAAGACCTCACATAACAATGGACACAAAAGACAATGTATATTAGAGACAGAGATTCATGTCTTCTGCTGCTGGTTCGGAATAACATGAACTTTTCCAGTCTGAGCAGCCCTGACTGATAAGGTTACAGGGACAAGCAGATCAGCAGCCACCTCTGCTGGATTGTCTTAGAGTGGAAGGACTTTGTCTCAAAGCTGCATTCACATTTGTAGGTGCCACTCAGTTACCATTTGAAAGGTAAATTCAGTCATCAACCTCACTATCTAGCCACCTGGCAAACACACCAGGAATAGTCAGGCATGAAAGCATGAGGGAAAGGAGAGAAGGCTCAGGGCTGTTCATCCTGTTGCTTGCCCAGAGGGCTCCTTGGAGGTGACAGTGACAGAGACTTTCCATCCAAATGGAAAAAGTGCTTCTTAGAAAGCATGTTCAGGAAACTGGACAACAAATGTCACATAGGGCTCCAACAATGACCTTGCAGGGAAAGCACTGCAACTGGATGTGATGGTAGGGACAGATGGAAAAAAAATGGAGAAGGCCCATGGTCAGACCACGAACAGCAATTCTCCACTGTAGAGGAAACAAATGTACCTCTGAAATTACCCAGAAGAACTATGACAGAGTACTCACATATATGTGCATGCAAGGGATGCTGTAAAGGATGTCCCAACTTCAGCCCTTAGTCCACTTCCAGAGAGAATGGGAGTCCAAGAACATACATCTTGAGTGGCCCAAGGCTCTGCATTCTACAAGCAGCCTAAGGAGGCCAAACAGGGAGCAGCAGGCACCAAATCACTGGGGCCTACTGAAGGCATAGTTGGACAAACTTGATCAGTAAGCCAGGACATAATGAATAACAAATGTGAACCAGGAACCTGCAGGGAAAAAGAAGTAATGGTCTGTGAAAGGCGTGTTGTGTACCTGCAGACACACTGTGTGCACCTCAGTTATGAGACTGCCTCACCTCTCCCAGGCACCTGCTCTGTCTGCTGCTCAGGGCACCATCAGAACTGCAGTCTGGCCCAAAGATTCCAGAGCCACAGCCACCAGCCTGGAGGAATGGAACTTGCTCCATCCTGTCCCACAGGCAGATGCAGTCGCTCATTAAGGCAGGGCCAGGCAGAGACACAGGTGGGGAATGGTGCAAGTGATGGAACCTCATGGAAACTCCGAGAGGTGTCTTCCAGCTGTTGTCACAGAGGATACCAGGGGATTCAGAAAGGCACTGTAAAAGTGTGTAAAATTGATGCAGGCTGTATTCCAGCCTGGGATGCCCTTAAGAATCCCTACATCAGGAATAGGGGACAGTATCTAAATATTCTTAGTGGTATGGAACCTGGTTCCTTGATTCTTTACCTCCCTTTAATGCTCTTTCATAGAACCAGAGTTCAGAGAAGTGATTTGTTTGTGCTGTTGCTGTTTCATGGGACTTAGTCTCTCAGGAGGTACCTTTGCTCAAGGAACCTATTCCTCATTATACACTCTGGTGTCTTTACCTGTCACAAAGACTGTTAACTGCAAGCATCTATGGCTTTTATGACTTATATTAGAATTAATTTTAGAAGTTTTTTTTTTTGTATGTCATTTATATACCTACTGAAAATACAGTGTTTAGTCATCAGATCTCCTGGAAATAGCTGCTTTATAAATACATAAAATAAGTATGTGCCAGAAACACTTTACTTTTTTAATTTTCTTATTTTGATGATAGTATATGTACCAAAAATAAACCAAGAATTCTATCATGTCAAGATTATAATGGATGAGTTCCTGAGTTCATATTTTTTTAATAGGTCTTCTTGGTCCTGAATTATGTTACAAGTTTCATAAAGTGAAAAAGACAAAGCCAAGGGGCATTTTGCCACTGCTTCATATCTATAGCTTTTACCCTGAATTCATGCTTGCCACTGAAACATTCCATCTTTTTAGAAATGATGTGAGCACTTTGCTTTGTTGATGTGGTATGCTACCTAATGTATCAAACGAATGAGGTATCAGGTGGCATTATAACAACACAGCACATCAGCAGAGTTAGCTGTCTCTGTGATCAGGTCTTGCATCATTACACCAGAAAGCAATCAAGAAGCTGCTTGAAAAATGGCACTGTAGAAAGGAAGAAAAAAAAATTCTGAAGCACTTTCACAAGAATTTACAGAATGAAATTAAACCAGAATATACGGACATCTGTTACATGATACAAGGTAGAAGTTCTAGCCTTACATTGTCATGTAATCTTTTGCAACCAATCCTAGAGCAGCCTATGAATAATAGGGCATTTGCTTTATATATGCACATTTTAGCCTCCAGTTTATATTAGCTACATTAAAGAAGCTTATGCTTCCCTCTTTTCTTTCCTGATCCTCTGAACTGGTTCAAGAACCAATTTACCTGCAGAGAGGTATTACCATAAGACCACATACTCTTAAGAATTATATTTCAGGTTTTGATCAACAGCTAAATAACAAGGATAAAAACCAGAAAAATATCTTTCAAGTTTGTATTGTACCTTTCACCAAAAGTATTGATTTTTTTTCAATCTAGGGACTATGTCGGGACTATAAGAACACAGGTTTTTCTCCATAACATTTACATGTGAATTAAACCATTAACCATCTGAAAAAAAGTTTCTAACCTTCTTTATCTAGTCCTTCTTACCTTCATTACCTAATGAGGTAATTGGAGTTTCACCAGGTCTGGAATCAACAGGGTGACAGGTTTATCCAAAACGGCAAAGGAGGATGCAGTCTGCAGGTATTATCATTCAAATCCCTCTAAAACAGAGGGAAGATCCTGTGAGCCTCTTATTGGCATATTTCATCCCCTAGACCATACTGGATCAGCTCAGCTACATTCCTGAAACTAAGTGCTCTCTGTCTTGACAACTGAAAAATCATTCACCATTTCCTTTTTTCCCTTACTGCCCACAGCATTATGCTGCACTGAACCTTCTTTCCTTCTTCCTCTACTTCTGTGTTAGACATTTTGCATGTTGTTTCTTCCCTGATTCTTGTTTTCATAGAGAAAAACTGACTCAGACTGTGTACAAGTAACTCCAGAAGTAAATGAGTACAGAAAGACACTGTACAGAAAACCAGAGATTTAGCAAGTGATCAATTTCTCTTGTCATCACACCCCTTCAGAGAAACGAACGGGGAGAAAAATGTACAGGCACACCTGCATGACTCCAGAAGGTAAAATTCCCAGTGCAACGAGGTCATTGAAGTATAGCAGCATCCTACCTGAACCACACATGGAATTGCATGGACCTGGGAGATGTGACAGCCTATTCCCTCTCTGACAACCTCTTTTCCCTCCTCCTGTTAGCACTTGGGCTGGCCTGGCAGCTCAGCCCTGGCAATGCTGCAGCCACACCACGAGATGTGGTGAAATGCTATTACTGAGCTGTGATCCACTGCCCAGGCTCTGTGGCATAATGCTGTAACTGGTTGCTCTCCAGACAGTCCTCCAATTGACACCATTGTTATCACCAAAATCTCACAAAACTGTGTTGGCTGCACATCAAATCTCTGCTCTTGGGTAGCTGTAATGTCTCAGATTCATTTCTCCCACAGTCTTTCATCTGCTGGACAGATTTGGCCATTATTTTTAATAGCCAACTTACCCCTTTAAGTAGACACCCCAGTCCATGGGCTATTTTGTTATGGGGTTTTTTTCCCCATTAAAGTAATGTCTAGAGGAGTTCTTGCACCATCACTTGCCTTTAGCAAAAAAGGACGGAGTGAAACTCAGCAGTGAAAGGCAGGTACTGACCACTCATAACCTGAGCATGACTGATACCACCTTTCAGCTGGTTTTACACTTTTCAGGCTTGAACAAAAATGCTGTGACTAATATTTTAATACATGTAAATTAACATATTGGAGTGACTGGAAACTAACATTTGCAATATGTTTGCCAAAGAAATTGTTACCAACACAGCTTACAACAAGAGCTCTAAGCTACAATTGCAGCATAATTTTTACTTTTCAATGCAAATTACTCTGATCAGATTTAAGATACAGCACCATCTTATGGATATTTCTTTATAGATTAATGAGTGCAGCTGGTTATCTGCTGGCATAAATGTTTCTTTGCAAACAAAATGTAGCAGGGCAGAACTATCCATTGCTGCACATTTTGTATATGGGAAAAGCCAGAACGAGCCCTGGAAATGGGAAAGGATATTGCTCTGACGCACTCACTTTCTCAAACCTTCCTTTTAACTACCATGTCTATGCTCAGAATGCCAAGTATTCCCACTACTGTAGTATCACAGATTTCAACAAGTACTAAAATCTCATGTAAGAGATATCAAAATACTTGCTGTTAATTTCTTAAGCATGTTAATTACACATACATTTAAATCTCATTTTATTTGTCTCTTTGTTTCAGGGCCATTCATATGAAGTAGGATCAAATTTTCAAGATTTTTTACCTAAATTTTAAATATTAATGACTATCTCTGTATGTTTTCTTTCCAGGAAAGTTTAAATTCATTCCTATTTTGATGATTCCAGAAACTCCAGGAAAAAAAAAACAACAGAACAAAACCAAAGCACATTCAAATAGCAAGAACCAGCAATTCTGTTTTCCAATTTAACAGCCCACTATTTAAGAGATCATTTAATTAAAGGAGGTGTAAATGTTCACTGTCATTTCATGCATTCTTAGTCATAAATGTCAAATAGAATCTTTTGTGAAAGTAAAAGCCAGACCTTAATTTTTTTTTCCTTTCATCAGCATTGTAAAAAAAAAAAATTAAAAAATTAAACTAATTAAATGTATTTTTGCCATTTGTCACTTAGCAAGAAAAGCATTAGCTGAGTTTATTGCTTTGGTTTTTAAAGTATTCAATTAAGCATTGAACCATTGAATGCTTCAACTCATTAGCAGTGACTGACTACACAAACCCAGATTCTCTCGACTAATTCAGATCTGATTATAAGAAAAAAACATATTATCACTTAAAAAAGAACAACCGTCAATAAAACTCCACCTTTTTGGGAGCCCGTGTAAGTATGTGACTAACCATAAATACAGGTTTTAGTCTCATCAAACTCAACAGTCTTAAAATTTTGTAGGTTGCTGTTTGACTGGTGTTAAGTTTGCAGGTAAAATGAAGCACCTTCCTGAATGGTGGGAAAAATGTCTGTAGGATTGATGGATGGATGGATGTGTGTGTATTGTACACAAAATTTTAAATTACATGACTGTTATCTAAAATACAGTCTAAAATTCTAGCTACCCTGCAACAATACAGTGCATACAGTGAAGTCCTAGGGGCTTTGGAACATTAACTGATTTCTAGAATAACTTATATCTGGGATTTCGTTTCTCAAGGAAGCATGGGTTTCAAAAATCCCATCAGACTGTATGTTTGCAACTTCCTGAAATGTCACCTCCGAGGGATGAAGGAGAAAGGTTTTCTTTTTCTTAGGTCATTAAGAGTATGTCACTGCCTTCTTCCACACTGTTCTACCCCAGGCCTTTTGTAGTTTTCTGATTTACAATAAATGTCTTAAACTCCTCTAGAAACCAAGGGCCAGTGCAATATCCTGATAACAGTGTTGAGGCTTCACATTGAAGCAGTATGATCACACCTTCACCTGCACAATCTTTGTAATCAAAAGATCAGGCAGGTGCTGCTGGAGACCGAAAACCCTGTTGCAAAACTCAGTAGCAATGAGTGGCTGGTGAATTTGGCATAACTTCTGCCATTAATTTTGTTAACTTTCTCTTTAACACTAATTTCTTGCCATTATTCAGCAACCATTCCCCAAAGGCTGTATTCCAAAGAACTGATTGCAAGATGCAGGACAGCAAACAGAAATTATATTTGTATTTGTTGTTTGCCTTTGGAATTAGCTTAGCACAAATATTTAAACACATTCTGTATGAAGAAAGTGTTACTTTCTACTTGTATATCTATTGTGGGGACAAAAATGTTTCAATAAACTTGCATTGAATCACATGTTTTCATCTAGCAAATGTCTGAAAATAATTTTTTGTGAAGAAAATTATAATTAAACAAGAAAAACAGAATTAATTTTTTAAAATGTATTTTAGTAAAATGTACTTAGTAAAATTACTTAAAATATCTACTAAATACATGAAAAGTTGAAAAAAAAATTAGTATTGTTCATGGGGTGTCCTGTGCAGGGCCAGGAGTTGGACTTGATGATCCTGACAAGACCCTTCCAACTCAGCATACTCTATGATTCCATAAATATGTTCCTACTTTAGAAGCAAATGCAGGAATTACTTATCTGGCAAAGATTGCCAGCACTCCTTTCAGTTTACTGCTAGGCAGAAATTTGGTAGTTTCAGAAAAATCGTGTCAGGGCTTCATTGAAATCAAATCAAAGTCTTACCTGTCTTGATTTTTAATGATTTTATGACAGCCTCCCTGAAAGAGTCACCATATGACAGAAGATGATAAAAGGCTGAAGAGCCAAAGTGACATTATAACAAGATGCATACAGCCTAAGGCAACAGTGCCTGCTCAAGTTCTTGGGAGTCCAGGATCCCAAATAGTAATATTGCCTTTGAAGTCACCAGATCTGGGCAAAGCCCGACCCACATTGCACTCTTGAACTATGACAAGGCAATAGAGCACAACCTCTTCAGATTCCCTCCACAGGCAGAAAGACAGGGGGTTTGGGGCAGGGGTGGGGGTGGGGGAATATGAAAGCTGAATTCTCAATATACTAACTACAGGTGATAAATTTAAAGAGGCTGTTAAGATTGCAGCAAATTACACAAACAGTGCAACTTCATGTTTTAACCAAAAATTTCCTGGAAAAAGAATCATAAGGTCACCTGTGAGAGGAATTAATGGAAATGCAGTAAAATTGCACTGAAACTGTACTAAAACAACTATTTTGAAATCACATCTTCAGCTAACCCAAGGCATTCTGTTAGAAGACAAAGAGGCTGAGAGCATGAGAAAGCAGAAAAATTTCAAATGGTGATGGAGAGAAAAGAATGCCCTGTCACTTCCACTTATTGGTTTAAATTATTGTGCTGGTTCAAAATAAAGAAATATTCTATCCAAGTCTAGCCACAGAATAGTAATTTTTAAAAAAAGTGATTAACAAATGTTTCCAGCTTGCTAGGTCTAAAGACATTCCCCTTCAGAAAGGCTACAAGAAGGTCTTCTAAAGGATAAATCCAGTCACTAACAAAACTTCTCTTATCCCGGATTAAAAATAATTCTATTCTGGCATATCCAGCTAGCAGTTTCATTACAGTTTAAAGGCAGGACAGAATTTAGGAGCCTTTGGAAAACAAATGGCTGAAGTTCACTGAAGAGAAAAAAGGGGCTATTTCTGTCAGCAGTGGACTTTGAATCGAGTCCTAACTTGTCAAGATTAACATTCAAAACATGGACAACTGGTATGATCAAAAGATTTTTCTAAGAGGCACAATCACAGTGACAAGATTTCTGCCCTTTCCAGAGCATAGCCCTTGGGTATGGTTGGTACAGCTGCCTCTAGCTGCATTCTCTGCAACATTTTGCTGTGCAATAAAGTATATAAGTTGTTTGCAAGGATTTCTTCTGGGAGATATATCAAATTCAAACTCATACATAGGCATCTGTGCAGATTATCACTGAGTACTCAAAATGCAGATTTCAACCCTGAGAAGAGGATTCTTTTTGTTTTGACCATATGGCGAGAAAGGTTTGACAATGCATTTGAACACTCTCTCCATCACCAAACGGAAAATGACCACGTCTATCACTCCCTAAGGGTTTGACTCAAGACGGTTTCCTAACATGCAGTGGAAAGATGTGGTCCGAATCACAAGGTTCTCTTGATATAATTTCAAACCCTTGAAGAAATTTCCATAGAGTCTGATCATCATTTTAGAATGGCTTGATTAAACAGTTAGTCTTGCTTTGCCATCTAGAAGTATTTTCTTTACATGAATCACTGAGTTAATGATCTCTATACCATTTATTTCATTATCCACAATCTGACAAAACAAACATTGACTGTTGTGCTAAACATTAGGGCATGATTGTTTAACGTTAATCTATTTTCTTTTCCAGAAGGATGATTCTCAACTCATTGGTCAGGGCAGTGCAGAATAGGGCCCTGTTAAATGACAGGTCATTTCCATAACAAATGGAATGGAAGATATGAAAAGGACATTGTCAATCCACCTGAATTTCAACACCTACCTTAAAGGAAGAAAAATTCATTTTAAGTTACTAGACTGAGACTAAATTCCAGAGCTCAGAACAAACAAGAAATAATTCTCCCAAACAATGCAGGCAGTCACCCATCACGATATTCAGTTATAGGCCCAGTTCCTGGTAAGAATCCAAACAAACTGCATTTTTGGATAATTTTGATTAATTATGTGCACTGCCAGGGACCTGAGCTCACCCAGGAAACAAAATCAACAGGATAATAATACTCTCAAAATATTTTTTAGATGATATGAAAAACTGCAGACTTGCATAGTGAGAGTAGAAAGAATTAGAAAGGGTGAGCCCCTTCTGCATCCCTTTATCCCTCTCCCCTCCTCACCCCTACTCCTTTCACAATCACAGAGCTGTTCTCACTGGCAATATCACTGCACCAAACCCCTGCTTTGACTGGACTGGGACCATCTTTCTAACAGAATGACAATGGTGACTGTTCACAGTGTTAGGAAAATGAGGCAGCTCTGCCATTGGAAATATTAAAGGCACAAACACAAGCTCATAAATTCTATCTGTTCAGCATGATGTGGTAAAACTGGCTTACCTCTGAGAGTGCCAGTTTGGGGAAAGTGTACTTTGAATGTATCCATTGCCTATGCAGGAAGAATAAGGGAACATTCAGCCCACAGATAGCTGAGCAGGAGGAAGATAATTCCTTTTTATTAAAAAAACCCCTTTTACAAATAGGGAAGGAATAAATTGTTTACCATGTTTGCTGCAGACAGGTGAGACTAATTTGTTTAAATTGCTCATGGAAATGGTGTAGACTTTAGTGGCTCTGAGCTCATTACTGGCAAGATGCCGAAAACTCCTGCTCTTGCTCTTGCTCACAGTACCTCCCAGTCATTGCCCCCTCTTGTTTCTGTTGTCCTCTTTGCAGGACTGGAACCAAGCTCGAAGGCACTACTGAAGGGAGAAGAAAAATGAGGTACTTGGTTTCCTCTGCTTAGGCCCAAAAAGTGTCCCAAGTTGTCAGCAGGATCATGCCCTGCAGTGCTTCTTGGAAGGGGGATGGGGACTGGATGACTTACCTCCCTGAAAATCCACTCTATGCTTCCTTCTCCTTGCCCAGGTATCAAGTGGAGAACCAGGTCATGACCCCTTTGAAAGTGCCTGTTCCCTTCAGCATAAAAAGATGGACACCGTGTTGTATTTTCTCAGATGAGGCCACTTTGCACCAGACAGGTTCCTCTCAGGGTCTTCCCCTCCTACACATGGAGAGTTCTTAAGGTCCACCCTTGTCTTGACTGAGCAGAGCAGCTACAATAGGAAAGGGAGTGGAGCCAAAGTGGTTTTGTCCAGGAATTGATGTAAACACACTGCAGGGTGAGGAGGAACAGAGGTTGGGATCTTTGGAAAATCAATAACACAGGCTAGACTGCATGGCACAAGTCTTGAGAATGGGAGGTTTGGGGTAACATTAAGACTGAATTGAAAAAGTTCAATGTTGGAACTATTTCCCTAGGAAGATTAAATACTAGAAGGTACTAAGAAAAGGTTACACAAGCATCAGTCAAAAATTACTTAGGCATAGCTGATCTTATTTTGGAGCAGAAATACAATCCCAATGACTTCTTAAGCTCCTTTCCAAGTCTACTTTCTACTATTGCTCTTTGAACTGAATGGGGCTTAAGCAAGCACCTTCCTCTGGAGATTCCAGAGGATTCCATGGAACAGGATTCCATGGAACCCACTAGCTGCGTCTGGCAGCATCACATGCAGCACATCCTATAAAGGATGCCACATTCCACTGTATTGCTGGAAAGACTCCACACCACTCACAACAGTGAAACCTGTGTCATCTGGGCTTCCTAAGAAACCAGGTATTTTAGAAAGCAGTAACAGTCCCTGGTAATGCTACCTGTGTGCTAATGATAACAGCCACATGGAAGTATTAATGTATTATGGCTATGCCATAATGGCTCTGTACATTCCTTGATGTTGCTAATTCAGAAGTTCACTAACCTATAACAAGGCTAATTTTAAGAATTTCACTGGCATTATTAAGCTAAGAGGACAATAGACTCTGTGGTGTACGTGGTCCTAACATCCTCGCCAATAAAGACAGGTTGTGAGGTAGAGAGGCTTCTTGTGGATAGAAGCATTCCTTTAAAAAAATTAATTCGGATATTTCTTTAGAACTTTAAAGGAGATATTTGTGTCACTTTTTCAACCCCACATGTGAAAATCAAATTGCCTTAAGTATTTGAGCTTAAGGTGTGGAGAACACTACCTTTCAGACACAAGGCTACCCTGAAACTAATTAAAAAATATCCATTTTATAGAATAGCTTTTAGTACTAAGTCATGATGTGACACTAAGTCAAGAGGTTATCACTAAGAGGACAAATTTTAATATGTCCTCTTAGTGATAACCTACTCCTTGCTGCACAGGTTGTGAGTAATGCAGTGCGGTCAAAATGTCAGAGCAGGGCATATGATTAGCATTTTCTCATATATTTCTGTGTATTTACATACATCTGTACAAACTAAACATGAACTACAAAACTGGGACCTAAGTGTGGAAATGACTGGATCTAACCTAGGTTTTTCTCTTTATGTGAATCAGTTCCTGCCATCACTTACATTGGTCAGCAGCCCCTGAGGACTCAACAGCAGAGTTTTAGGTTAGATAGTACAAAAAGGTTCTTCACATGGAGGGTTGTTGGACACTGGGATGGGTTCCCCAGGGCAGTGGTCACAGCACCAGCCTGACAAGAGTTCAGAAAACCTTTGAACAATGCTCTCAGGCATTTGGTGTGACTCTTGGGGGTGGTGCTGTACAGGTCCAGGAGCTGGATGATCCTTGTGGGTCCCATCCAACTCAGTATATTCTGTGATTCTGTGATCTGAAAAGACAATGGGAATTTCTCTTTAGGGCTAGGAAAGCTAGTCAGGAATCAAGCATGTGGATGCTCTTTGATCCTCCCTATGCACTTGCCTGAGACTTATCTAACTCACGAACACCGACATCAAGTCCTGGCTTGCCAAAAGGTACTATCAGGACATAAAAGCCATTTTGTTTAATGATTACTCATAGGGAGTCAGATCAAATGGAATCATTTGGGAGGAATGCTGTCCCAAACTCTGCAATTCTGTATACATCAGTGGAGCAAAGGTGTTTACATAGGAGAAGAAAAATACATTACACATTGTCTGCAAATGAAAGTTGCGATAAACAAGACTTTGAAGGAGAGTAACAATGTGATGTTGAGCAAGAGCGCAACCTCTCCATCTTCTAAGTCTGTGAATGCTCTGCTGCTTACTTGTCTGATTGAGAGGACCAAATAAATAAATCTCATCTTTTCAGGCAGAGAAAAAGACAGAAAGAAGCTGTCTGAACATTTATGCAGAGTTCCACAACTTTTATTGTGCTGTAGTGAGACCCACTGTGAAGTAATTTGGTGGCAAGCCTTGTTTTCAAGGAAAGCTCTATTTTGTCAACACAAGCTGAAGAGCTCTGTTCAGTGCAAGTCAGTTATTATTACTACTCATTCTATGTGGTCAACACCACAATGTCCAGTGATTTCTTTTTACAAATTCCCATCCAAATACTTGAATCTGAACCGAACACCTGAAATGAATAGAGAGGTACCATCTGACATGCCTCTGGGAGAAATACATTACTGAAATGAAATTAATTTATATTATATTTCAGAAATTAATCTGGCAGAAATTTTAGCCACCTCCTGCAAACTCTTCACAAAGGATTAAATTAATCTCTATGGAAAAGCTGGAGAGCTGGAAATTTATTAGCTATGCACAAACTTCTCATACCATAGAGGTGAGCACTACAGTGGTAGTAGTATATGAATGCTGACAAATTAGTTTTTCTGAAGATCTATTGTACACAGACCATCAGGAAATCATCAGGAAAAGAATGTAAGCTCTTTTGAACTTTCAAACTTATATTCTTCCAGGCAGATTGTAAATCCACATTAACAATACTATAGGCATCTTTATTATGTGTTTTTGCCTAGGCAAAAGCTCATACATACAAATGGACAACAGCATCAACAAATGCCTTCAGAAGCAATAAGCAAGACCACAAAAACAATACATACTCAACCATCTTATTATTAAAAAAAAAAAAGAAATCCCCTAAATATCATTAAAAATATGTTTTTCTACTTTACATTACGGTTTTGTACTTTTGAGGAACTATTCTGTCATGCTTTCCAGCTTATCTCCACAAGTTCATGGTATACAGACAAAGGAGGTCACGGTGGGTAAGGGAAAGGGTGAAGCAGTACTTCACCCACCACTAAGTGCTGCCTGGTGTGGTATAGTCTCATGAAAAACCAATTACAAAGCACCCTGGAAACATCACTGGATGTCTGGCATTGGCTATGACCTGCTTACAAATAACATAAGGTGAGATTCATGCCTAATCACATAGTTTCATAATCTAAAACATTAGAGAAAAATAGTGCAAGAAGTGCCTAAAATGACCGTGCTATGCATGAAGCTAAAACTCATTACCGAGTTTCAAAATAATTATGAATTTGACCAAAAGACAGTTACAGGTGAATTACAAGGCACTGATGGTCTACTAGGAAATCTTTTACTGAGCATAAATACGTTCTTATATGCCTTAATTTTAGCCACATATTTTCTCAAATGAAGGATTTGAAAACATAGCTACAATTTTTATATCTTGGGGAAAAAAATCTTAAATCAGTTCAGAATTGATCTTTTCACCACTAGCTCTTTTATTGTTTCTTTTATCCCCTGTGAGAGTAGTCAAACCTGGGCATGAATTGCCCAGGGAGATTGTGAAGTCTCCATCCTTGCAGACATTCAAAACCTGACTGGACATAGTCCTGGGAAATCTGCTTGAGGTGACCCTATTCCACCAGCTGGACTAGATGAGCTAAGAAAGTTCTTGTCCATCTTAACAATTCTGACTCTGATATAAAGTATGAGAGAAAGTAAGAGAGACATCTTGTCTCCATAAAGGTTCAGGCAGCTAGAGGAGCAATCACAATCTTTTCTAAAAAGAAGAGTCGTGTAATCTTACGTATGATAACATGATTATGCTTGCCTTAATGCAGCAGTAGTTCAGAGATGACACTGCTGGATTGAGCCATTACATTTAAAATTGTATGGGACCCGACTACTTTAAAGTTTCATAGAATTCACATCCCAGTTTGTGCTTTGCATATCTTTAGTGGCAAGATTTTTGTAGCGCTACTTTATTTTTATTTGCTATTAGAATGACAACAAGTTTTTGCAAAAGGCATCCACAAATCTGAGTGGAAATTGTATCCCTCTTAGTGAAAAAGTCATTTACAGTAACCATATTTTTTTTATGGAACTACCCCTTATCTACTCTATAACTAGCACTACTTGCCATGGAGAGACAAGCACTGGTATGTGATTGATGATGGTGGTCCCACAAAAACTGGCTTTAGCCATTACTGCACTGAGGAAATGTGACCAGAGATGTTCAGTAGGTTGACATTTATGTTTTTCCCTGACTACCTTTCTGCATTTCACAGATTTTGCTTACTGTTGTTAGTTAATGTTAAGGACAGAAACCACCCATAAAAATAGCTCACCTATTTCTGTTCAACTGCTACATTTTGCACCCAAAGTGTGAAGAAAGCCAGAGCGTTTGCTAGCACGACTCTCCCTCAGTATTCCCCTCATTCCCCTGGTACAAATCCAGAGGCAGAAGAACTCAGACTCTTAATGCTTAATGCTGCCATCTAGCTAATAGTTGCTGCCCACAGCAGGAGGAATTCCACCTTCTGAGAGCTGGTTCACTAGGGAGGTAACTGACAGCTGTAAAGATCCTTTCCTAAACTTGCAGCACCGGGCACTTCAAAATATTGATAATGGACTAGAGTCCTTCACTACTCTAAACCCAGCTCAGTTCATACAGTGAGATTTGAGCTGGCTGCCTGAGTTTGTTGAGTTTTCATACAGGGCTTTGAAAACTTGCCCCTGCTAATAATCAGGGCCTGGAGCAGTGTGGACACAGCCCCAGCTGCCATCGTTTTAGAGCTGCATGGCATTTCTGTGCACCAGTCCATCCCTCCAGCCTTTGTCCTCCCAACCCCTAACACTTCCTTGCTCATACAAGGGATAAAACAAGTAGTTCCCTTGTTTTCCCTGGTACCAGCACCACCGCCTGTGGGCAAGTAGGGAGTGAGAGAAGGACTTGATCCACATAAAATCTGATGTCCGTTGCCTCCCCCAGCCTGCCTTCCCAGGAAACCCTGATCCTGCTCCAGAAATTTGGCTCTCACATGGTGAAGCCTTTTTTGTTTAATTTTAGCCAGTGCTAGTAGTAGGCTTTTGTATGTTTTTCACAGCCTTAACTGTGAAACAACCACTGACACTATGCACCTATCTGGATCCTCAGACAGTCTAGAAAAACGATTTCAGACAGATGTGAACCACCTATTTGTGGCTGCAAGCTGTCAACAGAAGTAACCTGCGAGAGCAATGTACACTTCGGCATCAGCCCATCCGCCACCTCAGAAATGCACGGCTTCGGTGCCTTCCTTTTCTGGGGCCACTTGAGATGCTGCTCATTTCCCCACCAACACTTGGCAGAGGATGCCAGCGAGGCTCGGCGTCGACGGCGAGCACAGCGTCCGCTCTGCCCGTCCAGCGGGGAGTCCCGCCGTGCGTCCGAGCCGGCTGCGAGCCGGGCGCGCTTCCCACACGGGCCGGGACGCGGGGCAAGGAGCGCTGCCAGGGCCGGCAGGGCCCGAGCGCAGCAGCGCTGCTGAGGGCTCCCTGGCCAGCGGCTGCCCCTTGTCGCTGGGAGCAGGGCAGCCGAACCGAGCCGTGCCGAGCCGAGCCGTGCGCTGGGCTGCGTTGGCAGGTGGGGTGTTACGGCATTCCCAGCCCGGCCTGAGCGACCCTGTCCCGGACACTCGCGGGCCACAGCGCTCGCCGGGGCGGGAGGACATGTTAGCCCGGCCCCAGTCCCGCCTCTGCCTCCGCCGGGAGCCGCTCGGAGCAATTCCCACGGCAACCCAGGCTCGACCCCCTTCCCAAACCCCGCCTGTCCCCAATGTCCCCCCCTTGTCCCCCCCACCCCCCCCCTCGCCCCCCCCCCCCGCCGTTCCCGCCCGGCTGCCGCCGCGGGTCGGAAACAGTCCGTGTGTAAACTCGACGTGTCCGGAAAGGTGCGCGCCGCTCCCCGCCTCGCTCCGTGCCCGGCCGCGGGCGCGCCCGCCGAGAGCGATGCTGGACCCTTCCTCCAGCGAGGAGGAGTCCGATGAGCTGCTGGAAGAGGAGCGGCGGGACGTGCTGGTGGCGGCGGGCGGCGGCTCGCCGCGCTCGCTGCCGCAGCCGCCCCGGGACTCGCGGGGCAGGGAGGCCGGGGCGGCACGGGCAGCCAGCCCCAGCCCTTCGGTGCTGAGCGAGGGCCGGGAGGAACAGGAGCGCCTGCAGCGAGAGGAGCGGGAGAAGCGGCTCCGGCTGCAGCTCTACGTGTTCATCGCGAGGTGCATCGCGCACCCCTTCAACGCCAAGCAGCCCACGGACATGGCCCGCCGGCAGCAGAAGGTGAGCCCCCGCCTCCCCGCTCCCCTGCCCCGCCGTGTGAGCTCGTCCCCCGCGGGCCATCCCGCGCCGTCCGTCCCGCCCGCCGGGGCCGCGCCGCCGCCGTGGCGCTCCGGCCCGCAACAGGTTGAGCGGGGCCGCGGCACCGGCCGGGCACGGCGCGGGGAGCGGCTGCTGCAGGGCTGGCTGTCAGCGCGCCCTGCCCAAAACACACCCTTTATCTAGAAATCCATCAGTCACCGCGGGTGAAGTCGTTTAAGTTTTTAGAGTTGCGCTCGGAGTCGCCGTGCGAAGGGCACAGGAGCGCAGGGAGCGGGCGCACTTGGGGCCGTTCTGCGCTGGAGGATGTATTCCTGCTTCTCGGCGGTGCCTGATGGGTGGAATTAAACCTTCAGAGGTGCCTCCTGCCAGTCGCGTTCTGACCGTCTGTACCTAACCCGAGCAAATTAAGGCATAAAACACAGGTGAACGAGAAAACTATTTTGTTTAATGAATTACTGAGTGTGCTCTGTGCATAGAAGCAATCAACATGCGTGTTTGTGGTGAGAATGGCCTTCTAATGAAGGCTGACCTAAGTTGTTCTCTCTGTCTTGCACGTGAAAAACAAGCTTTTGAGAACTGGCTGGTGTGTGTAGGTATTTATGCTTATTCTCTCTTAATTTTGAGCTGTTGATTAAGTAGAACACTTAAAGTTTTGGACTAAGGCATTACATTTCCAGATAACTGCTTAAAAGCTCAGTTCTTGAAATGTTTGGTCAAAAAAAAAAAAGAGTATTTACTTTCAGTTCTGTAAACAAGCAAACTAATCCAAAACAAAAGAAACAAACAAAAACCCCATTCTACGTCACTTTCCAGAAGGATAGTGATAGGACACAAAAATTATGTAATTCTAGTTGGCTTTTATGATTTTGATGCTTCCATATGTCTAAGGGTTTGTAAAATCCAGTGCTAAATATTTTGGGGTATCTGAAGTATGCCTTTTGTAGGTAATTGTGTTTAGTGAATTCTCAGACAAGTTAATTTGGCAACATGATAGTAATAAGATTGTTTCTGGAAGATTATTTTGTTTTTATTAAGTGTTAGGTACTTAAACGCTAGAGCCTGAAGAGAGACATCTTGTAAACAGAAAGCCAAAGAAAATCTGAAATAATAATTTTCAACTCACTGGAAATTCCATAACCAAACACAGAATCATCATAGAAATTATATTTTGAAGAGATATCTGAATCCCTCTAGGTGTGACTTCCCGCTGGGCAAAGCCAAAGCAGACTTGATGTAGTGTTCATATCAATCTAGCTTTAAGCCTCCAGGGATGGGGTCTCACAACATGTGTGACCTGCTCTACTGCTCCATTGCCCTTCTCTTGATTAAATTTTCCTAATCAGCTTCCAAGTTGCAGCTTGTGGCCATCAATTGCAGAAGATACTGAGCATTTAGAAGTTCTCACTGAACTAAGTCACTAAGTATAGGAGCTGTTTTAAAAATAGCAACTGTATTAATTATTTTTGTTAATAAAATGTATGAAAAGAGATTACTGATGTGCAGCAAATGCAGAAATAAAACTGTTGTGGATTTAACGATGAGCAGTGAACAGACTGATTGACAAAACTGACTTGATACCTACAATTAAATATTGCTCTTGCTAATTAATATTTTTAAGTCAACTCTGGATTTTGCTTTAATTGCTGTATGTACAAAGCTGCTTTTGTCATATTTAGAAATATAGCTGCAGAACAAGGATGACTTGTCTTTTCTTGGTCAGGAAATAGTGTTTTTAAATAAGACATAACACAAAAAATAAATCTTCTCACTGAGGAGTTGTGCTTCTCTCTAGACCTAATGAAATGCACATAACCATCCTTCCTCTTACTTGACAATTTTGTATATATTGCCCAGTAAATTATTGCATGTAGGGTAGCAGAACTGGTTATGAGTTTTGAGAGTTCAGAGAACTGCTTTGATAGTTTGGGATTGCCGAGAACCACCTGAAGGAGCCCTCTTCTATGTGTGACTTCTGTTCTCCGTGCTGCACGGTGCCCTCATGTCAACCTTGGGAGCGAGAGTACAACCACCTGTCTTAAACCATGTCCTGAAGGAAGACACTTTGGGAGGTGTGACAGGTGCTCTGGAGAAGAGATGACTGAGAGGGGACCTTATCAAAGTATATAAGTATCTGAAGGGAGGGTGTCAAGAGGATGCTCTTCTTCGTGGTACAAAGTAGTCTGACAAGAGACAGCAGGCAGAAACTGGTGCACAGAAAGTTGCATCTGAATATGAAAAAGAACTTCTTTACTGGAGTATGAGGAAGGACTTGTCTACTGTGCGGGTGATTGCACACAGGAACAGATTACCCAGAGAGGCTGTGGAGTCTCCCTGACTGGAGATATTCAAGAACCATCTGGATGCAATCCTGTGCCATGTGCTCTGGGATGACCCTGCTTAAACAGCGAGGTTGGACCAGATGACCCACTGTTGCCCCTTCCAACCTTACCCATTATGTGATTCTGTGACTCATAGTCTATGGGATAAAAGTCTGTCTTATTTCATGAATTAATTCTCTATCTGCTGAGATAGGATGCAGATATGGACTTGATCTCTTGCTCTTTTGCTTCAGCTCTGACTTGTGTGACAGCATGTGGCCAGCTGTCCACTGTGAACTGGCCTGGGGTTTCTTACCTGCATTATGTAACTGGAGCTGTTAGCTACAGCATGCCCTGTCCATCATGGGTTATCCAAGGTATGGTTTGGAATGAGAACCTATGATGCTGTGTCATTTCAACTTGTGAACTCCTTGTGGTGCTTTTGCACCAGCAGTCTTTCAAGAGCCTAATAATAGTATCCACCCTGCTTAAGAGCAGAAGTAATTTGTTCTTTCTGCCAGTTCATTTAGCATATTGCTGAGCAAATATTGAGGAATGCAGTTTGCTTCCTTTTTAATGTGGAACATATTATGCAGTAAGGGAATGAGATGGAATTCATATATCAAGTATCTTCAACTGCGTTGTAATGTCAGTAAGGAAATGGGTTACAATATGGCTGGCTTCTTATATTCTTGCTTTAGTGTCAGATTAAAATGTACTATATAGTGTCTTTAAACCACCGTACTTAAGGACTCTGCTATACTAATTAAAGAATTTTGAATGCAGGCAGTGTTTCACTCCTCTGTTGTCCTTTCCTCTTCCTTCTTCTTACTAAGTAAAATTAGCTCTGCTATATTGTGATAGATAAGGTTAACTAGAAAAGAAAATCAAACTTTAAGAAAAAACAAGAACTGGCATAATTTGCCAGAGTCCATGAATTCCTCCATCTTGTTTTTAATGATAAATTCAACATAATTTAGCCCAGAGTTTGCTGAATCACATGCTTTTATAATATGGCTCTGTGTTTTTTTCCTTAGTCTCTATGATGCATATGTGGTAGAAATACTCTTCTTTAACTGCTCAGAGTTAGTTGATGACCTACTATTATATCCTACCTTATTGTGGTTGCTGGTAGATTTTTGATAGAGAAGGGGAAATAATCAAATTTTGGAGGTGTGGGACTGAAGCATGGTGTTATTTTTCAAGGTGAGGTAGCATATCCTGGTAAAGAGGGAGTTAGCTCTACAGGGAAGGGCTAGTATGTATTTAGTAACATATTTTCAATAGATATTTGTGAACATTTAGTCATGTATTTTCCACCTAGCAGAGAAATATGGATCATTACATATTGTTCTTTTATAAAGCAAATTTTGTCTGTCCCTGGTTTAAAGTGACTGTCACTCTTTTGTAGCTACCACCTTTTTATGAGTCCCCTCAAACATATTTCACCATTTTTTTCTTCTGCCTCTTCCCTCCTCCTTGTTTCTAGTCCCAACAAAAGAGAAGACAATCGTTAACTAAGCCCATTCCTCTTCCTTCTGTTCTCCTACCCCAGCCAAACCCAATCTCAAACCACCAGATTGAATTTATCCATAGAATGAGATTTAGGGAAAGAAATTCACTTGTCACTGTCTTCCATCAGGGGAAAGTGGTATATGTGAACATATATTATATATATGAGTATATATGTACTGAGTCAGTGATGGCCCTGGTAACTGCTGTTTATACTAATCAGTTGTACACTCATATGTACCCACCCAGTTGTACTTAGTGAGTGTACAGAACCAAAGTCAGGTTCTGTAGCTGGGACATGAATCAGAGTTCCTGGGGAAGGAAGGGACAGCAAAGTACTACAATTAACTCTCCCCCCCCCCCCAAAAAAAAAAAAAAAAAAAGGTGTGTTTTCTGTTTTTCCTGTGTTTTTCTTTCTCAACATTTTAAAATTTCCTCTAGTAATCAAGAAGCCACACAGAAATCCAAGACTAAGGGAGAAGCACTCCTAGGCTAAACAAGGTTTTTTAATGTATGAAAAGCTTACTGCATCAAAGCTGATAATTCATGTCTTGCTTTCATAGGTGATAGGTGTTAGAAGTAATTGATCTGGCCATGTAGAATTCATAACTGAGTTTACTTCCTGAATACTTGATGACCTATTTTCCTTCCATTCCTTCTCTCCCTTCCGGCTACTAAATCATGAGTAGATCAAAAGCATTGACTTCTGGTTAATTCTCAAAAATAGGAGCAGTAATCAGTAATTTATTTTCATCTGAATTTTGTGCATTCATTCTTTCTTCTTGCTTGGACTTTATCTGTAAAGGAGAGGTTTATAATGATATGTGTTCACTACATAACACTGTCAGGAAATACTCGTTATGGGGATAAACTTCATTCTCTGGATTGCACTTTTATTCCCAATGTTTGTCTTTCTTCAACCTCAAGCCCTGTATCTCCTTGCTTTTGAGCTGGTGATGTGTATCTGCTTATTTATTGGCTAAGCATGTTTTGGGAAAGAAAAATTGTCTCTTGGCCTCTGAACATGCTTCATTAGATGTTGCTTTCTGCACTGCTAAAGTAGCAAGGAGAATACATCCAAAACCATTGTTTTCAGAAACTCTAGACATGTTTCAGAGAAAAAAACATAGCTATAAAACTTGTTCATTTGGTCAAAATTCTGCTAAAGATCTTTCTAGGAACATGTCTTCCAATTCTACCTTCATTGCTTCCTTTACACATTTTTAGTTATTTTTGTGGTGTCATATAAAGTAATTTTAAATCAAGTTTATTTCCTTCTTTTTCCCCATAACACGTTGTCATCATGCTCTAAGTTGTGTATCATTTTAATTTTTAGTCAAATGACTACAGAGAGTTCTGGTAAATCCTGTCAAAACCCATAATATAGTAGCCTACAGACCTGTGTACATGTTGAGACAAGGTTATTCACAAATAGATCTTTCTATCCCATTGAGACCAGCTGTTTGGGGAAGAAGTTGGTTTTACCTGCAGTAGGAAAGTTGCTCCCCATGGGCAATTGAATCAGCCATGGTTGAAGAAGTACTGAAGGGTGATGAGAAAAGCAAAGCCTCCTAATAACCAGTGCCGCTTCAGAAATGACAACCCATCAGAGTTTTGTTTTAATCTTAAATTCTTCTTCTGGCCTACCAGCTCAGCATTGATCAGTGTGGCTTGGCCAGAAGCTGGCAGTGTGCTGGGAAGACCACATATTGGTAAACAGCTGTGTAATGAAGTGAACATGTTTGGACAGTCTGCAAACCTGGCCTACTATGATGAAAAATTTATCACTCTCTTCTTTTGCCTGTTTTTTTTTTGTTTTGTTTTGTTTTTGTTTTCAATGCCTATTTTGCCAATACTTGCCTTTGAAATTTGAGTAGTTATTATTATTGGATGGGACAATTTTATTTTTAGTTTTCTGAATGCATGACCTCAGGTTCTTTTTTTTTGTCACCCACACAGTTTGACAAGTGTGTTAACTCTGTTGGCAAATACCCCATTTTAAGTGCTTGTGGAAGACTAGTTATTAGGGTTTTTTTTGTACAGGGGAGCTGAGAGGGGGAAAGTTTGAAGGATCAGTTGATCTCTTCAGGGACTGTAGAGGGGAATTGTCTGGCTGGGCTGCCTTGCATTTCTAAGCCCTCTGCAGTTGTTATTCTCACATTGCATTTTGTGTTTCTGAACTGCTGTAATTGGTGCTTGAGAGGCAGAAATACCAAATCACCTCATCTTGTCTTTAATACTTTCTCAGACATCATCTGTGAAATATATTCACTGATGCTGTGGAATAACAAAGCTGGGGAAAGCACTTTTTTCCCCTCTGAACCACACTCCTTTACCTGCCTGACGTGCAATATATCCAAATATCAATTACTACATGCTGTGTTTAACTGTGCGCTATTGCCAGAACAGAAAATACTGTTTTGTTGCTAGTTGACTATTCATTGAGCAATGTATTCCTGTAATAGCAAATTTTCAGTTTTTCCCCCTTGCTCCCCCATGCAAACCTGTTGTCACCAGTTGATGTTTGGGGACACTACTAACCAACTGCCTTTCCATTTTCATGCTGGTTATTAGAGTCGGTTTTTCTCTTTTTGGCTTTGTACCATTTCTTTTTAATACTGGTTAATATCATCCTGAAGTTGCTTTCAGTATGTATTGGTTTGCTTTTTTAATGTACCTTTGTATTTGTGTTCTACTCTCCTCTTATCCTTGTTTCTCCCTTGTGTGTAGATGTCCCTTACTTTGCTAGCTTGACATATCCCTCCTTCCTGCTGCTTCCCTTTCTGCTAGTGGAGGGTTAATAGCTCAGGGACAAGACTTGCTTTATTGACCCAAGAGGTGTCCTTAGAGGAAGACAGGATGATGTGTTTGTTGTCTGCTGGGAAAGTCCTTGGCTCTCCACCTCACCTCTGCTTGCTGAGGGATGTGCTTTTGGGTGTTTGTCTTTATGCCTTGGCTCTGGTTCTATATTCAGTTGTACTGAGCCCCAGTTAGTATATTACTCTCTGTCTAAAGCCAGTCTCTAAGGCTTTTAAACGTTTAATCCTGAAGTCAGTTTTCATATAGGGTTTTTTGGCACATTAGCTGCAAACATGCCTCCTGTATTTCTTTCCAAGTTACTCCTCTTGCTGCCAGCTGATGGCAGTGGCATGCACAGGTCTGGCACTCAGACTTCTCTGCGACTTCTGGCTCTTGCCATTCAGGATGGGAGGCAGGGTGAGGAACAGAGTCTGCTGGAGTCCTTCTCATTTGCCTAGTGCCTGTCTCCAGTGCCCATTTCTGCCTAGAAGTGCTGGCACTGAATTGAAAGCAGCCCAGTTCTTGTGCGTTGCAGCTGATTCCCCCAGGTTTCAGCATAGCAGCTGTGAAAAGGCAGTTTTCAGTTTGTTGCTGTGTGTGGGAAACTCTGAGCAGCAGGAGAGATAGTGTTTGCATGTCGGTACCAGGCTGCATCAGCTTAAGCTTGCATTTTGAAGGTTATTTTCTCAGCCATAAGCATTGAAGGCTTTTCATTTTGTATTTAAAACTCCCTAGAAGTTGGTGGTACTTGCTCAATAGAATTTATTTCTGCTTCTTATTTATTTTGCAGTGAGGTAATCAAGCATATGCTTCTCTTCAAGTGTAACTGCTTGTATGCATGTGTTCAAGAACGGTCTTGAGTGTTTTTCCTGTCAGGAAGGGGAAAAGCATTAATTAACAGCATTGTGAAGAATGAACAGAGCTACAGTGAGTACTTTAAATGTGTGACCTGGTGAATCAAAATTAGAAAAAGAGAAGGTGATTATACAAGAATTTTTCAGCAACTTTGTTTCCATTTTTTTCTCAATCATTAATTATTCATTTATGTTCAGTTGTCTTGTCTGTAGGGTTTTAGAAATAGAGTTTCTGTGTAATGAAAGTGCTGGAGGGATACTCTGAGTGATAGACACAAAAAGAGTCCTTAGGTTAATACTTTGAGTAGACTTGTTTGGGCCATAGCCAAGGATGTGGAAGAAAGGACAAATACACAGGGCATAAATGAGACTTCTGAAGAGATGCACATCTGCAATGATTAGGGGAGAAATAGCCACCAGTGATGAAGAATTTCATGGACTAAGTTGAAGGTGCTGAGAAAGTGTATGAAACTGAATTAATTTTGGGGTAGAGTAACTGTTCAGCAAGGACAATGATAAAGTTGAAGAGGAATGAATTTGTAGCAGAGAACTCCATTGGTCATGCGAGTTACGCTTTTCAGTATGAAACAGAAATGAAGGAGGAATGTCTTGGGGAGTGATTTTGCAAGAAAGAGATTGGTCTAGAAAAAAGGATGGTGATTAAACTGGTATAAGGGAATAGTCTCAAAATCTATGTTAGCATAATACAGAATCGCTAGGGCAAAGAACTGGTGAGAAAAATGCTATGCAGAAGTTGGACAGTATGAAAATCAAAGCAGTAGCATATAGTGCACTGGGGAAAACTGGGGGTTTTTTCCTGCAGAAAGTTGGAGTTGTTTTATATGTTTAGGTTTTTCTGATGGTGAATTCATGAGTTTTATTTTTCTGAGAAAAAATTCACCTTCAGGCAGTCTACACCGAATATTTATCTTGCTGGCTTTTGCTGTGAAACATCCCCAGTTTGTGCCTATTGCTCATAAATTCCTTGATTTATTTGTAGATTATGTATTCTGAGGCCTTGTAGCAAGGTTATTTCTTATTCAGAAGTGTTCTACAAATGTTTCTCCACTCCAGCTATGTAATACATCACGTACATATTATTGCTAAAGTATTAATATTGATGATTTAATTTTTTTTATTGTTTTGACCTCCTTATGGATGGAGTGTAGGCAAAGAGAAGAAATAAAAAAAAAGTAAGAGGTTGTTTGGTATAGATCTAATATTAAATCATAGAAATCAGTTCCCCTTTCACTTTCTCTTCCTTCCTACAGTGTCATTAATAGGCAGAGGATTTTTCAGTGTTTTACCACTGGGGATTTAAGAGCAAATAGTGGTTTTATGTTGAGATGGCAGTTAACAAACTCCATTAGAATTTTTCTTTTTGTATTAATATTCAGCTAGCTGTTGGAGTATTTGCCTGAATGGACACTTAGATTCTGCTTGCAGTGACTTATCTCCAAATGCAGTATCATTCTCATAGCCACACAGTAGAGATTCTGAGCATACTAGTACATGGTTATGAAGTATCTAGATATGTTTTAGCTTAAATATTCTGCGATACAAGTTCTGAAAATCTTGTTTGTATGACTTTGGGCTCTTTTCAGCATACTTTGTCTCCCAAATTAATTTACTTTAAAAACACTACTTGAGATTAAGGACGGCTTTTAAAATTGTCTTCCTCTGCCATCCAAAGTGTTTAGGTACTTAACAACTTCATGTTCCCAGGGCTTTTTCTGTGATAATAAATGTTATAAAATTATATAAATGGCATATAAAGCTATTATAAGATTAGCTATGTTTTGTGAATAGAAGCCTTCTGTTTTATCACCTGGAATATAAAAACCCAAATATCCTACAGTGGAAAGCTGAAAATTACAAGATCCAGCTGTGCATGCATATGTATTGATGTATTTTGCTCATGTGTCGCTGAAAAGGAAGTGTTGTTCTTAGCTGTGTAATGTAAAGCTAATCTGTTTGTTCTGCAGATCACAGACCCACTCATACCAGACTGTGCGAGTATTTTTGTGTGTGGCTCTCTCTCTCAGACACCCTGAGTGTAGGATGTACTTTACAGGACTTCTTTAAGAGCCAGATGAAAATTGTTTGTCTCCTCTTTGCCCCCACTACCCGTAGCCTGGGGTGGGGAATTTTTAAAACCTCTTTCCTTGCTGAATTGCCCAGAAGGTCAGTAGCATGCTGTGAACAGAACTGCTGGTGTCTTTGCTTGGCTCTTCCTCAAACTTTAATTGGAGCAACTGGATTACACCAGTCTTTCTGCTGCTTTAATATACCTTACTGTCTGTAGATGAAAAAGCCCATGTAAGAAAGAGAAATATTATTTATTTAAAATAACAAAAATATTCAGATTATTACTAAACCTCTAGCTGTTTTATGTGTTCTGGATATTTAAACTCTAATGGTTTATTAACCTATTGATTGCTAACAACATTTGGTCGGAACTCAGTCCAGAATGGCCTTCAAGAAGCCACAGAGGCATGATAAAATCAGCAAACTGGGTGAAGCCTCCATACATGACCCTCTTGCTGTATTACAGACTGTGTCTGTTACAAGTGCACTTAACTATAGAAAGCAGCACAAAAGGGTAGGAGACTGTACGGGCTGGCAGGTTCTGTTTCACTGTACAGATGTACTTTTCTGGTGTCACACTGCTTGCCAGTGGAGACATGACTTCAGAGAGTCAGAGAGATTTAATATACAGCAATTAATAGAGTCAAGAAAGAGAGATGGAACCTAAATGAGATAAATAGCACAACAGGGACACAAGAGTCTCCTTTCTGAGCCATTAAAGCAGGACAGCATATGCAATGCAAACATAAAACCAGCTGAAATAACAAAGTAATAAGAGTCTTGCTATGTCTGAAGTTAATTAGGGGCAACAAACTGCCCCTAATTACTGAGAGTGTGGGCTCCTCAGCAAAGCTGCCTGGGATACTAATTAAAAGAACTGATTATAAGAAATAGAATGAATAATTAATGACTAAGAAGTCATTTTCAAGAGTATCTTCAGAGAGCAAATAATGTGCCCTTGGAAAATATTGTGACACCCTGAGCCATCCACTAAATCTAGTCCTGCAGATAGACCTGAACTGACTTGCAAGTTTGCTGTGCTTATGCTTTCTAGTGCTGAGGCAGGGACTAATAAGGGCAGAATGACAGGTAAAATAGGAATAGTATTGCCATTTCAATATCAAATGCTCTCTTCAACTGTTTTTTTAATGTGTGACTTCAATAGAACCTTGTGAAACACGCCGACATAGTATTTTGTTTTAGTAGTTGGCTTTGCAATAATTCACTGCTCATGGAACTGAGAGAGGTCTTTGGTGCTTGCAGAGGCCCTCTGGGTAGCATCCTCTGTGTTGATTAGTAGCATGTGTGTCTGTAGCAACTGTTGGCTGTCAAGTGTATGGGCCGCCAAATGGACTGTGATTTTTTGATGTTCTTGAAAAAACAGCAATATGGAAATTGCATCTGACAGAATAAAAATTGAAAGTTTAAAGATTTATATTCTTCTTAAGCTAAATTAATAAGGCTTTTTAATCCTAAGCAGTTCTTTAAAGGGGCTAATCAGGGGTAAAGTTTTAGCCAGGCATCTGTTTGGGTATTCCCACCTAATTGGCACTCCATAATTTATTAATTTAAACTGCTTTTAATAGCCTTAATGCTCGGTTACATTGACACATATATATAAATTTAGATTAGGAATAAATAAAAATAAATGCTTGGAAGCATTAAACCCTAGGAGCAATTTCCTGTACTGGTTCTAGGTTTCTGCTGGAGTCTGAGGTGGGAGGCTGCAGGTGCCCCAGAGTGCTGGGGTGCACATGAAGGGGACATGGGTCTTGAAGTAGTTAGGCTGGGCAATCAACCCACTGCTGTGTGATGTCCATCTAAGACAGATGTGACATTTAATTCTCAGTGATTGATTCTCTGTGATCATTGTAGTGAGCTCCTCTTTATGTGGGATTCATGTTCACAGAGGGACCAAACCCTGACCTGAAATACCCATGTCTTTGCAGTGTCTTTTAGCTGTTCTGAGCTTCAGTAGATTCATCAGGCTGCCCTTGGTCCCATGAGGCTGTGTTGCAGTGAATGGATTAGCATCTGTTTGGTCCCATAAGGTTGTGTGCTGTAACTCTGGATGTCTTCACATCCTGGGAGAAGGATGTGAGCACAATGGACTCCTGTGTGCTCCGGGTGAGACCATGATCCATGGCAGAGGCAAGCAGGGAAGAAAGATATAGGTACAATGGAAGGGGGTTAGAATGAGTGCTGCCCTGCATGTTACGATCTCATTGGTTTTAAAGTTATGATTAAGTATAAAATACTGAAATAGAAGTTACTTTATACTACTGCTTTTTCAGAAATGTCTTATTTGTTCTGTTTATTGCAGTAGAACTCGTAAATTGCCATTTAATTTCTTTAAAAACAAACATCACACACTCCCAACCCCCGCCAAACCAATCCAACAAATCCAACATCCCAGACCCTGCAGATCTGTATTTCTGCCTTGACGTTTGTAGCTTTTTCAAAGACAAAACTCCTAAAACTTGTAGTAGTGAAGCAAAGATGTTTCATATGAATTGTGTTAAAAGTAAAGATTTTATTTTTTTATTAATATTGAGCTTTTAGAATTGATCTGATTCCTTAGGGCTAGGTCAGAGTTCATTCTGTTGAAATGAATACACTGAATTTCTAGTATTCTATTTCTGCTCTTTAAGTTTTACAGGCATAAGACTTGAGTATCTTGCTTGATTTTATATTTAGGATGGATTTGTACCTTGGCTGCTGACATTTGCTTTGGAAGCATATGTGTTCTCAGTGTAAAGGATACTTTCTTTTCCTAATTTGATTGAATTTGCGGGTTTTTTTCTATAGTGGAAAAATGAATCCAGCAGGAAAGCAGCTATCTCAATTATGTGGTTTTAAAAAACAGTAAGAAAAAATTCTCCTCCTGCATAGCACAACTGCAGAGATAGTGCTTGCCTTTTACTCAGCCTGACTTTAGTGAGGCTACAGGGCAGCCAACACAGCCATTACAAGTCACATTTTTGGGAAAAAAAAAAAGAAGAAATTGATCTATTTTATTTTTAGTAGTGATGTGGTTAGGATGTGGACCAGCTGCTTCATATTGGTGGTCAGACTAACACTGCCTCAGTCAGTGCTAATAAGATAAAAGGGTAATGCCTATTGACTATAATAGCTGGAGTAATATGTCTGCTCAGAGACTGAGTGAAGAGGTGTGGGGAGCTGCAGCTCTGAGCAATACAGATGGTCAGTGATGCAAATCCATTTCAATCTATAGTTCTGGGGAGCCTGGAAAATTGACAGAATTGCGTAATAACATCAGAATAAGATAGGTAGTCTCTAACCTTTCCTTTCTGAAAGGCTGAAGGATTCAGGGAGAAAATCAGTAATTTTGTCAATGGGGTGAACCCATCCTTGGAAAGGACGGGCATTTGTGTGTGTAAGGCAGGTGTCAGAAGCATGTACTCACCACAGCCATTCATATGAATAAGTAAGAAAAAAACAGTACTTAAGGTACCAAAATTGAAAACCGTCTCAAATACTTGTGAGTTGCTGTTTAATTTTGGGCCCAATAATTTTAAGCCAAACAAAGTATTGCAATATTATGTTGGGTGTTTTTTTTTGTTTTGTTTTTTTTTTTTCTTCTGTTGCAGGTAAATAAATCTGTGCAATCAGTGCAGAAGAGTGAGAAATATCAAGATGGAATAAACAAGTCCCGTTTTGAGAAGGATTGGATTGCCTGAGTTAGGGACGCCATTTCTGCTGCAGTAGCTTCTAAACAGTTTAATGTGTGTATTTGCAAACTGTGTTCATACAACTTAGGAAACCAAAATAAGGGCTTGTTTTGAAAGGTAGCACACATAAGAGAGCTGTAGATTTTCCCTCAATATATTGTGTGAAAACAGGTATTTTATCCTCCTGCCAGTTCACAGAATTCTTTTTGAATCACCAGATAGTTACCAGGGGACACATCTGCTGCCAGACAGCTCTGCTACTGTATTTGTGCCTTTGACAGAACATGTAATAAGCCAGGCTAACAAAGCTGTTGTGCCTCAGGTACACCAAGTAAACATGCTGGCAAATATCATGGCTGAATGAAATTTTGGATTTGTTGTGGGATGGAAAGATTATATTGCAAAACTCTTGCAAAGCTGATGAATGTTTTCAACACACAGACAAGTTACTGTGTATCACACTTGAACTGCAGATGGGAAGGGACCTCCTGGGTTGAGTCAGTCTCATGTTCAAAAATAAGACATCTTGTCTCTTTTAGAAGCAGGTGAAATTTCACTTAGTAGGTATGGCTACTGTTTTTCCTTACTCTAATAGTTGTGAGACTTTTTTTCCCCAGACAAATGCATTTGCAGGTTTGGTTTATACCCACTTCCTGTTCTGTTTCCTCTGCCCTTCAGCTGTAATAACAGCTTTTCCTTCCTGAAGGATTTAGTAGAGGATGGCGTCTCATTCTGCTGTATGGAACAATCCAAGGTCTGAACCATCCCTCAGGCAGTAGTCTCTCTTCTTCTCTGACTATCCTAACTGCCTTTATCTGTAGGTTTTGCAGCTGGAATTAGTGCCTCCTTGTTCTCATGTCGCATGAACATGGTGCCTGGAGTGTGCTAAGGCAGTGCGTCTGGGCCTTCAGCTCAGAGCAGCCAAGAAGAACAAAAATGTTGCAGAAGTTGTTGTGAGTCCTGGCCTGAAGTTTGGGATGCTGAATTTCACTCCATTTCTCTTACCACAGCTCCTGTGGTGGCTGTTTTCCAGTACATCTTTTTATCCAATATGTTTTTTTAATCCACTCTGTGTGCTAGTGCATCCCAGCCCTGAATGCTAGTATCAGTCTTCAGATTCAGAATATTTGTAGTCATGTTCCTGTTCTCTCTGTCATAAAAACATGGAAACACTATATTTATGGTCAGTTTTCAGCTACCTTTCCTTCTATTTCTCCTTTAACAGTTACCTTCACATTTTTTGGAGTCTTTTTCCCCTTTGTGGCAGTATCTCCACTGTGTAATTGTTGTCTAGATAAGATCTACAGCCAGAAAGCAAGAGAAAAAAGAAAACAGATTACTTTTTTTTTATAATATTTTAAATTATTTTGGTAAATCGATGACTTTTTAATCCTTCCTATTCTGGGTCAGCTACTACTCCATTGCTCTCACCCTGATTCTAACCTTAATTTTTATATCCTGGTCTTGTGGAGTCTGTGCTTCTCTGCATGTAGAGACCTACTGCCCTCTTTTGGCAAGGAGGATACTTTGGTCAATGCTGGACAGCTTTCAGGCTCTTCAGAAGAGTTTGCACACCGCCTCATTCAGGTCTCAACTCTTCAGATGGCTGAACTGACTCCTCTTAATTCCTTGACATAGAGAATAAATTACCACTTCTCGGTTTCCAGACTAAAGAGATCTTCCTGACAAAATGCAAACTGCGGAGACCAGATTTGTGTTCAATAACCATGCCTATCAGCAAGCTCTCAAAATAATTAAGTGCTGTGGTGATAAAGAACAAAACATGTTCAGTGGCACAGTTTGTATGACTTCACTTGCAATGTTGCTGTGTTCTAATTTGTTTTTAGCCCAACTGCCATCAGTAGTCTTGAGTTCCTGGTTGTCCAGTAAGGTTCTAAAAAGGCTGTTCCTGGCATTCTGCCCTGGCTGTATTTGGCACACTGCAGAGCAGAGTTTACAAAACATCTGTTAGGTCAAGTGTTTTGTTGACCACAGGAGGTTAAATGGTTAGGACATACTGATTTCTCTATAGAGTCTGTCCAGACTTGTGAATTTTCACTATACTTTGGCATATTACTTGAATGCTTGTATCAGTCATGTATAGCATGAATAACATGTATAACAGCAGCATTTGGAGTTAATCCTTCCCTCTAAAATATTGAGCCAGTGTTTTTGTTTTGCAGCCCATTGGCATGTATATACAAGAGTTTTCTGTGCAACAGAAAACACAGACTGGTGCTTCCTTCCTAACTTCCTAACTTTCTTTACTTTGACACCACAACTTTGTGGTTGAATAGAGCACAAGAGTGAGTTACTTATGGCCCTATGTCATCTTTTATTCTGCCTGTAGTGTGGTAATTCAGGCATCTCCCAGCCCTGGAAAGTTGCAAGAACCTTACTGCCTTACTCCTACTCAGCATTCCTAAGTAATAATTTTAGGAAAAGCTGCTTCAAAGTATATACTGTGAATTTTTCTGAAGGTCCGTCATTTTTTCTGTACTTCTTGAGAATAGTGCTTGTGCTGGGGGCCAAGTGAATCACTTTGAAAATCTTGTTCCTATGAGGTTTTACTGCAAAGTTAAGCAAACCTCATTCACCACAGCTCTTCCCCTTCTCACACTCCTCAACTGTACTGGATTTTATGGAATGGCCTATATGTCTTTTGGTTTAGGCTTGTGTTGTCTGGTCCTTTGCATCAGAAGGAAGAAAAGCTTTAGAAAGGGGGAAAGAGGCATCCTGTCAAATTAAGTTGGTAGTCTCAGTAGAAGAGTGGAAAACTGGGAGTTAGAGGAAGGAATAAGCTCTCTCTCTGGAAGCTCTGATTTTTGTATGCTTCAGTCCTTCATCCTTATGCCTTCTGTGCAGAACAGGAAGAATATCGTAGTATTGCTCCTCTACTGTAACTTTGAAAAGAATAGTAATACTGAAAGTTGCGTTCTGTATGAAGTTTGGAAAGGAAATTACATCTCTGGAATATCAGACTACCCCCTAGCTGACAGTGCAGTTGTGATGTTGTAAGTGTCAGCTCAGTTTCTCTGACATGTACATAATCACTGTGCCATTTTTTTTTCTGTGACAGTGGGAGGGATGGAGATCGGGAATCCTGTTTTGTTGCCTTTTGGTTAGATACATAAACTACCAGTACAGTGTTTACCAAAGTTTTCTTAGGCAACTTTTGCAGGATTTAAGATAAGAATTGATTCCTGACTTAAACTGGGAAGGCTGGGAGACTTTCAGCCAACTTCCTTTCATTGTTTCCTTCAAACATCTGATGTTATCTGGTCTGTGGTCATGTTATTAAATGTGTGTGCTGTCCTGGAGCCACTTAACCTTTTCCCCTTTGCCTGTGTGCTATGCCCTATTCAGAACCTGGCCTTCAGGGGACCTGAGCAGGGAAACTTCTGTGGTTCAGTGGGATTTTGCACAAGTAGATGATCTGTGAATATATTGTGAAGATGTAACTAAGCATTCATGGAGAGTAATAGCTTTAGGACTATTTCATCCTTTTCTGTTTTTCTTTTTTTTTTTCTTTTTATCTTTAAGAAGGGAACAAAAAATTGGTCACACTGCTAAGCTCTAATTAGAGTAGCTTTAGAGAGACCTGCTTGATTTGCCTTTTGAGCTCTGTGCTCTGTCAGGTAGGTTTTGATCAAATGCTTTCCTGCCAGCATTCAGTTGTTAGCATTCAGTCTAAGTTAGTCACCAGTGAATTATAGTCTGTGATATGGTCCAGGTCCCATTGCTCTAGTTCTTTTCTCTTTATTGATTTCCATTCTCATTTTCATTATTGTCCGGGTCTCTCACTGTGTGCTTCCTAGTGCTTTTATTTTGTAGCTTTTCAGAATGAATGTCCGTGAGTCATGATTTGAAATAAAATGCTAATAATGACATTATGCAACACTTTGAAATAAACATTTCTGAAATTGTTCCTTTTAAGTGGTAGACTTTGAGAAAAATCATACCACTCTGCAATGATAAGGCAGTAGGAATTAGAAAAAATAGGCTGGTAAACTTTAACATT